>NC_136432.1:227408203-228103203 GCF_052849685.1 Lactuca virosa
CAGAGTTCATCGACTAGGTCGGAGTTCGACAGAAGCTTTTGAGAGCTACGATTGCTGATCGGTTCCTGAAGTCATACACAATAATAGTTTTAGACTTATCCAAGTGGGAGACTGTTGGATTAATGTCTAAGTCCATAACTATAATTGGTAAGACTTGACCCGACCCGGCATGGTCCATTTGGGTTGCATGGCATCATGCATTTGGATAGACTATAATGAGAGAAATAACACTTAAGGTTGGTTAATATATTATAAGTTCTAATATATTAATAAGGTTATTTAATTAGTATTGATCAAGAATTAATTTGGAATTAATTAAGTGATCAAAAGGAGACTAATTAAATATATGGGTTGATTGTGTAAATCATTCATTCTTATATATGTGGGCTTGTGATCCAAGATTCCTTATGTTGGACTAAGTCCATGGGGTGACCCATGGATACTCCATGGAGGTTAAAATCCATGGAGCATAAGGAATGGGTAAAGTTATGAGTTACATGGTGTAACCCTAATAGCTACCATATAAAAGAATTCCATGGCTCAAGAAATCGTGCACTAATGTGGGAATATGAGGGCTAGACGATTTCAAGGAGTGTTCCATTTCTCTCAAGTCATTCCATGTGGATTTGGTGTTGTGTGAACCATTTGAGGTGTCACACTTGGGGCACTAGGCACTCAAGCTTCATGGAGACAAGTTACATCAAACAAAGGTATGTATTCTATCCATTTGATTACCCAAATATCAAGTATTGTATGCTAGATAGGGTAATACCTTGGAAAGTTCATAATTGCATGTATAATAGAGAAAACATAGATCCAAGGTATTTAGGGTTGCATGTACACTTAGGAGTGTTAGAATGCGCAAAACCCATCAATATGGTAGGACAACGATCACTGTGAATGATGTGAAGGATTCTTTGATGTCCAAGGAACTGAAAAGAAAAGTTTTAGTTGGAGAAGAAGTTTCCAGTTCCGGTTTGTCCGCATGCATATGAAGAACATCGGTTAGAGGTGGAGTTAATAAAGGGAAGTCAAGTTCCGAATCTAAAGCCAACATCAAATCTTATAACTGCAAGGATAAGGGTCATTTCAAAAGAGATTGTCTATTTCTGATGAAAAGAAATAATGGTGTTGCACCAAGCAACAATAATGTTGTTGTGGTGCAAGGAAATTCTGATGAAGGGGATGATGGTGAAGTTTTGACAGTTTGTACATCTAGTTCTGCTGATTCTTGGGTCTTGGGCTCTGGAGCATCCTATCATATGACATGCAATCATGACTGGTTAGACTCCTTCAAAGAGTGGATTGGCATAGTGAAGATGGGTGATGATTGGGTGAGCAGTATCAAGGGCAGTGGCACGGTGCAGATCAAGATGCATAATGGTATGGTTAGGAAACTGGATTGCTGGTTCGTCCCAGAACTTTGAAAGAAATTGATTTCTCTCGGCACTTTTGCGAAGGATGGATTGAAATATTCTGGAGAGGGTGACTGGTTAAGAGTCTTTAAGGGTGCTCTTGTAGTTATGAAGGGAAGGATGAATCCTCATGGGATTTATATTCTGGATGGCAGTACGATTGGGGGAACGGTGACTGTATCCCAATCCTTGGATCAGTATGATGATGAAAGATAGTTGTGGCATCATAAGTTGGGACATGTGAGCAAGAAGGGGTTGTTTGGTGGATATGCAACTAGAAAAGCTGAACCTGGTGAAGCTTGTGTTCAAGAGATACAAATCAGGGTGAAGTTCAATTCGGTTCAACGCTCAAGCAAGGAGATTCTCGAGTGTGTTCACTCAGATCTGTGGGGTCCCTCTCATGTGAAGTCTCATGGTGGATGTCAATACTTTATGACTTTTATACATGGGTGTATTTTTTGAAGACAAAGGATGAACTTGAAGTGTTTAGGCGGTTCAAGGAGTGGCAGACGATGGTTGAGAAACAGACTAGGACCCATGTCAGGTCACTCAGAACGGAAAATAGGTTGGAGTTCTGCAAGGCTTCGTTTCACAACTTCAGCAAAATAGAAGCTACAGTGAGGCATCGCACTGT
Source organism: Lactuca virosa (assembly GCF_052849685.1). Taxonomy (NCBI): domain Eukaryota; kingdom Viridiplantae; phylum Streptophyta; class Magnoliopsida; order Asterales; family Asteraceae; genus Lactuca; species Lactuca virosa. The sequence continues at coordinate 227,410,253 of NC_136432.1, forward strand.
ACGGCTAACAACACAATAAAGCAAAGTGGCAGAACAGATGATCAAACACTGGTGGAGCATGCTCAGTGCATGCGATTATCTGCTGATTTATTGGAGCAATTATGGGCAGAAGCAGTCAACACTGATTGCTATTTGGCGAATAGATCTCCATGAAATGCAATTGATTGTACGACTCCTCAAGAGGTGTGGTATGGGAAACCCTCTAGAAGAACATTGGTTTACGAATGTTTGGATGTTCTGCTTATACTCATGTGCATGACGGTAAACTGGAGTGCAAAGAAATAAAGTGCATATTTCTAGGATATGCATCTGGAGGGAAGGGTCATCGTATGTGGTGTACAGAAAAACAAAATACAAAATTCATTATTTGCAGACATGTGAACTTTGAATATCCTATGTGTAACCAGAAAGGAGGTGGTACAAGTGTTGCAAGTAACGATCAGGATGCTAGCTAGAAGGTGGAGATTGAAACAGAAACCCCACACAGTTTTGTGATAAATGAGAAACTGCAGGGTGGAATTTAACAACATAAACGTGAGGAATCCCTTGTTCAACATAGGGAAGAAGTGGTCGGTGATGCTGATGCCGAGAAAGTAAACTTGAAGAAGCTTTTAGAGAATGAGCTTGGGATGAACGATTTAGGAGCTAAAAAGAAGATAAAAATGATGGAGATTCGTAGTGATAGAAAAGCAGGATGGCTATACATTTCTCACTACATTGAGAAAGTCTTGTAGTCGTTCTATAATGATTAGTCCAAACATGTTTGTACTTCTTTGGCGATTCGAGGAAATCGGGGAAAATATCATTGGGAAGTGGTCAAGTGGATCTTACGACACTTGAAGGGAACGCTTGATGTTTGTCTGGTGTATTGTGCTAATGCAAGGATTAATAGACTTGCACCATGAAAGTGATCTGCAAATACGAAGATCATTGGCGGTTGGTCTCGTTCAAAGTCTTCTTTTGAAGGTGGAGAAACCTATCATGCTCTATGACATGTTATGCATTCAAAAGTCTAATGCCAAGGAGAATCCGGAAGACATGGTGACAAGGACGTTGCCCATAGAGAAGTTCAAGCTTTGCTTGGACTTGGTTAATGTTCGCAGGAGGTAAGCCCCTTCGGGGCTTGATGGCAGGATGGGAAAGGAAGTAGTTGTTCGAGGTGGAGTTCAAAGGATGCTCAAGTCAAGGTGGAGATTGTTAAATGTGACTCGAGCATTTGGATCATGTTAATGGAGATTCTGGATCATGTTCATGAAGCATTTAGAGAAATTGGGTTCATGGAACATGTGACAAAGGAATGGATCACCTAAGAAAGGAATGGATCGTCTAACAATGGAACGGATCAAATACCAAAGGAACGGATCATATAGAAGGGGGTTTGGAGAACCTGGAAGAGGTTTGGAGAACTTGGGAGTGATATGGAGCAACAAGGGGTCCTTGTTGCGACATCTGTTGAAGGTTTGGGCCAAGAAAGATGTTAATGCGCCAATGGCACTCCTTCTTGCGCAAAGCTATTCCCTCTTGCGCCATGAGGATCCCTCTTGCGCCGTGGGGTATCCCTCTTGCGCCATGGGGTACTCCTGTTGTGCCAAGCATGGCCTTGTTGCGCCATGCATGTTATAGTCGCGCCAAGATGGTGTTGTTGCTCCAACCTAGATGTTCTTGCGCCACACTTGTGAAGCCATTTGCGCCACATATACACTTGCGCCATCATGGCATAAGATGGACCATCTTGGTCCTTCATGAGCCAAGTATGCTATTAAGTCCTTTATGATGCTCAAGATCGTTCAAGGATGCTCAGAAGTTGGTATTTCTCAACGATTACACCATGTTGTGCCACCATGATGGATGTTGGGCTATTAGTGTTCATGATGCGCCACTTGTACGTCATGATGCTCAACTATTGCACAAGGTGCTACATTTGTCTATTGATGATGCTCATGGGTTGTATGACATGGAAGAATGTTCTAGAAGATGTTGCATGGCAGAATATGATTAGTTGTCACTATTCATGGGCGTATGGGCCAATGGACTCAGCCCATTAGGGTTTTAGGTCTGATCCCTCAAGTATAAGTAGGGATGCATGTAGAGTCATTTGATGTGGCTTGTATCTTGTTTCCTTAGTGAGTACGACGAACCTCTGGTGAATTGTACTTGTAACCTCTATTTGAGAACTGTGAAATAAAGAATACTCCCCTCCTGCCTATGGACGTAGGTCACTTTGACAAAACCACGTAAATATTGTGTCTTGTGTGCATATATATATATATATATATATATATATATATATATATATATATATATATATATATATATATATATATATACACACACACATATGTTAACGTATTTTTATGTATTTTAAATGTATAAACATATTTTTTTTACATATTTATGTATTTTTTACTTCGTGTGGTCTTTACCTTTTCATGCAATTACCACAACTTCTTTGAGTATGTCCGGATAGTTTTCCTACACACCCACTTATTTTATGTTTTTCTCATTTGCTTATCTTGAAATTAAATCTCGAATTAAAAAAAATTATACACTTACTAAAACCTACGGTTCACTTGAGGTCACATGAGACTGGTAAAGTTTTCGTATGTGCATAAATTATTATTTTTTTTTATCATCAAAATGAAAGTGGAAATCAATTGAAGAAAATAAACAAACAAAATAGTTGTTTTCTTGGTTGAAGACTTGAATGAGAAGTGAAATCTGATTCTGAAATTCAATATAGGGAAAGCTATCTTTCCATTGTATTTACTTTACAGAACCAACCAATCAATTGATAGATATGCAGTGTGTTCCCATATCTGTTTCAACCACTTTCAAAAATAAAACGTTACTGCATCTTTTGTTTTCCTTTTACAAGTTAAGTAATGACAGAAGAAAAAGAAAGACAGACTAAATGCAAATTAACTTCCAAGTAATGTTGGTGAAATCACTATTTTGTCTTCCAAGTTTTTGTATATGCATAAATTATTATTTTGTTTTTTAATTTGATGTTTAATTTCAAAATAAGAGAATGAGAAAAGTTTAAGATATGTGGGTATGTAGGAGAATCATCTAGACATACTCGAGGAAGTTGTGAGAATTAGATGGAATGGTGAGGATAACTTGAAGAAAAATATGTAAATACGTAAAAATAATATGGTACACATTTAAAATACATAAAAATACGTAAACACACACACACACACACACATATATATATATATATATATATATATATATATATATATATATATATATATATACATAAAAATACGTTTATACATTATATACAAATTTTGAGGAAAATTTGGTCTCATGGTCTCATGGATTGCTGAATAAATTAGCCGATTTCTTGGGCTTTTCTATTTAAAACGTTAAATATTCGGTACTTTTCTTTTGAAAAAAAAATAATAATAAGGCTTTATTAAAAATTTCCGTAAAATAATAAGGTTTTTTTTGTAGGAAACCTATATTTTAAGTTGCAAAGTGTTCATTTTGTGTTTTTGAAGTTAATTTATATGACTAAATGGTGTGGGTTGGTTTTGCAAGTGGTAAAAGCCTATGTGACACTTTCACCGGTTGTGAACTCCACAACCCAACCTTTTCTTTACGGGTTGTAAATGTCATAGGTGAACTTTCACAGTGACAAATCTAAATGATAAATCTTTTTTGTTTTTGATTGGTCATTGCAATTTTTTTTCTTTTTAATATAAATATTAGTGTCGTTTATCATTTTCTCATAATATATGTTTTCTTTTTCTATACTCTATAACTACTTGTGAGACCCATATATTATATGAGTTAATTTAAAAAAAAAAAGTTAAATGCAAATGTCAAAATATTTGAGAACTTTGAATTTATAAGAAAATAAGATAAAATAATGATTTATTATAATGAAAATGGTTTTTATCATTTAAATTTAAACAAATAATTTAAATAAACAAACAAAAGAAACTAATGAGCTTTAGTTTTCGGAATTTTGAAATTAAAATGTGCTTTATTAGTGAAATTAATATTCATTTATTATTACATTTATTGCAATTATTACATTAAAATATTATGTGAAATTTAATAAAATAGAAAAAATCATAAAATGACGTGTGAAAAAAAAAAAATTCAAAATAACCACAAAATGACACTTGACAAATTGATGAGAATGTGACAAGTGATAAAAAAAACTTTCGTTTATTAGAGAGGATAATGACACTTGTTATTTTCTCTTCACTTTTTATTTTTTTTAAAAAGTACTGACGTTAGTAATAAATTAGACAACTATTTATTTGATCCCTAATTTTTAGGTGAAATTTAAATTTGTCTTGAATAAATTTTAGTTATGATTGCCGACATATAATTGTATTTGTATATTAAAAATTTTACGAAATCTTGTTTAATTAATAATTTATTGAAAATAATTGATTAATAATTATAAATTTTACTATAAAATTTTAATTATTTTTATAATCATAGTTTATAATCATAGTTCTCATACGCTGTAAACTAGTACCATTATATACACGTTTACTAAAATATACCATACCCCATTGATAAATTTTGAAAAAGATTACGAAACAATGATGGGATGAAAAGCTAAGTTAAGAGTTTTGACTTTTAACTTTTTCAGTCAAAGCAATGAGTCGTGAAACTCGCACAAACGACGGAAGTCGGTATTGATGGGCTATGCCGACGTTCTCTAAAGTTCAAAGCAGAAATACAACTATATGTTTGTTATATTAATGAAGATATCTAAAATATAATATTTTTTAATTATACTATTGTATGGGACTGATTGCAAGTAGTGAGGTGACTAAGATTAGGAGTCTAACCCAATTATTGTTGAAAAGGATGTCTGAATTATCATTCTGGTGGTAATTAATGTAATCTTATTGGTTCAACTTTTTTTCCCTAATTTCTCACGTATACTAACTACTAAGGAAAGGATTCAAATGGATGAGACTATTTTGTTATATATGAAGTGGTGTTTTTAGCCGCATATTTTGAGAGGTACAATCTTTTTTTTTTAAAAAAAAAGTCAAATTTCAAATAAATTCAAAAAATAATATAACATTGATATCTCTCCTTTTTAACATAAAATATATAATAAAAATAAACATCAAATATTCTAAAAATAATAATATCTAAAATGAACACTATTTGTCATATTTTTATAATAATATAGTTATGATTTTAAAGTTTACGAATTGCAATAATGTGATAAAAATATTAAACTTTATTTTTATGAATAATATTGCTGGAACCTACCAATAGAGTGGTGACTTTAATTTTTCATTTTTTTTATTGAAATAAATGTTAAAAATAATGAAATTAATTTCAAGTTCGCTAGGTTTTATCCTTTTAACCTCTAAATATACGACAAAAGTTGCATATTCATATCTTATAAGAACCAGAATATCTCATTTTTTAGAAAAGGGAAATTTTATTATAAGAACGAATAAAAAGTACTAGCCAACACAAACAAACATAAAGTAATAACTAACGGGTGGTTTTGAAGCCACCTAACCCATAGAATTACACCAAAAGAAAGTTTGAGCAACAAATTTAAAGAAGAAAAAACCTCAGCCTTTTGAAGTTCCAAAGTGCTATCAAAGAGAAAAAAAAACACCCTCCAGCCAAATTTTCACCATTTCAGAGCAACGAAGAGCGGAAAACCAAAGTAACCAATCTTCATAAGAAGAAATAAGATGATCATCAAGGCTCCACCATCTAAATAGTTGTACCCAAAGCTTCACAGTTGAGCGAAAACCGATGGTTATTTTTCTCAATCTTCGTATCATATAGATGGCACTATAGGGAAGGGACATCCAAACCCCTAAAATCAAGGTTTCACCGAGTAGGAAGCCTATCCAGAGATATACTCCACACAAACACATCAACCTTGATAAGAACCAACTTAAACCACCTAGTCGAGGATATAGAAATCAGGAGAGACTTCTCATCATTTCAGGACCTTGCTGACACCACAGAAAACTCCCCCATTCCTGATAAAGACCAGACCCACCTATCATAAGCATACGACAAGGAAACTGAACCAAGCAACTCTAAAAAGCCCTCCCATTGGAGGCTCTCAGCTCCCCTAAGAGGCCTTCGAAAAGAATCAAGAAAAGACCTTTGCTCTTTTTTAACTTGAACTGTCACCTATTTATGCAAGTCTAGATTAAAAAGTGTCGGTAATTGACCTTTTAAAGAAGACCCTCATATCTATATATTCATCCAGAAAGAAGTTAAGGATCCATTTCCAAGCTTCTTGTTACAAAACTGTAACAAATCAAAGCCCTTATCTCTTAACTGGTACATGACTCTCAAAATATTAATCTAGATAGAACTCCTCCCCGAGGGTAAAAGGCTACCAATAAAGGCCTTATCACCATGGATAGCTTTAAGAACTCTTACCGAAAGAGAAAAAGGATTAGTAAAAAACCATCAAACCCACTTGAATAAAGGAGCACTATTCAAAGCAAAAAGACTAATAACACCTAAACCTCCATGTTTTTTTTGTAAGCTAAGACTTGTTTCCAACTAAACGAAGCCATATTTTTTTTCTTCCAAGTCAGCGCGAAGGAATAATTCGTTATGCATAGCATCCAAAGACTTCAAAATCAATCTGCCGAGTCAGCACGACGGAAGACATAAAAATTAGGAAGAGTAAACCCAACAGTAACTTAATCAAAGTCAGTTTGCCACCCACATAAACAGTTTTAACTTTTCATTTGGAAAATTTAGCCATCACGTTCAACAGAAGCTCTTTCCAACCTGAGAGTCGATTCATATTACCTCCCATAGTTAATCCAAGGTGAGGAAAAGGAGTCTTCATAATAGCACACCCAATATTGTTCACCAAATAATCAACCTACACTCTAGACACCCAAATACCAAGAAGCCTACTTTTTTTAGGTTTATTTTCAAACCTGAAGCTAAATAGAAAAAAAACCAAATCTCGAACATGTTGAGTATCAAATTAGTTGTGTTTAACCATCGAGGGTACCCATACCCAGAAACCAAAACATAAAAAGTACAAATTTTGACAATAGGTTGACGCATCCATTGAAATCCAACTCATACAGCTCTAAACTTCTGAAGAATATCTACCATTGATGAAGAACGAAAAGACCAACGATCGAGAGTGCATTGGCAACTAATCCATTAATCCAATACACTACTGGAAAAATCCCATGCATGACTAAACATACCAAACTCTGAAACTAATTGTTTGATCAGCAACTACCCAACCTAGACTATAGTTGTCAATATATACAACTAGCTGACAACTTTCCTCAACAACCGATACTTAACCTTAGCGAACCACCATGTCTTGATCTACTCATCAGCAAACCAAAAAGGAACCGCTGGCTACAATTAGCTTCTTGTCCAAAAACTTCCTTCTCTAAGGACAACTCATGCATTCCTGAGCACAAAAATTCGATGACAACTTGGTTTGGAAACCCGTCTTGACCAAATACTGAACCAAATTTTCTCCCGCAAACCCCTATCAACCATTCTTCTGAAACCATAACTCGAATAGATCACTGATCCTCTAAGCAAAATATCCAACTCTCGCCCACTTAGGATTCGAACCACCACCAACTGATGTTGCAAACAAACTAAAACTCAACGCGGCTCACCCAGATGCATAGCATCCCTGACCCCTTAGAATGTATAACGTAACGCAAGATGGTCTTCTAGATAAAGACCAAGCAAACTCTAAGGTATTCCGAATCTCAGATGGTGTAACACTCTAAATTTTCAAATAAATTGTTTTCATTTTTAAAACCACACAAAACACAGTTTCACATTTCTCAAACCCAAGTTTATAAGTTGTTCAAAACACAAGACAATAAAAATGTTTGACAATATCCCAGAATCCTCAAAATCACAATCTCTAGCTGGTGTGTACAATCATGCCGACGCCTTCCCGCGATCCTGAGATGTACCTGAAACACATTTCGCACAACACTGTAAGCACAAAGCTTAATGAGTTCCCCAAAATAACACACACAAATAATTATTCTCTCATGACTATATCTCGATAAGGACCCTCCAGTCATATGTCTCAGTGAGCACGATCCGGTCTCACAGCTCGGGTTGGAACCTTCAGTCTTGTATCTTAATGAGGACCCTCTGGTCTCACAGCTCGGTTTGGACCCTCTGGTCCTAAATCAATATGGCACCGAATAATATACAACATAAATCACAAAGACAGAATGCATAATATATCACATAACTCAGTATAAGCACATAAGACCCTCCGGTCAATAACTCAGGCAAGACCCTCCGGTCACACAGCATTACCACTCAGGTAAGTATAGTGTGAAGACTCACCTCGTAAGCAAAGCAAGTAGGTCTCGTACTCAATGTTCGGTCTAGACTCCGCCTACATACATCATAATCATCCCTAATTAACAATTTATAATAACAACTCCAAAGATGTTAAGCTAACCCCTTAACTAACTCTCAGAAAGGGTGAAAGACCATTTTACCCCTCCATGACCTCCAAAGTCCATAACTTGACCAAACCCTAAAAGTCAATGGAAGTCAACGCTCAAGTCAACAGTTCATGTTGACCCAACTCGTCGATTGAATCTATACGACTCGTCGAGTTTCTCATGTTCTCAGAAAATTGGGAAAAATCAAAATCAACTCGCCGAGTTGTCTCACCAACTCGTCGAGTTTGTATAACGTCCAGGATAACGGGGGAAACCCTAACCAACTCGTCGAGTTCCATCAACCCAATCACTCATTCAAACACTTTTAAGCGAGACTAAAGCCCCAAACTCTAGATCTAGCCTTCTAAGGCTGAAATACCACGTAAAGCTGCAAGCTTTACGTCCATGCATGGCATCTAGGGATAAGTTTGCCAAAACAAGCTCAATAAAGGGTTTAAGGCATGGAAGTTGGCCAAAGCTTGAATCTTTAGGCCTAAGGGACCTATTATTGTCCAGATCTGAAGCCTCATCTTCAAAGCATGCTCAAACAGCTAAATGACTTAAAAAGAAGGTAAAAATGGTCATAAACTATCTAATGGAGAGATCTAACAAACAAGTGATCAAGGTAATGGATTTTTACCTCCAAATGGTCGTTAACACTGATTGAATTCTAGATCCAGAGACTCCTTCTCGTTCCAAGCCTTTTACTCCTCAAGTTTCTTCATAGAATGCACCAAAACATACTCTTAGCCTCACTCTCTCTCAAAGTGGAAGATAGATCGATTAGGGTTTCTCTCAGAGTGATAAGGTGACGAGGGAGGCGGGGTAAAGGAATTAAGGTCCTTTAATTTGGGTGCAAACCCTGAAAATTAGGGTTTTCACGCTCAACTCATACTCGTCGAGTTGGGTCCTCCAACTCGTCGAGTTGACTCTAAAATCCACGCGGCTATCTCAATCTCTACTCGACGAGTTGGAGTCTTTAATTCGTTGAGTTGCCCTATCAAAATGAATATAAATCAATTAAAATTTATACCTGGGAGTCGGGATGTTACAATTCTCCCCCACTAGAATCAGACTTCGCCCTCGAGCAACTCTGCAGGAAACTCTAACCGATAAGCTACCTTACCTACTCGAGCAATCACTCTGAATGGACCAATGTATCTAGGGCCCAGCTTGCCCCACTTCTTGAATTGAATCACCCCCTTCCATGGGGATACCTTCAGGAGAACAAAATCACCGACCTGAAACTCTAGCTCGGAACGTCTCTGGTCTGTGTAACTCTTCAGACGACTCTGGGCCGTCAGTAACCTCTGTCTGACCGGCTGGATTTGCTCTGTCGTATTGAGCACTATGTCAGTTCTCCCCATCAGTCTCTGCCCGAGCTCCCCCCAAACAGATGGGAGTCCGACACCTCCTCCCGTATAAAAGCTCAAAGGGAGGCATACCGATACTGGAGTGATGGCAGTTGTTGTATGAAAACTCAGCCAAGGGCAAGTAAGTGTCCCAACTCCCACCAAAATTCACAACACATGCGCGTAGCATGTCCTCGAGCGTCTGAATCGTCCGCTCGCTCTGCCCATCTATCTGTGGGTGGTATGCGGTGCTGAGATGCAGTCGGATGCCCAACTCCTCATGAAACTTCTTCCGAGACCTGGAAGTGAAACGCACATCACGATCTGATACTATCGATGTTGGCACCCCATGTCGTGCCACCACCTCTCAAACGTAGACCTCGACCAATTTCTCCGCAGAAGAGCTCTCACTTATAGCCAGGAAGTGAGCACTCTTCGTCAACCGATCTACAATAACCCATATCGCATCGATACCCTGCACAGTCCTCAGTAACTTGGTAATAAAATCCATGGAGATCTGTTCTCACTTCCATAGGGGAATCTTCAAAGGCTGCAACTGGCCATGGGGACGCTGGTGCTCTGCCTTGACCTGACGACATGTCAAACATCTCTCGACTACCCATGCCACATCTCTCTTCATAAAGGGCCACCAATAATCCTTTTCAAGTCTAAATACATCTTGGTGCCACCAAGATGGATCGAGAATCTCGACCTATGGGCATCCTCCATCAAAATCCGTTGAGCTCCACCCAAATATGGAACCTATAACCGCCCACGGAAGGTCATAAGCCCCCGAGTATCAGTCTCAAACTCAGAAATCTGCCCAAACACGCGCTCTCTATTACAGTTCTCTGGTCTCATGGCCACCTTTTGGGCCTCTCAGATGGTATCTAATACTGGAGTCATCATCGTCATCCTCACACACACATATCAGATCAGAGCACTCGCTGCTCTACGACTCAGGGCATCGGCTACCACATTAGCCTTGCTAGGGTGATACAAAATCTCACAGTCATAGTCTTTCACTACATCTAACCACCTCATATGTCTCATATTCAGGTTGGGATGATCCATAAGGTACTTCAGGCTCTTATGGTCCGTGTATATGGTACATCGGACACCATAAAGATAGTGGCACCAAATCATGAGGGCGAATACCACCGCCCCCAACTCCAAATCATAGGTGGGATACCTCGTCTCGTGAGGCTTCAGCTGCCTCGACGCATATGCTATCACGTGCCCCCTCCGCATCAACACGACACCCATTCCTGATATAGATGCATCACAGTAGACTATGAAGTCCTCCACTCCCTCCGGAAGGGATAACACTAGAGCTTCGCAGAATCTCTGGCGAAGAGTCTCGAATGATGCCTGCTGCTCAGGCCCCCAACCAAAAGTAACACCCTTCCTAGTCAATCTGGTGAGAGGAACAACAATCTTGGAGAAACCTCTGATAAACCTCTAACAGTAGCCTTCCAGGCCCAGAAAACTCCTTACCTCGGATGGGGATCTCGGGACCTCCCATCGCATAACTGCCTCAATTTTGGCCGGGTCGACCAAAATCCCATTCTGGTTAACGAGGTGTCCCAACAACTGGACCTCTCGTAACCAGAAATCACAGTTGGAGAATTTGGCATAAAGCCTCTCCATCCTCAACACCCCAAGAATCTCCCACAGACACTCCTCGTGCTGTTCCCTAGACCTCGAGTACACCAAAATGTCATCGATGAACACGATCACCGACCGATCCAACATGGGCCTGCACACCCAATTCATGAGGTCCATGAACGATGCCTGTGCATTGGTGAGCCCGAAAGGCATCACCACAAACTCTTAATGCCCATAACGAGTCCGAAAGGCCGTCTTCTGGATATCCTCCTCGCAGACTCTCATCTGATGATACCCAGATCTCAAATCAATCTTGGAAAACCAAGACACCCCCTGCAACTGATCAAACAAATCGTCGATCCGTGGTAGTGGATAACGGTTCTTGACCGTCAGCTTGTTCAACTCCCGGTAGTCAATGCACATCCGGTGTGAACCAACCTTTTTCATGACAAAAAGGATCGGCACTCCCCACGGCGAGCTACTCGGTCTAATGAAACCCTTCCCCAACAGCTCCTGGAGCTGCGAGGATAACTCCTACATCTCGGGCGGTGCAAGGCGATAAGGTGCCTTGGCAATAGGCGCCGCCCCCGGAATCAGATCGATCCGGAACTCAACTTGTCTCTCAGGAGGCACACCCGACAATTCCTCGGGGAAAACATCCGGGAACTCACATACTACGGGAACATCGGAAAGAAAACTCGGCCACTCAGTGGCTACCCGCGTATCCATCACATATGCTAAAAAACCCATGCATCCCTGCTGTAGACTCTGTCTTGCCCTGGCGGCAGAGCAGAAAGCTGATCCCGATCTAGTTCCCTCACTATAAACAGTAAGTTCTCCCCCACTAGGGTCTCGTATGGTCACCAATCCATGCACACTATGACACATACATCACCCATCGCTATCGGCACCAGATCTATCGGGAACTCAACACCGAAAATTTGTAAAACACATCCTCAGAATACATCAGTGGTGAAAAACCGCATGCTCATCGGCTAAAGAAACCCTCAGCGGTCGACTCAACGCCTTGTGTCTAACACTAATGTGCCAACTAAAGGATAAAGAAATGAAAGATCGACTCGCACCCGAGTCAAATAACACCAAGGCAGGCACATAACTCACAAGAAAAGTACCAACAACAACGTCAGGTGCTGTGCGGACCTTCTCCGCAGTCAGCTGGAATGCCCTTCCACGAGCTCTCGGAGCCCCGGCCATCCCCAGCCGGCCGTCAGTAGCACACAAAGCAGCATGAGCAGAATCCTGGGCTAGTCCATGTAAGTCCCTAATCTGCTTGTGTATCAATCAGATCCGTTCGATGGTGCGGAATCCCAATCAAACGGATGATGTCAGATCAAATAGAAGAGAAGGAGAAGAAGAATAATATGAATCTTGTATGTATTGATATGAATGAAGATCCGGATACAAGATTCACACACACTAACACACACTCTCTTTTCTCTCTCTAGAACACCATCAAATGCACACACTTAAGCTCCTCTAGTGTTCATTCTTCACATGCACTCCTCACCCTATATATATATATATATATATATATATATATATATATATATATATATATATATATATATATATATATATGGACCTAAGGCCAAGCCCAAAATACAAATAATTCAATGCTCGGTCCAAGCTACAATTAATCCTATACTATTTTTGGCCCAAATAATAAAAACAATAAATGCTTAGAAAAGCAAAGTACAAACCATATTTTTGACCCAACAATCTCCCCCTTGGTTTATAGCTTTCTTTTCTTTTCTTAAATGACCCAACAAGCTCCCCCTAAAAAGTAGCTGGCTTTCTTGTTCATCTTCATTGTAAGCTTGGCTTCAACATTTATCTTCAATGAATGACTTCATCTTGAGCACTTGGGCATTTCTTCAAGATTTGACATTGAACGCACATTGGGTGAGGAGGCTTGACGTACTGATTCTTAAAAGATAGCGCTTTCAGTTTGAGAATCTTCAGAGAGAACATCAGAGAGAACAAATCTTCTGGATCACTTCAGCAGGTTCATAGATAGCAGCAGACTGATTGAGGAGGCTTCAATGCAATCCGTCACCTAATCTTCAAGTGCAGCTTCACCTTGCTTCTGGGGTTGAAAGATTGAATGTCGAAAGAATAATCTTCATTTCTTGCTCCTTCGAATGAGAATTCTTCGATGATCACGGATGAAGCCTTGGCTCAGAAATCTTCGATACAAACTCCATGAGTTTCATCTTCACCTGAATTCACTTTTCAAGACAAAACAAAACTAAAAGAAAATTTAGCACACAATATTTTTTGGATTTTTCATATTTTCTGAAAAAGAAATAAAACAGAAATAACACTATTTTTGGATTTTTTTTTAATTTTCTGATTTTTGTTTGGATTTTAAAATTTTTAATTTTCCCCTAATATTTAAATTAGAAGAAAACTATGAACAAATTTAACAAAAATAAAATGATATCTAACTTTAAGAGTGATTTGGGATCAAAGTTTTTAGACAGCCTTTATACGTTTATCAGTACCTCTCCCTTCATGAATTGATCTGGTCAATCGTCGGTATTGTGGTCCACTTAAACACGAGAGATTGTGACAAAATTAGGACATACTATAAGTGACAAGACAATGTGATCCTAAGTTCCTAGATAATATTCCTTAAGGACCATTCAGCTGATGACGACCAAAGATATTGTTGTCCACCTAAATTGAGCAGCGAGATCTATAGACAATCTGTAAGTGTTCAATTTTTAATTGTACTAGAACATGGTTCCCGCTTCCTGATATGCTCCAGTAATCAAGGACTTCCAGAATACTCCTTACATAGGGTGAGCAGACAATTATTAAGAGAGAAGATAGATTTAGAATGCATATGCTATACACCCAGGTCGGATCTCTTCCAATCACGCAGAGGGTGAAACATATGACTAACTGAAGTTTTAGAGGGATTGAGAAGTAGAATGGTGCATATACTGTGTACCAGGTCGGATTGTAAGTCACGGAAAGGAGACAGTATATGGCTAACATATAGAAAGAATTGCATAGATAGAAGATGCAGAGAAATAGAGTTGCATATGTTGCAGTCCAGGTCGGATGTATTTCAATCACGCAGAGGAGGCAACATATGACTAACAAAAGGAAAGCAAGAAAATAATTTTCTACAGACCTACTTTATCGGAATTCCCCAGTCGCCCCATCAATACCGGAATTAAGGACAAAGTCCGTACATCGAGGAAGAGTTAAACTAAAGTTCTGAATACGGATAACTTTAATGTGACCGGTGGATTATCATGTATATCTCCCTGCTCAACCTATCCAAGCGTCGTATTGTCAGGCTAAATGGATCTATCTAGGTCAAGATTTTTCAAGTCTCTAGATTCCTTAAGTTCATTAATGCCTAGTCAAGTCCATTTTAATCTCTCGTGCCTACCAACACATCGAACACAGAGCCTAGACAATTCAGATTCAGTACCTTACACAGATTCAGATTGCCTGTTATCACATGATTATATCACTTCCCAAAACATCTCCCTCAAGCACATTCCATAACCAACATATATTTTTTTATTTTTTGATTTTCTAATGTTTTTGGATTTTTTAAAACTTTCTAATTTTTGTTTTGTTTTTATTTCTCCCACTAAATTTGTGCATAGGAAAGAAACGAAAGTAAATGCACAAATTTAAACTATCCTAAAACAAAAATTAGTCTTTAAAGCGAATCAGCTTAAGAAAAACTCAGGAGTATAGAGAAGAAAACTCAAACCGTAAGTCACCGATTGAATTTGCATCCAGAAGGTCTGAGAACGGCACGCGTAATCTCAGAACAGATCCGAAAATTATTCATGTCATTAACCACTAACCCCATTTGTGATCTCTTCCTTTCTTCCTTTCCCGCAAAGGACACATACTCCCAAACAAAGTTCTGAATGTTGTACAATTGAGAGATGTCCCCTATCATGTGCCTGGAACAGCCACTACCAACAAACCGAAGTCTGATGATAATCCTCCATAGCTGCTCTGACACAGAGTGGGATCAGTTGGTCTTTGGAACCCAGTCCATTTTCAAACTGGGTCGACCTTTTTCATCCTTGCACGGTACTCTCTCCCATGACATATCCTGTTTATCACAAACAGAAGATGAAGAAATATTAGAGTCATTAGCTGATTTGGGAGAGTGAGCCTTTGGAACCCATTTGTAGTTGGGTTTAACCCATTTCTTTGTCGATCTGATGGGTGGCTCGATACTTGATTTTGAACTTGATGTCGGCCGTTGAGATGACTTTGATTTTGGCTTCACGTGATCATCTCTTGGATTTGGCTTCTTGGCCGTCATTCCCTTCTTGCCCTTGGGAGTTGGATTCTTGGCCTTGTAGGTTTGATTCTTGGCCTTCTGCGCGTTCCAGTCACCATGGTCTGAACGTGACCTTGAGGGGTTTCTTTTGAAGTATCTCCCTCTTGGCGCGTTCTGCCAGCCTTGTGCATAGTACGGAACATATGCGCGATTAGGAGAATTTCGGGCAATGTGACCAGGTGTTCCACAGTGAAAACATGTCTTTTTCTTCACTGTGAAGTTGTTTCTTCCTGCCCCTGGTGGCGTATCTTTGCCTTGTCTCTTATTGTTTCCACAAGCACAATTACAACAGGCACTCTGTTTTGCTGGAATTGGTGGCCTGTATTTTTCAATAGCAGGTTGATCAGAAACAACTGAGTTCGAAGCAACAGATTCAGAGTTCAAGGAGATGTTGGTTTGTTCAATGTTTTTTTCCTTGTTCTCATCTTCTGCTACTTTACCTGCACATGAAGTAGAAGCATTAGAATTTTCAACCTGAATACCTCCTGAAACAAAACCAGCTGGTTTGCCATATTGAAGATGTGCCTCCCTGTCAATTTCTTCCTGTGTCGTAGGGATAGATGTGTAGTTATGATTGAAAGGTGGAGGAACACTATCATACCCTAGACCCTTGTTTTGATTATCTTTGAATTTTAATTGGGTTTCAAATAAGGACTCGACTGTCTTACTTGACGTAGTATAATTTTTGAAACTAACATCTGTTTTTCCACACTTAATTTTCAAAGCGTCAAGTTCTTCGGTTACAACATCAAGTTGTGTCTTAATATAGTCATAAAGTTCACATTTTTCACTGTATTCTGTCTGAATTCTCTTAAAATCCTTTATTTTTGTTTCTAACTGGGCCTTCAGGGGTTTCTGTCCTTTCCTGAGTTGATATCCTTCATATCTCAGGTCCTCAACTTCTCTTTTAAATAAATCAATTTGTTCCCGAAGAAATTTAATCGTATCTTCACTAGATAGTGTATATGAAACTTCACATGATTGAGAACATGAAACTTCATTGACCGGGATATTTGCGGAACTCATTGTTTTTCGACAATTCAAAGCGTCAAGTTCTTTAATTATATCAGCAAGACTAAGACGATTGAGATATTTTGTCTTCTTGATGACAGCCACATTCATATCCCACGACTTTGGAAGTGCATTCAACAGCTTCTTGTTTATCTTAGACTTGGTGTAAAAGATCCCGGCTACAGTCATCTCAGTGGTAAGAGTTGTGAATCGCTGCAGCTGTGCTTCAAGAGTTTCTCCAGGAACGTAGTTGAACATGTTAAACCGTTGTCGCAGCATATCTTGGCGACTCTCCTTCATGTCTTCATTCCCTTCATAAACCTCAATTAGGGCTTCCCACAAAGCCTTACTAGAAGTGTACTCCCTAAAACCTTGAGCTATATCAGGAGATAGGGCCATAGTCAGAGTGGCCAAAGCCCTTTCTTGCTCTTCAACCTTCTCGAAGTCTTCATCTGTGTAATTCTCAATCTTCTTGTCAACCACTTGCCCTGCAACAGTGGTGGTTATTCTGACAGGATCTTTTATGATGCTTCTCCAAATTTTGAAGTCCTTCATCTTGATATACTTCTCAATCCTGTACTTCCATTCAGGGAAACCTTCAGCGGACAGCAGTCTTGGAATTCGAGTGGTTGTGCCCATTACAGAATCCAGATCGTGGTGGTGTGTTTGACTTTGTGAATCCATTAATATTAAATAGAAATTAAATTATTAAAAATAAATTAAGTTTCCGGTCAGACACAAGTTCACAGTCAAAGGAGAGTTTACGGCCGTAAACTATGTTCACGGTCAAAAGAGAGTTTGCGGCCGTAAACTCTGTTCATGGTCAAAAGATGTTTACGGTCGTAAAGGTGTTTGCGGTCTAAGTTTGCGGTCTAAGAATCCAAGTTTCCGGTTGTTGAAAAATCCTTATTCACGACCCAATAACCAAATTTACGGTTCAAGAACTTATTTGAGTTTGCGGTCGTAATCTAAGTTTACGGCCGTAAGCTATGGCCGTAATCTCCCAGAAACGCAGTTTTTTGAATTAAGCTTGAAACCCTTTCGCAGCAAACACCAACTTCAGTCGTAAACAAAGAAGAACACGGTCAAACATTCGATTGTAGGATGCCTTGACACTGGTTTTGCTCTGATACCAATTGTAAGTCCCTAATCTACTTGTGTATCAATCAGATCCGTTTGATGGTGCAGAATCCCAATCAAACGGATGATGTCAGATCAAATAGAAGAGAAGGAGAAGAAGAATAATATGAATCTTGTATGTATTGATATGAATGAAGATCCGGATACAAGATTCACACACACACTAACACACACTCTCTTTTCTCTCTCTAGAACACCTTCAAATGCACACACTTAAGCTCCTATAGTGTTCATTCTTCACATGCACTCCTCACCCTATATATATATATGGACCTAAGGCCAAGCCCAAAATACAAATAATCCAATGCTCGGTCCAAGCTACAATTAATCCTATACTATTTTTGGCCCAAATAATAAAAACAATAAATGCTTAGAAAAGCAAAGTATAAACCATATTTTTGACCCAACAGTCCATGTTCGAGCTGAGGACACTCGGCCTTCCGATGGCCAGTCTGATTGCAATGAAAGAAAACTGAAAATCCCTTGGGGCAGTCCTTCGCCATGTGCCCCTCCTTGCTACATTTGTAGCAAATCCCTGCTCGACAAGATCCCTCATGACTCTTGCCGCACTTGCCACAAGTGCGGCCCTTCTAGCCTCCTGCTCTCGTATCAGCGGGCTTAGCCCGCTTCGTCGCCGACTGCGAATGCACTGGTCTCCTGTCTCTCCCCTGTGGCTCTCCCTCCTCTCTGGTCTGAATCTCCAACTCAATCTCTCTCCTACTGGCATTGGTATGTAACTTAACCAATGTCCGATATGATGAGTTCGCCACGAACTCCTGAATATCTCTCCTCAAAATGCTCAAATACCGGCTCACACGTGCCTACTCCGTGGACACGTACTCAGGGCAGAACAACGCCCTCTCATGAAACATCCTCGTAATCTCTATCACTGTTTCTGTCTTCTGCTTGAGAGACAGAAACTCCTGGGCAAAACGTTCCCTCTCCACCTGGGGAACATACTCATCTCTAAACAACTGGGTAAACCTCTCCCAAGTCACTGCAGCATGATCTGCAGGGGTAAAATCAGTCATCACGAACTTCCACCAGTCCTTTACTCCCAAGCAAAGCTGGTTCAGTGCAAACCGAACTCTCAAGTGCTCCGGGCACGAACACGTATAGAAAATCCCTCGATGTCGAATATCCATTTAATAGCAGAAATCGGGTCCTGGGTCCCATCAAACTATGGTGGTTTCGTGTTGCTGAACTCTCAAAACAACAATGAGTCACCCCCTTGTAGCCTCGCAGCTGCCAGAGCTGCGGTGGTGCAGCTACAACAACGTCTGTGACAACAACATATCGCTCATCAAAAGTCTCAATCAGCATGGTCTTAATAGACCAAAACATTTCTGGAATGGCCTCCCTGATAGTTGCAGCGACCTCCTCGGCAATGATCATGCGGATCTCCTCGTCACTAGTACCACCACCCCCTGGGTTGTTGCGGGTAATCATCATAGTCTATCTGAAACACGAACACATAAATCATTAGGGACTGGCTAAAGCACACACTCAATTACCCACCCCTACATTTTCCTTAGCATCCTAAGGTTCTTACTTGGGTCGCATACAGATCTAGTGCTTTCAGTAGTATGGGCCCAATACTACCTTCCACACCAACCCATAGTCGCCCAAGTCCTCCTCCTAGGATCCTAATTCACAAGTACTCTATTCCTCACGGATATCAAACCACTCTCTCTATAGATTCCTCAATGCACATCTAGGTATCTCTCCTAGATTACTCAAAACTCTCTCTAAAAGATTCCTGCCATGTACCCCTACTTAGCACACACACAGAGAAAATAGCAGATAAAGTCAATCAATAGCATCCCCCTAGGCTAAGGCATCATGAATCAGGAAGCTCTAGCTCTAAATTCCTGAAATACCTAGCCTATCATCTAGCATGCAACTCTTGTTGGATATAGTGTCTAAGTCCATAACTATATTTGGTATGTACTTGACCCGACCCGGCATGGTCCATTTGGGTTGCACTTCACCCGAACAATTTATGGATAATCTTTTGAGAATAATATAAGTTATGATTTATTAATATATTATAAGTTCTAATATATTAATATAAAATTATATTATTTAATTAGTATTGATCAATAATTAATTTAGAATTAATTTAGTGATCAAAAGTATGACTAATTAAATATGGGCTTGTGTATTTATATAGTGTGGGCTAATGCTTATTTGGAATGGGCTAGGCTTGCAAGGAAAGTCCATGGATAATCCATGGAGATTTAACCCATGGATCTCATGGAAATGAAAAGACATGGGTATTAGGGTTTACATGGATGTAACCCTAATCCACCACACTATATAAAGGAGGCTTTGGTTCTAGAAATTGCACTAGTTTATGTGTGAGAACTAAGAGGGCCGATTTCAAGAAGAGGTTTTGTTATTCTCTCAAGTTTCTAAGTTTATGGTGATTTGTGATTTCCATTTGAGGCATCCACATTATTGGTGCTAGGCTCTCAAACTCCAAGCAATCCACTACTACTAAAACGTAAGTAACTCTACTAGCTTTATTTGATTCAAGTACCCCATGCCATGCTAGTTAGGTTGAGAACCTTGGAAAAATAGTTATTTGCATGTATCTTAGTCAAACATAGATCCAAGGTTTCTAGGGTTGCATGTACACCATAGGAGTGTTACAATGCTAAAAACCCAACAGTGGTATCAGAGCCAGGTTTGTTTTCTTGATACTTGATGCTATTAGTAAAAAAAATAGTTTTTGGCCTGTTTTGGATTAGAATTATTACCACAAAGTTTTTTTTGTTCATAAAACTTGATTTTGATGTAATGGTAATGTTTATTCTCATCCAAATAAATGTTTATTATCAAAATTTCAAGTTTGTTTATGTTCTTGAAATTTTTGATATGAACATTCATAAACATATGAGTTTAGAAGATCATAGAAATTATGTGCTAATAATTGATTAGATTAATTCTTGATCTTTATGTGTTTTAATGGAGTCCATAACTAGTTCTTAAGTAATGGATAACCAAAAGTCACAGTTATAAATAACCATTAAAAGAACACATAGGTTACAAAAAATGAAGAGTCTTCATTTTTAATAACCATTAACTCATAAGTTATGAGAAATGTAAAGTTTTGAAAGTTTACAAAACTTGCCCTCAAGTTTTGGAACATGTAAAGTCATATTAAAAACTTTAGTTCCAACCCCTAGAATTTTAAAAGTTAAAATTCATCCCTTATACTTTATAATATTATAAGTTTAATAATATTTATATATGCATAAGAACAAATTCGTCTTACCATTAGTAGACCTCATTCACGAAGCCGGTCTATAAGGGGGGTATAAGGTTGTTGCCTATAAAATGGCAACTTAATGGGTGTCCACTCTCACCCACCGCTTCCTTGATCGGTGGAGGGTCGTTAGCCGAAAAGGTAGGGCAAGGACTATAATTCTCATTTAAAAGTATGATGAATAAAATAAAGTAACTAAACTTTTTTTATAATTCCCAATCTTAGTTACTTTAGGAAAAATGTGAATAAGGTGCTAACCCATGAAATTACACTTTGCACTTTGCTTAAGTCGGTTAGTGGAGCGCGTGTGGTTAACCGGCATACTAGCTAGACTTAACAAGGTAGGCAAAGGGTAACTTAATGTTTATCATAGTATCGATGGAGCGCGTGTGGTTAACCGGCACATCGATTGAGGGGTAAACATTAAGGGTACCAAGTAATTTGCATGGTTACTTCACACCTTGTTTTGTGATCCTCGACATCCCAGTCACAAAACCTGAAGGGCACACTCGAGATTGAAACATGTGATTGAAAGTTCAATGAATCTCAAAAGATCTAGGAGTTTCAAATCCAACTAAAACCTAATAATTTATTTCGTTTTTCATGGTGGGAATTGGTGAATCGTCATTCACGTACCTTCAAATATTTTATAGCTTGGATTACGGCATCCCTCTTCCAAGTTATAAAATATTGTGTTGGGTCCTAGCCTTAATATTCATATTGGGTGTTATATTAAGGACTTAAATCAACTATCTTAAATATCTCCAAAAAGATGTCTGGTTCAGACAATTATGATCTTCCCAAAAAACTCTTGGAATAAGCTTTCCTAATGAAAATGATGTCCCGTGACTGGATCATGGAAATCATACTTCAATTCCTCCACCTCCTCCAATTATTCTCCCTAACCTACAAGTTCAAGGTCACTCAAACCCTATTGGCAACAAAGGTCTATGTGTGATCACATCTTGGAGATGAAGTCACATATGGACAAGCCGGGAGAGTTGGGTGTCAAAGTCTTAAGAAAGTTGGTTGTTCAATCACTTTCTAAGTCACATAGTGAGTGTCATTTGGGACTACTATGTAAAAGACTATGACATGACCCTTAATGATCTTATCTATTTGCTTGGTGCTACTGAATCAGAAATGATTTGGAGCCCTGGTAAAGCAAATTTGATTAGTAGATCAACTTCCCAAACTTCAATGGATATTGACAAATTGATGACATTGGAAATCCAGAAAGATTTCTCTTCCCAATGGAAAGGGATTGGCCATACTCAACTCGGTTGACCAAATGGTAAAGAGAAAGGCTAAGTCTGAGATAGTCCTGTGTACCATTCCCAAAGGGTCCATATGGTTCTATTGCCAAAAAGGAAGGGGCATTGGTTGCGAAGCTGCCTTAACTACCTGAAAGATCTAAGAGAAGGTCTAGTCAGAAGGATTTGACTCTGCTTCAGGTAAGTCCACTATCTAACTCTGTTAAGTTCCTTATTGATGATTCTTAATACAGAATGTGACTCGATTACGTTTTGGTGTTTGGTAGGATCAAGCAAAGGGAAGGAAACTTAAAGAAAGAGTATGTTGAATCTTATCGCGAAGATGGATTTCAATCGCATGGTTTGAAGATCGGATTCTTGAGCTACTACTTAGAGAGTTATGATAGATTGCTAGGAAATATGTAATAGCATAGTTTTCATTTAAAGCTGCATTGTAAGGAAAAGTTTTTTCCGAATTTTATAAATAAATAATTTTATTTTATTTTATTTTAGTTTATATCTCCTTGCAATGGCTTTTATGGAAAATTGACGTTTATATGTTTCTAGCAATAATGGAAATATGAATTTGATTCTTTCATTTGTGGTAGTGTCTAAATTTACCAAATAAGTAAAGATTCTTATCAACTAAGGTTCAATTGGACCGAAACTTGGAATCATGCAAGTTATATAATATGATGAATGAGAACTTTCAGGTTTGGAAAATTAAGACTAATTCGTTGTTCACATGTATATACGAGTCAAGTGAGGGACTAAGGGATCAAGTATACATTCTTGTGCACTGGTCAAGTCCACCACAAAAGATCGATAAGATTATTCATCATGATTTACTAAGGTTTAATAAATATGGTTATACTTACAAGTTTAAGTATAATTCTGAAACATTAGAAAAGTTTCGATGTATGGCAGGACGAATGAGAAGAATCAAATTAGGCAGAAGGATAAAAGTTTCTCAAATCTGAAAAGATGGGAGAATACTTTAGTATCATGTTTAATGATCATCTTAATGATTAAGAAACCATATCACAATTTGTTCTCTAAGGACATCTTAGTGCATTCTTATGACTAAGAAGAGGAATCATGAATTGTTGAAGTGGTTAAATCAAGAAGATGAGTCACACTTCGCTCCAAAACAAGTCTTAGAGTCATACTCTAAGATTGTAACTTGAGTGACATATCTTAAAGAAAGGTTATAACACTAGTCAAATGTAAGAGTAAAAGTGTCCTACTCTTGTACATTTGAAATTGGTAAGTTGTGATGTTTTGGATAAAACAAAGACCAACTTAGGCCAATTGTGTGAAGTGTTTGTCTTGATAAAGAATCCGCACCATCTCTTGAATATTTGGCAAGTGAGTCTTATAGGTAAGAGGACAATGGGAGTCTTAAAGATCTTGGAAAACTTCCAGATCTAATCAAGAAGGAAAAACTTATATTTTATCACTAGCACACGACTTGAGGTTTATAACCTATCTTGTTGACATATTCCTATTTCTGTGCCCATTCCAGTTAAAGTTGGCTTTTCATATGAGTTCTAAGAGTTCTCAACTGGTTGCATAACAACTTGGAAGCAATGGCAGTCCCTTGAGCTGCCAGGTGGCAAGAAGTTAAGATTGCACAAGTTCAATCCATAAGAGTTTTGATTTGTCACTAACCTTGTCTTGTGATTATGGTTTTGACAAATTCACATGGATAGGAACACATACACCATAAAATCTAAGTGTCATAAGGTTTCTCTCCGATTCATGACAAATGATGGTGAGGAAACGCTTTCACTGAGTAGATTTTAAGTAGATAGCAATTATGATATTTGCATTCTCAAAGTCGTTAGTGGAGCGTGTGTGGTTAACCGACACACTAACATGGACTTGTGAGAAAAGGCAAAGGTCTAAACAATTGAGACTATGAGTACAACATCCCTTTTCATAGTTCTGAAATTGTTTAGACACACATGTGTGCTATCTAAGGAAAGGTGTATGATTTTGATAAAGTTTTATCAAAGCATCTCGTATTAGAAATATGAACTTTGGTAAGAAGGTCAATAAAGTATTGATTTCTAGAAGTTCAGCAGGTTTTTGAGTACATGTCAAAGCTAGTGGGAGCATAAGCTTCATGCTGATAATCATCATGCAAGTGGGAGCATGATAATTATAATAAGTGTTACAAGTTAGCAATGTTAATTATAGAAAACAAAAGGTTTGAATCGGGAAAAAGTTGTTTTGCTATAATTAAGGGAGAGGAAATTATACTTCACTTCAATTCTAAAAGCTTAGATTGAGGTTTTAATCATATTTAGTCAAGGATATATATATATATATATATATATATATATATATATATATATATATATATATATATATATGAATTTCATGTTGAAATGGTTCAACATAAGGAAATTCTACATATGGGTCCATTATTTGCGTTCTAAAATTCGATTATGATTATGGCATCCCTTTTCATAATCTGAATTATGAGAACTTGGCAAATAGAAATAGAAATATTATAGAAAAAGACTGGTCTAGTATCATGTCCTTATAAATCGTGTCCCATTTGCTTTGGGTACAAGATCGATTTCATGTGCTATAATATTTATCCTTTCTAAATTTTCCAAATGCCTTGGGGCACTAAGAGGGGAAAAGGTCTAGAATTGGATATGACTAAAGTGATTAAGCAATTGTCGAGGAAAATCTAAGGTTTACCAAAGATTGGTTGCTCAGGGACAGTTGGAAGTGTAGTGTTAATTCGAGAAGAACAATACTGACATATTCTGAAAAGAGGCAACTTTTGTTCAGGAGTAATAGTCAAAAGGGGAATATGGAAATGTTCCCATAGGTGGAAGTTATTCATTAAATATGTGTAAGATTAGGAAACTTAATGCAAGAAGAATGTTCAAAGGCAATGAACTTTGAATATGAGACTTCGATCCCACGGAGTTGATCTCCATTGGAATACTCTGTAATGTCTGTTGACAAGTCTTTGCGACTTTGTGAAAAATCATTACAAGAGGACGAATGCATATAAGTTTAGAATCTAACAGATTTAGGTAAATGGCAGGAATTTGGAATTCTTGCATTTGCGGTAAGGATTTGGGATTGTGAAATGAGTATCATTGGAATTATGTTCAATCTAACTATTTCACAGAATAAAGATCATAGACAAACTTAGTGTGCATACTTGGTGTATGACATAACTAATGTTTGTAAAAACATAGTGTGCATACTTGGCGTATGGCATGACTAGTGTTTAGAAAAAGAAAAAAAACCATAGTGTACATGCTTGGAGCATGGGACAACTATTGTTTTAATTCAAGTATAAGGTTGATAGTTTAAAACCGAAACAATGAATAATGAGTAATCAGTATGGTGATAAATAAAAGTGGTCTATTTATATTCATAGGGTTTGATACCATATTTGATTCATTTATTCTTGTGTTTCACTTTGCATGTTTTGACTTCCAGAATAACTAAGTCACTCTTCCTGAATGATTAAGTTATTCAAACCATCCACAGTCAGTCATATGTTGGAAGTAGATATGAATCAAGACTGTCATGGGTTGTCTTTTAGAGGTCCAAGATGTTGGACAAAGTGGTGCTACAACACTCATGAGTGCTCATAAGTTCTGAGTATTGGATTCAACCCACGCTCACTGGTATCACTTCATGGAATTCATCTCCAGTGATCGTGAGACGGTAATATCATATAAGTCTTCAAACCTAGAGATATGACTTGTTGCCTATGAGTTGGTTATGCATTGATTGTATGAAAATGCATTGGTAACTCGATGTTATAAAACGTGCCTTTGTGTGTAATTCAACAAGTAGTAGAACAAGCATATGAGTCGAAGTTTATTTCTTCCTTCTTGGATTAGAAGCGATATCTGGCCCCCTCGATGATTTTGTGTTGACCCATGTACCGGGCCCGGTCAGAACTAAGTTGATGTGTTCAATTAAGTTCTATGTCAAACAAATCGGAAATCGGGAAACAACTGCTGGACAATAAGTAAGACATTGTTCCATGTGTTTGTCCGGCTGATATCTAGAACAGAGGATTATATGATCACTTATCTAAAATGGCGCTTCATAGTTCAACAGAGTTTTAAGAGCTACGATTGCTGATCGGTTCCTGAAGTCATACTTGCAACTATAGTTATTAGACTTATCCAAGTGGGAGATTGTTGGATATAGTGTCTAAGTCCATAACTATATTTGGTATGTACTTGACCCGACTCGACATGGTCCATTTGGGTTGCACTTCACCCGAACAATTTATGGATAATCTTTTGAGAATAATATAAGTTATGATTTATTAATATATTATAAGTTCTAATATATTAATATAAAATCATATTATTTAATTAGTATTGATCTATAGTTAATTTAGAATTAATTTAGTGATCAAGAGTATGACTAATTAAATATGGGCTTGTGTATTTATATAGTGTGGGCTAATGCTTATTTGGAATGGGCTAGGCTTGCAAGGAAAGTCCATGGATAATCCATAGAGCTTTAACCCATGGATCTCATGGAAATCAAAAGACGTGGGTATTAGGATTTACATGGATGTAACCCTAATCCACCACACTATATAAAGGAGGCTTTCGTTCTAGAAATTGCACTAGTTTATGTGTGAGAACTAAGAGGGCCGATTTCAAGAAGAGGTTTTGCTATTCTCTCAAGTTTCCAAGTTTATGGTGATTTGTGATTTCCATTTGAGGCATCCACATTATTGGTGCTAGGCTCTCAAACTCCAAGCAATCCACTACTACTAAAAGGTAAGTAACTCTACCAGCTTTATTTGATTCAAGTACCCCATGCCATGCTAGTTAGGTTGAGAACCTTGGAAAAATAGTTATTTGCATGTATCTTAGTCAAACATAGATCCAAGGTTTCTAGGGTTGCATGTACACCATAGGAGTGTTAGAATGCTAAAAACCCAACAACTCTAATATCTCATAAGTGTCTCATCTCATAATATAAACAAGTAAGGGTATTTTGGGAAATCACCGTTCGGGCTCTGGCTGATTGTGATGGGTTTTGAGCATTCTAACACTCCTATGGTGTACATGCAACCCTATATACCTTGGATCTCTGTTTTCTCTATTATACATGCAAATATCGATTTTCCAAGGTATCATCCTAACTAGCATATTATGGAGTATATATAATAAAAAATATAGTTGAATGACATACCTTTTGTTGTAGTGTGATTCCTTGTACCTTTCAAGAGCTTAGTGCCCCAAGTGTTGCACCTAAAATGGTTCACACAACACCACAAACAATTGGAATAACTTAAGAGAATGATACTTCCATTCACAAATCGGCTAGCCCTCTTATCACTATCACTAGTGCCAATTTCATGAGCCTTGAAGTTTCTTATATAGTGTGGCAAACTAGGGTTACACCATGTAACTCATGACTTTCAACATTCCTCATGATTCATGCGTTTTAACATCCATGGAGTATCCATGGGTCACCACATGGGTTTAGCCCAACATGAAGAACTATGGATCATAAGCCCACTTTATAAGAATGAATGCTTTACCAAATTAATCCCCATTTATTTAATTAGTCTCTTTTGATCACAAAATTAATTCCAAACTAATTCTTGATCAATACTAATTAAATAATATGATTTCATATTAATATATTAGAACTTATAATATATTAATAAACCATAAATATCCTCTTCTCACAAAAGTCTATCCAAATTGTGCCGTTGCCATGCAACCCAAATGGACCATGCTACTCTCGGGTCAAGTACATACCAATAATAGTTATGGGCTTAGACACCTAATGCAACAGATTGTACACACTGCTTCATCTCGTTTCCTCTTAAAATATTTTGCTCATTTAGAAAATCATTTCGTTTTATAAAATTATCTAAAATCATCAGTTTGGGTCCAGACATACCCGATGGTACATCCGAATCCCTCAAACCAAGGCTCTGATACGAACTTGTAACATTCTAAATTTTCAAATAATTTTTTTTCATTTTTAAAACCACACAAAACACAGTTTCACATTTATCAAACCCAAGTTTATAAGTTGTTTAAAACACAAGACAATAAAAATGTTTGACAATATCCCAGAATCCTCAAAATCATATTCTCTAGCTGGTGTGTACAATCATGTCGGCGCCTTCCCGTAATCCTGAGATGTACCTGAAACACATTCTGCACAACACTGTAAGCACAAAGCTTAGTGAGTTCCCCGAAATATCACACACAAATAATTAGCCTCTAATGGCTATTTCTCGATAAGGACCCTCCGGTCTCACAATTCGGGTTGGACCCTCCAGTCCTGTATCTCAGTGAGGACCCTCTGGTCTCACAACTAGGTTTGGACCCTGTAGTCCTAACTCAATATGGCACTGAATAATATACAACATAAATAACAAAGATAGAATGCATAATATATCACATAACTCAATATAAGCACATAAGACCCTCCGGCCAATAACTCAGGCAAGACCCTCCGGTCACACATTATTACCACTCAGGTAAGTATAGTGAGAGGACTCACCTCTTAAGCAAAGCAAGTATGTCTCGTACTCAACCGTCGGTCTAGACTCCGCCTACATATATCATAATCATCCCTAATTAACAATTTATAATAACAACTCCTAAGATGTTAAGCTAACCCCTTTACTAACTCTCGGAAAGGGTGAAAGACCATGTTACCCCTCCATGGCCTCCAAAGTCCACAACTTGACCAAACCCTAAAAGTCAATGGAAGTCAACGCTCAAGTCAACAGTCCATGTTGACCCAACTCGTCGAGTGCATCTATGCGACTCGTCGAGTTTCTACTGTTCTCAGAAAATTAGGAAAAATCCAACTCATCTCACCGAGTTGTCTCACAAACTCGTCGAGTTTGTACACCGTCCAGGATAACGGGGGAAACCCTAACCAACTCGTCGAGTTGGCTAACCAACTCGTCAAGTTCCTTCAACCCAATCACTCGTTCAGACGCTTTTAAGTGAGACTAAAGCCCCAAACTCTAGATCTAACCTTCTAAGGCTGAAATACCAAGTAAAGCTGCAAGCTTTACGTCCATGCATGGCACCTAGGGCTAAGTTTGCAAAAACAAGCTCAACAAATGGTTTAAGGCATGGAAGTTGGCCAAAGCTTGATAAAGCTTGAATCTTAGGCCTAAGGGACCTAGTATTGTCCAGATCCGGAGCCTCATCTTCAAAGCATGCTAAAACAACTAAATAACTCAAAAAGAAGGTAGAAATGTCCATAAACTCTCTAATGGAGAGATCTAATAAAACAAGTGATCAAGGTAATGACTTTTTACCTTCAAATGGCCGTTAACACTGAATGAATGCCAGATCCATAGACTCTTTCTCGTTCCAAGTGTTTTACTCCTCAAGTTTCTTCAAAGAATGCACGAAAACATACACTCTTAGCCTCACTCTCTCTCAAAGTGGAAGATAGCTCGATTAGGGTTTCTCTCAGGGTGATAAGGTGATGAGGGAGGCGGGGTAAAGGATATAAGGTCCTTTAAATAGGGTGCAAACCCTGACAATTAGGGTTTTCACGCTCAGCTTCTACTCGTCGAGTTGGGTCCTCCAACTCATCGAGTTGACTCTAAAATCCACACGGCTATCTCAATCTCTACTCGATGAGTTGGGGCCTCCAACTCGTCGAGTTGCCCTGTTAAAATGAATATAAAACGATTGAAATTTATACTTGGGAGTCGGGATGTTACAGATGGAGACATCTGAAACTTCCTAATCTAAACCGCTTCTAACATCAAGAATCTCACGCATGTGCACAAGAAATAATTCTGACAATCTAATCATAGCACTAATCGTTGATCTGAAAATGAACGGAATACCACACACCACGCCTATGAATCCCCATCGATCAACTCATTGTGAGAAGCATTTGTTGGATTAATGTCTAAGTCCATAACTATAATTGGTAAGACTTGACCCGACCCGGCATGGTCCATTTGGGTTGCATGGCATCAGAACATTTGGATAGACCGTTTTATGAGAATAGGATATTTGTGACATATTAATATATTATAAGTTCTAATATATTACTATGAAATCATGTTATTTAATTAGTATTGATCAAGAATTAATTGGGACTTAATTTAGTGATCAAAAAGAGACTAATTAAATATATGGGGATTGATTGTGTAAATCATTCATTCTTATATATGTGGGCTTACGATCCATGATTCCTTATGTTGGGTTTAACCCATATGGTGACCCATGGATACTCCATGGAGGTTAAAACCCATGGAGCATAAGGAATGGGTAAAGTCATGGGTTACATGGTGTAACCCTAATGTGCACACTATATAAGGACCCCTTTAGCTCAAGAAATTGGCACTAGTGAAACACATATGAGGGCTAGCCGATTTGAGCATGTGTGTCTTCTTCTCATGGTTATTCCAAGTGTTGATGATGTTGTGTGAACCATTTGAGGTGTCACACTTGGGGCACTAGGCTCTCGAGCTTGACGGAGTCAAGCTACATCAACAAGGTATGTATTCTATCTATTTTATTACCCAAGTATCAAAGATTGTATGCTAGTTAGGGTAATACCTTGGAATATTCATATTTGCATGTATAATAGAGAAAACATAGATCCAAGTTATTTAGGGTTGCATGTACACTTAGGAGTGTTAGAATGCTCAAAACCCAACAGTGGTATCAGAGCTTAGGCTTGTTTTCACTTATGCTTGATGCAAACTTGTTTTTTTTCAAAGCTGAAACTGTCCAGACCATAAAACTCGACGAGTTTATGCAAAAAAATCGACGAGTTCATCATTTTGGGCATGAACTAGACGAGTTCCTCAAGGAACTCGACGAGTTTTGGGTGCTGACAGCTTGCTGTTTGATATTTTTGGCTGGAATTGGACTAGGAACATTACCCTAAGCTGTTTGTGAACTTGTAAATCTTTTTTGATGTGGTAATGTTCATGCTAATCCAATTTCAAAGATAATTGTCAATAGATTCATGTTTTTTATTAGTTTAATGATTAGGCTAATTACATGAAAAAGTTTGATTGAATTGTCTTGTTCTTATGAGTTGCTTAGATTAATAGAAAAATTATGTGAAATTGTTGTTTTCAATCCAAATTAATCTAAGAGTTGGTTCTAAAATGTGTTTTTTGTAACTTGTCCTCAAGTTATATGAAAAGTCACATTTAAGATTCATAAAACTCATAAATATTTCATAAGTTATGAACAAAGGAAAAGTTACATTCTTTTAATAGTTTAAAGTCTTCCATAACTTGTCCTCAAGTTATGGAACTTGAAGAGTTTTTTGTATTAAAACTACTTTAAACACATAAGTTATGGAATTGAATAGTTTTTAATATTTTCAAAAACTTTCCCTCAAGTTTTGGAATTTGAAAAGTTTTCCCTTATGAATACTTTAATTCCAAGTTAAGCCCTTAGAATTTTAAAAGTTAAAGTTCAACCCTTTTACTTTATAATATTATAAGTTAATAATATATATATATATATATATATATATATATATATATATATATATATATATATATATATATATATATATATATATATATATATATATATATATATATATATATATATATATATATATATATATATGTATAAGAGCAAGTCAGTCTTACCGTTAGTAGGCCTCATTCACGAAGCTGGTCTATAAGGGGGGTATAAGGTTACTGCCTATAAAATGGCAGTTTAATGGGTGTCCACTCTCACCCACCGCTTCCTTGACTGGTGGAGGGTCGTTAGCCGAACGGGTAGGATAAGGACTATAATTCTCCCTTCATTAAAAGTATTAATGATAAATACTAAGTAACTAAACTTTTATAAATTCCCAATCTTAGTTACTTAGGAAAATGTGAATGTGGTGCTAACCCATGAAATTACACTTTGCACTTTGCTTAAGTCGGTTAGTGGAGCGTGTGTGGTTAACCGGCACACTAACCTGGATTTAACAAGGTAGGCAAATGGTAACTTAATGTTTATCATAGGATCGGTGGAGCGCGTGTGGTTAACCGACACATCGATTAAGTGATAAATATTAAGGGTACCAAGTATATTTGCATGGTTATTCATACCTTGTTTTGTGATCCTCGGCATCCCAGTCACAAAACCTGAAGGGCACAATTGAGATTAAAACATGCCATTGAAAAGTTCAATGAATCTCAAAAGATCTAGGAGTTTCAAATCCAATTAAAACCTAATATTTCTATTTCGTTTTTTCATGGTGGAAATTGGCGAATCGTCATTCGCCTACCTTCAAATATTTTATAACCTGGATTATGACATCCCTCTTCCAAGTTATAAAATATTGTGTTGGGTCCTAGCCTTAATATTTCATATTGGGTGTTATATTAAGGACTTTAAATGAACTATCTTGAATATCTCCCAAAAGATGTCTACTTCAGACATCTATGATCTTCCCAAATCTCTTGGAACTTCACTTCCTCCACATCCTCCAATTATTCTCCCTATCCCACGAGTTCAAGGTCACTCAAGCCCTATTGGCAAGAAAGGTCTATGTGTGATCACATCTTGGAGATGAAGTCACATATTGACAAGCCGGGAGAGTTGGGTGTCAAAGTCTTAAGAAAGTTGGATGTTCAATCACTCTCTAAGTCACATAGTGAGTTCTTTATAGACTACTATGTAAAAGACTATGACATGACCCTTAATGATCTTATCTATTTGCTTTGTGCTGCTGAATCAGCAATGATTTGGAGCATTGGTAGAGCAAATTTGATTAGAAGATCAACTTCCCAAACTTTCATGGACTTTGAAAATGGTAACATTGGATATCTAGAAAAGGCTTTCTATTCCCAATGGAAAGGGATCGGCCATAGTCAACTCGGTTGACCAAATGGTAAAGTGAAAGTCTAAGTGTGTGATAGTCACGTGTACCATTTCCATAGAGTCCATATGTTTATATTGCCAAAAGAAGAGGTATTGGTTACAAAACTGCCTATTTACCTGAAGGATCATAGGGTTGATCAAGTCAAGATGTTTGATTCTACTTCAGGTGAAGTCCACTATCTAACTCTGTTAAGTTTCTATTCTGAGATTCTCATAACATGATGTGACTGGGTCACATATTGTTGTTTTAAGAATCAAAGAAAAGTGAAGAAACTTAAAAGAAGTATATGCTGATTCTGATCGCGAAGATGGATTTCGATCGCATGGTTCGGTGATCAAAATTTTTGAGCTGTGGCTTAGGAGTTATGATATATTGCTTAGGAATAGATAACCACAAGTTTTTCATATGCATTTACACTGTAAGGATAAGTTTTCCGCAAAGTTTTAAAATAAAATAAAAAGGTTTTAATTTTATATTTATTTTAAATATCCTTATAGTGGCATTTGTGAAAAATGGTTGTTTATATGATTCCATTGATAGCAATATTAGAAAAATGGACTTGATTCTTTCGTGTGTGGTAGTGTCATAATTTACCAAATAAGGAAAGATTCTCATCACCCAAGGTTTGAGTTGGATAGAAACTTGGAAATCATGCAAGTTGTATAGTATGATGAATGAGAATTTTCATCTTTGGAAAATTAAGATTAATTCCTTGTTCACATGTATATGTGAGTCAAGTGCAGGACTAAGGGATCGAGTACACGTTCTTGTGCACTAATCAAGTCCACCACAAAAGATCGATAAGACTATTCGTCATGATTTACTAAAGTTTAGTAAATATGATTATACTTACCAGTTTAAGTATAATTCTGAAACATTTGAAAATTTTCAATGTATGGCAGAACGAATGAGAAGAATCAAATTAGGGAGAAGGATAAAAGTTTCTCAGATCTGAAAAGATGGGAGAGTACTTTAGTATCATGTTTCGTGATCATTTTAATGATTTAGAAATCATGTCACAATTAGTCCTCTAAGGACATCTTAGTGCATTCTTATGACTAAGAAGAGGAATCTTGAATTGTTGGAATGGTTAAATCAAGAAGATGAGTCATACTTCGTTCCAAAACAAGTCTTAGAGTCATACTCCAAGACTATAAGATGAGTGATATATCTTAAAGAAAGGTTTATAACACTTCTCAAATGTAAGAGTAAAAGTGTCCTACTCTTGTACATTTGAAATTGGTAAGTTGTGATGTTTTGGATAAAACAAAGACCAACTTAGGCCAATTGTGTAAAGTGTTTGTCTTGATAAAGAATCCGCACTATCTCTTGAATATTTGGCAAGATAGTCTTATATGTCAAGAGGACAGTGGGAGTCTTAGAGATCTTGGAAAAGCTTCAAGATCTAATCAAGAATAAAAACCTGTAGTTCATCACTAGCACACGACGTGAGGTTTATAACCTATCGTGTTGACATATCTCTATTTCTGTGCCCATTCCAGTTAAAGTTGGCCATGCATATAAGTTCTGAGAGTTCTCAATTGGTTGCATAACAACTTGGAAGCAATGGCAGGCCCTTGTGCTGCCAGGTGGCAAGAAAGTAAGATTGAGTTCAGTCCATATGAGTTTGGATAAGAACACATACACCATAAACAATCTAAGCGTGATAAGGTTTCTCTCCGATTCATGAAAATGATGGTGAGGAAACACTTTCACTAAGTAGATTTTAAGTAGATAACAGTTGTGATATTTGCATTCTCAAAGTCGTTAGTGGAGCGTGTGTGGTTAACCGACACACTAACATGGATTTGTGAGGAATGGCAAAGGTCTAAAGAATTGAGACTATGATTACGACATCCCTTTTCATAGTTCTGAAATTGTTTAGACACACATGTGTGCTATCTAAGGAAAGGTGTATGATATTGATAAAGTTTTATCAAAGCATTTCGTATCAGAAGTCTGAATTTTGGTAAGAAAGTCAATAAAGTATTGATTTCTAGAAGTCCAGCTGATTTCTGAGTACATGTCAAAGCTAGTGGGAGCATAAGTGTTATGCTAATAATTTTGATGTTAGTGGGAACATGATAATTATAATAAGTGTTGCAAGTTAGCAATGTTAATTATAGAAAACAAAAGGTTTCAATTGGGAAAAAGTTGTTTTGCTAAAATTAAGGGAGAGGAAATTATACTTCATTTCAATTCTAAAAGCTCAGATTGAGGTTTTAATCATCTTTGGTCAAGGGTATATATGAATTTTGTGTTGGAATGGCTCAACATAAGGAAATTATATATATAGGTCCATTATTTGCGTTCTAAAATTCGATTATGATTATGGCATCCTTTTTCATAATCTGAATTATGAGAACTTGGCAAATAGAAATAGAGATATTATAGCAAAAAGACTGGCCTAGAATCATGTCTTTATGTGAGACATCATGAATCGTGTCCTATTTGCTTTGGGTACAGGATCGATTGGATGTGCTATAATATTTATCCTTTCTAAATTTTCCAAATGCCTGAGACATTAAGAAGGGGAAAAGGTCTAGAATTGGATACGACTGAAATGATTAAGCAATTGTCAAGGACAATCTAAGGTTTACCAAAGATTGGTTGCTCAGGGACAGTTGGAAGTATAGTGTTAATTTTGGAAGGACCATATTGACATATTCTGAAAAGAGGCAACTCTTGTTCAAAACTGATAGTCAAAATGGGAATATGGAGTTGTCTCCATAGGTGGATTCAATCTGTGTAAGATTAGAAAAACTTAATGCAAGAATGATATTACCATGGAGTTGATCTCCATTGGAATACTCTGCAATGTCTGTTGACAAGTCTTTGTGACTTTGTGCATAATCATTACAAGAGGATCAATGCATATAAGTTTTTAATCTAACAGATTTAGGTAGATGGCAGGATTTGGAATTCTTGCATTTACAGTAAGGAATTGGGATTGTGAAATGAGAATCATTGGAATTATGTTCAATCGATCTATTTCACAGACTAAAGATCATAGACAAACTTAGTGTGCATACTAGATGTATGGCATAACTAATGTTTAGACAAACATAGTGTGCATACTTGGTGTATGGTATAACTAGTGTTTAGAAAACATAGTGTACATGCTTGGAGCATGGGACAACTATTGTTTTAATTCAAGTATAACGTTGATAGTTGAAACAGTATACAATGAATAATAGGTAATCAATATGGTGATAAATAAAAGGTGTTTTATTTATATTCATAAGTTCTGAGACCAAATTGGATTCGATTATTCTTGTGTTTCACTTTGCATGTTCTGACTTCCAGAATAACTAGGTCGTTCTTCCGGAATGACTAAGTTATTCAAACCATCCACATTCGGTCATATGTTGCAAGTAGATATGAATCAAGACTGTCATGGGTTGGCTTGTAGAGGTCTAAGATGTTGGACAAAGCGGTGCTACAACACTCATGAGTGCTCATAAGTTCTGAGTATTGGATTCAACCCATGCTCATTTGACTCACTTCATGGATTTTATCACGAGTGATCATGAGACGATAATATCTTATATTATTCAAACCTAGAGATATGAGTTGTTACTATGAGTTGGTTATATTTTGATTGCACGAAAACGCATTGGTAACTCGATGTTATAAAACGTGCCTTTGTGTATGATTCAACAAGTAGTAGAACAAGCTATATGAGTCGAAGTTTATCCATTCCTTTTACCTTTGGGATAAAAGCGATATCTGTGGGCCCCTCGATGATTTAATGATGACACATGTGAGTGCTTGGCCAAGCCAGGAGTGATTTGATCTGTTCAATCAGTCGGTCATCATGAATTGGAAATCGGGAAACAACAAATGGACAGAGAGAATGATTGATAATCCATGTCTCAGTTCATATGATATCTAGAATGGAGGAATATATGATCACTTATCTAATGGACAATTCATTGACAAAGGTCAGAGTTCATTGTCAAGGTCAGAGTTCGACAATGTCTTTTGAGAGCTACGATTGCTAGTCGGGGTTATGAAGTCATATTTGCAATAATAGTTTTAGACTAATCCAAGTGGGAGACTGTTGGATTAATGTCTAAGTCCATAACTATAATTGGTAAGACCTGACCCGACCCGACATGGTCCATTTGGGTTGCATGGCATCGAAACATTTCGATAGACCGTTTTATGAGAATAAGACATTTGTGACATATTAATATATTATAAGTTCTAATCTATGAATATGAAATCATGTTATTTAATTAGTATTGATCAAGAATTAATTTGGACTTAATTTAGTGATCAAAAAGAGACTAATTAAATATATGGGGATTGATTGTGTAAATCATTCATTCTTATATATGTGGGCTTATGATCCATGATTCCTTATGTTGGGATTAACCCATGTGGTGACCCATGGATACTCCATAGAGGTTAAAACCCATGGAGCATAAGGAATGGGTAAAGTCATGGGTTACATGGTGTAACCCTAATGTGCACACTATATAAGGACCCATTTAGCTCAAGAAATTGGCACTAGTGAAACATATATTAGGGCTAGCTGCTTTGAGCATGAGTGTTTTCTTCTCATGGTTATTCCATGTGTTGATGATGTTGTGTGAACCATTTGAGGTGTCACACTTTGGGCACTATGTGACACTAGTCAAATTTTGGTCAAAAATAAATTGATCAATAATCATAATTGGGATGAACCAAGTGGTAGAGTTTGTAACAAGGTTTCCAAAAACATAAAGAACACTGAAATCCGAGTTATAACGAAGAAGTTATGCCCAATCGAAAATCCGCGTCAAAACCGGTAAAACACTGTTCAGTGTAAAAAGTGAATTTTCGATAAAAGGCTTTTTAGCCTTAACAATCTAAATGAAAATTGTAGAATATGTTAAACCGAGAACGTTCATAAAAAGAACGTGAAAATCCGACTTCGTATGAGGAAGTTATGATTTTTCGAAGTTTCGGTTTAGCAGTAGACAGCTAAAAATTCAAAATATAAATCGATCGATATTTAGCCGACGCAACTTAAACGAGAATCGAAGGTCTCGTCAAAAGTAGCACAACGGTAAAAAGACAGGCGAAAACGGACGTCGGATGAAGAAGTTATGAATTTTTAACGGATTCCCGTCCCGGTCTGTTTAAAATAATAATATTAAAAATAAATAAAAATTAGCCGACGAAGTCTAAACGAAACTCGTAGAGTATGATTTTACCTATGCGTGCATATAAAGAACGTAAAAAACGGAGCTTGTATGCGAAAGTTATGATTTTCGCAAGTTTTTGGCACAAAAATCAAGAAAATCTAGAAAACCGGGAAATTTCGATGAGTCACTCCTCGGACACGTCACCTCGCATGCGAGGCCTCCACGTGTTCGCTTCTCATTGGACTGCAGCCTCGCGTGTCGTCTCCTGATAGGTCCAAAGTCGTCACCTCCTTTCCCGATTGGACCGAAGTCCGGTCCACTTAGAAGGCTGCATCTGTCCGAAATCACGTGCTCGCACCGGGTCCGAAATTGCGCACCGCCTCAGACTTCGCACGTGGCTTCGCTGTTGACTGCCACGTAGCTGCTGACTCATCCGCGCGTTCGCCAGCTGCCACCTCGGACCGCACCCTCGCACCCCTATGTAAAGGGTGCGAGACTTCTCGGCTAGAGAGGATTTTTCACCCCTAAATTCCCCATTTTGCACCATTTCGCCCCCTCGACTTTCTCACGACCCCCCAAGGCCCCGGGATCATGTCTAAATCCCGAAGCAAGCCCCGGAACCCCGAAATTCTCGAGAAGTCATCCTCTCTCCTGTTGAAACTCTGCCCGGTTTGAGCCGGTTTCTCGTTAAATAAACTCTTTACGGGAAACGAAATGCTGCCCGAATCACCGCTTATCAAAGTGAGTTCATACCCCTATAATATACCTTTTTTAAATGGTTTTATATTCTTTTTTAGGGGGGAATACAAGTTTAACACAATATTAAATTATGTTAATAACTGTATGTGATAATAATCACACAAAGAATTTCCGTATGCTTTTAAGAATTACCAAATACTTTCAAAATAACGTGAAGCCATGGTGAATCTTTAAAGTCATGTAAAAACTCCGTTAAATTCTTTGAAAAATGTTTTATAAACTATTTCAAAGTATAAATGCTTAAAATCATGTTTATATATGTATAAATATATAAATAAGATTTGAAGGGCTTAGGACTAATGAGTTATCCTATATCCTTTTCCTTGTTTGGATGTGGAATTAGGGTTGTATTGTTTGTCCGAAGGTCGTTTCCTTCTTAATTATATATATATTATACATATATGAGTACAAAAGGTTACTCCTTTTGGTATCACCACCTTTGTATGCTAATCAGATAGAACATATAAATTATAATAGGTATAATTTATGATTCAAAACTAAAGATACAAGTATGATTCACGACTGTATACTTCCCAAGGAAATTACCAAAAATTCATTCAACTATACCAAGATATGGATAATACCTTTAATATACGAATACCATATTAAAGAAGTAAAGATACATCATACCTAGTTTGCATTAACAAAGGTACTATACAGAGTACCAGGGTTAGCAAACACGTGGTAATGTCGGGTTTGCATTAGCAAAGGTACTATACAGAGTACCCGAGTTAGCAAACACGAGGTAATAATACATTCTGTCGGGTTTGCATTAGCAAAGGTACTATACAGAGTACCCGAGTTAGCAAACTCGAGGTAAAAATACATCTTACCGGGTTTGCATTAACCAAGGGTACGATACAAAGTACCAGAGTTAGCATTCATCGGGTAATAATAATAATACATCGGAAATCTCGTTGAAACAATAAATTTGTGAGACCCTTCACGGTGTACTTATCTAAGTACGACCTTTTTAAGTCCTTAACTATTAGCCAGAATCTCTTATATGGAGAGCGTGAATTTGTGTATAGATCTATATGGGATTGACAATCCCGCACCTCTACTGTTCGCTATAGTTTGGCCGGCAGGCCTAGGGTGTCAAATATCATTCCAGTTCCGACGCCTGAAGAACGTCGCCGCAGGCATATCAGTCATATTAGTATGGTTAATAGGACTCACATGGATAAAACAACGAGTGAATTACAAAGTAATATACTTCTCTTATAACAGTAAGAAGAGTTAATTACATCCCGACCAGATATACCTTCAGTAGCTTTTACTTACAGTAAGAGCTACGTATCATGAAATCAAGTATTGTACTTCTGGTTTTGAACATTTAAAACCACAAGGCAGTATTATGGATAATACAATACTCTCCAGGATTAATACTAAGGTTTTTACTGTAGAACGGATATAACTAAGAACACTTTTACAAATGAAACAGTTTATGGGATTAAACCACTGTTACAAATGAAACGGTTTATGGGATTAAACCACTTATACAAAGGAAACGGTTTATGGGTTTAAACCACTCATCAAATGAAACTTAGTCATTCAATCTCTGTAAACTAGTATAACATAAAATACCTTTAGTGGTTAATTCTATAATTCCTTAGTTATTACATCAGAGTTGTACATAAGTAATATCCGATTGACAGTGAAATGTGTGACTTCCGCCTTACTTCCTGTTCCTTGTTTGGTTGTGGGCTTAGGGCAGATACACCCATTTGACTGTCCATTCGATATTGTGTTATATATAATCAGTATAAACTAAGTAATTACAGAGGGAAACTATTGAGGTTATCAGTTAATCACCTCAGGAAATATAGGATTTCCTGGAGAAACCAGTGAACTTATTCAAAGAACTTAGGGTATACTTAATAGAACTAAAATACTTATGAACTCACCAGCTTAAATGCTGATCTACTATTTTCAAATAACTTGTATTCTCAGGAATCCAGTAGACAGGTACACTCCCGAAGCTCTTGAGAAGACTACCTAGTACCGTACCGCGATGCTTGTCTTCTGGTGTACCTACTTTAGTGTTTGAATATGTAATGTTTAAACACTTATGTAAAACTTATACTTATTAATACAATGGTTGTTTGTACTTTGATTACTATATTGCATGTGTTGTGATACTTACCTAAAGTCCTCCGTCCCCGAACGTTTCCGCCTTTCTGGTTTGGGGGTGTGACACACTAGGCTCTCGAGCTTCATGGAGTCAAGCTACATCAACAAGGTATGTATTCTATCTATTTTATTACCCAAGTATCAAAGATTGTATGCTAGTTAGGGTAATACCTTGGAATATTCATATTTTCATGTATAATAGAGAAAACATAGATCCAAGGTATTTAGGGTTGCATGTACACTTAGGAGTGTTAGAATGCTTAAAACCCAACTCCATTCACTTCTACTGGTTCCTAAATCAATCAACTAGCACCTGTGCTAACTATATCTGAATAAAGTAGGCGCTTGATCTCATCTCAAGGAAACAATACCATAAGAATCCTCTTGTGCATTCCCACACTACCACACTTGCTTCCAAGAACCGTACTATCTAGCCCCATGCTGGGTCTACGTCCCGACTCCAGAAATCACATGACTGCTCTCTCTTTCATATGAACACAGAAAGTTGGAAGTACATAATGCCTGTCGACGATAGTGACATCCCAATCCGTCTGCCAATTACTCAGCCTCTGGGTGCAATCCTTGAGCCAATCATCGCAATCGTTTTTTTCTTGAGTCCCGCGACTCAACTGTCACTACATTGATCAAGGCCCTCCAGACCTCAAAATCAACTAAACTCACATGGGTCTGCACCATTGAAACCGAAATAGAGATGGCCACTAAGGCCCAAACAATCGCCAGACCTATCCTCAGCCTGAACGACCATAACCGATATACCGATAAATATGGAAACACACTACAATGAATCATGGTGCCAAACAATGCCATCTTCCCTTAACCAGTTCCGTAGAATGCCCTAAATTTTCCTTGAGTCGAGTACGAATGTTGTACTTCCAGTAGTAGGGACCTGATACTACCTTCCACACCTATCCATACTTTCCTTAAGAATCATCTCAGGTCCTCTAAGTAACTACTCCTATCTACATCCGTCCTATCCAATCCCATACACCCATTCTCAAACGAATACACATTGCTAAACAGTACAAGTATAAAGCTAAAAATACTCCCTAGGCTTTCCTAGGATTCCCTTCCCATCTCTCTCCACCATCAGATGTACAAGAAACTCCCTCCAGTACCTACTAACTAGGTCATGAATACAATTACACACCACAGGCACTAGATAATTCTTCAATTTCAAGGTCTCACCCTACAATGGTTGGACTCATACAAGGGCTGTGAAATAGAGTTAAACATATCCTTATAAAATTATCTAATTCCTGTAACAAGTAACCATATCTATTCACTTAGTATTTAGCTGATATTAATGGAGGTCTCTAAAAGCACAAAGAAAGAAGCATTCAATCATCGAGTTATCCAAACCAGAGCATAACCTAATCAGGGCATTCTATCCAATATCTGAATCCATACTAGCATGCAGTTCTAAAATCTCAATCAATAGGCATATACATGCATCTCTCCTAGCATGCTATCATGCAAGCCTGAGTAGATCCTTAGCCTACTCTAGCATGCAATTCTCATATACTCATATGAAACATAAAACATAAAAAACATGTATGGGTATTTTGGGAAAATACTTACTTCAGCATGGCTGACTGCACACATCGGACCCCCTATTCCTTATAAAAATCTTTTTGTAATTTTTTTTCATTCAAAAGAATACCAATTCATCAATTTGAGTTCAGTTAAACCTGAGAGTGTGCCTGAATCCCTCAAACCAAGGCTCTGATACCAACTTATAATGTCCCAAAAATTCAGAGTAAAATTTTCATTTTAATAACACTAATTTATGTAACATTTCATTGTCAAACTCATTCGATGTGGAAAAATACTATTTAAACATCAGAGTAAAAATCAGAATTATTTAAATGCAGAATAAACTCTGGGGGATGTTGTGCAGTCAAGCTGGACCCTTCCCTTGCGAACTGGAAGTACATGAAACCATAAATACGAAACTGTACTCACAAAGATTAGTGAGTTCCCAAAATACCACATACAATACACATACGTTAGCTCAAGGTTGTACCGGGTCTATTTCAGGTCGGTTCTTGTCAGTACAAGAATCATTACGCAAGGACAAAGTTTTAAAACTCAAACCTTGAGTTAATCTTTAAGATCAACGTCTAATTTTAATGTAAGGTTCTAGTAGAATCTGGTAAAACCAGTTAGGACTTGAAGAAGATATTCAGCAAAGTATTCAAGTAATAAGTAAAGAAAACCTAGAGTATAATCAATGCAAAGATACTTAAGGAACAAGAAGAATGTTGTGAAAGAACTTTGATTTGAAAGAAAAGTGAAAGTGATGTGAAGAGAATAACTGTTATTCTTAGTGTAAAACCTTTAATCCTTCACTTATTATTAATGGTGAAAACATTCACTCCTTATATAGTGAAGGAGGAACATAGTACAAACCTAGATACATTCCTAGGACTGGTTAATAACAAGTGTTTGAAAAACTGATATCTAAAAGATACATAAAAGTAAGTCCTATGAACTGTTATATCAACAATAAGAGAAAAAGCATTAAAATCTTAAACAAACTTTTGATCTCGGAATTGCCTTGATCTCGGATTGATCTTCATCTAGGAACTTCAACTCATCTCGGACTCAACTGGCATCGGAACTTGATTGCTTGGGATTGTTAGAGGTTCACTTTTCATGCTCCAGCAATCTCTTTCTAAGTGAACTTAGCAATTATTTCAGCTTAGTTGGCTTCTTCATTGAT
Source organism: Lactuca virosa (assembly GCF_052849685.1). Classification (NCBI taxonomy): domain Eukaryota; kingdom Viridiplantae; phylum Streptophyta; class Magnoliopsida; order Asterales; family Asteraceae; genus Lactuca; species Lactuca virosa. The sequence continues at coordinate 227,454,304 of NC_136432.1, forward strand.
AAATAGATAATCTCTGTAGAGCCAGTTTCAGACTTCCAAGTACCATTGAAGATGGTTGATGAATTTTTTCTTCACGTGCTCCATAACATCTGACTTTGCTACATTGGAAATGAACTTTTGGAGGATCTTGGTGGGGACGAAGTGTTTTTCAAGGAGTAAAAAGAAATCCTTTTTGTTGGTATTCTTTTGCAAGTAGACATATTCGAGAATTGGTTTCTCAATTGGTCCTTTTGCCAGAATTTCTGGTTCAGGCAGTCTGTAGTCGATCTTAGCCAAAAGTTTTTTAGTTCCGAACAGACATGCAAGTTCGAAGTCACATCGGTAGAACTTAGCAACATTGTCTTTGAGGAAGTTTATTGCGCCACTATAAGCAGCGGTGCTCATTTGATCATTCTGGCGAGTTCGGAAGTGAGCGGCAATTATGAGAACATCATTCAGATTGATGGAGGGGAGTTTTTCATCTGTGATGGTGATCTATTTTGACTTGTTCTAATAAATGTAGTACCTGTGCAGCATGCAGTTCAAGTTGAATTTGCTCTAAACTTTCCTTCCGAACTCAGAAATTTTTTTGATTCTCTTCCGAGACCACACTTCCTTTTGAGGTCGTGCATTGACGGAGTAGAATGTCTTTAATCTTTCTCTTTCAGTTCTGATAATTGTTTGAGGATCATCACCTGGTTTGATTAGAGCAAACTTGATGTAAAATATTATGAATGGAGAAATTAGGAGATCGATTTGGTCTGCAACTTGCATGAGTAGATCATAGTACATGGATGGTACAATGTCCAGATCATGAATTATCTCTTCACGACAAAGTGGGGATAAGGATTAGGATTCTTTTTATGAGCTTGGATCTGAATGCTCTCTTCAAGGGCTTGATCATTTTAGGCTTGTGACCATCCTTTGGACTTCTTGGATGCCCGTTCAGGCTGTGAGGTTCCGAGACATGATTTTTAGCTTTGTCTTGATGTTTTTTATTCAAGTTAGAAATGACTTGTTGAATGTCTTCGGTGATTGTGAACTATGGAGGTGGAGGACTCAGACACTCTTCCAGGATGTCATCAGGTTTCCGAAGTGGAGAACCTTCATCAATGGGAACTATTCTTGGAGAGGGGGTCGGAGGCAGCATAGACTGAGTAGCTCGGAATGAGTTGATTGTGAGCTTAGTCTTCACTTTGGATATTTCATGACTACATTGAAGAACATCTACCAAGGATGATGGCCAGGTAACAGCGGGCCATATCCTTCTCTCTTCCTCTGAAAGTACCTTCATTGGAAATTTTCTTGGAGCTTGAATTCCAACCACGACATTGGTGATGTAATCAACTTCATCATCATTATCATTATCATCATCATCATCATCTGAACGGGTACCTGGGGATAAAACCTGAATTTCATCATCGTCTGATCATCTCGGAGACTGAACTCTGAGGCAGGTTTCCAGGAAATGGTACGATCCTTTCTGCTTGGTCCTTCTCCCCCTCTTGCTTTAGAAGGCCCAACTTTTGAGGCAGGTCTGGCTGATTCTTTGACTTCGGACAACCTATCGAATATCTTTTGGAAGCTCGTGTTCATTTGATTTGTAAGGGCATCATAGGCTTCAGTTGTGGGAGCTTGAGATTTCAAGAGATTAAATAGGGTGGCAAGGACAGAGAGCATCTCGTCAAACTTGTTGTTCGAAACGTCGACTATGTGACAACAGGATCAGAGAAGTTTAATGAGGACCTGCTATATTCTAAGACTCATTTCATCCTTCTTTTTGATTTCCTTCTCCAACCTCTGAATCTACTTCTCATGTCGGACATGGGCTTGTTTGATCAGTTCGTTTGTGGCACTGATCATGTATGGTGATCAGGGCTGGATTTGTACTTTTGCTCAACCTCTTCTAAAGTATGCTCGAAATGTAAGGATATAAGCTGCCTTCTTTTTCTTGCCACCAGCCGAGACTAGTTTGACCACATCCGATGGTTGTTCAAAGAGATTGGCGTAAACTGGGTTGGGTCATACGCATTTGACGTCTCCAAATAATATTTCAAGTAAGGGGACTTTGATGGTAAAGTGTCCAACATATGTTGTGGTAATCTACGTGTGGGTCTGAAAGAGGAATAATTCAGAAGTCTATAAGTCCTTGTAGCATTAAAGGAGAGAAATACAACTTCTGGTTCTGTATTGATCGAAATTGGCTCTTGTCTCTCTCGATAGAGTTGCTGAAGTGTCAGAGACCAGAACCTTGGACTTGAAATTTCTTGAGGCTTCCGCTTTACTGCAAATTTCCGAAAGTGTTGCCGCAAGACCTCTGTCAGATGCACGATGTTGGTTCTCCCTGAGTAAGTATTGTACACCACATAGAGCCAATCTTTTCTCATAGTTTCAGTGTCACCATGCTTTCCAGAAAGACCTCGAAGGAGATGGTGCATAAGGACAGTCCAAAGACCAAGGACTGCAGATTTCTTGAATTTCTTATCCTTGAATTCTTCTGTGTAGCCAATCTTATTAAGAAATGTTTGGAACTCTTTAGTTGTTGGTTCTTGCGCTGTAAAACCCTTGGGGTTTTCTGGTATTTTTATCGCGTTGAGAAAAGTTTTCTTTGACACAGAAATGATGCAATCTCCTGTGATCTTGGTTTCAAGCACTCCGTCTTGGATCTTGATCCTTTCAAAAGCAGTATGAAGGATCCCGAGAGGTATTTGGGGATTTTGTGCGTGGAATGGCGATGGGATGGCGAGACATGAACTCAATCATTACTACTATGGACTCGTCATAATCCATTGGATCAAGAGAGAAAAGACGAGTAGTTTCACAAAGGAATGGCTGTGTTGAAGACGATGAACCAGAGCCTTTGGACGATTTCTTCTTGGCAACATATTTTGAGATTTCAGGGGCATTTTGGGATGAAGCCATTGTTGCAGGTTGAGAGCACGAAGAATAGGTTTTGCGGAGAGAGTAAGGGGATGAAGCTGAGAGCGTAAAAAAGAAAATAATGGGTTTCGAAATCCTTGTATAGTTTGGAAAACCGGGTCGGGTTGAGAAAAAGTGTAATGATTAAACACGATTTGCAAATGGATCGCATTAAATGTGTTGCCAAAATTAGCATGCGTTTGACCTGCAAGGACGAAAGATACGATGGCAATACGTGCGAATTGGAAAACTGTCGATTCAGTTGAAAGGATGTGCACTTTATCGAGACGTGTTCAAAAAGCGCGATAATTTAGGATTAAAAGATAATCATAAAAAAATAATCGTTTAAGTCATTAAAGAAAACGTTTCGGGAAAAAAAATTAATGAAAAACCTTTTGAACTTCTTTTGAAACGGTTGATCTCGGAACAAGGAAATTCCGAGATGGATTGTCATAAGAAGCTTCGGAGGTGAAAATGAAAACACTTGTTCATGATATAGAGTTCGAGATTGCACAGACTCATATTGAATATCAGAGGTAAAATGTAAGAAGATCTTAGAGGACATTCTTTAAACAGATTTTGAGATTTCGAGACGTTAAGAGTTAGAGCTCGGACAGGGGTAAGAGGTGAAGGCACATTACCATTTCAGACTTAAATTCTGAAGTGAGCTTCAAAACATCCTTTTTGAGATAGATTCTGAGGCGAGATCGAAATCAAAATACCAATGCAACTATATTGGTCATATGAACTTCAAAAAATGAGGTGAGCTGTACAACTTAAACTAGAAGAAGAGGTTAGACAAAAAGACTCGTAAAATGATCCTATTTATTTCGAGAGGAAATAATTCCGAGATGTAAAATATGTTGACTTTGGAATTAATTTACTTTCTAATGTTTCCATCAGAGAGTACAAGCCTCTTGGAAGACTTGACGATCAGGCCACATCATACTCATTTTGTTCATAAAAACATTGAATTTCGTCTAGTGCCTTAGTAAAGACATCAGCAATTTCATCGTCAGACGGAACAAAAATAAGTTCAATGTTTCCTTTTAAAACATGATCTTTAATAAAATGGTACCGAATATCAGTATGTTTCGTCATGGAGTGCTGAATTGAATTGTGAGAAATCGCAATGGAACTTTGAGATTCGCAACAGATTGGAATATGTTGAAATAGATAACCATAGTATAGAAGCTGTGATTTCATCCAAAGAACTTGAGAAGTGAACCTACCATCAGTAATATATTCCACTTTGGCTATTGAAAGAGCAATGCAATTATTTTTCTTAGATGACCACCTAACCAATCTTCCACCCAAAATTTTACAGCCACCAAAGGTGCTTTTTTTGTCCAATTAAAGACCACCATAGTTTGAATTGGTGTAAGCTTGTAGGAGGAAACTCTCATTTGCTGGATGCCAGATGCCGAGACTCTTTGTACCTTTGAGGTTACAAAATATTTGTTTAACCACCAAAAGATGAGACATCTTTGGATTGACCTAAAATCTGGCACACAAATATGTAGAGAACATGATGTTCGGACGACTTGCTGTTAGGTGGAGTATTGATACAATCATTCCCCGATACTTATTTTCATCAACAGCAACACCTGATGGGTCTCAGAAGATATTGTGTATGAAACCCATAGGAACCTTTGTAGAGGCACAACTGTCCATTGAATATTTCTTAAAAATCTCGGAAATGTATTTTTCTTGGTGAATAAAGATTCCTATGTTGGTTTGCTTTACTTGGAGACTGAGGAAGAAACTTAGTTCACGATTCATGCTCATTTGGAATAGACTAACCATTAACTTGGCAAAATTAGCAACCATTGATGAATCCATGGATCCAAAAATGATATCGTCTACATAGATTTGGACTAGCATGAGATGTTTTCCATATGATCTTCGGAAAAGGGTAGGATCGAGAATTCCTCTTTGAAAACTGAAACGCTTGAGAAAGTTGGTGAGAGTCTAGTACCAGGAACGAGGAGTTTGCTTGAGGCCATAAACAGCTTTTCGGAGTTTGTAGCAATAGTTCAGATAAGATGGATTGACAAAATGAGGGGGGGGGGGTGCTATTGGAGATACACTTCAGTATCTAATTCACCATTTAGAAAAGCATTTTTAAATTCCATTTGGTAAACTTTGAAGCCTTTATGAACTGCATAGGCAAGAAAGATCCTGATGGCTTCAAGACGAGCAACATGAGCAAAGGTCTCGTCATAATCAAGTCCTTCAATCTGAGTAAATCCTTTGGCCACAAATCTTGCTTTGTTTCGAATCCTAACTCCAGCTTCGTCTAGCTTTTTTTGGAAACCCAACTTATACCAACAATAGGGTAATCCTGAGGAGGAGGGACGAGAGTGCACACTTCAGTTCTGTAGAATTATGGTGACTCTTCTTCCATGGCTGTAATCCAGTCAGCATGTTCTAATGCTTCCTTGATGGATTATGGTTCAACCATTAAGATAAATTCTGAGAGATGACATTCATTTTGGATGTTAGTAGTAGAGCGAGTTTATAGACCAGCATTGAGATTTCCTATAACTTGATTTGGAGGATGATCCTTTGTCCATATATGTAATCTCGGAAGCTCTTGTGCAGCTGATGATCCGATATCAACAATGGGGTTATGTTACTCCCCCTGAACAGTTTGAAATTGTGGATGATGCTCCCCCTGAACTTTTGAACCAGAGATATTTACTTCGTCTATGTTCGAAAGTCAAAGAAGTTTGCATCGCCGTCGTTGTTATTCGGAATAGGATCGAATTCTGCGAATTGATCTGCTGCATCTTGGAATCCTTCAACATTTGATTCAAGAGAGGGAAGACCATTCTCCCCCTCAGCCTTAGAAGGTTGAATTGGATCGGAATCAAATGGAGGAAAAGTGGGAGTCGGACCAGAAACATTTTGGGAAATCGGAGCTGCAGTTGAGAAGGACAATCTTGATCGATATTCCGAATCAAGAGCTGTTTCTGATGGTCTGAACAAGGTTTCAAAGTCAACTTCATGAATTATTTAGGATTTCAAACATACTGGCAAAGGAGCATCGGATGCCATGATTTGGGCTGTGACATGGGTTTGGCCAGAGTTCCGAACATACTTGTCGTCGAAGATGACATCAAAACTTTCTTCAAGAACACGAGTCCAATGATTCAGAACTCGGTAAGCTTTTGATTTTGCTGAATATCCTAGGAAGATTGCTTCATCGGATTTGGGCTAAAATTTTGTGAGTTGATCACGATTGTTTTTGATAAAGCACCGATAGCCAAAGACATGTTGGAATGAGATACTCGGCTTACGACCATTCATGGATTCATACGGTGTCATGTTGAAGTTTCGATTGATGATGCTTCGATTTTGAGTGAAGCAGGCAGTGGACAAGGGTTCAGCCCAGAGATAAAGTGGAAGATTTGCAAAGTTAAGCATTGATCGAGCAACTTCAACGAGGGTTCTGTTTCTTCTTTCCACCACACCTTTTTGTTGAGGAGTGTAGGGTGCTGAGAAATTATGTTCAATTCCTTTGTCGGAGAGGAATTTCTCAATGGAGACATTGGTGAATTCCGAGCCATTATCACTTCGGATCCGTCTTATAGGTAGTTTGACGAGAACTTCAATTCCTTTAATAAAGTTGATAAGTTCCGAGGCTGTCTCAGATTTCAACTTGACGAAGAAGACCCAAGTGAACCTAGCAAAATCATCAACAATCACAAGAATGTACTTTTTATGATGTAGACTATCTACAGTGAAGGGTCCACAAAGATCAATATAAAGGAGTTCTAATGGTTCCGAAATTGATTTTTCGATAATAACAGGATGACCTTTCATGGATTGTGTGACAACCCGAAATTTCTATCTTGTACAGTCATTCAATTCAATCAAAGTCAGACTCGTTTCTGCTATCTTTTAGCATTGTTTAGGGTCTGTTTGAGTGTTCTAAGCCTAGTACATTCAAGGTTTGAGTTTAGGGATGAGTTAAATTAAGTTCCTCGGGTTGCATTCGAGCCAAAAACTCCATCAAGAGGAGTTTACGGCCGTAAACATGAGTGTACGGCTGTAAACTCAAGGTGGCCGTAAACTCATGCCCTTATGTGTGATATCGTTCCACTTTTCTTCATTTCTCACACTCCCAACTCAAGAAACTCGATTCTCTTTCAACTATCATCAAGGGTTTTCATCCTAATCATCCAAAATGGAAGTGATTCTTCCATTTGTTAGTTGGTACCTTGCTTAATCTAGTGAACCTCTATGATTTCATCCATGAAATTATCTCTTTTAGTTAGATCTTCAAATCTTCAACACTTTCACCAAGAACACCTAGAACACACACTTGTTCTTGGGTCGTGAATTCCTTAGGAGCCCTCAAAAGTGTGAGTATCTCTTTTATATTCTAGCCAAGCTTGAGAAACACTTGAGTCCTAGCCCTGAATCATCATCTAATGCAAGAACTCCAAGAGTTTACGGCCATGAGCATCTCCATTGGCCGTAAACCCTTGTTTAGTGCATGTTTTGGCCTCAAACTCATCTTATGTCCCAACATAGGATCGTGAACACTTTGTGGATGCTAGATAGGACCGTAAAACACCTCTTTTGCATGTTTCTTCCATGAGTGTACGGCCGTATACTCATTGGCCGTATACTCCTTGGCCGTAAACCACAATGGCCGTAAACACCCTTGTGTGGCCGTAAACACCCTTGTGTGGACGTAAACCTCTTTAGTACAATCACATGTGATTGTAACACTTCAATCCAAGTGTTTCCTAGTCCCTAAGGTGGTTCCCTATCATGATTAATTGCTATATACACTAATTATATACATATATGTGTCAGTATATGCTTAATAGGATCCGTTTGTGCTCGAGGCTTCACTTGACACTTAGCATCCTATATCGATCTTACATTCGAATCACTCACTACAGGTGAGTTCATACCCCTAACTTATCTTTTAAATGATTTTAAATGCTTTTATGGGGGGGGGGGGAATACAAGTAGAAAACATTATAGTTATTGTATCAATCACATGTGATTAATAACTATCAAACAAGTGGATTTCTTCTATTTCAAAACTGTGTTATCAAGCAAACTGCTTCAAATCGTTTTATAAACTCCTTTATATGTTAAACTCTTTATCATTTTATGAAACACTTTTTAAACTTATATATTGTCAAAAGCATGTCTATACAGATATAGTTATATAAATAAGGTTGAAAGGACTTAGGACTGATAACTCGCCTTATTTCCTGTTCCTTGTTTGGTTGTGGACTTAGGGTATCGGTTGTTTGTCTGAATGTCGTTTGAATCTTAGTTATATATTATGTATATGTTTATAGATATAAAAGTTCTTACATCAGTTCAATACCTTTGGTTAGCAAAGGTGTACAAACATGATTCAGTCATACAAACAACATCACTAGTAAACTGTAATAGGTATAGTTTAGAGGATTATTACACACTATATCTAGAACAATGAAACATACAAGAGTCAGTTCATACATGAGTTAGTTCAAACATACTATAATGAGAAACAGAGAGAACACACTATACAAATACGAGATTATATAACATTAATGTGAGCCACTACTTCATGACAAGGCAATATACTGCTATGTCACGTTTTGTAACCAGAGTCTCATGGAGGGAGAGCGTGAATTTGTGTATAGATCTATATGGGATTGACCATCCTACACCTTGCTGCTAGGTACAGTGGGACCTGCAGGTCTACGGGTGACGAATGTACTACCATTTCGACGTCTTTGATTGTCGTGTTTTACTAGTCAACCAAGTATGGTTATAATCTCATCACATTTTACCTTAATTAAACAAACATGTTTAAGGTAGTTAGTACATCAATAGTTACTTATATACAATACTACAATACACACTTATTTTCCCATTGCATTCATACTGTGATCTTCTCACATAAATGGTAATGTAAACTATATTTTGGTAATGATAGTCATGCTTGGGAAAAACACTCAATTTTACAAAAGAACAAACTTACAAAACAGTCGAGTCTTGGTAGAAGACTACTTTAGTAGAAAATATAGGATTTTCTAGGAAGTATACAAACATTTACAACAAACACTTACAAACTTTTACTTCAAACATTTACATTGAACACTTACAAACACTTTCATCAAAATTATACAAACAATGACATTAAATACTTATGAACTCACTAGCTTTAATGCTGATCTACGCTTTCAAAATAACTTGTATTCTCAGGTCACCAATAGACAGGTACCGATAACCAGTTTTGAGAAGACGAAGCACGTTCAAGACTCATCTTTTATTTTGATTCATATTTTGGTGTCTTATAAACTATACAGAACACACATGTATTGAATTATATTATTAATTCAATGAATGATGTTGTTGCTTGTTTTACTATTATGCATTGTTGTGATACTGTACATGACGTCCTCTGCCCCCGAACGTTTCTGTCGTTCTGGTTTGGGGGTGTGACAGATTGGTATCAGAGCATTGTTTATAGTGAATTGAGTATATCAACCCATAAAAGATATACAACTATAAACACATCAGGATTAAAAATACTCTGACCAAGAGTTTATACTTTTAAATAATAAAATATTTAACCAAATTATACATACCTGCATTCATACTAAAATCAGTGTCACTAGGACAGAACAAAAATATTGCGATTGTTGAACAGCACAAGTAGGCTTGGGGACATATAATCAGATCTGGGAGTGATATAGCCTGATCAACTATATCTTTCTGAGAAGTGATTAGCATGTGCCTAGGAGTGGTTGTGGTGTTGCAACAAGTCTAAAAACTTACCAACACTACTACAATGAAAACATTATAACATAACATAAACTTAAAATACTACAGGAGTATTTTGTGTTACTATAATTACTTATGTGCAAACTAAAAAGATCTTTATTAGTATGTCAATAGTTGTTGAGTGGATACGATAAGGTTATATGTGACTAAGGTGTCATAGACGTAGAATCTGTGATCTTTGATTTACTTCATGTTCCTTGTTTGGTTGTGGACTTAGAGTTAGGATCACTTATTCGAAGGTCTATCCTGTTTTGGTTACATATGACTGGTATGCACTATGCAAATGTTGGAGTAACTGGTAAGGATCATCTTATAATTATCTTAATTAGTACGTTTATTAATTATTTCTTTTACCCCCATTCTCGCGTAGATAACATGGCTGGATTCCATCCCCACGGCGACCCGTACTTCCCCAACCAAGGTAATGGTGGATGGCTCGATGATGAGCCAGAAGAGGATCACGAGATTCCATTGGATGATGACTTCGCAGAGAACTTCCCGGAGGATTTTGACTCCGATCCAGAAGTCAATGATCTACCTCTGGTAGCTCCAATCCCAAATCCTAACCCTCGTCCGACTTTTCAAGTACCGACGCCTCTGTGGGCGGAACACTTGGGAACATGGAATCAAGAACGGGGTCAACCCATGCCATACAATGGAGACCGAAACTTCTACAACCTGAGCGAGGGAGGCTTAGCGGACAGAATCCTGCCTATTTTGGTTCGCAGGGTTGCTCGAAATGAAGAGCAGGGTAGGTCAGCCATCAACCGAGTCATGGAGGTTGATGCCAATGCGGGAGTTAATACATTCCGCATTCGTCGTCTTGAAGATGCTCGCGAGAGAGCTACACGAGACAATGAGACGCTACTGCAAGAACTGGATGTGACTCGAGCTGAAGTCATAGAACTCCGCGTACGCCAACGAGTCTACGAGCGACATCTTCTTGATGTGGAGAGTCAGCAGGCTGATTTAAGGGTTCGCCCGAGGGGTGCCCGTCGCCAGTAGGAGATGCTCTGCTCATCCTTTCTTTTGGTTAAAGGAATAGCCTTCTTATCTATGCTCTATGTAGCACTTTTCCCTGTAATTTCCTATTTATCTTAAAGACCTTGAACTTTCAGTCTATTAGGTCTTTTGCTATCAAAGTTTTCTTATTCTGGTTTGATGTAAGACCTACTCCTAGGTCATTTTTACCGAACTTGTTACATCTTTAATACCAGTATTATTGACAGATATCAAATCTCATGGGAAATCTTTATCCAAATGCTTTTATCCTTTTATTACTAGATCTCTATTTCAATCATACATTCATCTGTTTTGTTAGGCTATGGAGAGTTACTCCATGATTCACCCTCATTGTACTTACTATTGAATTCTTACCGATATCTTCATCTTTGTGATCTTATAGCTACAAGATGCCACCACGTCGATCAGCGAGACACACTACTGCGATAACTCCGAATCAACAACCACCACCACCTCCTCCACAATACAACCCAGCAGCTATCCAAGCTGTAGTGAATGCGACTATTATGGCAGCCCTAGCTCAGTTCAGTGCTAGTGGAACTAGCGGGAGTGGAACAACTGTTCATTCCACTCAAGGTGATGATCAAGTGCAATCTAGAGAGTGCTCGTATAAGGACTTCACCAACTGCAAACCCAAGACCTTTAATGGTACCGGTGGAATCATTTCCCTCTCGCAATGGTTCGACAAAACGGAGTCGATCTTCGAGATCTGCTCCTGTCCGGAAGGGAGCAAAGTAAAATTCGTTGCCTGCACCTTCGCGGACCGAGCCATGACATGGTGGAATAGCCATGTTAAGTCACTAACTCTAATAGTGCAAGTGATATGGGCTGGGAAGCTCTGAAAGAGCTCATGATCGAGGAATACTGCCTGAGGGCCGAAGTTCAGAAACTGGAACATGAACTGTGGAGCCTAACTGTGAAGGGCTCCGACATAGTGGCCTATACTGCCAGATTCAACGATCTGGTGGCACTATGTCCAGGAATGGTCCCTACGGAGGGAAAGAAGATTGAGAGGTATATCTGGGGGATGGTGCCTCCATTTTAGGGGAATGTATTAGCTTCAAACGCCACTACCTTCGACAGTGCCAAGTGATTGGCAGAATGGCTCATTAATCATGGAGTCCGTACCCCGTCAACAACAACAACCCTAGCCATCCCAGAACCCTCCAAAGCTGCTGACAACAAGCAGAAGTTCTGGGATAATAAGAAGAAGAACGCAGCGCAGAACGCTGCCAAAAAGCAGCAGGTCGTGGCTGTTCATGCTGCGATAACACCTACTGCTACTGCGCCGATGAAGTAGTATGCTGGAAGCTTGCCTAAGTGCAACAAATGCAACTTCCACCATAACGGACCCTGCCTGGAAATCTAGTGCGCTAACAGCAACAGGAAGGGGCACATTGCTCGTTTCTGCAAGGCTCCGGAAAGGCCAATCACCCAAGTCCCAGGCGTTGGTGTGGGCCAGGCTTGCTACGGATGTGGCGAGGTGGGCCACTACAAGAGTGTCACACCTCCTAACCAGACGACAGAAACATCCGGGGGCTTGATGTGACTTTCAACATTGTAGTATAATTACAGAGTATATAATTGAAACATAACATCATAATTATCACACATGTAATATAACAACATTCATTGTTTACATCGAGTATTGTATTTGAATATTACATGCCAAAATAGTCAGAGTATGATGAAACAAAATATAACAAAATATCCATAAGTTTGTTTCGTTCATCCTGCTTCAACGGTTTCCTGAGAATACAAGTTAATTTAAAAAGGTCAACATAAAAATGTTGGTGAGTTCATAAGCATGTTTGTGAAAATGATTTGTATAACTTTGAAACCACCATAAAATCCTATATTTTCTGAAAACTGTTTAGTACGTTTGTGTCAGATCTTGTATTAATGCATGTATGTTATTGTTTATTTGAATAAAAGGGTAAAGGGAACGTAGAGAGAATGTAAAGAGAATGTAAAGAGAATGTCCCCAGACAACCCGATGTTGTCTGTAAAAAAATGAAAGCTGCCATACCAACCCCTGAGGTTGAGTACCAGTACGAGTATGTTTCCGAGTAATCAAAGAGAAAAAAGAATGGTCTTCCGTAAACTTCATAACGTTAATTCCTCTAAGTGAGCCGTCATAACCATACTAAATAATGACAATTTCGCCTGTCTTGGCGTTGTTGGACGCCAGTTTTGATTATAAGCTTTTCGTCACCCTAGACTGAGTTAGTCTAACTGTAACGAACAGCTCATGTGTGGGGTGTCATCCCCGTATAGATCTATACACAAATCCCCGCTCTCCCTCCAAAAGACTCTGGTTATAACTACAGGCTACGATCGTACACTTAATAGGTGCCAACCGAAAAAACTCACTAGATCCTTAATCGAATTTACGCAAAGAAAAGTATAAACTCATTCCAGGCCCAATGAACCATGTAAGTGAACCACTAAGGCATCGCTAAACATGTAAATCATTTCAAGACCCAATTGGAATGAGATTATATAACATGGGCTCGAAATATATATGAAAGGACAACTAAGGCCCATTTCACATGTAAGGTATTTATAGGCCCAAATAGCACACAAATATTACCCAAGGTCCGTTGCACATGTTAATGGGTCAATGAGGCCCAATAAACATATAAATAATATACAGGACCTATCAAACATAAAAATGGGCCACTAAGGCCCAATAACCTAGAATATGATCAAATTAATCCATTTGTTAGTTTATCGTTGGTTTTGGTTCAAGTATTCACTAAAATATCATAAAAGCCCACTTTTTGTAAAAATGACGTTCGTTGCCCAATAAGCCAAAAATTTACAATTAAGGCCCAATTTTTGTAAGAATAACACTTTAGTCTCCGTTTTGTTCAAAACTTGTGTTGATGACTAGTTTGTGGTAAAAATAACATTTTAAACCCATTTTTATCAAAAATATCATTTTTGGCTTGATTTTTGTGAAAGCACACATTTTTCTGGTTTTGGGATTTTCTGACCTAGTTGTTGGAAAATTTGTAGAAAAATCATCGTAAGCCGAAATTTGGATCCGTAAATTCTGGAAGTTTGGAAATTGTGTTTAATTTGTTCACAATTTTTCTCATAATTTTTAATGGCTTTTAACAAGTGTCAAATTGCTCACCTTCACAGGCTGGTCCGAAATTATTCCAAATCTGATAGGCAGTTTTGTAAAATTCATCACAAATTGTAGAAAAATCGTATGAAAACGTGAAAGTAGTCATTTTAAAGTTATAAACCTGAACTTTTTGCATGTAAAACAGTTTTTAGAAATATTATCATTTACGTGGTAAAAACAGTTCGAGATTGGACCAAAACGTTTCTGTGAAGGGCTGGTTTTTGAGTTTAGTTTATAGATCTTGGAACACAACACTCATTCTTACTATTATAAGTGTATAAATCCCAGATCTACTAGTTTACATGTATTATATGTGATAACACATACTTTTCTCAAGGTTTTCATGTAGATCCAAGTGATAAACTTAATATTCTTAACATGTTTTAGATTTATGAAGTAAATAACACATAACCACCAAATAAATCATGAAAAACACACATATTCATGCATACACACATAGATCTACACAACACAACTTGTATTCTCTCCCAAAACAAAGTAAAAATCGAAAATAAGGGGTATGAACTCACCTTGGGGTGATGGATCGGTTTGATAAAGAAGTGGAAGAAGATTTTTGATCCTAGCAAACTTTCTTGAGTAGATCTTGAACTTAGATGGTTCTAAGAACATGATCCACAAATATATGGATGTAAGAGGAGATATTTGAAGAGATCAAGAAGTTAAATCATAGATCTAAGCAAAACTTACCAAAGATTATGATCTAGGTGAAGATCCTCTTGAAACTACCCATAAATCTCGAGATTTTTGATGGAAGAAGGAGATGTTCTTGAGAGTATTTGAGAGTGTTTAGAAGGAAATTATGGAGGTGGTATGGTGGAAGTTTGGGCCGAGAGTAATAAGGAGAGGGGAGAAAGATTTTTGTATGATGGGTAATGAACTTCTTGATACATGTGATTACCTAGATATTTGCTAGACAATTATGTGTTGTCACAATATTAATTCATCCTCCTTCCATTATTTTTATTATTATTCTTTCTTTTTACACATGGGCCTAAAATTTGGGCTAGGACAAAGGAAGTGGATTAATTTAGGCCATTACTTGTCTTTGCTCGAAATCATGAGGCCCAAATAATTATTTTTCGGCCCATTGGGCCCTTAGGAGAGTTCACGGCCCATTTGAATAAAAGAAATGAAATTTATGGCCCATTACGGCTATTGGAATTTGTTGTGGCCCAACTTGGCCTATTAGAGATAAAATGAATCCTGTTAGCTCCAAAATAGTCGAATTGAAGGCTTATTGGCCCATTAGGCCCAATTAGAAAATCCTAGTCCAACATAAACTTGAACCGAGATTTTTAGGGTTTTCAACTCATAATTGACTATTTGAAGTACTTTGTGTAGAGTTTTGGACTTCACTAATGAGTCTTGATGGAAATTGTTGTCATTGAATGAGCATCACACATATTATCCAGTTAAGGTTACAAGGATTATCATAATTAATGTTTACATGAGCACATAATTTCCTAGCTAAATTGCCAGTTGTGACATCATCCCCCCGTTAGAGGGAATTTTGTCCCGAAATTCTTTCGAAAGATAGGATCATGAATGAGAGAATAGGTGAGGGTGTTCTTGCTTCATCTGGTCTTCACGTTCCTATGTGCATTCCAGTCCATGTTTGGCGGTCCATCGAACCTTCACAATCGGAATGCGGCTCTGCTTCGTACGCTTCACTTCCATATCCATTATCTCGACTGGTTCTTCGACGAATAGGAGATTATCGTTTATTTCGATCTCTTCTAAGGGAATAGCAAGGGCTTCATCTGACAAGCACTTTTTCAAATTCGAGATGTGGGACACGGGGTGTACATTGCTGAGCTCCAAAGGTAGCTGCAACTTATAAGCCAGTGGACCAATTCGGGCAAGAATCTCGAACGGTCCAATATATCGTGGGTCCCGCTTACCCCGTTTCCCAAAACGGATCATCCCTTTCCCAGGCGAGACCTTTAATAGCACCCGATCTCTGACTTAGAATTCTAGAGGCTTTCGTCGTTTGTCAACATAACTTTTTTATCGGTCTCGCGTTGCTTGAAGTCGTGTCTTGATTTGGATTTTCTTCTCTGTTGTTTCTCGAATCATCTCAGGTTCTGTAAGAGTGTTGGCTGGTGATTGCCCTTTTGCTAGTTGGGTGTCACCCACCTCAGCCCAGCATAGAGGCGATCGACATTTTCGACCATAAAGAGTCTCAAAAGGAGCAACCTTGATGCTCGTGTTATAACTGTTGTTGTATGAGAATTCAACCAATGGAAAGTGGGTATCCCATGACTTGCCGAAATCAATCACACCAGCTCGGAGCATGTCTTCGAGCGTTTGGATGGTCCGTTCGCTTTGGCTATCGGTTTAAGGGTGGTAATCAACGCTTATATCTAGCTATGTTCCCATAGCCTTCTGGAGTGACTGTCAAAGTCTTGAAGTAATCCCGTTATCTCGATCCGAGATAGTAGATACCGATATTTCATGGAGTCTCACGGTCTCCTTGATATAGATTCAAGCTAATCTTTCCGTCTTGTTTGATTTATGTATTAGCAGGAAATGGGCAGATTGGGTTAACCTATCGACGATCACCCATATAACGCCCATCTTAACTCTTATAACTATAAGTTTCGTCCTTCGACTTCTACAGTTTTATCCATCCATGTAGTGCTTTCTTCGTGATATTCTCCGGCTTTGATGCTTTCAAGGCTGGTCGTAGATGTTGACAGTGTTTTGTTCTTGCTTCATGAGCAGATGAGTATGTTATCGATGAAAATAAATAAAAAGGCTGACTAGGAATGGTTGGGAGAACTCGGTTCGTAGGGTCCATGAATACTGTGGGGGCATTTGTTAGACCGAAGGGTATCACAATGAATTTGAAATGGCCGTATCGAGTTCGAAAGGTAGTTTTCGGAATGTCCTCTTCTCGGACTCAGAGCTGTTGATATCCGAATCTTAGCTCTTATTTGGAGAAGTAACTAGCTCCTTAAAGCTGGTCAAATAGGACGTCAATCCGAGGAAGTGGGTATCGGTTTTTTTTTATAGTGAGCTTATTTAATTCCCAAAAATCGCTGCACATTATGAAGGATCCGTCTTCTTGACGAACAAGACTGGAGCTCCCCAGGGTGAGAAGCTTGGTCTGATTAATCCTTTGCTCAACAATTCGCTTAATTGACTGGATAACTCTTGCATTTCGGCGGGAGCTAACCAGTAGGGTGATTTGGCAATTGATGTGGCTCCTATTATGAGGTTGATTCGAAATCAAACCCGTCTTTCTGGGGGTATTCCCATAATGTCTTCTGGAACTACATCCGGAAAGTTGCTTGCCACTTAGATGTCTTTAATGTTGATTTTTCTTCTTTGGCTTTATCTACAACATAAGCGAGGAACGCCTAGTTTTTTTTGTGCAGGCACTTCTGTGCCTCGATGCACGAAATGAGACGAAGATTGGCGTCAGGTTTATCACCATAGATTATTAGGGTTTCGTGATTAGAGAGGTGAAGGCAAACGGCCTTCTCGCGACACATAGTATCAGCACGGTGTGGGCTTAACCCAACCATGCCGATTATCACATCAAAACTCCTAATATTTACTGGCATTAAATTTATTTAAAATAAATGGTTGTTTAGTTTTAAGGGATACCCTACATAAATATCCTAGGTTAATTCGGTTTTTACCATTAGCCATCTCCACCGTGAAGGCTTCGTTTAGCTTCTGGGGTTGTTATTTTAGTAAGTGCTCGAATTTGTTATTAACGAAGCTTCGCTCAGCTCCACTATAAGATGCAAGCAAAAGAGTTGTTAAGTGGGAACGTACCAGTAACAACCGTCGGGTCTTGGACTGCTTCACCTTGACCCAAGGTCAGGACCCTTCCTGATCCTTCTGCTCCTTGATTGTTAGCCTTGGGGCAATTGCGCCTGAAGTGACCGGTTCCTCCACACCCATAGCAGGTGTGACTGGTCTCATCATTGGTGTTGTTGTTAAGGTTGTTGCGATTGTTGTTGTTTTTGTTTGGCTGACGATTCTGTCGTGGATAAGTTCTACAATATTTGGTGGTGTGACTCTTTCGGTTGCATTTCTTACAATGCAGCTCCCGGCAGGCTCCCTTATGATGGAAATTGCACTGGTTGCATTTTGGAAGGCTTCCAGCATATGGTCTCGCTGATGTTGATGTAATAGGGGTCATGGTCGCATGAACAACAACAACATGTTGCTTCTTTGAGAACCCTTGAGTTGGCTGCCCCTTTCTCTTACTTCCATAGTTTCGCTTCCTGCTCTTAAGCTTGGGGTTTGGTGTGCCTTGATAAGCTGTCACTTGTTGGTTTCTGTGCTCGTTCCTTCGGCTGGAGTTGTCGATACTATTTCCACCTCTATTGGTGTTGTTTGCGTTGAGTTGTGCCATAGCAGCGGTTACTGCCGTTGTTACAGCAGCTTGGAATGTAGCAGAGTCCATCTACATGAGAGGTGTCTCGTGGGTGTGCTTGTTATTTCTATGGGATGACATTTTCCTGCTGCATGATGATAAGCCAGATCGTAAGTAGTGATCGTCATTCCTGGTTGTACTCTATAAATTTCGCGTCTTGTCGTATGATTCTAATTGTTTCCATCTACATCCTTATGATGTATTTATGGTAGTAGGTAGTCGTGGATTTGGAATGAATATTAAGTCTATCCCTAGAGTTCATAGATTATTTTGGTTTCGAGATCCTTGAGTATCTAGCGGTTTTAGGGCTTCGGTTGTGCATATAAGTGAATTCGTGCAATAACATGAAATAAGGAAAACACATAATTGCCTCATTAGTAAATACCATCATAGCACGCAAAAGAGAATCATAACAAATGGTAGTGGGGGGGGGGGAGTTGATCCTAATCGTGGCCGAAAGTGTCTGGTGGTGGTTCTGATGAAGTGGATGCACCTTGAAGATGAGCTACTTGTCGCTCGGTGTCTCGTAGTCGTGCCTCGCGAACTAACTGCCTCGTTTGGGAGTCCCGATCACTTCCTAAGTTTGTCTCTCAGTTCTCTCAACAGCAGCCTGCATTTGGTCCATTTGATTGTGGGTGTCCTGCGCTCGGTTGCCAATATCTCGAGTGCGTCGGACCATGCCTGGGAGGGCCTGGTCAGCTGGTCCTTCCTGACTGAGATCGAAGAAACCTTGGTTTATACCGTAGGGTGGTCGTATCCCCGGCTGGCGACTCCATATCCAATTATCGTGTGCCCATGGGGCGTGGGGCCATCGGGGCCCTTACGATAATCCGGTACTCTAGCCATGAATGGAAGTTTGATGACCTTGGACCCTGCATCCGAGTCATCATCGTCATTTCCCTCGAGCTCTTTCTCTTTGAGGTTCACTACCTGCTCGGCGGGCTCATCTGTAAGTTCTACTTCATGTTCCTCCTCTGGTTCTTTCTCTGAGTCTTCTTCTGGGTCTTACTTTGGATCAAGCCACCCTGCATTCCCCTAATTATGGAGATAGGGTTCTCCTGGCTAATGATACACGGCCATAGCATCCGCACGAAGTTGTATGAATACTAGAAACAAACAGCACACCAAATACTCCTATAGTGTTTAAAATTTTTGCTTAGGTTTGGTTCTATAAGCTCTTTGGACAATTAGATGGTAAGTTTTTGATTCATTGTCCATCACAATTACTCCCAAACACATGTTGGTCGTATTTTGAATGAATGTAGTTGATCAGGTTACATTCACCCCCAATACGACTACATAACTGCCCGGGTTTAATAGCGATGTTCAAATCCTCCAAAGACTTTTACTGTTCTTGTTGTGTTATTACTCTAAAATGCACACATAAGTATGTATTTAAATTATTATGTTCAGAGTAGTTTAGTCCCATTGTATTTATAGTTGCTTATCCTGTATGATTAGATATGCTAGTTCACTATAAACAATGCTCTGATACCAATCTGTCACACCCCCGAACCAGACGGCAGAAACGTCCGGGGGCTTGATGAGACTTTCAACATTGTAGTATCATTACAGAGTAGATAATTGAAACATAACATCATTATCATCACACATGTAATATAACAACATTCATTGTTTACATCGGGTATTGTATTTGAATATTACATGCCAAAATAGTCAGAGTATAATGAAACAAAATATCACAAAATATCCATTAGTTTGTTTCGTTCATCCTGCTTCAACGGTTTCCTGAGAATACAAGTTAATTTAAAAAGGTCAACATAAAAATGTTGGTGAGTTCATAAGCATGTTTGTGAAAATGATTTGTATAACTTTGAAACCACCAGAAAATCCTATATTTTCTGAAAACTGTTTAGTACGTTTGTGTCAGATCTTCTATTAATGCATTTATGTTATTGTTTATTTGAATAAACGGGTAAAGGGAATGTAGAGAGAATGTAAAGAGTATGTAAAGAGAATGTAAAGAGATTGTCCCCAGACAACCCTATGTTGTCTGTAAAAAAAAGAAAGCTATTATACCAACCCCCGAGGTTGAGTACAAGTACGAGTATGTTTCCGAGTAATTCAAGAGAAAAGTGAATGGTCTTCCGTAAACTTCATAACGTTAATTCCTCTAAGTGAGTCGTCATAACCATACTAAATAATGACAATTTCGCCTGTCTTGGTGTTGTTGGACGCCGGTTTTGATTATAAGGTTTTCGTCACCCTAGACTGAGTTAGTCTAACTGTAGCGAACAGCTCAGGTGTGGGGTGTCATCCCCGTATAGATCTATACAAAAATCCCCGCTCTCCCTCCAAGAGACTCTGGTTATAACTACAGGCTACGATCGTACACTTAATAGGTGCCAACCGACAAAACTCACTAGATCCTTAATCGAATTTACGCGAAGAAAAGTATAAACTCATTCCAGGCCCAATGAACCATGTAAGTGAACCACTAAGGCATCGCTAAACATGTAAATCATTTCAATACCCAATTGGAATGAGATTATATAACATGGGCCCGAAATATATATGAAAGGACAACTAAGGCCCATTTCACATGTAAGGTATTTACAGGCCCAAATACCACACAAATAGTACCCAAGGTCCGTTGCACATGTTAATGGGTCAATGAGGCCCAATAAACATATAAATAGTATACATGACCTATCAAACATAAAAATGGGCCACTAAGGCCAAATAACCTAGAAAATGATCAAATTAATCCGTTTGTTAGTTTATCGTTGGTTTTGGTTCAAGTATTCACTAAAAAGGCATAAAAGCGCACTTTTTATGAAAATGACGTTCTTGGCCCAATAAGCCAAAAATTTACAATTAAGGCTAAGAATAACACTTTAGTCTCTATTTTTTTCAAAACTTGTGTTGATGACTAGTTTGTGGTAAAAATAACATTTTAAACCCATTTTTGTCAAAAATATCATTTTTGGCCTGATTTTTGTGAAAACACACATTTTTCTGGTTTTGGGCTTTTCTGACCTAGTTGTTGGAAAATTTGTAGAAAAATCATCGTAAGCCGAAATTTGGATCCGTAAATTCTGGAAGTTTGGAAATTGTGTTTACTTTGTTCACAATGTTTCTCATAATTTTTAATGGGTTCTAACAAGTGTGAAATTGCTCACCTTCACAGGCTGGTCACAAATTATTTCAAATCTGATAGGCAGTTTTGTAAAATTTGCTACAAATTGTAGAAAAATCGTATGAAAACGTGAGAGTAGTCATTTTAAAGTTATAAACATGAACTTTTTTCATGTAAAACAGTTTTTAGAAATATTATCATTTAAGTGGTCAAAACAGTTCGAGATTGGACCAAAACGTTTCTGTGAAGGGCTGATTTTTGAGTTTAGTTTATAGATCTTGGAACACAACACTCATTTTTACTATTTTAAGTGTATAAATCGCAGATCTACTAGTTTACATGTATTATATGTGATAGCACATACTTTTCTCAAGGTTTTCATGTAGATCCAAGTGATAAACTTAATATTCTTAACATATTTTTAGATTTATGAAGTAAATAACACATAAGCACCAAATAAATCATGAAAAACACACATATTCATGCATACACACATAGATTTACACAACACAACTTGTATTCTCCCCCAAAACAAAGTAAAAATCGAAAATAGGGGGTATGAAATCACCTTGGGGTGATGGATCGGTTTGGATAAAGAAGTGGAAGAAGATTTTTGATCCTAGCAAACTTTCTTGAGTAGATCTTGAACTTAGATGGTTCTAAGAACATGATCCACAAATATATGGATGTAAGAGGAGATATTTGAAGAGATCAAGAAGTTAAATCATAGATCTAAGCAAAACTTACCAAAGATGATGATCTAGGTGAAGATCCTCTTGAAACTACCCACAAATCTCGAGATTTTTGATGGAAGAAGGAGATGTTCTTGAGAGTATTTGAGAGTGTTTAGAAGAAAATTATGGAGGTGGTATGGTGGAAGGTTGGGCCGAGAGTAATAAGGAGAGGGGAGAAAGATTTTTGCATGGTGGGTAATGAACTTCTTGATACATGTGATACCTAGATATTTGCTAGACAATTATGTGTTGTCATAATATTAATTCACCCCCTTCCATTATTTTTATTATTATTCTTTCTTTTTACACATGGGTCGAAAATTTGGGCTAGGAGAAAGGAAGTGGATTAATTTGGGCCAATACTTGTCTTTGCTCGAAATCATGAGGCCCAATTAATTATTTTTTGGCCCATTGGGCCCTTAGGAGAGTTCACGGCCCATTTGAATAAAAGAAATGAAATTTATGGTCCATTAGGGCTATTGGAATTTGCTGTGGCCCAACTTGGCACATTAGAGATAAAATGAATCCTGTTAGGTCCAAAATAGTCGAATTGAAGGCTTATTGGCCCATTACGCCCAATTAGAAAATCCTAGTCCAATATAAACTTGAACCGGGATTTTTAGGGTTTTCAACTCATAATTGACTATTTTAAGTACTTTTTATAGAGTTTTGGACTTCACTAATGAGTCTTGATGGAATTTGTTGTCATTGAATGAGCATCACACATATTATCCAGTTAAGGTTACAAGGATTATCATAGTTAATGTTTACATGAGCACAAAATTTCCTAGCTAAATTGCCAGTTGTGACAAAGAGAAACTGCCCAAAGGCAGGGAATGCCGGCGGAGTGGGACGAGTTTTGGCTATAGGCCACGAGGAAGCAGTTGCCGACCCTACAATGGTCACTGGTACGTTTCTCCTCGATAACTCATATGCATGCATACTGTTTGATAGTGGAGCAAAGAGGAGTTATGTGAATCAGAAATTTGCTCACTTAATTAAACAAAACCATGTGCATTTAAAGAACCATTCACTGTAGAAATGGCTAAAGGAAAGACAGAGAGCACTAGCTGCATATACATAGGATGTACACTAACTCTAGATAGCCATTCATTTCCAATCGACCTCATGCCGGTCTCAATTAAAAGTTTCGACGTCATTATCGGCATGGATTGGTTGAGTTCTCATCGTGCCGGCATCATGTGTTATGAGAAAGCCGTTCGTCTAAATCTACCATCTAGCGAAACCCTAGTGATCTACGGCTACAAACCAGGCATGAACCTTCGCATTATCTCGAGCATACAAGCCCATAAGTACTTACGAAAGGAAGGTCACGCATTCCTTGCTCATGTTGTCGATGTGAGCCAAGAGACGAAGGATATAAAGAACATCCCAGTAGTACACGACTTTCCCGACATCTTTCCAGAAGAACTACCAGGATTACCTCCGCAGCGTCAAGTCGATTTCAGAATCGACTTAGTTCTAGGGGCTACCCAGTAGCCAAATCTCCCTATCGTCTAGCACCAGCCGAGATGCAGGAGCTATCCGGTCAACTTAACGAACTGCTCAGCATGGGCTATAGTAGACCAAGCTTCTCACCCTGGGGAGCACCGGTGTTGTTCGTCAAGACGAAACATGGATTGTTCCGTATGTGCATCGACTACCGGGAACTGAACAAACTTACCGTCGAAAATCGTTACCCTCTGCCTCGCATAGACGACTTGTTCGACCAACTGCAAGGGGCGAATTACTTCTCAAAGATTGACCTGAGATCCGGGTATCACCAGTTACAAGTGTTAGAGGAGGATGTTCCGAAGACAGCCTTCCAAACTCGTTATGGACACTACGGGTTTGTAGTAATACCGTTTGGATTGACTAATGCGCCCGCAATATTCATGGACTTAATGAATAGGGTATGCCATCCTTACTTGGATCAGTTCGTCATTGTATTCATCGATGACATACTTATCTACTCTCGTAGTAAGGAGGAACATAGTCAACATCTACGTCAGGTTTTAGAAACACTACAAGCAGAGAAGCTTTATGCGAAGTTCTCTAAATGCGAATTTTTGATTCGAAGAGTAGAATTCTTGGGTCACGTGGTTAGCGAAGAGGGAATTCACGTGGACCCTTCAAAAATCAAAGCCATTGAGAACTGGTCAGCACCGAAGACGCCTACATAAATTCGTCAATTTCTAGGCCTCATTGGCTACTATCGCAGGTTCATTCAGAACTTCTTTCGGATTGCGAAACCGCTTGCAAAATTGACCCAGAAGGGCGTGGCCTTTGACTGGGAAGAGAAATAAGAGAAGGCGTTCCAAACGCTAAAGCGAGCCTTATGCAGCGCACCGATACTATCCCTCCCCGAAGGGATAGAAGACTTCGTGGTTTATTGAGATGCATCCAACCAAGGGCTTGGTTGTGTTCTGATGCAACGAGGTAGGGTCATTGCCTATGCCTCAAGACATCTGAAGACACACGAAGTCAACTACACCACACATGATCTTGAGTTAGGAGCAGTGCTATTTGCTCTGAAGATTTGGAGACACTACGTGTATGGTACAAAAAGCACTATCTTTGCAGACCACAAATGCCTTCAACATATATTCGACCAAAAGGAGCTCAATATGACACTGTGACGGTGGGTTGAGGTACTCAGTGACTACGAATGCGAAATTTGTTATCATCCCGGCAAAGACAACTTAGTAGCTGACGCCCTAAGTCGGAAAGAATACTCTGGTCGTAGAGTCAAATCGTTGACTATGACTATCCATTCACATCTGTCCACATAAATAAAGGAGGCTCAACTTGAAGCCTTGAAACCTGAACATGTGGCGGGTGAATCCCTGAGAGGGATGGATAAAAACTTGGAAGTCAAGGGTGGCGATACATTATACGTCATGTATTGGATCTGGACACCGAGGCACGGTGGATTCAGAGACTTGGTCATGACTGAAGCACACAACACTCGATATTCCGTCCACCCAGGTTCATATAAGATGTATCTGGATCTTAAAAAGTTATATTGGTGGCCTAACATGAAAGCAGAGATTGCTACCTTCGTGAGTAAGTGTTTTACTTGCGCTAAGGTTAAGGTCGAATACCAGAAACCCTCAGGTTTACTTCAGCAACCGGAGATAATTGAATGGAAGTGGGAGCGGATCACAATGGACTTCATAACCTAGTTGCCCAAGACAACGGGTGGTCTCGATACAATTTGGGTGATCGTAGACAGGTTAACAAAGTTCGCACACTTCCTGCCTATCAAAGAGACTAACAAGATGGATAAACTAACTAGAACATACATTAGGGAGATCGTACGACTGCATGGTGTTCCTATATCCATTATCTATGATAGAGATAGTAGATTCACTTCTAGGTTTTGGCAGTCGCTACAAACTTCCCTAGGAACTAGGCTGGACATGAGTACAACCTACCATCCGCAAACCTACGGACAAAGTGAGAGGACTATTCAAACTTTGGAAGATATGTTGCGAGACTGTGTGATAAACTTTGGGAAGGCATGGGATACTCATTTACCCGTTGTCGAGTTCTCCTACAATAACATTTATCACACGAGCATAAAGGTTGCTCCATTCGAAGCCCTCTATGGCCGAAAGTGCAGATCACCTCTGTGTTGGGCTGAGGTGGGTGACACTCAGTTAGCTAAAGGATGAGTTCCTGAAAGCACTCTCACAGGTCCGAAAATCATTTGGGAAACGACAGAGAAGATCGTTCAAATTCGTGAACGATTGAATGCCTCTAGACCGACAGAAAAGCTGCGCAGACAAGAGGAGGAAACCTTTGGAATTCCAGTTGGGCGACCGTGTTCTATTGAAGGTCTCACCCTGGAAGGTCTTGATATGCTTCGGAAAGCGTGGAAAGCTAAATCCAAGATACCTAGGACCTTTCGAGATTCTCTCTAGAATCGGCCCTGTAGCTTACAAACTCAAACTACCTCGCGAACTTAGAACCGTAGACCCTACTTTCCACGTCTTGAACTTGAAAAAGTGTATGTCCGAAGAGACTCTTGTAATCCCACTTGACGAGATCGAGATCAACCAGAGCCTCAACTTCGTGGAAGAAACAGTAGAGATCATGGACCGAGAGGTTAAGCAAACGAAGCAAAGTCGTATCCCGATAGTGAAGGTTCGCTGGAATGCCAAGAGGGGACCTGAGTTCACTTGGGAGCGCGAGGATCAAATGAAACTGAAATATCCTCATCTTTTTACTTAGTTATTTGTAATTGCTTAAATTGCTTAAACTCTAATTTCGGGACGAAATTCTCTCTAACGGGGGGATGATGTGACAACCTGAAATTTCTATCTTATACAGTCATTCAATTCAATCAAAGTCAGACTCGTTTCTGCTATCTTTTGGCATTGTTTAGGGTCTGTTTGAGTGTTCTAAGCCTAGTACATTCAAGTTTTAGGTTTAGAGATGAGTTAACTTAAGTTCTTCGGGTTGCATTCGATCTAAAAACTCCATCAAGAGGAGTTTATGGCCGTAAACATGAGTGTACGGCCGTAAACTCAAGGTGGCCGTAAACTCATGCCCTTATGTGTGATATCCTTCCACTTTTCTTCATTTCTCACACTTCCAACTCAAGAAACTCGATTCTCTCTCAACTATCATCAAGGGTTTTCATCCTAATCTTCCAAAATGTAAGTGATTCTTCCATTGGTTAGTTGGTACCTTGCTTAATCTAGTGAACCTCTATGATTTCATTCAAGAAATTATCTCTTTTGGTTAGATCTTCAAATCGTCAAAACTTTCACTAAGAACACCAAGAACACACACTTGTTCTTGGGCCGCGAACTCCTTAGGAGCCCTCAAAAGTGTGAGTATCTCTTCTATCTTCTAGCTTTAGCTTGAGAAGCACTTGATTCCTAGCCTTGAATCATCATCTAATGCAAGAACTCCAAGAGTTTATGGCCATGAGCATCTCCCTTGGTCGTAAACCCTTGTTTAGTGCATGTTTTGGCTTCAAACTCATCTTATGTCCCAACATAGGATCGTGAACAGTTAGTGGATGCTAGATAGGACCGTAAAACACCTCTTTTTCATGTTTCTTCCATGAGTGTACGACAGTATACTCCTTGTCCGTATACTCCTTGGCCGTAAACCACAATGGACGTAAACACCTTGGTCGTAAACACCCTTGTGTGGCCGTAAACCCTTTTAATATAATCACATGTGATTGTAACACTTCAATCCAAGTGTTTCCTAGTACCTAAGGTGGTTCCCTATCATGATTAGTTGGTATATACACTAATTATATACATATATGTATCATTATATGCTTAATAGGATCTGTTTGTGCTCGAGGCTTCACTTGACACTTAGCTTCCTATATCGATCTTACATTCAACTTACTCACTACAGGTGAGTTCATACCCCTAACTTATCTTTTAAATGATTTTAAATGCTTTTATGGAGGGGGGGGGTAATACAAGTAGAAAACATTATAGTTATTGTATCAATCATATGTGATTAATAGCTATCAAACAAATGGATTTCTTATATTTCAAAACTGTGTTATCAAACAAACTACTTCAAATCGTTTTATAAACTCCTTTATATGTTAAACTCCTTATCATTTTATGAAACTCTTTTTAAACTTATATATTGTCAAAATCAAGTCTATACAGATATAGTTATATAAATAAGGTTGAAAGGACTTAGGACTGATAACTCGCCTTATTTCCTTTTCCTTGTTTGGTTGTGGACTTAGGGTATCGGTTGTTTGTATGAATGTCGTTTGAATCTTAGTTATATATTATGTATATGTGTATAGATATAAAAGTTCTTACATCAGTTCAATACCTTTGGTTAGCAAAGGTGTACAAACATGATTATGTCATACAAACAACATCACTAGTAAACTATAATCGGTATAGTTTAGAGGATTACTACACACTATTTCTAGAACAATGAAACATACAAGAGTCATTTCATACATGAGTCAGTTCAAACATGCTATAATGAGAAACAGAGAGAACATACTATACACTAGAGAGCATACTATACACTAGAACAGATAGAACATACTATACAAATACAAGAATACTATAACATTAATGTGAGCCACTACTTCACGACACGACAATATACTACTGTGTCACGTGTTGTAACCAGAATCTGCTGGAGGTAGAGCGTGAATTTGTGTATAGATCTATACGAGATTGACCATCCTACACCTTGCTGCTGGCTATAGTGGGACCTGTAGGTCTACGGGTGACGAATGTCATACCATTTCGATGTCTTTGATCGTCGTGTTTTACTAGTCAATCAAGTATGGTTATAATCTCATCACCTTTTACCTTAATTAAACAAATAGGTTTAAGGTAGTTAGTACATCGGTAGTTACTTATATACAATACTACAATACACACTTATTTTCCCATTACATTCATACTGTGATCTTCTCACATAAACAGTAATGTAAACTATTTTTTGGTAATGATAGTCATGCTTGGAAAAAACACTCACTTTTACAAAAGAACAAACTTACAAAACAGTCGAGTCTTGGTAGAAGACTACTTTAGTAGAAAATATAGAATTTTCTAGGAAGTATACAAACATTTACAACAAACACTTACAAACTTTTACTTCAAACATTTACATTAAACACTTACAAACACTTTCATCAAACTTATACAAACAATGACATTAAATACTTATGAACTCACCAGCTTTAATGCTGATCTACGCTTTCAAAATTACTTGTATTCTGAGGTCACCAGTAGACAGGTACCGATGACCAGGTTTTGAGAAGACGGAGCACGTTCAAGTCTCATCTTTTATTTTGATTCATATTTTGGTGTCTTATAAACTATACAGAACACACATGTATTGAATTATATTATTAATGCAATGGATGATGTTGTTGCTTGTTTTACTATTATGCATTGTTGTGATAGTGTACATGACATCCTCTGCCCCCGAACGTTTCCGTCGTTCTGGTTTGGGGGTGTGACAGATTGCATCCCACATTCACACGCATAACACAAATGATCATTTTCAAATTTGACGAGTGGCAGACCTCTAACCATTTCTACGGAAAACAAGATCATTCATATATCGGAAGTTTAAGTGACCAAGCCTCCGATTCCATAACCAACTGACGTCAGGAACGGATTTGGAGAGTAGACAGAGTTGAGGGTTACCAATGATCATGTTGATGTCTAGAGGGTACATACTCTTGTTGCGATTCGATTTGAGTCAGTAAGTTGAGCCACACTAATCAAATTGTGCTTCAGGTCAGCGAAATTGCCACATTTGAGACATAGAAATTGCCATTGGTGAGGATGCCATAACCTCAGATCTAAGAGTTGGAGCTGTTGACATACGTCCCATAGCCAGCATTTGGTGAGAGTTTAAGATCCCGCAGAAAATCTGTCTTCCCCGTCATGTGCATGGAACAAGTGTTATCAATATACCATATTGTATCTTGTTCTGAAGCACAGAGTGCCTGCAAAAATTAGTGAATTTTGGAGTTTTTAGGCTCCGACTTAGGTTTTGGGACTTGGGCACGGGCTTTAGACTTATGTTGTGACTTTGGAGGAACGAATGTCTCGGAGGGATTGTTTGGAGATTCTTTTGGAAAGAAGTAGAAAGCCATGGTATTTTCATTGATCCAAAAATCATATTTAACAATAGGTTGTTTGGAAACAACTTTTCTCGGACCAACAGTTTTTCAAGCTGTAGGTATCACAGTGTTACTTGGAGTTGTAGTTTCTTTTTTAACACATTTAACTTTCCACTCAAAATTTTGGTTTGAATAATTTGAAATTTTTTGAGTAACAGTGTTCTTGGAAACTCGTTCTTTGTTCGCTACTTTTGATGGTACACTTGGTTTTGAAAGCTGATGTGGTTTGAAAATCATACCATCATATTTATCAATGAACACAATGGATAGTATCCTAGAAGAGTTAGTATTGGTGGGATGAGTATCAACAACAGTCTTTTCGAAATGGGACTGACAAGCTTGTTTTGAGCTGCCAAACTAGGAGGAATGGAAGGCCTCTTAAGAATCTTAGCAGGCACAAATGTGTTGTGGTTCCTAGTAGATGGGCTCACAGTCAGAGATACTTTCTTCTTAGAATTCTTAATGAATCTGGAGTCATGTCGTGACCTTATTTCCATTTTGAGGGCATTTTTGGCTTCTATCATAGGATCGACGACATCTTTCCTATTTAACAAAGGTTTCTTCCTGGATTCCGATGATGACTTGGAAGATTGGCCAGCAGATGGGTTGTTAAATCTAGGCTTGATTGGTACTAAGGTTGCTTTTAAAATCACTTGAGAATTAGAAACACCAGAGTCCGATGAATAATCTAATATGATTTCTTCTTCTTCGTCATTATCAAAGATGCATATACAAAATCTGATTTATCTAAGTCAGGTCTAGTTGTCTCCGGAATAATTTCCTCAACAACACAATTTTTAGGAGGACTGAGGTTTGGAATTTGAACTACCATATGGGTGATGCTAGGGAAGGATTCTGAGGTCTGATTCAGGTCTAGGGCTATCAGAGGCGTGGAATTAGGACACTTGATAACTATGGGTTGAATCTCAGGAATTAGAGATGAAAACCGGTCTGAGGTCTTAGGAAGGGGTGACAATGGTGAGACAAGGGTATCCGAATGTCTGCGGTTCTGAATGTCTCCCATAAAATTTAGATTTTGTAACTCCTTGAAGGGACGAGCAATAAGTTTCGGAAACTCGCTTCTGAGACCAAGCGCTTTGGACAAGGATGACGAAAATTATGAGTCATTCGTTCAGTGGCTTCAAGAATATCTATGGAATGATGTAAAGCATTAGTTTTGGCATTCAAACGTTTGTTATTAGAAATTAAAACATTGCTTTCAGAATAAGTGATTTCACATTTGTCTTTAAGAATGATACAATCATCTTGGGACATTACAAGTTCTCGTTCTAACGACTCTATATTAAGCTTCCTATCGTCGAAACGTAATTTAAGACGACTCAATTCACTTTCCATCTTCTCACTTGCTTATATGGTAGACTCATGGGATTATATAGATGATGTTCACATCTGATTGGATCCAGGTTAGATATGGTTCATAAAGAGATAAATCAATATTATTATCAGTAATCATAGATTTTACCTGTTGAACGATGCTTCGACCTGGTGGATCGTTGGTTGCCATGTAGCAGAAATTCGGCTCAACACCTTCATCACCTCCTTCTGATCCAGATGACCAATAGCATTTATTGCATTTAATTGTTTGTCTAGCCATAATACACATGTTTCTTCCATAACTCACATCATCTTTATCTCCAGATGACTAATACCCTTCCACATCTCTTGATACGGTGGTGACAAATGCTTTTTCACTTGCAGCCATTTCTTGGGCTCGGAGAGCATAGTATGCAGAGTCATTTATCTTTGGTTTCTTTGTAGTGTTAACCATACAATCTTTGGCAAAGTGATTTCCATGACCACACTTGTTACAAATGACCTTCGGTTTGTATGACTTTGGGTTATCACAAGATTCTGAGGAATGACTTGGTGTCGAGATGTTTGGCTTGTAGGCAGGTGGGTTGTCTGAGGGTTTAGGAAACGGTTGGGGATTACTTTGATGAGTAGTTTGGAAACGGTTGTGATATGGTTTGTGAGTGAGGTTCCACGGTCTCTTGTATTTTATGGAAAGTAAAGAAAACTCTTGTTGAAAGTGAAGTTCAGAGTCCATCGCTCCTGGGTCGAGGTCTCCATCAAACTGATAGTTGGAATTAGCAAGAACAGGTAAAGCTGGTGGAGAGGGTAGAACAGATGGAATAGGAGGGATAACAACTTTGAAATGGCCCGAAACAGAGGGGTTCGAGACTTGAGGATCGAAATAACTAACAAGAGCTAGAAGAGCTCCTGAGAGTTCTCTTAATGTTTGAGGAACATTTGATTCATGTACTTGAAGCTCATCAAACAGCTGGTAAAGCTTCAGCTTCTTCAGAGATCTATTACTCTGAAGACACGATTTCACGTTTCCCCATCCTTTACCAAGACTATTGCTGAACTTCAGATTGTATTCTAGCGGAGTTCAAACAATCTGATGAGCTGTCATATTGTTGATGAGAATTCGGTAATTGTTGGAAGCTGAGGAAACTAATTCACCGGGATTAGTGGTGAAGGTATCGAACTCGTTGACAACCGAGGTTAGAAGGTTATCCTTCATGTTTTCAGATCCCTCGAACAGGTCTTCGAGAGTGTCTGAAATCTCTTTAGCATATTTACATAAGTTAATGTGCTCAAAAAGAGAAGGAGGAACACCGAGCACAATCTCGGAAAATGCAACTTGATCTGCATGTAGTTTCTCTATGTCGGTAGCAGTGAGAGGTGCCTGACGCTGTTCATCTTGGCCCAAGAGAGTTGCAGCAACATCTCTTATGTTTTGTCTGACCGGAACATATGGACCTTCTTTCATGGATCTCCATATTTCTTCACCTTTTTCCTTACCAAGTAAGAACCTTTCCATTATGACTTTCCAGTGGTCATACTCTTCTGCAACTAGCAGTGGGACACGAGAAGTGTAACCCACGCTATTTCCTATTTTCATTGAGAATTAGGAGCAGCCATTGAAGTTAAGATATTAGAACAAAAGTGGTGTATAGAAGAACTTTTATCCTGAACACAGAAATTATTGAAACACCAAGATAATTCTAAATTAACTATAATATGTTCTTACGTATTCAAAGGACAACCACTCAAGCTCTGATAACAATTGTTAGTACCAGAATCAATGCGCAAGTACAAGGTTTAAAAACTTAAACCTTGAGTTAATCTTTAAGATCAACATCTGCTCTTAATGTAAGGTTCCAGTCGAATCTGGTAAAAGCACTTAGGACTTGAAGGAGATATTCAAGAAAGTAATCAAGTAAGAAATAAAGAATACCTAGAGTATAATTAATGCAAAGATACTTAAGGAACAAGAAGAATGTTGTGAAAGAACTTTGACTTGAAGGAAAAGTGAAAGTGATGTGAAGAGAATAATTGCTATTCTTAGTGTAAAACTTGCAATCGTTCACTTGTTATTAATGGTGAAAAAATTCACTCCTTATATAGTGAAGGAGGAACATAGTACAAACCGAAATACATTCCTAGGACTAGATAATAATCAGTGTTTGACAAACATAAAAGATACATAAAATTAAGTCCTATGAACTGTTACATCAACAATAAGACAAAAAGCGTTAAATGCTTAAAAAAAACTTTTGATCTCGTAATTGCCTTGACCTCGGATTGATCTTCATCTTGGAACTTCAACTCATCTCGGACTCAACTGACATCAGAACTTGATTGCTTGGGATTGCTAGAGGTTAAATTTTCATGATCCAATAGGTCTATTTCACCCCTAATTTTATTTCAACTTATATTTCACCTCAAGGCTGTATTGGGTCTATTTCGCCCTCGTGTCTATTTTACCCTCGAGTCTATTTCAACTCATCAGTATTTTTCACACGTATGGGTCTATTTCACTCACTGGGTCTATTTCACCCCACATGCATAGAGCAAACATGCATACATGCATAAAGAAAGAGTCACAAAGACAACAAGCACATACAACCATAGTATCCTACAATACAGTGAGAAAACTCACCTCAATCTAGATATAAACAAACCAGACACGCTTAGCTATCGGGCTCCTCACACTGATCAAATCTAAATTATCCCTAATCAATAATTAAGGCAATTTCCCATAGTCCAAGGTCCAATTCATACTTTATCATATCAATGGGTAAAAGACTATTGTACCATTCCCAAATCTGACCCAACAACTCATGGCCCAAAAATGCCCCATTATGGAACTTTGGTGTGTAAGCCCCACGTACTATCCCAGTACGCACGACGTACGGTGCTGAAACCCAAAACTGCATTTTTAGTTCTTATTCCTTTAAGACCAAATGTCTAAATCCTTAAGTTCAAGCCTAATGGAAGTCTAGAGTCATAAAGTTCCTGACTTTATGACCTAGCATGAGTTAATAGAGCCCAACACCAAACTTAAGCTTCCTAAAATAAAATAATGATTAGGGACTCACTTGAAAGTACTTAATCCTTTAAGAATTTACATCCAAGACTCAAATATAATTATATTGGGTGTCTTAACAAAAAAATTCATCAACTTTATGTGTTTTCATGGCTCCAATAAACCCAAACCTAAATCTAATCTACTAGCTTCACCAAGTGGTCAACAACTCATGCATGGTTGGTCCACAACCATCAAGATGTAAACTTTATGAATAAGGGACCTCAAAACATCAAAATGAACAACCTAAAACTTCTGGAGTGTTATTTACTCTCAAGAATCAACTCATCGGACGAACATGCACAAAACTCCACTCACAAGCAAGATCTAACAAATGAATCATCAAGTTTGAGACTTTTTACCTTCAGAATACGCAACAAGGAAAAATAAGCTAGGATATACAAGCTCTAAGGAATCCAAATCTTCTCCAATGAGTTCTCCCTGATCCAAAGTGCACCAAAACAGCCAAAAAGGTTAAGAAAGCTCTCAAAGCGGCTAGAGTTTCGAAATCACAGGTTGAGGGGGATGGAGGCTGAATAAGGGGAGGGTTTTCATGAGTTAAGATGTTTAAATAGGACCTTTACCCTAAAAATCAAGGTTTGATTATGGCTGTCGTACGCCCAATGTACTCCTAGTACGCCCAACGTACCAAGCTTGTCATCCACGATCAATCCTTCCCAGTACGCCCAACGTACACCCTATACGCTCAACGTACTCAGCGAGACCCATATTATTGCTATCTTCTAAAAGTCGTAACTACTTTGTCCCTACTCTGTTTTTGGCATTCTTTATTTGCTTGGAAATGTAATGAGAAGCCCTACACTCCTATCAACTCCCCCTTGCCTCAAATGAAGGGTTTTGAGCATTCTAACACTCCTATGGTGTACATGCAACCCTATAAACCTTGGATCTATGTTTTCTCTACTATACATGCAAATATTCTATATTCCAAGGTTTCATCCTAACTAGCATAATATGAAGATACTATACTACAAGAATCTAGTAGAATGACATACCTTTTGATGGAGCTTGAAGTCTTGAACCTTTAAGAGCCTAGTGCCTCAAGTGTTGCACCTCAAATGGTTCACACAACACCAAGAACCCTTGGAATAACTAGAGAATAAGGATACTTAGGTTCATACTCATGAAATCGGTTTGCCCGCTTTGTGTACACACACTAGTGTGTAGCACTCAACAACAACCATTTCATGAACCATAGCCCTCTTTATATAGTGTGAAGGATTAGCGTTACATTCATGTAAACCCTAATACCCATGACCTTTCATTTCCATAGGATCCATGGGTTAAACACTCCATGGACTGTCCATGAAAGCTTAGCCCAACCTAAGTGAACTTGGTCCACCACACACACACACACACACATATATATATATATATATATATATATATATATATATATATATAAGAGTCCATATTTAATTAGTTCCTTTTGATCACTAAACTAATTCTAAATTAATTCTTGATCAATACTAATTAAATAATATGATTCCATTTTAATATATTAGAACTTATAATATATTAATATAAATCATAAGTATCCTTTTTCTCATTTTGTCTATCCAATTGTTTCGATGCCATGCTACCCAAATGGACCATGCCAAGTCGGGTCAAGTACATACCAATTATAGTTATGGACTTAGGCACTAATCCAGCAGTCTCCCACTTGGATAAGTCTAAAACTATTATTGCGTATGACTCCAAAACCCGACTAGCAATCGTAGCTCTTAAAGTCGTTGCCGTACTCTGAACAAATCAATGATGCGTCCATTAGATAAGGGATTATATATTCCTCCATTCTAGATATCATATCGATTGAGACATGGATTATAATCATTCTCTCTGTGCATTTGTTGTTTTCCGATTTCCGATTTATAACAACTGACTAATTAAACAAATCAAATCAGTCCAGGCTTGGCCAAGCACTTCGGGGTGTCATCACTAAATCATCAAGGGGCCCACAGATATCGCTTTCATCCCTTCAATGGTAAAAGGAACGGATAAACTTTGACTCGTATGCTTGTTCTACTACTTGTTGAATCATACACAAAGGCACATTTTATAACATCGAGTTACCAATGCGTTTTCGTACAATAAATGTATAACCAACTCATAGGCAACAACTCATATCTCTAGGTTTGAAGAATATAAGATATTATCGTCTCATGATCACTCGTGATAAAATCCATGAAGTGAGTCAAATGAGCGTGGGTTTAATCCAATACTCAGAACTTATGAGCACTCATGAATGTTGTAGCAACTCTTGCTATGTCCAGTACCTTATACATCTACCAACCAACTTCATAACTGTGACAACCGTCAAATTTCGGTCAATTCAAAGTCAACAAGTCAAACCGGTCAACTCCAATAACCCTTGTATGCTAGGGTTTACGTTATGTAATCACTATACAATTCGCTATTTTAATGAGAAATCATCATTTGGAAAGTTCATGTGTTTGATTTTCCTTAGCCTTAAAAAGTGCTAAACAACGAACCAAAGCGATAAAACACTATTACACAATCATCGGGATTGTGTAAGACACTAAAACACGGTTTAATGGGGTTTACGAACCTTGCGTTGTGAAGCTGGACACTCAAATTAATCACAAACGAAACCTCTCTAAATCGTTTTCACTCTATCTCTTTCTATTTGAAATCTCTCCCAAATCTCTCCCAAATCTCTCTCAAAAGTTACTTTAACTTTTTGTAATCATTTGGGTCATCTCGACCCTTGACCGGGTCAAAAATCGCTTGAAACGGGGTAAAAACGAGTAAAATAGCTTTAAGGATCCGAAACCGAAGCCTCGCATCCGAAGCCTCGCATCCGAGGCCTCTGATCCGAAGCGAGGGTCCGAAGGTCCGAAGCGAGGGTCCAAAGGTCCGAAGGTCCGAAGCGAGGGTCTCGCAGACAGCTCCTTTTTACCGGTTTTTCGACTACGACTTCGTTTTAACTCCGTTTTTCATTATTTTAACGTGGGATTTTCACCCAAAACTTTATTTTATAAACTAAGGCCCCAAAATATATAAATCTCCAGGGTTTTTATAAAATATATTAAAAGAATTGGTGATTGAACTAATTATTGAGGGAATATTTGCTTTTCCTTAATTTATGGCAAAAGCAAACCACTACCACCTCACTCTATGATTAGCCACTCTTTCCCACTACCCCTTGTCTCCTTAGTGGACCTTTACAGCCAATCTCCAGCTCTTCCCACGTTCTAAGAGCTGGAGGATTGATCCTCTCTCCTCATTCTTCATAAAACTCTTTCATTCTACACTTAGCAACCAAGAACACTCTCCAAAATTCTCTCATCTTTTCTCTTAACTTCAAGAACTTCAAGGCTTTCTCCAGGGATTTCTTTCTTCAATTAGTAAGTATCTTCATCATTCACATAATTATTAAACTCCATTCTACTCAAATCATTGATATCTTACACAAGTTCCATCTTATTCGGTGTTAGATTCTCGAATCATCAAGACATCTTCTTAGTGTTCTTGAGTTGAACACTTCCTCTCTCTCACTTTCATCTACTGAAACCACATAAGGTGAGTTCATACCCATACATTTACATGTTTTTCTTAAGTTTTAAGGGGGGAATACAAGTAAAATCATCAAGAACACAATTAAACTTTTTCT
This sequence comes from Lactuca virosa, assembly GCF_052849685.1. NCBI lineage: Eukaryota > Viridiplantae > Streptophyta > Magnoliopsida > Asterales > Asteraceae > Lactuca > Lactuca virosa. The sequence goes on from NC_136432.1 coordinate 227,492,118, forward strand.
AACAGATTACATCAGAAAAGATGGACGTTAATCACGGACTGTTTTGGTCAACTTAAATATTTTAGTTTTCAAAACTGTTTCAGGTGCAAGTAGTTCAAACTCTTAGCTTTAAAATGGCTACTTGCACATCTCCATATGATTTTTCTACAGTTTATGGTGATTTTTACAAAACTGCCTGTCATTTCAGAGGCAAACCCGGACCAGTATTTGATTATGAACATTTTCACCTCTGTTAGAGATCACTAAAAATCATGATAAAATTTACGAACAAACTAGACTCATATTCCAAACTCTCAAAATTTGCGGATTTGGATTTAGAGCTTTGATGATTTTTCTATAAATTTTCTAAGAACGGTAACAGAAACTGTTTTTAACGAAAAGTTGCTGTTAATTTCATATCACCTTGTAACATGTTGAGCAAGGTATATATCTTTATGTGATTATATGTTACTGCAATATATGACATTTTGTCTTAATATTTAGACACACATTAGTTTACAAATGGATTTCGTAATATAAAATACAAAGAATAACAAGTGATTATAATCAAAGTACAATCGATACATTCAAACATTAAATAAACTATTTTGAATATAGTTTGCATACATTACCACGTACTACCCTTGGTTGATAAACTATAATAGGTATAGTTTATGATACATTACATAACACATACATTTAAAAAGGGTACATTTATACAAAGGATATTTTCATTAAGCAGGGTACGGCCATACGGTACCAAATTTTCATAACACGTAATTCCGTTAATGACTTTGTGAGACATTTACTTCAAATTACCATTAAGTCCTGTATTGTAACCAGAGTCTCCTTGAGGGAGAGCGTGATACTTGTGTATAGATCTATATTGGGTTTGACAAACCCACACCTAAACTGCATGCAACAGTTAGACCGATAGGTCTGGGGTGACAAATGTCATAACATTTCCGACGCCTGAAGAACGTCGTTTTAGGCAACCATGGTCATAGTATGGTTATAATAAACTCACATAAAGTATTAACAAACATTGGAATTTACGGGAACTTCATTAAAATTTAACGAGTTTATGTCGATTTAAACTTGCATTGTTTTACTATAAATATGACAAATTACTTGTACATTTCGGTCTTTGGGTTTTAAGACTACATTCACACATTAAGGAAAATATTGGATTTTTCTAACACAAATACTACTTTTACAAACGAAAGGCTTTTAATAATACCAAACAAAAGCTTATGAACTCACCAACCTTTGTGTTGACACTTTTTCAAACAACTTGTATTCTCAGGAAATCATTAAACAGGTAATCAAGTGCTTTTGAGGATGGGACGCTAAGGCGTCTACTATTTCATATTTTATCAACATATTGTAATTGATTCGTAAACATGTAATTCATACAATGATGTAATTTTTTCAATTATATATATGTTGGTTGTGTTTGCTTGAATTACTATTACAATTGCTGTTATGATACTATACATGAAGTCCTCCATCTCCGGACGTTTCCGCCATCCTTGGTTTGGGGGTGTGACAGATTGGTATCAGAGCGCAGTTTATAGTGAATTAAGTATATCAAACCAAATAAGATATACAAACTATAAACACAATTGGGACTAATAGTCTCTGATTTGTGCATTTTTCAAATAAATATACTTTTAGAAAATAAATGATTTTTTTTATTAAAAGTATAAATACATGCATACATGCTCACATAGTGTCATAACTAGAAGAACATAAAATAAAAGAAGAGGAGTTGTACATTATGGGTATGCCTTGGTATATGTAAATCAAGTCTGGGAAGGATATAGCCTGATCAACTATATCTGTCCGGGAATTGACTTGCATATACCGGGGGATGGTCAGGATGGACAACAAATCTAACAAACCTAATAACATACTACAAAGGATACTTTAAGAACTCAAAACTAAACATTTACAAATACTATAGGAGTATTTTGTGTTACTATAATAAAAATATTTTATACTTTCATTTTACCTCATAACCCAATGTATTGGGTCAATAAAAAGTATAAAATCGTATGTATCGTAAACATACCGGAAAACAACGTAATAATATACTTTATGTATAAAAGATTTCTCTCCCTATAAATACACTTTTACTAAAAGTACATTGGTTTACGACTTATGACAGAACCATGCCGCCAAGGAGAAGACCAAGACCTTCCAGCAACACAGCAACACCTCCTCCGCCGCCGCCTCCACAGTTTGATCCCACGATGTTCCAGGCTGCAGTAACAGCAGCCGTAGCGGCCGCAATGTCGCAGATAGGGACCAACGGAGCTGGTGGTTCGGGATCGGGAGCTACACACTCTAACCACGGAGACAGTACGTGGTGTGCAAAAGAGTGTTCATACAAAGACTTCACAAATGGCAAACCCGACAACTTCAATGGAAGCGGGGGAGTCATCGCTTTGATGCAATGGTTTGAAAAGACCGAAGTAGTCTTTCAGGTGTGCTCTTGCCCCGAAGCGAGCAAAGTTAAGTTCGCAGCCTTCACCTTCACCGGTCGGGCCCTTACTTGGTGGAACTGCCGGATTAAGTCACTTACTCTCGAAGTGGCTAGCTCCATAACCTGGGCAGAACTAAAAACGTTGATGATGAAGGAGTACTGCCCGAGAGGTGAAATTCAAAAGCTGGAACAAGAACTTTGGAACCTTAGGATGACGGGCTCTGACCTTGAAACCTACACCACCCGATTCAATGAATTGGCTCTCCTCTGCCCAACAATGGTTACTCCGAAGGAGAAAAAGGTGGAGCGATACCTTTGGGGACTGTCTCTCCACGTGCAAAGTAGTGTCCTGGCTTCAAGGCCAACTACTTTTGACAGTGCCAGGGAGCTGGCACAACAACTTGTTGACCACCGAGCCGGTCATAATACTACAACCACCACCACTGATAAGTCAAAAGGAGGAAACAACAAAAGGAAGTTCTGGAACGAAAAGAAGAGCCAAACAGCACAGGACCCCGCTAAGAAGCAACAAATTGTTGCTGTCCATGCTGCCACTAATGCTGCCACTACTGCTACCACTCCAGCACCACCAAAGCCATATGCGGGAACCCTACCTAAGTGCAACAAGTGCAACTTTCACCACAATGGTGCTTGTAGGGAGATGCACTGTAACAACTGCGACAGGAAGGGGCACACTGCTCGTTTCTGTAAAGCGCCGGCTCGACCAGTCAACCAAGTCGCCAGTACGGGGGCAACCCGAACCTGCTACAACTGTGGAGACGCATGTCACTTCAAAAGAGACTGCCCCAAAGCACAAGCCCCTAATGCTGGTGGAGTAGGAAGAGTCCTGGCAATAGGACATGGGGAAGCAGTCGAGGATCCCACGGTGGTTACCGGTACGTTTCTCCTCAATAACTCTTATGCATGCGTACTATTCGGTAGTGGAGCGGAGAGGAGTTTCGTGAGCCACCAATATAAACATTTACTTGAACAAAATCCCCAATCACTAAAGGATACTTATGTAGTAGAAATGGCAAATGGGAAAGTAGAACGCACTAGCGATATATACTCAGAATGTACTCTCACTCTAGACAACCATACATTTAAAATTGATCTGATGCCGGTCACCATAAAAAGCTTCGACGTAATCATCGGGATGGATTGGTTAGTTCCTCACCGTGCCGACATTCTATGTTACGAAAGGGCCGTTCGCCTCAATCTACCAAATGACAAAACCCTTCTCATCTATGGTGACAAACCTAGTGCGAATTTACAAATCATCTCATGCATCAAAGCCCAAAAGTATCTCCGGAAGGAGTACCACGCCTTCTTAGCCCATGTAGTAGACAAGAAACAAGACGTGAAAGACATCAAAGACATCCCCGAAGTGTGTAACTTCCCGGATGTGTTCCCAGAAGATCTTCCTGGTGTACCACTCGCACGACAAGTCGATTTTAGAATTGACTTAATACCCGGAGCTACCCCCGTAGCCAGAGCTCCATACCGCCTCGCACCATCAGAAATGCAAGAGTTGTCCAGTCAGTTGAACGAGCTTTTGAGCAAAGGGTTCATCAGACCAAGCTTCTCACCTTGGGGAGCACCAGTCCTTTTTGTAAAGAAGAAGGACGGATCCTTTCGCATGTGCATCGACTATCGGGAACTAAACAAGCTCACCATCAAGAACCGATATCCTCTACCCCGAGTCGATGACCATTTCGACCAACTCCAAGGAGCAAATTTCTTCTCAAAGATCGACCTAAGGTCAGGCTACCATCAGCTACGAGTTCAAGAAGAAGATATTCCCAAAACTGCATTCAGAACTCGCTATGGGCACTACGAGTTTGTGGTGATGTCCTTCGGTTTAACAAACGCACCTGCGGTATTCATGGACCTAATGAATAGAGTGTGTCGACCCTACCTAGACAAGTTTGTAATCGTATTCATCGACGATATCTTGATCTACTCGCGAAGCGAAGAAGAGCATCGCCTACATCTACGCCAAGTGCTAGAGACACTAAGAGCGGAGAAGCTTTATGCTAAGTTCTCTAAGTGTGAATTCTGGATTAGAGAAGTGGATTTCCTTGGACATGTGGTAAGTGAGAAAGGCATACATGTGGATCCCTCCAAGATCAAGGCAATCGAGAATTGGTCAGCACCCAAGACACCAACCGAAATTCGACAGTTCCTTGGGCTTGCTGGCTACTACCGAAGATTTATACAAAACTTCTCCAAGATTGCGAAACCACTCACCACCTTGACGCAGAAAGGTGTGATATTCAAGTGGGAAAATAAACAAGAAACTGCTTTCCAAACGTTAAAACAAGCCCTATGCAGCGCACCGATCTTGTCTCTCCCAGAGGGAACCGAGGACTTCGTAGTGTACTGTGATGCTTCGAATCAAGGCCTCGGATGTGTGCTCATGCAGAGAGGGAAGGTTATCGCGTATGCATCAAGACAGCTTAAGACGCACGAGGTTAATTATACTACGCACGACCTGGAATTAGGAGCAGTGGTATTCGCTTTGAAGATCTGGAGACACTACCTCTACGGCACGAAATGCACTATCTTCACTGATCACAAAAGTCTTCAGCATATCCTCAATCAGAAAGAGCTCAACATGCGACAGAGGAGATGGGTGGAGTTGCTGAATGACTACGAGTGCGAAATTCGTTATCATCCGGGCAAGGCCAATGTAGTGGCCGATGCTCTAAGCAGGAAGGAGTACTCGGGCCGCCGAGTAAAATCCTTAACAATGACAATCCATTCCCACCTGACCATACAAATCAAGGAAGCTCAACTGGAAGCTTTGAAACCAGAAAAGGTGGCAGGAGAGACATTAAGGGGAATGGATAAAAACTTAGAAGTCAAGGATGATGGAGCACGTTATATCATGAACCGGATTTGGACACCGAAGTTCGGTGGACTCCGAGATGTCGTCATGAATGAAGCACACAAGACTCGATACTCCATCCATCCCGGGTCGGATAAGATGTATCTGGACCTCAAGAAATTATACTGGTGGCCGAACATGAAAGCTGAGATTGCTACCTATGTGAGCAAGTGCCTGACTTGCGCTAAGGTCAAAACCGAATACCAGAAACCATCCGGGCTATTACAACAGCCGGATATACCTGAGTGGAAGTGGGAACGAATAACCATGGACTTCATAACGAAGCTGCCTAAGACATCGGGCGGGCTTGACACAATATGGGTAATTGTAGACAGATTGACCAAATCAGCACACTTCCTACCAATGAAAGAAACCAACAAGATGGAGAAGCTGACTAGAACGTACATCAGAGAGATTGTACGACTCCATGGTGTGCCGATATCCATTATCTCTGATAGAGATAGTAGATTTACCTCACGGTTTTGGCAGTCTCTACAAAAATCATTGGGAACTAGGCTTGACATGAGTACGGCCTACCACCCACAAACCGACGGACAGAGCGAGCGAACCATTCAAACGTTGGAAGACATGTTAAGAGCTTCTGTGATAGACTTCGGTAAAGCATGGGATACCCATCTACCGCTTATCGAATTCTCCTACAATAACAGCTATCATACTAGCATCAAAGTCGCTCCATTCGAAGCTCTTTACGGTCGCAAATGCAGATCACCCCTGTGTTGGGCTGAGGTGGGGGATACACAGCTAGCTAGAGGGCAAGTCTCTAATAGCACCCTCACTGGCCCTGAAATCATAAGGGAAACCACAGAAAAGATCGTTCAAATTCGAGAGAGACTGAAAGCGTCTCGCGATCGGCAAAAGAGTTACGCAGACAAACGACGCAAACCCTTGGAATTCCAGGTGGGTGATAGAGTAATACTAAGAGTTTCCCCTTGGAAAGGAATGATACGATTCGGCAAACGCGGGAAACTAAATCCAAGGTACATCGGGCCATTCGAAATCCTTGCTAGGATTGGGCCAGTAGCATACAAACTTCGATTACCTCAGGAACTCGACAAAGTACATCCCACATTTCACGTGTCGAACCTAAAGAAGTGTTTGTCTGATGAGACACTCCTAATACCACTCGACGAAATCAAAGTTAACGAAAATCTCCACTTCGTGGAGGAACCAGTCGAAATCATGGATCGGGAAATCAAACGAACGAAACAAAGTCGTATTCCCATCGTGAAGGTACGTTGGAACGCTAAACGAGGACCCGAATTCACCTGGGAACGCGAGGATCAGATGAAACAAAAGTATCCACATCTCTTCCTAAACTCTTGAAATCCCAGTCAAAATGAAAATTTCGGGACAAAATTCCTTCTAACGGGGGGATGATGTGACAACCGTCAAATTTCGGTCAATTTAAAGTCAACAAGTCAAACCGGTCAACTCCAATAACCCTTGTATGCTAGGGTTTACGTTATGTAATCACTATACAATTCGCTATTTTAATGAGAAATCATCATTTGGAAAGTTCATGTGTTTGATTTTCCTTAGCCTTAACAAGTGCTAAACAACGAACCAAAGCGATAAAACACTATTACACAATCATCGGGATTGTGTAAGACACTAAAACACGGTTTAATGGGGTTTACGAACCTTGCGTTGTGAAGCTGGACACTCAAATTAATCACAAACGAAACCTCTCTAAATCGTTTTCACTCTATCTCTTTCTATTTGAAATCTCTCCCAAATCTCTCCCAAATCTCTCTCAAAAGTTACTTTAACTTTTTGAACTTCAAGGCTTTCTCCAGGGATTTCTTTCTTCAATTAGTAAGTATCTTCATCATTCACATAATTATTAAACTCCATTCTACTCAAATCATTGATATCTTACACAAGTTCCATCTTATTCGGTGTTAGATTCTCGAATCATCAAGACATCTTCTTAGTGTTCTTGAGTTGAACACTTCCTCTCTCTCACTTTCATCTACTGAAACCACATAAGGTGAGTTCATACCCATACATTTACATGTTTTTCTTAAGTTTTAAGGGGGGAATACAAGTAAAATCATCAAGAACACAATTAAACTTTTTCTAACAGATTACATCAGAAAAGATGGATGTTAATCACGGACTGTTTTGGTCAACTTAAATATTTTAGTTTTCAAAACTGTTTCAGGTGCAAGTAGTTCAAACTCTTAGATTTAAAATGGCTACTTGCACATCTCCATATGATTTTTCTACAGTTTATGGTGATTTTTACAAAACTGCCTGTCATTTCAGAGGCAAACCCAGACCAGTCTGTGATTATGAACATTTTCACCTCTGTTAGAGATCACTAAAAATCATGATAAAATTTACGAACAAACTAGACTCATATTCCAAACTCTCAAAATTTACGGATTTGGATTTAGAGCTTTGATGATTTTTCTATAAATTTTCTAAGAACGGTAACAGAAACTGTTTTTAACGAAAAGTTGTTGTTAATTTCATATCACCTTGTAACATGTTGAGCAAGGTATATATCTTTATGTGATTATATGTTACTGCAATATATGACATTTTGTCTTAATATTTAGACACACATCAGTTTACAAATGGATTTGGTCATATAAAATACAAAGAATAACAACTGATTATAATCAAAGTACAATCGATACATTCAAACATTAAATAAACTATTTTGAATATAGTTTGCATACATTACCACGTACTACCCTTGGTTGATAAACTATAATAGGTATAGTTTATGATACATTACATAACACATACATTTAAAAAGGGTACATTTATACAAAGGATATTTTCATTAAGCAAGGTACGGCCATACGGTACCAAATTTTCATAAACGTAATTCCGTTAATGACTTTGTGAGACATTTACTTCAAATTACCATTAAGTCCTGTATTGTAACCAGAGTCTCCTTGAGGGAGAGCGTGATACTTGTGTATAGATCTATATTGGGTTTGACAAACCCACACCTAAACTGCATGCAACAGTTAGACCGATAGGTCTGGGGTGACAAATGTCATAACATTTCCGACGCCTGAAGAACGTCGTTTTAGGCAACCATGGTCATAGTATGGTTATAATAAACTCACATAAAGTATTAACAAACATTGGAATTTACGGGAACTTCATTAAAATTTAACGAGTTTATGTCGATTTAAACTTTCATTGTTTTACTATAAATATGACAAATTACTTGTACATTTCGGTCTTTGGGTTTTAAGACTACATTTACACATTAAGGAAAATATTGGATTTTTCTAACACAAATACTACTTTTACAAACGAAAGGCTTTTAATAATACCAAACAAAAGCTTATGAACTCACCAACCTTTGTGTTGACACTTTTTCAAACAACTTGTATTCTCAGGAAATCATTAAACAGGTAATCAAGTGCTTTTGAGGATGGGACGCTAAGGCGTCTACTATTTCATATTTTATCAACATATTGTAATTGATTCGTAAACATGTAATTCATACAATGATGTAATTTTTTCAATTATATATATGTTGGTTGTGTTTGCTTGAATTACTATTACAATTGCTGTTATGATACTATACATGAAGTCCTCCACCCCCGGACGTTTCCGCCATCCTTGGTTTGGGGGTGTGACAATAACAGTCTTGCCTTAATACCTACTTCCAACGTATTATCGACTGTGGATGGTTTGAATAACTTAGTCATTCAAGAAGAATGACCTAGTTATTCTGTTAATCAAAACATGCAAAGTGAAATACAAGAATAATCGAATCCAATATGGTTTCAGAACTTATGAATATAAATAGAACACCTTTTATTTATCACCATATTGATTACACATTATTCATTGTATAATGTTTCAAATTTATCAACTTATTACTTGAATTAAAACACTAGTTGTCCCATGCTCCAAGCATGTACACTATGTTTTCTAAACACTAGTCATGCCATACACCAAGTATGCATACTATGTTTGTCTATGATCTTTACTTTGTGGAATATATCGATTGAAAATAATTCCAATGATTCTCATTTCACAATCCCAACTCCTTACCGCAAATGCAAGAGTTCCAAATTCCTGCCATTTACCGAAATCTGTTAGATTTTAAACTTATATGCATTGATCCTCTTGTAATGATTATGCACAAAGTCATAAAGACTTGTCAACAGTCATTACATAGTATTCCCATGAAGAACATTCCATGGAAACGAAGTCTCAAATTCAAAGTACATTGCTTTGAACATCCTTCTTGCATTAAGTTTTCTAATCGTACACAGATTGAATAACTTCCATCTATAGAAAACATTTACATATTCCCATTTTGACTATCATTTCTGAATAAGAGTTGCCTCTTTTCAGAATATGTTAATATGGTCCTTTCAAAATTTACATTATACTTCCAACTGTCCCTGAGCAACCAATCTTTGGTAAACCTTAGATTGTCCTCGACAATTGCTTAATCATTTTAGTCATATCCAATTCTAGACCTTTTCCCCTCTTAATTCCCCCAGGCATTTGGAAAATTTAGAAAGGATAAATATTATAGCACATGCAATCAATCCTATACCCGAAGCATATGGGATATGATTCATGATGTCTCACATAAAGACATGATTCTAGACCAGTCTTTTTGCTATAATATTTTTTTATTTTCCATGTTTTCATAATTCGACTATGAAGAGGGATGTCGTAATCATAATCGAATTTTGAGAACGCATTATATATAGAATTTCCTGAAATTGAGCCATTCCAACATAAAATTCATATATATATATATATATATCCTTGACTAAAGATGATTAAAATCTCACGATCTAAGCTTTTAGATTTGAAATGAAGTATAATTTCCTCTCCCTTAATTATAGCAAAACAACTTTTCCCAATTGAAACTTTTGTTTTCTATAATTAACATTGGTAACTTGCAACACTTATCATAATTATCATGCTCCCACTAACATGATGATTATTAGCATAATACTTATGCTCCCACTAGCTTTGACATGTACTCAGCAATCAGTTGGACTTCTAGAAATCAATACTTTATTGACTTTCTTACCAAAGTTCAGATTTCTTATATGAGATGCTTTGATAAAACTTTATCAAAATCATACACCTTTCCTTAGATAGCACACATGTGTGTCTAAACAATATCAGAACTATGAAAAGGGATGCCATAATCATAGTCTCAATTGATTAGACCTTTGCCATTTCTGACAAGTCCATGTTAGTGTGCCGGTTAACCACACACGCTCCACTAACGACTTTAAGAATGCAAATATCAAAATTGCTATCTACTTAAAACCACTTTGTGAAAGCGTTTCCTCACCATCATTTTCATGAATCAGAGAGAAACCTTATGACACTTAGATTTTATGGTGTATGTGTTCCTATCCATGTGAATTTGTCAAAACCATAATCACAAGATAAGGTTAGTGACAAATCCAAACTCATATGGACTGAACTTGTTTAATCTTTACTTCTTGCCACCAGGCAGCACAAGGGCCTGCCATTGCTTCCAAGTTGTTATGCAACCAATTGAGAACTCTTAGAACTCATATGCAAAGCCAACTTTAACTGGAATGGGCACAAAAATAGGAATATGTCAACACGATATGTTATAAACCTCATGTCGTGTGCTAGTGATAAACTACAGGTTTTTATTCTTGATTAGATCTTGAATCTTTTCCAAGATCTTTAAGACTCCCACTGTCCTCTTGACATATAAGACTCTCTTGCCAAGACCCATTCTTTGACAAACAAATATTCAAGAGATAGTGCAGATTCTTATCAAGACAAACACTTCACACAATTGGCCTAAGTTGGTCTCTGTTTTATCCAAAACATCACAACTTACCAATTTCAAATGTACAAGAGTAGGACACATTTTACTCTTACATTTGATAAAAGTTAATAAACCTTCTAGAAGATGTGTCACTCAAATTACAATCTTGGAGTATAATTCTAAGACTTGTTTTGGAACTAAGTATGATTCATCTTTTGATTTAACCAATTCAACAATTCACGATTCCTCTTCTTAGTCAAACAAATGCACTAAAATGTCCTTAGAGAATCAATTGTGATATGGTTTCATAATCATTAAGATGATCATAAAACATGATACTAAAGTAGTCTCCCATCTTTTCAGATTTGAGAAACTTTTATCTTTCTGCCAAATTTGATTCTTCTCATTCGTTCTTCCATACATCGAAACTTTTCCAATGTTTGAGAATTATACTTAAACTTGTAAGTATAACCATATTTACTGAACTTCAGTAAATCATGACGAATAATCTTATAGATCTTTGTGGTGGACTTGACCAGTGCACAAGAATGTGTACTCGATCCCTTAGTCCTTCAGTTGACTCACATATACATGTGAACAAGGAACTAGTCTTAATTTTCCAAAGATGAAAATTCTGATTCACCATACAATACAATTTGCATAATTCCAAGTTTCTATCCAACTGAAACTTGGTTGATGAGAATCTTTCCTTATTTGGTAAATTATGACACTACCACAAACGAAAGAATCAAATCCATTTTCCAATGTGGCTATCAATGGAATCATGTAAACAACAATTTGTTCACAAATGCCATTGTAAGGATATTTTAAAATAAATAAAACCGAAAATTTATTTTATTTAAAACTTCCGGAAAAACTTATCCTTACAATGCAAATGCATATGAAAACTATGTTATTATCTATTCCTAAGCAATCTATCACAACTCTTAAGCAGCAACTCAAAAATTCTGATCACCGAACCATGCGATCGAAATCCATCTTCGCGATCAGAATCAACTTACTCTTCTTTAAGCTTCCTCTCCTTTCTTTGATTCTTAAAACTTCAACATGTGACCCAGTCACATCATGTAATAAGAATCTCCAAATAGGAACTTAACAGAGTTAGATAGAGGACTTTACCCGAAGTAGAGTTAAACTTTGACTTTTACCATCCTAGTGAACTTTCAAGTAAATAGGGCAGCTTCACAACCAATGCCCCTTCTTTTGGCAATAGAAACTTATGGAATCTTTAGTCAATTTACACGGGACTATCTCAGACTCATCCTTTCTCTTTACCATTTGGTCAACCGAGTTGACTATGGCCGATCCCTTTCCATTGGGAAGAGAAAGCTTTTCTGGATTTCCAATGTCATCATTGTCAATTTCCATAGAAGTTTGGGAAGTCGATCTTCCGATCACATTTGCTTTACCAGTGCTTCAAATCATTGTTGATTCAGCAGCATCAAGAAAATAGGTAAGATCATTAAGGGTCATGTCATGGTCTGTCATATAGTAGTCCTAAAGGAACTCACTATGTGACTTAGAAAGTGATTGAAGAACCTGATCAACAACCAACTTCATTTAGACCTTGACACCCAAATCTCCCGGCTTGTCAATATGTGACTTTATCTCCAAGATGTGAGTACACATAGACTTTGCTTGCCAAAAGGGCTTGAGTGACCTTGAACTTTTCAAAAACTTGTGGGTTAGGGAGAATAATTGGAGGAGGTGAAGGAAGAGAAGTATGATTTCCATGAACTGTGACAACCGTCAAATTTCGGTCAAGTCAAAGTCAAACAAAGGCAACAAGTCAAACCGGTCAACTCCAATAACCCTTGTATGTTAGGGTTTACGTTATGTAATCACTATATAATTCGCTATTTTAATGAGAAATCATCATTTGGAAAGTTTATGTGTTTGATTTTCCTTAGCCTTAACAGTGCTAAACAACTAACCAAAGCGATAAAACACTATTGCACAATCATCGGGATTGTGTACGACACTAAAACACGGTTTAACGGGGTTTACGAACCTTGCGTTGTGAAGCCGGACACTCAAATTAATCACAAACGAAACCTCTCTAAATCGTTTTCACTCTATCTCTTTCTATTTGAAATCTCTCCCAAATCTCTCCCAAATCTCTCTCAAAAAGTTACTTTAACTTTTTGTAATCATTTGGGTCATATCGACCCTTAAACGGGTCAAAAATCGCTTGAAACGGGGTAAAAACGGGTAAAATAGCCTTAAGGACCTGGAACTGAAGCTTCAGGACCGAAGCCTCTCATCCGAGGCCTCGGATCCGAAGCCTCTCATCAGGACCGAAGCTGAAGCCTCTCAGGAGACCGAATCCGAAGCCCTCAGACAGCAGCCTCGCATGCGAGGGTCCGAAGTCTCGGCCCCCATCCAAGAGGCCTCGCAGACGGCCCCTTTTTACCGGTTTTTCGACTACGACTTCGTTTTAACTCCGTTTTTCATTATTTTAACGTGGGATTTTCACCCAAAACTTTATTTTATAAACTAAGGCCCCAAAATATATAAATCTCCAGGGTTTTATAAAAATATATTAAAAGAATTAGTGGTTGAACTAATTATTGAGGGAATATTTGATTTTCCTTAATTTATGGCAAAAGCAAACCACCACCACCTCACTCTATGATCAGCCACTCTTTCCCACTACCCCTTGTCTCCTTATTGGACCTTTACACCCAATCTCCAGCTCTTCCCACGTTCTAAGAGCTGGAGGATTGATCCTCTCTCCTCATTCTCCATAAAGTTCTTTCATTCTACACTTAGCAACCAAAGGACACTCTCCAAAATTCTCTCATCTTTTCTCTCAACTTCAAGAACTTCAAGGCTTTCTTCAGGGATTTCTTTCTTCAATTAGTAAGTATCTTCATCATTCATATAATTATTACACTCCATTCTACTCAAATCATTGATATCTTACACAAATTCTATCTTATTCGATGTTAGATTCTCGAATCATCAAGACATCTTCTTAGTGTCCTTGGGTTGAACACTTCCTCTCTCTCACTTTCATCTACTGAAACCACATAGGGTGAGTTCATACCCCTACATTTACATGTTTTTCTTAAGTTTTAAGGGGGGAATACAAGTAAAATCATCAAGAACACAATTAAACTTTTTCTATCAGATTACATCAGAAAAGATGAACTTCGATCACGGACTGTTTTGGTCAAATTAAATATTTTAGTTTTCAAAACTGTTACAGGTGCAAGTAGTTCAAACTCTTAGCTTTAAAATGGCTACTTTCACATCTCCATATGATTTTTCTACAATTTATGGTGATTTTTACAAAACTGCCTGTCATTTCAGAGGCAAACCCGGACCAGTCTGTGATTATGAACATTTTCACCTCTGTTAGAGATCACTAAAAATCATGATAAAATTTACGAACAAACTATAATCATATTCCAAACTCTCAGAATTTGCGGATTTGGATTTAGAGCTTTGATGATTTTTCTATAAATTTTCTAAGAACAGTAACAGAAACTGTATTCAACCAAAAGTTGCTGTCAACTTCATTTCACCTTGTAACATGTTGAGCAAGGTGTATATCTTTATGTGATTATATGTTATTGCAATATATGACATTTCATCTTAATATTTAGACACACATCAGTTTACAAATGGATTTGGACATATAAAATATAAAGAATAACAAGTGATTATAATCAAAGTACAACCGATACATTCAAACATTTAATAAACTATTTTGAATATAGTTTGCATACATTACTACGTACTACCCTTGGTGGATAAACTATAATAGGTATAGTTTATGATACATTACATAACACATACATATAAAAAGGGTACATTTATACAAAGGATATTTTCATTAAGCAAGGTACGGCCATACGGTACCAAGTTTTCATAACACGTAATTCCGTTAATGACTTTGTGAGACATTTACTTCAAACTACCATTAAGTCCTGTATTGTAACCAGAGTCTCCTTGAGGGAGAGCGTGATAGTTGTGTATAGATCTATATTGGGTTTGACAAACCCACACCTAAACTGCATGCAACAGTTAGACCGATAGGTCTGGGGTGACAAATGTCATAACATTTCCGACGCCCGAAGAACGTCGTTTTAGGCAACCTTGGTCATAGCATGGTTATAATAAACTCACACAAAGTATTAATAAATATTGGAATTTACAGGAACTTCATTAAAATTAAACGAGTTTATGTCGATTTAAACTTACATTATTTATTATAAGTAAGAAAAGTTACTTATACATTTCGGTCTTTGAATTTAAGACTACATATACATTTTAAGGAAAATATTGGATTTTCTAAAACAAATACTACTTTTACAAACGAAAGGCTTTTAATAATATCAAACAAAAGCTTATGAACTCACTAACCTTTGTGTTGACATTTTTTCAAACAACTTGTATTTTCAGGAAATCATTAAATAGGTAACCAAGTGCTTTTGAGGATGGGACGCTAAGGCGTCTACTATTTCATATTTTGTCAACATATTGTAATTGATTCGTAAACATGTAATTCATACAATGATGTAACTTTTTCAATTATATATATGTTGGTTGTGTTTGCTTGAATTACTATTACAATTGTTGTTATGATACTATACATGAAGTCCCCCACCCCCGGACGTTTCCGCCATCCTTGGTTTGGGGGTGTGACAGATTGGTATCAGAGCACAGTTTATAGTGAATTAAGTATATCAAACCACATAAGATATACAAACTATAAACACAATTGGGACTAATAGTCTCTGAATTGTGCATTTTTCAAATAAATATACTTTTAGAAAATAAATGATTTTCTTGATTAAAGTATACATACATACATTACATGCTCGCATGATATCATGACTAGAGAAAACATAAAGCAAAAGAAGAAGAGTTGAACATTTTGAGTATGCCTTAGTATATGTGGATTAATTCTGGGAAGGATATAGCCTGATCAACTATATCAGTCCGAGAATTGACTTGCATATACCGGGGGATGGTCAGGATGGGCAACAAATCTAACAACCTAATATCACACTACAAAGGATACTTTAAGAACTCAAAACTAAATATTTACAAATACTATAGGAGTATTTTGTGTTACTATAATAAATATATTAATTATGTCCCGACTAAATTAGCATATGGGAAACTCTTACAAATGGTCATATACTTGGAAACAAGGAAACTCAAATAAAATATTTTAGACTTTCATTTTACTTCATAGCCCAATGTATTGGGTCAATTAAAAGTATAAAATCGTATGTATCGTAAACATATCGGAAAACAACGTAATAATATACTTTATGTATAAAAGATTTCTCTTCCTATAAATATACTTGTACTAAAAGTACATTGGTTTACAACTTATGACAGAACCATGCCGCCAAGGAAGGAGACTAGACCATCTAGCAGTGCAGCACCACCTCCACCACCACTACTAACACCTCCACCACCATCACCGACACTTCCACCACCACTACCAACACCTCCACCACCATCACCGACACTTCCACCACCACTACCAACACCTCCACCACCATCACCATCATCGACACCTCCACCACCATCACCATCACCGACACCTCCACCACCATCACCAACACCTCTGCCGCCACTTCCACAATTTGATCCAGCAATACTCCAAGCTGCAATAGCAGCAGCAGTAGCGGCAGCTGTGTCCCAAATTGTCTCTAATGGAAATGGTGGATCTGGACCAGGTGTTACACCCTCTAACCAGGGTGACAGATGGGTGCGCACAAGAGAGTGCACCTACAAAGACTTCACCAATGGCAAACCCGACAACTTCAATGGGAGCGGGGGAGTCATCACTTTAATGCAATGGTTTGAAAAGACCGAAGTAGTCTTTCAGGTGTGCTCTTGCCCCGAAGCGAGCAAAGTTAAGTTCGCAGCCTTCACTTTCACCGGTCGGGCCCTTACTTGGTGGAACTGCCGGATTAATTCACTTACTCTCGAAGTGGCTAGCTCCATAACCTGGGCAGAACTAAAAACGTTGATGATGAAGGAGTACTTCCCGAGAGGTGAGATTCAAAAGCTGGAACAAGAACTTTGGAACCTCAGGATGACGGGCTCCGACCTTGAAACCTACACCACCCGATTTAATGAATTGGCTCTCCTCTGCCCAACAATGGTTACTCCGGAGGAGAAAAAGGTGGAGCGATACCTTTGGGGACTGTCTCCCCAAGTGCAAAGTAGTGTCCCGGCTTCAAGGCCAACTACTTTTGACAGTGCCAGAGAGCTGGCACAACAACTTGTTGACCACCGAGTCGGTCATAATACTACAACCACCACCACTGATCAATCAAAAGGGGGAAACAACAAAAGGAAGTTCTGGAACCAAAAGAAGAGCGAACCAGCACAGGACCCCGCTAAGAAGCAACAAACTGTTGCTGTCCATGCTGCCACTAATGCTGTCACTACTGCACCACCGAAGCCATATGCTGGAACCCTACCCAAGTGCAACAAGTACAACTTTCACCATAATGGTGCTTGTAGGGAGATGCACTGTATCAACTGCGACAGGAAGGGGCACACTGCTCGTTTCTGTAAAGCGCCGGCTCGACCAATCAACCAAGTCGCCAGTACGGGGGCAACCCAAACCTGCTACAACTGTGGAGACGCATGTCACTTCAAAAGAAACTGCCCCAAAGCACAAGCCCCGAATGCTGGTGGAGTAGGAAGAATCCTGGCAATAGGACATGGGGAAGCAGTTGAGGATCCCGCGGTGGTTACCAGTACGTTTCTCCTCAATAACTCTTATGCATGCGTACTATTCGATAGTGGAGCGGAGAGGAGTTTCGTGAGCCACCAATATAAACAATTACTTGAACAAAATCCCCAATCACTAAAGGATACTTATGTAGTAGAAATGGCAAATGGGAAAGTAGAACGCACTAGCGATATATACTCAGAGTGTACTCTCACTCTCGACAACCATACATTTAAAATTGACCTGATGTCGGTCACCATAAAAAGCTTCGACGTAATCATCGGGATGGATTGGTTAGTTCCTCACCGTGCCGACATTCTATGTTACGAAAGGGCGGTTCGCCTCAATCTACCAAATGACGAAACCCTTCTCATCTATGGTGACAAACCTAGTGCGAATTTACAAATCATCTCATGCATCAAAGCCCAAAAGTATCTCCGGAAGGAGTACCACGCCTTCTTGGCCCACGTAGTAGACAAGAAACAAGACGTGAAAGACATCAAAGACATCCCCGAAGTGTGTAACTTCCCGGATGTGTTCCCAGAAGATCTTCCTGGTGTACCACTCGCACGACAAGTCGATTTCAGAATTGACTTAATACCCGGAGCTACCCCCGTAGCCAGAGCTCCATACCGCCTCGCACCAACAGAAATGCAAGAGTTGTCCAGTCAATTGAACGAGCTTTTAAGCAAAGGGTTCATCAGACCAAGCTTCTCACCTTGGGGAGCACCAGTCCTTTTTGTAAAGAAGAAGGACGGATCCTTTCGCATGTGCATCGACTATCGGGAACTAAACAAACTCACCATCAAGAACCGATATCCTCTACCCCGAATCGACGACCTTTTCGACCAACTCCAAGGAGCAAATTTCTTCTCAAAGATCGACCTAAGGTCAGGTTACCATCAGCTACGAGTTCAAGAAGAAGATATTCCCAAAACTGCATTCAGAACTCGCTATGGGCACTACGAGTTTGTGGTGATGTCCTTCGGTTTAACAAATGCACTTGCGGTATTCATGGACCTAATGAATAGAGTGTGTCGACCCTACCTAGACAAGTTTGTAATCGTATTCATCGACGATATCTTGATCTACTCGCGAAGCAAAGAAGAGCATCGCCTACATCTACGCCAAGTGCTAGAGACACTAAGAGCGGAGAAGCTTTATGCTAAGTTCTCTAAGTGTAAATTCTGGATTAGAGAAGTGGATTTCATTGGCCATGTGGTAAGTGAGCAAGGCATACATGTGGATCCCTCCAAGATCAAGGCAATCGAGAATTGGTCAACACCCAAGACGCCAACCGAAATTCGACAATTCCTTGGGCTTGCTGGCTACTACCGAAGATTTATACAAAACTTCTCCAAGATTGCGAAACCACTCACCACCTTGACGCAGAAAGGTGTGATATTCAAGTGGGAAAATAAACAAGAAACTGCTTTCCAAACGTTAAAACAAGCCCTATGCAGCGCACCGATCTTGTCTCTCCCAGAGGGAACCGAAGACTTCGTAGTGTACTGTGATGCTTCGAATCAAGGCCTCGGATGTGTGCTCATGCAGAGAGGGAAGGTTATCGCGTATGCATCAAGACAGCTTAAGACGCATGAGGTTAATTATACTACGCACGACCTGGAATTAGGAGCAGTAGTATTCGCTTTGAAGATCTGGAGACACTACCTCTACAGCACGAAATGCACTATCTTCACTGATCACAAAAGTCTTCAGCATATCCTCAATCAGAAAGAGCTCAACATGCGACAGAGGAGATGGGTA
Source organism: Lactuca virosa (assembly GCF_052849685.1). NCBI lineage: Eukaryota > Viridiplantae > Streptophyta > Magnoliopsida > Asterales > Asteraceae > Lactuca > Lactuca virosa. The sequence continues at coordinate 227,511,754 of NC_136432.1, forward strand.
GAGTTGCTGAATGACTACGAGTGCGAAATTCGTTATCATTCGGGCAAGGCCAATGTAGTGGCCGATGCTCTAAGCAGGAAGGAGTACTCGGGCCGCCGAGTAAAATCCTTAACAATGACAATCCATTCCCACCTGACCATACAAATCAAGGAAGCTCAACTGGAAGCTTTGAAACCAGAAAAGGTGGTAGGAGAGACATTAAGGGGAATGGATAAAAACTTAGAAGTCAAGGATGATGGAGCACGTTATATCATGAACCGGTTTTGGACACCGAAGTTCGGTGGACTCCGAGACGTCGTCATGAATGAAGCACACAAGACTCGATACTCCATACATCCCGGGTCGGATAAGATGTATCTGGACCTCAAGAAATTATACTGGTGGCCGAACATGAAAGCTGAGATTGCTACCTATGTGAGCAAGTGTCTGACTTGCGCCAAGGTCAAAATCGAATACCAAAAACCATCCGGGCTATTACAACAGCCGGATATACCTAAGTGGAAGTGGGAACGAATAACCATGGACTTCATAACCAAGCTGCCTAAGACATCGGGCGGGCTTGACACCATATGGGTAATCGTAGACAGATTGACCAAATCAGCACACTTCCTACCGATAAAAGAAACCGACAAGATGGAGAAGCTGACTAGAACGTACATCAAAGAGATTGTACGACTCCATGGTGTGCCGATATCCATTATCTCCGATAGAGATAGTAGATTTACCTCACGGTTTTGGCAGTCTCTACAAAAATCATTGGGAACTAGGCTTGACATGAGTACGACCTACCACCCACAAACCGACGGACAGAGGGAACGAACCATTCAAACGTTGGAAGACATGTTAAGAGCTTGTGTGATAGACTTCGGTAAAGCATGGGATACCCATCTACCGCTTATCGAATTCTCTTACAATAACAGCTATCATACTAGCATCAAAGTCGCTCCATTCGAAGCTCTTTACAGTCGCAAGTGCAGATCACCCCTGTGTTGGGCTGAGGTGGGGGATACACAGCTAGCTAGAGGGCAAGTCTCTAATAGCACCCTCACTGGCCCTGAAATCATAAGGGAAACCACAGAAAAGATCGTTCAAATTCGAGAAAGACTGAAAGCGTCTCGCGATCGGCAAAAGAGTTACGCAGACAAACGACGTAAACCCTTGGAATTCCAGGTGGGTGATCGTGTACTACTAAAAGTTTCCCCTTGGAAAGGAATGATACGATTCGGAAAACGCGGGAAACTAAATCCAAGGTACATCGGGCCATTCGAAATCCTTGCTAGGATTGGGCCAGTAGCATACAAACTTCGATTACCTCAGGAACTCGACAAAGTACATCCCACATTTCACGTGTCGAACGTAAAGAAGTGTTTGTTTGATGAGACACTCGTAATACCACTTGACGAAATCGAAGTTAACAAAAATCTCCACTTCGTGGAGGAACCAGTCGAAATCATGGATCGGGAAATCAAACGAACGAAACAAAGTCGTATTCCCATCGTGAAGGTCCGTTGGAACGCTAAACGAGGACCCGAATTCACATGGGAACACGAGGATCAGATGAAACAAAAGTATCCACATCTCTTCCCAAACTCTTGAAATCCCAGTCAAAATGAAAATTTCGGGACGAAATTCCTTCTAACGGGGGGATGATGTGACAACCGTCAAATTTCGGTCAAGTCAAAGTCAAACAAAGGCAACAAGTCAAACCGGTCAACTCCAATAACCCTTGTATGTTAGGGTTTACGTTATGTAATCACTATATAATTCGCTATTTTAATGAGAAATCATCATTTGGAAAGTTCATGTGTTTGATTTTCCTTAGCCTTAACAGTGCTAAACAACGAACCAAAGCGATAAAACACTATTGCACAATCATCGGGATTGTGTACGACACTAAAACACGGTTTAACGGGGTTGACGAACCTTGCGTTGTGAAGCCGGACACTCAAATTAATCACAAACGAAACCTCTCTAAATCGTTTTCACTCTATCTCTTTCTATTTGAAATCTCTCCCAAATCTCTCTCAAAAAGTTACTTTAACTTTTGTAATCATTTGGGTCATATCGACCCTTAACCGGGTCAAAAATCGCTTGAAACGGGGTAAAAACGGGTAAAATAGCCTTAAGGACCTGGAACTGAAGCTTCAGGACCGAAGCCTCTCATCCGAGGCCTCGGATCCGAAGCCTCTCATCAGGACCGAAGCTGAAGCCTCTCAGGAGACCGAATCTGAAGCCCTCAGACAGCAGCCTCGCATGCGAGGGTCCGAAGTCTCGGCCCCCATCCGAGAGGCCTCGCAGACGGCCCCTTTTTACCGGTTTTTCGACTACGACTTCGTTTTAACTCCGTTTTTCATTATTTTAACGTGGGATTTTCACCCAAAACTTTATTTTATAAACTAAGGCCCCAAAATATATAAATCTCCAGGGTTTTATAAAAATATATTAAAAGAATTACTGGTTGAACTAATTATTGAGGGAATATTTGCTCTTCCTTAATTTATGGCAAAAGCAAACCACCACCACCTCACTCTATGATCAGCCACTCTTTCCCACTACCCCTTGTCTCCTTAGTGGACCTTTACACCCAATCTCCAGCTCTTCCCACGTTCTAAGAGCTGGAGGATTGATCCTCTCTCCTCATTCTCCATAAAGTTCTTTCATTCTACACTTAGCAACCAAAGGACACTCTCCAAAATTCTCTCATCTTTTCTCTCAACTTCAAGAACTTCAAGGCTTTCTTCAGGGATTTATTTCTTCAATTAGTAAGTATCTTCATCATTCATATAATTATTACACTCCATTCTACTCAAATCATTGATATCTTACACAAATTCCATCTTATTCGATGTTAGATTCTCGAATCATCAAGACATCTTCTTAGTGTCCTTGGGTTGAACACTTCCTCTCTCTCACTTTCATCTACTTAAACCACATAGGGTGAGTTTATACCCTACATTTACATGTTTTTCTTAAGTTTTAAGGGGGGAATACAAGTAAAATCATCAAGAACACAATTAAACTTTTTCTATCAGATTACATCAGAAAAGATGAACTTCGATCACGGACTGTTTTGGTCAACTTAAATATTTTAGTTTTCAAAACTTTTACAGGTGCAAGTAGTTCAAGCTCTTAGCTTTAAAATGGCTACTTGCACATCTCCATATGATTTTTCTACAATTTATGGTGATTTTTACAAAACTGCCTGTCATTTCAGAGGCAAACCCGGACCAGTCTGTGATTATGAACATTTTCACCTCTGTTAGAGATCACTAAAAATCATGATAAAATTTACGAACAAACTAGACTCATATTCCAAACTCTCAGAAGTTGCGTATTTGGATTTAGAGCTTTGATGATTTTTCTATAAATTTTCTAAGAACAGTAACAAAAACTGTATTCAACGAAAAGTTGATGTCAACTTCATTTCACCTTGTAACATGTTGAGCAAGGTGTATATCTTTATGTGATTATATGTTATTGCAATATATGACATTTCATCTTAATATTTAGACACACATCAGTTTACAAATGGATTTGGACATATAAAATATAAAGAATAACAAGTGATTATAATCAAAGTACAACCGATACATTCAAACATTTAATAAACTATTTTGAATATAGTTTGCATACATTACTACGTACTACCCTTGGTGGATAAACTATAATAGGTATAGTTTATGATACATTACATAACACATACATTTAAAAAGGGTACATTTATACAAAGGATATTTTCATTAAGCAAGGTACGGCCATACGGTACCAAGTTTTCATAACACGTAATTCCGTTAATGACTTTGTGAGACATTTACTTCAAACTACCATTAAGTCCTGTATTGTAACCAGAGTCTCCTTGAGGGAGAGCGTGATAGTTGTGTATAGATCTATATTGGGTTTGACAAACCCACACCTAAACTGCATGCAACAGTTAGACCGATAGGTCTGGGGTGACAAATGTCATAACATTTCCGACGCCCGAAGAACGTCGTTTTAGGCAACCTTGGTCATAGCATGGTTATAATAAACTCACACAAAGTATTAATAAATATTAAAATTTACGGGAACTTCATTAAAATTAAACGAGTTTATGTCGATTTAAACTTACATTATTTATTATAAGTAAGAAAAGTTACTTATACATTTCGGTCTTTGAATTTAAGACTACATATACATTTTAAGGAAAATATTGGATTTTCTAAAACAAATACTACTTTTACAAACGAAAGGCTTTTAATAATATCAAACAAAAGCTTATGAACTCACCAACCTTTGTGTTGACACTTTTTCAAACAACTTGTATTCTCAGGAAATTATTAAACAGGTAACCAAGTGCTTTTGAGGATGGGACGCTAAGGCGTCTACTATTTCATATTTTGTCAACATATTGTAATTGATTCGTAAACATGTAATTCATACAATGATGTAACTTTTTCAATTATATATATGTTGGTTGTGTTTGCTTGAATTACTATTACAATTATTCTTATGATACTATACATGAAGTCCTCCACCCCCGGACGTTTCCGCCATCCTTGGTTTGGGGGTGTGACATGAACCAACCATGGGACATCATCTTCATTAGGAAAGCTTGTTCCTAGGGAGATCTTCAAGTTAGTTGATTTAAGTCCTTAATATAACACCCAATATGAAATATTAAGGCTAGGACCGAAGACAATACTTTTATAACTTGGAAGAGGGATGCCGTAATCCAAGCTATAAAATATTTGAAGGTAGGCGAATAACGATTCACCAATTTCCACCATGAAAAACGAAATAGGAATTAGGTTTTAATTGGTTTGAAACTCTTAGATCTTTTGAGATTCATTGAACTTTTCAATGGCATGTTTCAATCTCGATTGTGCCCTCTCAAGTTTTGTGATTGGGATGCCGAGGATCACAAAACATGGTGTGGATAACCATGCAAATATACTTGGTACCCTTAATATTTATCACTTAATCGATGTGTCGGTTAACCACACGCGCTCCACCGATCCTATGATAAACATTAAGTTACCCTTTTCCTACCTTGTTAAATCCAAGTTAGTGTGTCGGTTAACCACACGCGCTCCACCAACGACTTAAGCAAGGTGCAAAGTGTAATTTCATGTGTTAGCACCAAATTCACATTTTCCTAAGGTAACTAAGATTGGGAATTTAAAAAGGTTTAGCTACTTAATATTTATCATTATACTTATAATAATTAAGGGATAATTATAGTCCTTGTCCTACCCGTTCGGCTAACGACCCTTCACCAGTCAAGGAAGTGGTGGGTGAGAGTGGACACCCATTAAGCTGCCATTTGATAGGCAACAACCTTATACCCCTTATAGACCCGCTTTGTGAATGAGGCCTACTAACGGTAAGACTGAATTTCTTCTTATACATATATATTATTAACTTATAATACTATAAAGTATAAGGGTTGAATTTTAACTTTTTAAAATTCTAAGGGTTTAACTTGGAATTAAAGTATTCATGAGGGGAAACTTTACAAATTCCAAAACTTGAGGGCAAATTTTGAACTATTCAAAAACTTTTGGATTTTCATAACTTATGAGTTTAATTAAGGTTTTAAAAAACTTTAATGAAGAGACTCTTGAACATCCATAACTTGAGGACAAGTTATGGAGTTCAAAAAACAAAAAGACTCTTCAATTTTGTAACCTATGCATTTTAATGGATTTTTAAAAGAAATGACTTTTGGTAATCCATAACTTGAGGACAAATTATGGACTCCATTAAAAACACATTTAGATCAAGAATTAACTAACAAACAATTTTGCAAATAATTCCTATGATCTACCAAAACTCATAAGTGCATGAACAATCATATCAACAATTTCAAGAATTACATAAACACACATAAAACTTGAAATTTTGATAAAAACCTTGAATTTGGTTTACCATAATCATTACCACATCAAAAACAGGTTTTATAGGTCCAAAACAGTTTAAGGTAATGATTCTAGACCAATTCTAGCCTTAAAACTCGAAAATCTGCCAACGGGAAGACTAACTCGTCGACTTCCTTACAAGAACTCGTCGAGTTCATGCCTTAACACATGAACTCGTCGAGTTTATAGGCAGAACTCTTTGAGTTTTCATTTTGGGCAGATTCTCCGCTTTGAAAAATAAGTTGCATCAAGTATAATTGAAAACAAGCCTAGGCTCTGATACCACTGAAGGGTTTTGAGCATTCTAACACTCCTATGGCGTACATGCAACCCTATAAACATTGGATCTATGTTTTCTCTATTATAGATGCAAATATTCTATATTCCAAGGTTTCATCCTAACTAGCATAATATGAAGATACTATACTACAAGAATCTAGTAGAATGACGTACCTTTTGATGGAGCTTCAAGTCTTGAACCTTTAAGAGCCTAGTGCCTCAAGAGTTGTACCTCAAATGGTTCATACAACACCAAGAATCCTTGGAATAACTAGACAATAAGGATACTTAGGTTCATACTCATGAAATCGGTTTGCCCTCTTTGTGTACACACACTAGTGTCTAGCACTCAACAACAACCATTTCATGAACCATAGCCCTCTTTATATAGTATGGAGGATTAGGGTTACATTCATGTAAACCTTAATACCCATGACCTTTCATTTCCATAGGATCCATGGGTTAAAGACTCCATGGACTATCCATGAAAGTTTAGCCCAACCTAAATGAACTTGGTCCACCACATATATATATATATATATATATATATATATATATATATATATATATATATATATATATATATATATATATATATATAAGAGTCCATATTTAATTAGTTTCTTTTGATCACTAAATTATGATTTCAAAAACTGTTTGAAAACTAGGTCTTTGAATGTAACCAAGTTTGTATTTATTGTTATTATGATCCCTTTATTTCTAAAATTCAAAATCTGTAATTTTCTATAAAAGAATAACGATGGCAGAATCAATTAAAGACATGACTTCCGAATTCGGGAAGTTGGATAAGTTTAAAGGCACTGATTTTCGTCGTTGGCAAAAGAAGATGCAATTCCTTCCTACTACACTGAAAGTTGTTCACATTTTGAGCATTCCCACACCAGAACCAATGGAGGATGAAACTATTGAGCATACTAAAAGAAGATGCAAATGGGAAAATGATGAGTATATCTGTCGTGGGCACATTCTTAATGGTATGTCTGACTCTGTCTGTGACATCTATCAAAATCAAGAATCTGCAAAGGATCTATGGGATGCCCTTATGTCAAAATATATGGTAGAGGATGCCTCAAGTAAGAAATTTTTTATCAGTAATTTTAACAATTACAAAATGGTAGATTCAAGGCCTGTCATGGAGCAATATAATGAACTCATGAGGATTTTGGGACAATTTTAATGAATCCATTTATGTCTCAAGATTTCTCCCTAGTACAACTTGGTAGTCACTTGAGAATTAAAGAGGGTCATCGGGTTCAAGAAAGTGTCAAGGGAAAAGAAAAGGAAGTTCCTAGATCTTCATTGAAAATGGTGGAAGATGACAAACATCAGAAAAATAACAAAGGAAAAAGGAAGAAGAAAGACGACCATCATAAGGATTCAAACAAAAAAGAAACACATGTATGTTGGAATTGCAACAAACTCGGTCACATGAAGCGAGATTGTCGTTTGAAGAAGAACAAAAATGGTGCAAGCACTACTACACAAGGATCTAGTGATCAAGGTCCAAAACCACAAGGTCAGAATTTTATTTCTTAAACTATTACTACTGCTATTATATATCATGTAACACTTATTCCTGAATCATTCTATGTTTAGGATGATGATCATGCATGGTGGATAGACTCGGGGGCGACAATTCATGTGTGAAGATCGCTCTTGGTTCAAGGATTATGAAGTAGTTAATGATGGATTGGTGTTGCACATGTGAGACGATAATAAAGAACCTATTATGGGTCGTGGCTCTGTGTTTTTATGTTTTAGTTCTGGAAAAAATCTTCTTCTTAGAAATGTTATTCATGTTCTTAAGATTAGAAAGAACTTGGATTTTGGTGGTGTAATTAATAGATGTGGATATTAACAAGTCTATGAATCTGATAATTATGTATTATCTAAGTGTGGTACCTTCATTAGGTTTGGATTTTATTGTAATGGAATGTTTAGGTTGAATGTAAACAATAAAGTTACAGATTTCTATATACATGGCTTGTTCTAGTACTGATGATTCTACTATATGGCATGCTCGTTTAGCACATGTATGTTATAAAAGAATTCTTGAAATGTCTAAAAATGGATTTATACCATCATATGATGTTAACATAGAAAAATGTAAACTTGGATGTTAACTAAGATAACTAGACAACATTTTCCTAATGTTAAAAGGAACTCTATTATGCTTGAATTAATTCATAGAGATCTTTGTGATTTGCACTCAACTATATCCTTAGGAAATAGGAAATGCATAGTTACTTTTATAGATGATTATTCTCGTTGTCACTATGTATATTTGTTACATTGCAAGGATGAAGCCCTTGATAAATTAAAAATTTATAAAACTGAAGTTGAATTGCAACAAAATGATTTAATCAAAAGACTTCGCACTGATCAAGGTGGAGAGTATTATTATCCTAGTTATTTCCAATCTATTGGAATTATACATGAAATAATTCCTCCATATATTCCTCAAAAAAATGGGATTTATGATAGGAAAAATAGAGTTCTAAAGGAAATGGTGAACTCTATGTTTTCTTACTTAGATTTGGTGTTGGTTCCTGGGGAGAAGCTATGCTAACTGCATGATATCTTTTAAATAGAGTTTCAAACAAAAGTAACAAGGTAAATCCCTATGAACTTTGGTACAAAAAGAAACCAAACTTAGGATATCTTAGAGTTTGGGATTGTCGGGCTGTTGTGAGGCTGACTCAACCAAAAATGAAGAGTTTGGATAAAAAGTTATTGATAGTATCTTTATTGGATATGCTGAGCATTCCAAAGCTTATTGTTTTGATGTTATAGAACCTAATGCTTATGTTTCAGTTAACACTTTTATAGAATCTAGAGATGCAATATTTGATGAAAATCATTTCTTCATCCATACCTAGACGAAAAGACTTTGTTCCTAGTTCCAATTGAAATACCAAGGAAGTTGTACCTGATTCAAATGAATCACTTAAGCTTAGAAGAAGCAAGAGAGAAAGCAAAGCTAAATCATTTGGTAATAATTTTCAGCTTTACCTAGTTGGGGTTTCTAGAGATTAAATTGCAAATCAATATTCATATAGTTTTAGTCTTGAAAGGGATCCTAAAACATTTGATGAAGCAACGCAATCTCAAGATGTTGCTTTCTTGAAAGAAGCAATCAATGATGAGATAGATTCCATCATGGGAAATAATACTTGGGTGTTGTCTGATCTTCCTCCTGGATGCAAACCTTTGGGTTGGAAGTCGTTATTCAAAAGGAAGATGAAGTTGAAGGATTAATTGACAAGTTTAAGGCTCGATTGGTTATTCATGGTTTTAGACAAAAACCTGGCATTGACTATCTTGAAACTTATGCTCCAGTTGATCGTATATCTACCATTAGACCTCTAATTGCCTTAGCAGCAATTCATAATTTGGCGATTCAGCAAATGGATGTTAAAACAACATTCCTAAATGGTGATTTAGAGGAAGTGGTTTATATGAAACAAACTGAGGGTTTTATTTTTCCTGAAACTGAGCATAAGGCGTGCAAGTTAGTTAATTCATTGTATAAGATGAAGAAAGCACCAAAAAGTGGCATCAAAATTTTGCTGATGTTGTCTTGTCACATGGTTTCAAGTTGAATCCATCAGAAAAGTGTGTGTATAGCAAATTTGATGAGTATGGTAAAGGATTAATCGTATGCACGTATGTAGATGATATGCTAATCTTTGGTACTGAGAAAGGGCAAGTTGACATGACCAAAGAGCTTTTATAATCTCAGTTCTCCATGAAGGATACGAGGGAGGCAAAATTGATTCTGGGAAAATGAATCAAGTGAACATCAAGGAATCTTAATTTCATTGTTCTCCTGTGAGTACTCCTTTTGATCCAAGTATGAAACTTATGGAAAATAGTGGTGAAGCATTTTCACAAGTTGAATACTCAAAATTCATTAGGTGTTTGATGTATGCTACGATCAATGTAAGACCTGATATTGTGTTTGCTATAGAAAAGCTATGTAGGTTTGCTACAAATCCTATTACTCATCATTGGCAAGCATTAAGGAGAGTGTTATGGTATCTTAAGAAAACCATGGACTTTGGTTTGACTTATGTAGGGTTTCCATCTGTTATTAAAGGATGTTAACTTGCTACTTGGATCACTAATGTTGAGGACCACACTTTTACAAGTGGTTGGGTGTTTCTTCTTGGTGGAGGTACAATTTCATGGGCTTCTAAGAAACAAAATTCATCACAAATTCTACTATGGAATCTTAATTTGTAGCCCTTCCAGCTACTAGAAAGGAAGCATAATGGTTGAGGAATTTAATCTATGAAATTCCTTTATGGCCAAAGCCTATGTCACCTATTTCTATACATTTTGATGGTGCTGCCACCTTGGCAATAGCATATAGCCAAGTGTATAATGGAAAGTCGTGTGATTTGGGTCTTAGGAACATCATGTTATGTGAGCTCATTACTCATGGTATCATTTATGTCAAGTTTATTCGATCTCAACAAAACTTAGCTGATTACTTCATGAAGGGGTTAGCTAAAGATTTGGTAAAGAAGTTGGTTATAGGTATAGTTTTATGGCCCACTTGATATCTCTATGGGTGAGATACCCAATGTCATTATAATACAAGGTTAGAAGTTGAATTCTATATGGAAAGCTTGCGTATGGAGATTGAAGCACATTTATTCTACTACATCCCAATGTATGTACTAATAACATGTTAGTTAAAGTAGGTTGATTATGTTCTTAATAGTTCTTTTGAAAAAGTGCATTAACAGGTGCATGGTATTGAAGGATTACCTATGTGAGAGTGAAGTGATGCCGGTTCAGAGAGCTTAGGCTAGGCTTTTATGAATTCATGAATGGATTGGACACATGTTTGTAATAGTGTCAAGTATGAAACATTAGATATTGTGTTTAACTTATGTGTATATTATCTTCAGTTACTCAAATGAGTTGATGGGTTCAATCCTTAGGGCACCCTGATTCTCGAGTATTTGACTTTTATATTATACTAATGTGAAAATTCAATCTTCAAGATATTTTCATTTATGCTTAAGCTTGATTTTGTGTTTGCTTTTAGTTAATTAAGGATTACACTAAAATGGGGGAGGAATTTTGATAATTTTAGTGCTATCAACATATTTTGGTGTAATTATTATTAATAATGAGACAAGAGGTGTGGGTTGCACACTCTGAGTGATAAGTATATACTCCGGAATACGTGGTCCAAGGGTTAGAGCCCCTGGCAAGGTTCGGGGTAGCGCCCAGAAACCGAAATAGATTTTATGTTCCAGCCATACATTTTCCCGCCAAAGCTCACTTGATGCCATCATGATGATGCAAGTGTTGGTTATGTCCAACACCTATGTATTTTGGCACCAAATATGGCTGCAATTTCCATTAACCGCATTTTCCCTCTTGTATAAGAACACTCTTCATGTTCCCGAAAATGGGTTACAAATTATACCCTAAAAATTTGCTTACTAAGGTTTTTGGTTTACCTCTCAAGAACAAATTAATAGGTATTCTATTAAATGTGACTCGAGCATTTGGATCATGTTCATGGAGAATTTGGAGCACTTGGAACTAAATGGAGCACTTGGGGTTCATGGAGCATGTAACAAAGGAACGGATCATCTGAGAAAGGAATGGATCGTGTGATAAAGGAATGGAACAATTGCCCAAGGAACGGATCGTACAGAAGGGGGTTTGGAGCACCTGGAAGAGGTTTAGAGCTCTTCCGACTGATATTTAGCAACAAGGGAACCTTGTTGTGCCATATGTTGAAGGGATAGGCCAAGAAGGATGTTTTTGCGCCAAGGGCATTCCTTCTGCCGCCATTATGCTCCCTCTTGCGTCGTGAGTAGTTCCTCTTGCGCCATGAGGATTCCCCTTGGGCCATGGGGTACTCCTATTAAGCCATGGAGTATGATCTTGCGCCATGCATGGCCATGTTTTCCCCTGTATGTTCCTATTACGCCAAGGTGGTGTTGTTGATCCAACCTTGATGAGCCAAGTATGCTATGAAGTCATCTAGGATGCTCAATAATGTTCCATAAGATGCTGCATGGCAAAATATGATTGGTTGCCTCGATTCATGGGCCTATGGGCCAATGGGCTTGGCCCATTAGGGTTTTACGTTTGATCCCTCAAGTATAAATAAGGATGCATGCTAGGTCATTTTGTATCTTGAATTTTAGAGTGATAGGCGAATCTCTGTGAAATTGTACTTGTAACCTCTGTTTGAGAGCTCTGAAAAAAATTCTCCCCTCCTGCTCGTCGATGTAGGACACCTTGACCGAACCACGTAAATACTGTGTCTTTTGTGCTTATAGTTTTTTCTAGTTATCCGTTTCACTTCCTAACAAGTGGTATCAGAGTTGCAGTTTGTATTCCTATGATTGAAGATGTCTACTCACAAGTTTGATTTGGAGAAGTTCAATGATTCAAATGACTTCACTTTGTGGAAGGTGAAGATGTTGGGTTTTGAGCATTCTAACACTCCTAATGTGTACATGCAACCCTAAATACCTTGGATCTATGTTTTCTCTATTATACATGCAAATATCAATTTTCCAAGGTATTACCCTAACTAGCATACAATCATATGTACTAGGATAAAAAAACTAGATAGAATACATACCTCTTTGTTGTAGCTTGATTCCATGGAGCTTAAGAGCCTAGTCCCCCAAGTGTGACACCTCAAATGGTTCACACAACATCATGAACATATGGAATAACCATGAGAAGAGATACTTGACTCTTAGAAATCGGCTTGCCCTCTTGTGTATGCACTAGTGCCCATTTCACCAACCAATGGGGTCTTTATATAGTGTGCACATTAGGGTTACACCATGTAACCCATGACTTTACCCATTCCTTATGCTCCATGGGTTTTAACCTCCATGGAGTATCCATGGGTCACCACATGGGTTAAACCCAACATAAGGAATCATGGATCATAAGCCCACATATATAAGAATGAATGATTTACTCAATCAATCCCCATATATTTAATTAGTCTCTCTTGATCACTAAATTAATTCCAAATTAATTCTTGATCAATATTAATATGTCACAAATATCCTCTTCTCACAAAAGGTCTATCCAAATGTCTCGATGCCATGCAACCCAAATGGACCATGTCGGGTCGGGTCAAGTATATACCAATTATAGTTATGGGCTTAGACACTAATCCAAAAGTCTCCCACTTGGATAAGTCTAATAACTATTATTGCAAGTATGACTCCAACCTGACCAGCAATCGTAGCTCTTAAAAGCTGTTGTCGAACTCTGAACAAATCACTAACGCGTCCATTAGATAAGTGATCATATATTCCTCCATTCTAGATATCATATGGACTGAGACATGGATTATAATCATTCTCTCTGTCCATTTTTTGTTTCTCGATTTTCGAGTTATGACGACCGACTAATTGAACAAATCAAATCAGTCTAGGTTTGGCCAAGCACTTAGGGTGTCATCACTAAATCATTGAGGGGCCCACAGATATTGCTTTTATCCCTTTAAGGGTAAAAGGAATGGATAAACTTTGACTCATATGCTTGTACTGACTACTTGTTGAATCATACACAAAGGCACGTTTTATAACATCGAGTTACCAATGCGTTTTCATGCAATCAATGTATAACCAACTCATAGTCAACAACTCATATCTCTAGGTTTGAAGAATATAAGATATTATCGTCTCATTATTCACTCGTGATAAAATCCATGAAGTGATTCAAATGAGCATGGGTTGAATCCAATACTCAGAACTTATGAGCACTCATGAATGTTGTAGCAACTTTTGCTATGTCCAACACCTTAGACATCTACAAGCCAACTTCAAGACAGTCTTGCCTTAATACCTACTTCCAACGTATTATCGACTGTCGATGGTTTGAATAACTTAGTTATTCGGGAAGTCAAAACATGCAAAGTGAAACACAAGAATAATACTAATCCTATATGGCCCCAACACTTTGAGTGTAAATAAAACACCTTTTATCTAAGCACCACATTGATTACTAATTATTCATTGTATAATGTTTCGATTTATCAACTTAATACTTGACTAAAAACAATAGTCATGCCATGCTCCAAGCATGCACACTATGTTTGTCTAAACAATAGCTATGCCATACTCCAAGTATGCACACTATATTTGTCTTATGATCCTTACTTTGTGAAACAGATCAATTGACAATATTTCAATGATGTTCATTTCACAATCCTAATCCTTATTGCAAATGTAAGAATACCAAACTCTTTCCATTTAATATAATCTATTAGATTCTAAACTTATATGCAATGATCCCTTTGCAATGAATATGCACACAAGTCACAAATACTTGGCAACAAACATTACAAAGTATTCCAATGGAGAGCAATTCCATGGAAACGAAGTCTCACATTCAAAGTACATTCCTTTGAACACCCTTCTTGCATTAAGTTCTCTAATCTTACACATATTCAAAGAATAACTTCCACATATGGAGACAATTCCATATTCCCATTTTGACTATCACTTCTGAACAAGAGTTGCCTCCTTTCAGAATATGTCAATATCGTCCTATCTCTATACTTCCAATTGTCCATGAGCAACCAATCTTAGGCAAACCTCAGATTGTCCTCGACAACTGCTTAATCATTTTAGTCAAATCCAGTTCTATTCCTTTTTCCCTCTTAACGCCCTAGGAATTTGGAAAATTTAGAATGGATAAATATTATAGCACATGTAATCGATCCTATACCCGAAGCATATGGGACCCGATTCATGCTATAAAAATTTTTATTTTCCATGTTCTCAAAATTCGGTCTATAAAGAGGGATGCCGTAATCATAATCGAATTTTGAGAATGCAACATATATAGAATTTCCTTATGTTGAACCATTCCAACATAACATTCATATATATCCTTGACTAAAGTTCATTAAAATCTCAATCTAAGCTTTTAGAATTGAAATGAAGTATAAATCATCTCCCTTAATTATAACACAACTTTTCACAACGAATTGAACCTTTTGTTTTCTATAATTAACATTGCTAACTTGCAACACTAGCCATAATAATCATGCTCCCACTAGCACAATTATTATTATCTTACTAGCACAACACTTATGCTCCCACTAGCTTTGACATGTACTCAGAAATCAACTGGACTTCTAGAAATCAATACTTTATTGACTTTCTTGCCAAAGTTCAGATTTCTGATACAAGATTGCTTTGATATGACTTTATCAAAATCATACACCTTTCCTTAGATAGCTCACATGTGTATCTAAACAATTATGAAGAGGGATTACGTAATCATAATGTTTAGACCTTTTGCCATTATCACAAGTCCATGTTAGTGTGCCGGTTAACCACACGTGCTCCACTAACGACATGAGAATACAAATATCACAATTGCTATCTACTTAAAATCTATTTTAGTGAAAGCGTTTCCTCACCATCATTTTCATGAATCGGAGAGAAACCTTATGACACTTAGATTTTTTTATGGTGTATGTATTCCTATCCATGTGAATTTCTCAAAAACATAATCACAAGACAGGGTTAGTGACAAACCCAAACTCATATGGACTGAACTTGTTCAATCTTAATTTCTTGCCACTTGGCAGCTCAAGGGCCTACCATTGCTTCCACATTGTTATGAAAACAACTTAGAACTCATAGAACTCACAAGCATAGTCAACTTTAACTGGAATAGGCACACAAATAAGAATATGTCAACACGATAGGTTACAAACCTCAAGTCGTGGGCTAGTGATTAACAATGCTCTTGATTAGTTCTTAAAACATTCTCAATATCTTTTAAGACTCCCACTGACCTCTTGACATATAAGATTCTCTTTGTCAAGAACCATTCCTTGAAGAAACAAATAATCAAGAATTAGTGCGGATTCTTATCAAGGAAAACACTTCACACAATTGGTCTTAGTTTTGTTTTATCCAAAACATCACAACTTACCAATTTCAAATGTATAAGAATAGGAAACATCTTACTCTACATTTGACAAGTGTTATAAACTTTCTAAAGATTATGTCACTCAAGTTATAATTTTGGAGTATGACTCTAAGAGTTGATTTTGGAACGAAGTATGATTTATCTTTTGATTTAACCATTTCAACAATTCATGATTCCTCTCCTTAGTCAAACAAATGCAGTAACGTGTCCTTAGAAGATCAATTGTGACATGGTTTCATAATCACTAAGATAATCATAGAACAAGATACTCAAGTACTCTCCCATCTCTTCAGATGAGAGAAACTTTTATCTTTCTGCATAATTTGAATCTTCTCATTCGTCCTGCCATTCATTGAAACTTTTCCAAAGTTTCAGAATTACACTTAAACTTGTCAGTATACTCATATTTACAAAACTTTAGTAAATCATGACGAATAATATTATCATTCCTTGTGGTCGACTTGACCAGCACAACCTAGTGCACTCGATCCTTTAGTCCTTCTCTTGACTCACATATACATGTGAACAAGGACTTAGTCTTAATTTCCCAAAGATGAAAATTCTCATTCATCACACAATACAAGTTGCATGATTCCAAGTTTCTATCCAACTGAAACTTGGGTGATGAGAATCTTTCCTTATTTGGTAAATTATGGCACTACCACAAATGAAAGAATCAAAATCATTTTCCAATATTGCTTATCAATGGAAACATATAAACAACAATTTTTTTCCACAAATGTCATTGTAAGGATACTTAAAATAAATAAAATCAAAACATTTTCCTTTATTTTAAACTTGCGGAAAAATCTTATCCTTACAATGCAAATACATATGAAAAACATGTTGTTACCTGTTCCTAAGAAATATATCATAACTCTTAAGCATCATCTTAAAATTCTGATCATCGAAC
The DNA here is from genome assembly GCF_052849685.1 of Lactuca virosa. Taxonomy (NCBI): domain Eukaryota; kingdom Viridiplantae; phylum Streptophyta; class Magnoliopsida; order Asterales; family Asteraceae; genus Lactuca; species Lactuca virosa. The sequence continues at coordinate 227,528,818 of NC_136432.1, forward strand.
CATGCGATCGAAATCCATCTTCGCGATCAGAATCTGCATACTCTTTCTTTAGGTTTCCTTTGATTCTTAAAAACATCAAAATGTAATTACAATACATCATGTATTAAGAATCTCCAAAAGAGACTTCATAGAGTTATATAATGGACTTTAACCTGAAGCAAAGTGAAACCTTTTTGACTTTTACCATCCTTATGAACTTTCAGGTAAATTCGGCAGCTTCGCAACCAATGCCCCTTCCTTTGGCAAAAGAAACATATGGATCTTTTGGAAGTGATACACTTGATTGTCTCAGACTTAGCGTTTCTCTTTACCATTGGTCAAATGACTTGACCATGGCCAATCCCTTTCTATTGGGAAGAGAAAGCTTTTCTGGACTTACAATGTCACCATTGTCAATGTCCAAATAGGTTTGGGAAGTAGATCTTCCAACCTAATTTGCTTTACCAATGCTCCAAATCATTGTTGATTTAGCAGCATCAATCAAATATGTAAGATCACTAAGGGTCATGTCGTAATCTGTCATCAGGGAGTGACTGAAGAACCAAGTCAACAGCCAGCTACCTCGAGACTTCGACACCCGACTCTCCCGGCTTGCCAATATGTGACTTAACCTCCAAGACGTAAGCACATATAGTCTTTGCTTGCCAATAGGGATTGAGTGACTTAGAACTTTTCAAGTCTTGAAACTTGTGGTATAGGGAGAATTATTGGAGGAGGTGGAGGAAGTGAAGCATGATTTCCAGTCCCATTAATGCACAACAAAGGGATTAATCTTTCACCTTGATTGCCATGTGGGATATCATCTTCATTAGGAAGGCTTGTTCCTAAAGATTTGGGAAGACCATAGTTGTCTGAAATAGACATTTATGAGGGAGAAATTCAAGTTAGTTGATTTAAGTCCTTAATATAACACCCAATATGAAATATTAAGGCTAGGACCCAACAAACTATTTATAACTGGAAGAGGGATGTCGTAATCCAAGTTATAAAATATTTGAAGGTAGGTAAATGACGATTTACCAATTTCCACCATGAAAACAAAATATAATTAACTTTTAATTGGATTTGAAACTCCTAGATCTTTTGAGATACATTGAACTTTCAATGGCATGTTTGAATCTCGATTGTGCCCTCTCAAGTTTGTCACTGGGATGCCGAGGATCACAAACAAGGTGTGAATAACCACACAAATTTACTTGGTACCCTTAACTTTATCACCTAATTGATATGCCGGTTAACGACACACGCTCCACCAATCTATGATAAACATTAAGTTACCCTTTGCCACACATTGTCAGTCCCATGTTAGTGTGCCGGTAAACCACACACGCTCCACTAACGACTTAACAAAGGTGCAAAGTGCAATTTCATGGGTTAGCACATTTTCACATTTTCCTAAGTAACTAAGATTGGGAATTTATAAGTGTTTAGTTACTTAGTATTTATCATTATACTTTTAATGAAGGGAGAATTATAGTCCTTATCCTACCCGTTCGGTTAACGACCCTCCACCAGTCAAGGAAGCGGTGGGTGAGAGTGGACACCCATTAAACTGTCATTTTATAGGCAGTAACCTTATACCCCCCTTATAGACCGGCTTCGTGAATGAGGCCTAACAACGGTAAGATTGACTTTATCTTATACATATCTATATAATTAAAATTATAATAATAGTATAAGGGTTGAATTTTAAACTTTTAAAATTCTAGTGTTTGATTTGGAATTAAAGCATTCATAAGCAAAACTTTACAAATTCCAAAACTTGAGGGAAAGTATTGAAACTTTTCAAAACACTTGTATTTTCATAACTTATGAGTTTAATTAAAGTTTTAAAAACTTTAATGAAGAGACTCTTCAACATCCATAACTTGAGGACAAGTTATGAAGTCCATAAAACTATTTATGAGAAAAATACTCTTCGTTTTGTAACCTATGGCACTTTTATGAGTTTTAAGATTCATAAATGTGACTTTTCATATAACTTGAGGACAAGTTACAAAAACACATCTTATGAACTACTCTTAGATCAATTTGGATTGAAAACAACTAACACATAATTTATTTTCCATTAATCTAAACTAACTCATAAAACAAGGTGATACAAAAAACTTTAGGTAATCCATAACTTGAGGACAAGTTATGGAGTCCATACAATTTCATTAAGATCAAGAATTACAATAACAAACAATTTGCACATAATTCCTATGATCTACCAAAACTCATAAGCATGAACAATCCATATCAACAATTTTCAAGAATCATATAAACATATATAAAACTTGAAACTTTGATAATAACCTTGAAATTGGTTTACCATAATCATTACCACATCAAAAACAGGTTTTATAAGTCCAAACCAGTTTAAAGTAATGTTTCTAGACCAATTCTAGCCTTAAAAGTCAAAAATATGATGTCAGGGGCTTCTACTCGTCGAGTGTATGAACCTACTAGACGAGTAGGATGAATTTCTTCATGGACTCGGCGAGTCCATCAGTGGACTCGGCGAGTCCATCAGTGGACTCGGCGAGTCCAGTGCCCAGGAAGCCAGAATTTTCGATTTTTAAGCTATTTCAGCATGTATAACTTGAAAACAAACCTGGCTCTGATACCACTGTTGGGTTTTGAGCATTCTAACACTCCTAAGGTGTACATGCAACCCTAAATACCTTGGATCTATGTCTTCTCTATTTTACATGAAAATATCAATTTTCCAAGGTATTACCCTAACTAGCATACAATCGTCTATACTAGGATAAAAAAACTAGATAGAATACATACCTCTTTGTTGTAGCTTGATTCCATGGAGCTTAAGAGCCTAGTGCCCCAAGTGTGACACCTCAAATGGTTCACACAACATCATGAACATATGGAATAACAATGAGAAGAGATACCTGACTCTTAGAAATCGGCTTGCCCTCTTGTGTATGCACAAGTGCCCATTTCACCAACCAATGGGGTCTTTATATAGTGTGCACATTAGGGTTACACCATGTAACCCATGACTTTACCCATTCCTTATGCTCCATGGGTTTTAACCTCCATGGAGTATCCATGGGTCACCACATGGGTTAAACCCAACATAAGGAATCATGGATCATAAGCCCACATATATAAGAATGAATGATTTACACAATCAATCCCCATATATTTAATTAGTCTATTTTGATCACTAAATTAATTCCAAATTAATTCTTGATCAATACTAATTAAATAATATGATTTCATATTAATATATTAGAACTTATAATATATTAATATGTCACAAATATCCTCTTCTCACAAAAGGTCTATCCAAATGTCCCGATGCCATGCAACCCAAATAGACCATGCCGGGTCGGGTCAAGTATATACCAACTATAGTTATGGGCTTAGACAAAAATCCAATAGAAGATGAGGGTTCTTCTGGTTCAACAACGATGTGCAGTGACATTGGAAGGAGAGGCAAAACTTTCAAAGGACATGGCGGTTGATAAAAAGGTGGACATTCTGATGAAAACACGTAGTGCCATTATGTTGAGCTTAACAGATGAAGTATTGAGGGAGGTCGAGGATCAAACAACTGCTTCTGGGCTCTGGGAGGAACTTTGTGACAAGTACCAGAACAACTCACTGACGAACAGGTTTTATCAAAAGCAAAGGTTGTACACTCTTAGAATGTATGAAATAACTCAAGTGAAAGATCATCTGAATAACTTCAATCACATCATCTTGGATCTAAAAGGTGATGACGTGAAGATTGAAGATGAAGATCAGCCGCTCATTCTCTTATGTTCTCTTCCTAACTCATATGAAAATTTCGTTGACACCATGCTATATGGTAGGACAACGATCACTGTGAATGATGTGAAGGACTCTCTATTGTCCAAGGAGCTAAAAAGAAAAGTTTTAGTTGGAGAGGAGGTGTCCCGTTCCAGTTTGTTTGCAGGGTGAGGGAGGATAGAAGAGAGGAAAGGGGAACAGAGGGAGATCACATTTTAAATTAAAGTGTAATGGTTCATCGAGTTCCAAGCATTATAATTACAAGGATAAGGGGCTCTTCAAGCGAAATTGTCCACATCTGAAGAACAGGAAGTCCAATATTGAATCAAGAAGCAATATCATTGTTGTTGTGGTTCAGGAAATTTCTGATGAAGGGGACGATGGTGATGTATTGATTGTATGTACATCAAGTTCTGCTGATACTTGGGTCTTGGATTCTGGAGCATCCTATCACAAGAAGTATAATCGTGAGTGGTTCTACTCATTCAAAGAGTGGGATTGCATAGTCAAGATGGGTGATGATTAGGTGAGGAGTATCAAAGTTAGTGGAACTGTGCAGATGAAGATGCACAATGGCATGGTGAGGAAGTTAGATTGTTGGTACGTTCCGGAACTTCGGAAAAATCTTATTTCTCTTGGCACATTGGCTAAGAATAGGATGAGGTATGCTGGTGAAGGTGACTGGGTCAAAGTTACCAAAGGCTCTCTGGTTATAATGAAAGGGAAGATGAATCGTGGAGGGATCTATATCCTAGAAGGAAGGGCGGTTATGGGAACGGTGGCTATCTCCAAATCCTTGAATAAAGGTGATGAAAAGACGGAGTTGTGGCATCGTAGGTTGGGTCACATGAGTAAGAAGAGCATGTCAGTTCTATGTAAATAAGGACTGCTTGGTGGAGAGGCTACTGGAAAGATAAAGTTTTGTGAAGCTTGCGCTAAGGGAAAGCATCACAAAGTGATGTTTGGTACCGGTGAACACAACATTAAGGAAATCCTGGAGTATGTTCACTCAAATCTGTGGGGTCATGCACCAGTGAAGTCTCAAGGAGGATGCTCATACTTTGTGACGTTCATTGATGATTATTCAAGGAATGTTCGGTTGTAATTTCTGAAGACCAAAGATGAAGTGTTTGGGAAGTTAAAGGAGTGGAAGACCATGGTTGAGAAAATGAGTGGAAAACATGTCAAGACTCTGAGGACTTACAATGGGTTGGAGTTCTGTAATGCTCGATTTGACAATTTCTGCAAGACAAAAGGTTTAGTGAGGCACCGCACTGTACGAAAAACACCACAGCCAAATTGAGTGATAGAACGGATGAACCAAACTCTCATGCAACGTGAAAGGTGCATGCGGATATTCGCTAACTTATCCAGGCAATTATAGGCGCAAGCAGTTAACACTACTTGCTATCTGGTCAACAGATCACCATTAACTACAATAGACTTGAAGACTCCTCAAGAGGTATGGTACGGAAAGCCCTCTGACTATTCTGGTTTACATATATCTGGATGCCCCACATATGCTCACGTGAATGATGGTAAACTTGAGCCACGGGCAATAAAGTGCATATTTCTAGGATATGCAATAGGAGTAAAAGGTTATCGAATGTGGTGTGCAGAAGAAGGAATTACTCCTAAATTTATCATGAGCAGAGATGTGACCTTTGATGAATCTGCAATGGGTAACCAGGGAGGTGGTGAAACAAGTCAAGCTGGGAACAACGATCAGGGTGCTAGCTAGAAGGTGGAGTTTGCAACTCAAACTCCATACATAGTTGTTATAAGTGACAAAGAGTAAGGTGTTATTGAACAGTATGGACAAGATGAAACCCATGAGCAACCCATGGGATCTTCGTCCAGTGGTGCTGATACTAGGAAGGATGATGGGTCTGAATCTATAGCAAAGAGAAGATCAAAGAGGGTCATTCGATAACCTGATAGATATGTCGGATGTGTGAATTCAGGTGAACTTGACTCCATTTCTTTTGCTTTAGCAGCTGGAGAAGACATTGACACTGAGAATGCTAAATCGTATAAAGAGGCTGTGGCGAGTAAAGAAGCAAATGACTGGTTGATGGCCATGAATGAAGAAGTGCAATCTTTAGAGAAGAATGAAACATGGGATCTTGTTCCATTACCAAAGGGAGGAAAGCCAGTAGGATGCAAATGGATTTTAAGAAGAAGTAAGGGATACCAGGAGTTGAACTAGCTAGGTTCAAGTCAAGGTTGGTGGCAAATGGGTTTTCTCATAAAGAAGGAATTGATTATCATGAGGTGTTCTCACTCACCATCAAGCATAAGACAATGCCAGTTCTTTTAGCCATGGTGAGTGCATTTGATCTGGAGCTTGAATAGCTTGATGTGAAAACTGCATTTCTTCACGGGAACTTAAAAGAGAAGATTCATATGTACTAGCCAGAAGAGTTCCTTGATTCAAAGAAGGATCAAGTATGTTTGCGGAAGACATCCCTGTATGGTTTGAAGCAGTCTCCAAGACAATGGTACAAGAGATTTGATTCACTCATGATCTCGAATGGCTTAGCTCGGAACCAATTTCATAATTGTGTCTAATCAAAGGATTTGTCACGAGATTCCCACATATATTTGTTGCTATATGTTGATGATATGATCATCGTAGCCAAAGACATGGCTGGAATAAATGAATTGAAGGCGACCCTGAATAATGAGTTTGAGATGAAGGATTTAGGAGCAGCAAAGAAGATACTGGGGTTGGAGATTCAAAGGGGTAGAAGATCAGGGCGGTTATGTATTTCTCAACAAAAGTACATTGAGAAAGTTATGCAATCCTTCAATTGTGATTAGTCCAAGGTAGTTGGAACTCCTTTGGCGGCTCACTTTAAACTTGGTCCAAACACTATACCCATTACTAATGAAGAAAGGAAGTACAGGAGTAGGGTTCCATACTCAAGTGTTGTTGGAAGTCTCATGTATGTTATGGTCTGTAGCAGACCTGATTTGGCTTATGCAGTTAATGTGGTTAGCAGGTTTATGAGTAATCAAGGGAAGAATCATTGGTTGTAACGCCCGTAGATCCGGGCTCGTCAATTTAGAGACGATAAGCATAAAAAATGACTTTTTGATGGAATATTATTTAGAAGGATTAATCTTAACCAAGTTGTAGTATATGTCTCAAGATTTCCGGATATATAAAGAATGCTGAAATCCGAGTTATAACGAAGAAGTTATGACCTGTCGAAGTTTCGCGACAAACCGGCACGGTGCTGAATATCGTAAAAAGTGAGATTTTGATAAACTACTTTTTAGCCTTAGTGATCTAAACAAAACTTGTAGTGTTCGTTAAACTGAGCGTAGGTATAAAAAGAACGCCCAAATCTGACTTCGTATGAGGAAGTTATGATTTTTCGAAGTTTCGGCTTAGGAGTAGACAGCTAAAAACTCGAATTTTAGATCGAGTGATTTTTAGCCGACACGACCTAAACGAGAATCGAAGGTCTCGTCATTAGCAGTACAACGGCAAAAAGTCTGACGAAAACAGACGTCGGATGAAGAAGTTATGAATTTTTAACGGATTTACCAGTCCCGGTCTGTTAAAAATAATAATATAAAAATAAAGTCAAAATTTTCCGACGAAGTCTAAACGAAAGTTGTAGAGCATAATTTTCTCTACGCGTGCATATAAAGAGCGTCAAAAACGCAGCCCGTATTAGATAAACTCTGGCGACTATGAGACTCCGTGCCTATTAGATAAACTCTGGCGACTATGAGACGTAGTGCCTATTAGATAAACCCTGGTGACGATGTGACTTCGTGCCTATTAGATAAACCCTGGCGACTATGAGACGTAGTGCCTATTGTATAAACCCTGGCGACTATGTGACGTAGTGTCTGTTGTATAAACCTTGGCGACGATGTGACTTCGTGCCTATTTGACATAAATTGCTGAGGGAAAGCAATGTTGTCACCCTGGTGTTTGTTTTATTTGACATAAATTGCTGAGGAAAAGCAATGTTGTCACCCTTTTGACATAAATTGCTGAGAGAAAAGCAATGGTGTCACCTCGATGTTTGTTTGACATAAATTGCTGAGGAAAGCAATGTTGTCACCATTTTGGTTGTTTACTTGACATAAATTGTTGCAGGAAAGCAATGTTGTCACCTTATTGGTTGTTTTATGTTAGGTTGTTTTGTTTGACATAAATTGATGAGGGAAAGCAATGTTGTCACCCTGATGTTTGTCTTGTTTGACATAAATTGATGAGGGAAAGCAATGTTGTCACCCTGATGTTTGTCTTGTTTGACATAATTTGCTGAGGAAAGCAAAGTTGTCACCTTATTGCTTGTTTTATGTTAGGTTGTTTTGTTTGACATAAATTGCTGAGGGAAAGCAATGTTGTCACCCTGATGTTTGTCTTGTTTGACATAATTTGCTGAGAAAAGCAAAGTTGTCACCTTATTGGTTGTCTTGTTTGACATAAATTGTTGAGGAAAACAATGTTGTCATCCCTAATGAAAATCCTTAGGCTAGGTCCCTTGTGATAGTTGTTTTAGGGACGTAAGGTGAGGATAATGGGAACGGGTAATTAGGGTTGTTTTTGGTTGATGAAATTAATAAATTATTTGTTGATTGATAAACTTAAAGAGTTTATCATTTATTGTGGGTTGATAACCCTATATGCTCACCAGGCTTCCAAGCCTGACCCACTCAGTTTTTTTTATATTACAGGTAGTGGACCCCGAGCATAGTCGGATGATGACAATGAGTGATTTTTGGATTATAGGCCAGTAGTTGTAAATAACTGTGTAAGGCTTATAATGTCTTGTTTATGCTTTTGATCTGTATCGGAACATGACATCCCGAGGTTTTGATATAAAAGGAAATTATATATTTCTTAAAGAAAGGTTTTGACAAACTTTTATCATGTTTTGTTTTGGGGACCATTTCCGCAACATCTTTTAAAAAGATTTATCTGATTTTATTTTAAAAAGCATAAACGAAATCGGTCTTTTCTGGCCGTGAAATTGGGGATTTCACAGTTGGTATCAGAGCATTAGTTTAAGCGAACAAGGAATTTGTAGGATTTCTAGACTTAAACTTAGAATGCTAAGTGATGATTGTGAGAAGAGTGTCTACCATATTTTAGACACGAGCACTAGTTTATTTTAGGAAGGATGCCTAAAATGCTTTTATGTGCTAAATGTTTTGTGTTATAGCTATAATGATGCTATTATTTGTTCGGATCTATGGTCTGTTGCCGACCGGATCTGGAAACCTTATGTGTGTAGGATTCTAAGCGTATGATTACGAGATTAGAACTAACATGTAAACGTTTCGAAGTGATAAGGAGATTTATACGTCTATCGTAAATAAAGCTTTCCTATCTTAAATTCTCGCCCGGTGCACCGAACGCCTGCTTGGGTGTACAAACCATTATGGTGAAGACTCGTAGAGAATTGAGTAGATGGAGGAAATGAAAAGCTTATGATAGTGAATGATACCTATCAGAAGATATCATAAGAATGGTATCTTGCCTTTAGAATATGTCTAATAAAATAACAAAACGTTTAGAGGGATACGGTACGTCTGAAGTACACCTCCGATTGGCAGGATGATGAATGGTTGGTGTAATTCTTGAAGTTGTCCCATCGTCTGGAATTTCCATCACCAACCAAGTTGAAGTAGAATTGATGATTGAAGATACGCGTGGAAGAAGTCCTAGTAGAGTCTAGGAAAATTCTATGATTAATTGGACACATTCGTATGTGTTAAATTGTTTTGTGATTTTAGGACTTGGGGACTGCGAGACAGTACTTGGGACGAGTATGAGTAGGTGTGAATAGTAGTATAGATCTATACTACTGGAAGCACAGGACTCACGCTTGGATCAGGGAAAATCACAAGGTTACCAAGAAACTAGTGATTGATTCCGTTTTATTCGGATATGTCATTACCCTTGTTTCGGTAATTACTAGTAAGTTGGTTGTTATTCCGACCCTAGTGGTCATGTCAAATTGAGTCCGACTACGATGAGTTTGTTATATGGTTCGGAGGACCAAGTTCGATGTAGCATCTGACTAAAGTCAGAAGGTTGAAATTAATGTGATCGATAGCATCGCGCTCGTTGTTAATGAAGCTTGTAGCTGGGAATGGTATATGCTAAAATGTGATTATATCACATTAAGATACGAACGATGGTATATTCCATTCTGGAATTTGACTCAAAGAGACTTGAGTCTAGACGTTGCATCATCCGATGAAGGTCATTAGAACATGACCCGTCGATTTGTTACAATAGATAAGGGGAGGTACTTATCCTATGAAGAAGAAGGAGTCCTCAGTAAGGATTTATTTTGTAACTTGTAGGTTACGATTGAAAGTCCAACCTAGTACGAAGAGTAGGTGTAAGATTGAGCATCATGGTTATTACTTAGGATGGAAAGATAAATGTATGGAATCATTATACAAGTCCTATTTTCTTTGATGATTCCGGGACGTAATCATCCTAAGGGGGAGATAATTGTAACGCCCGTAGATCCGGGCTAGTCAATTTAGAGACGATAAGCATCAAAAACGACTTTTTGATGGAAGATTATTTAGAAGGATTAATCTTAACCAAGGTGTAGTATATGTCTCAAGGTTTCCGGATATATAAAGAATGCCGAAATCCGAGTTATAACGAAGAAGTTATGACCTGTCGTAGTTTCGCAACAAACCGGCACGGTGCCGAATGTCGTAAAAAGTGAGTTTTTGATAAACTACTTTTTAGCCTTAGTGATCTAAACGAAACTTGTAGTGTTCGTTAAACCAAGAGTAGGTATAAAAAGAACGCCCAAATCTGACTTCGTATGAGGAAGTTATGATTTTTCGAAGTTTCGGCTTAGCAGTAGACAGCTAAAAACTCGAATTTTAGATCGAGTGATTTTTAGCCGACACGACCTAAACTAGAATCAAAGGTCTCGTCATTATCAGTACAACGGCAAAAAGTGTGACGAAAACGGGCGTCGGATGAAGAAGTTATGAATTTTTAACGGATTTACCAGTCCCGGTCTGTTAAAAATAATAATATAAAAATAAAGTCAAAATTTTCCGACGAAGTCTAAACGAAAGTTGTAGAGCATAATTTTCTCTACAAGTACATATAAAGAACGTCAAAACGGAGCCCGTATGAGAGAGATATGGATTTTACAAGATTAGGCACATTTTTCGGGAAATTTCGCATGAATAGTGCTGCCACGTCACCCTCGCTCTGAGTTGGCCACTTGTCCGAAGCTGCTGCGTGGCGCGTCCGAGAAGCGACGCATGTCGCGTAGGTGTCCGAATCGATGATGTGTCTGATGCGCTGGAAGCTTGCATGCGCGCCCAGTGTCGCTTCTGATCCATCCGAGCCTCGCATGAGCCACGAGCCCCCACCTCGGACCCGGACTTCGGTCCAATCAGAGCCCTCCAGCGAGGCCCTCGCATGCGCAACCCACGTGTGAGTAGGTGCTGGCTCCTTCAGATCTGCTGCCGCGTGGCTTCTCTCCTGGCCGTTCGATCAGCAGCTCGCATGCTATAAATAGGAGGGTGCGAACCCTCCCGGCTAGAATTTAGAAATTGGCAATTTTGGCCCCTTTTTCAATATTTTGGCTATTTTCATGTCCCCCGAAGCCCCGGTATCGATTATAACCCCCGGAACACGCCCCGAAGTGCCCGAAGACCCGAAAAATTTATCTTTTCGGTTTTGAAGCCCGACCTTTCGTAGAGCCCGGTTTCTCAATAAAACTCCCGGTTTTATTAGAAACGATCGTTTTAGGAAACGAATTGCTGCCCGATTTTCATTAAATCAGGTGAGTGTGTAGTCACTTTCATCTTACACATAGATATGAAGTATTTTATATAAAATACGTGATATGTGTATATATTATTTTATATAAAATACGTGATATGTGTATATATGTTGTTTGTTTATTTGAGATGGATGTTGAATGAATGTTTTATACATGTTTAAAATGTTTTAAAATGTATATATATTTTATCTTCAAATATGTTGGGTAAAACATGGGTAGATAAAGTATGAGGGATAGAAGTACAGTATAGATGTACGTTGGTAGCTATGAATTTAGTACAGTATAGATGTACGTTGGTAGCTACGGATTTAGTATGTTGGCAGCTATGGACTTAGTGCCTATTAGATAAACCTTGGCGACTTTGAGACGTAGTGCCTATTAGATAAACCTTGGCGACGATGTGACTTCGTGCCTATTAGATAAACTCTAGCGACTATGAGACGTAGTGCCTATTAGATAAACCTTGGCGACGATGTGACTTCGTGCCTATTAGATAAACTCTAGCGACTATGAGACGTAGTGCCTATTAGATAAACCCTGGTGACGATGTGACTTCGTGCCTATTAGATAAACCCTGACGACTATGAGACGTAGTGCCTATCGTATAAACCTTGGCGACTATGTGATGTAGTGCCTGTTGTATAAACCTTGGCGACGATGTGACTTCGTGCCTATTTGACATAAATTGCTGAGGGAAAGCAATGTTGTCACCCCGGTGTTTGTTTTATTTGACATAAATTGCTGAGGAAAAGCAATGTTGTCACCCTTTTGACATAAATTGCTGAGAGAAAAGCAATGGTGTCACCTCGATGTTTGTTTGACATAAATTGTTGAGGAAAGCAATGTTGTCACCATTTTGGTTGTTTATTTGACATAAATTGCTGAAGGAAAGCAATGTTGTCACCTTATTGGTTGTTTTATGTTAGGTTGTTTTGTTTGACATAAATTGCCGAGGGAAAGCAATGTTGTCACCCTGATGTTTGTCTTGTTTGACATAATTTGCTGAGGAAAGCAAAGTTGTCACCTTATTGCTTGTTTTATGTTAGGTTGTTTTGTTTGACATAAATTGCTAAGGGAAAGCAATGTTGTCACCCTGATGTTTGTCTTGTTTGACATAATTTGCTGAGGAAAGCAAAGTTGTCACCTTATTGGTTGTCTTGTTTGACATAAATTGTTGAGGAAAACAATGTTGTCACCCCTAATGAAAATCCTTAGGCTAGGTCACTTGTGATAGTTGTTTTAGGGACGTAAGGTGAGGATAACGGGAACGGGTAATTAGGGTTGTTTTTGGTTGATGAAATTAATAAATTATTTGTTGATTGATAAACTTAAAGAGTTTATTATTTATTGTGGGTTGAAAACCCTATATGCTCACTAGGCTTCCAAGCCTGACCCACTCAGTTTTTTTTATATTACAGGTAGTGGACCCCGAGCATAGTCGGATGATGATAATGAGTGATTTTTGGATTATAGGCCAGTAGTTGTAAATAACTGTGTAAGGCTTATAATGTCTTGTTTATGCTTTTGATCTGTATCGGAACATGACATCCCGAGGTTTTGATATAAAAGGAAATTATATATTCTTAAAGAAAGGTTTTGACAAACTTTTATCATGTTTTGTTTTGGGGACCATTTCCGCAACATCTTTTAAAAAGATTTATCTGATTTTATTTTAAAAAGCATAAACGAAATCGGTCTTTTCTGGCCGTGAAATTGGGGATGTCACATTGGTAAGCTGTAAAGTGGATATTGCGATACTTTAAGGGAACGACGGATCTTTGCTTGGTGTATGCAGCAAATACGAAGAGTGAATTGGTGGTATTTGCTGACTTTGGTTATAGTGGTGACTTGTTAAAGCGCAGGTCACGAACGTGCTACATATTCACTTTATTCGAATGTGCCATCAGTTGGAAGTCAATGTTACAAGATATCGTTGCTTTGTCTACACCTAAATCTAAGTATATGTCCATGACCGAAGGAATAGAGGAGGATATATGGTTGCAAAGGCTTATTCAGAGTCTTGGTCTGAAGGTGGAGAAGCCTGTCTTATATTGTGACAGTCAAAATGCTTTGAGTCTTGCAAAGAACCCTGTGTATCACGAGATGACAAATCACATTGATCTCAGGCTGAATTTCATTCGGGATATTCTAGAAAGAGACAAGTTTTCAATAATGAAGATTGATACCAAGGTCAACCAAATAGATATATTGACAAAGTCTTTGCCCATAAAGAAGTTCAAGATTTTCTTAGACTTGCTTGATGTTCGCAGGAGGTAGGTCCCTTCGGGGACGAATGGCAGGAAGGGAGAGGAAGTTCTTGTTCGAGGTGGAGTTTAGAGGATGCTCAAGTCAAGGTGGAGATTGTTAAATGTGACTCGAGCATTTGGATCATGTTCATAGAGCATTTGAATCATGTTCATGGAGCATTTGGAGCACTTGGAACTAAATGGAGCACGTGGGGTTCATGGAGCATGTGACAAAGGAACGAATCATTTGAGAAATGAATGGATCGTTTGATAAAGGAACAAATCAAGTGCCAGAGGAACGGATCGTACAGAATTGGGTTTGGATCATCTAGAGGAGGTTTGGAGCACTTGGGAGTGATATGGAGCAACAAAGGAAAATTTTTGTGCCATATGTTGAATGGATATGCCAAGAAGGATGTTTTTGTGCAAAGGGAATTCCCTCTTGCGCCATTATGCTCCCTCTTGCGCCATGAGGATCCATCTTACACCATGGGGTATGCTCTTGTGCCATGCATTGCCTTTTTTTTGCCATGTATGTTCCTGTTGTGCCAAGGTGGTGTTGTTTCTCCAATCCTGATGTTCATGTGCCACACTTGAAGCTTGTTGTGCCATCCATGCACTTGTTGCGCCATCATGGTGCAAGTTGGACCATCTTGGTCATTGATGAGCCAATTATGCTATGAAGTCCTCTATGAGGCTCAAGAATGTTCCATAAGATGCTTCAAGGTGGAATATGATTGGTTGCCTCCATTCTTGGGCCTATAGGCTTGGCCCATTAGGATTTTAGGTTTGGTCCCTCAAGTATAAATAAGGATGCATACTAGGTCATTTTGTATCCTGAATTTTAGAGTGATAGGCGAATCTCTATGAAATTGTACTTGTAACCTCTGTTTGAAAGCTTTGAAAGAAAATAATTCTCTCTTCCTGCATGTGGACGTAGGTCACCTTGACCGAACCACGTAAATAATGTGTCTTGTGTGCTTATAGTTTTGCTATTTATCTGCTTTACTTCCTAACATATTCTATGTTTCACAATCTGAATTAGGCCTGTAATTTAGATTGGTTCATTATTGGATTATCCTAGTTCTGAATTCGTCTACAAATTCCTTGAATCTATTCAAGTTTGTGTTTATGGTTATCCTGATCCCTTTAATTCTAACATTTAATCATTGTGGAAATTACCATTCCTAATTCTCCGTCTCACTCGGAGTCTTGTGTGGATTTTGCGATGAATTTTACTAGTCAAGATAGAAATCTCCGTGTGATTTTTTCTCAGTCCAAGAACATTACGAAGACAGAACCAAATAATAGGAAACCCCCACCTTCGTCTTTTAGGGCAACATTAAGGTCTAAGAGGAAAGTAGTTGGGAAAAAGATTGTTTCTATTGAAGGAGTAATGAATCTTCCTAACAAGGTAATCGATTTGTCCTCGCCTAAGAGTAAGGGAACCAATCGTAGGAGTGAGTCAAAACCGCATGGTTTTCTAGTCGTTTTGGGGGGCATTCCTCTTCTGAACCTATCAATTTGGTGCATGCGTCTGAAACACTAGCAATGACCATTATTCATGAATGTTCGGTGGTTACCGATCCTGACCTTAATCATGTCGAAGAAAATGTTCCTTCCTCTAAGGTTGATCCCCTGGATCCTGGTGCTTCTATACTTTTGACTTCAGAAAACCGAAATGTTGTGGAGTCTGTTATCCTACCATCGAAGGATCAGACTCCATCTACTCTAACTACTACAGTTGTTTTTCAACAAAATCTCTTTGGTGATGGTTTTGGCCTATTTTAGGTATGTAATGTGGAGTTAACAATTGTCACCATGGATCTCTTACTTTTTTATTCGAGTTTTCCTGTGAGCTCGGATTTGATTTTTGTGGAGACATATGATATGACCCCCGTATTTGGAGATGATGTTTCGCTAGAGCTCACTGCCACTCTTCCTCCAAGCACTTATCAAAAGAATGGTATGCCTATCGCGATCATCTCCTACTTCATATGTATCATGTTATATGATTCTTAATAATTGTACTCATTTTTGTTTGTTCTAGTGTTACCGTCTTCCAATAATGATGCCTCCATCCCTACCCTTGTTTCTCTTGCTGCATCGCTTCCCTAGTTCTAATAGCCTTTTTCCTAGACTTATATTCCTATAGTCCCGAGCTTGCGTATATATCAGACGAGGAGAGTCTTGACAGAGCTCGTACATACCGTATGGAGGGAATGCATATGCTAAATGAATTTTTCGTTCGCACTCAGACTCACACACAAATTCTTACCTCACAACAGCTTAAGTTTGAATAACGTTTTAAAGCTATGAAAAGTTTCGATATATTCACGAACATTTATAAGGGGAAGCTCATGGATTGTGGATAGAAGGGTCATATTTATCTAAAAGAATCCGAGAGTTGGTAAATGATTTAAGTGAGAGTCTACGTCATCACGAGGAGCCGTCAAACTTAAACCTAAATCACCAAATTCGATTTAATTAATTGATTGGTCAACGCTCTAAGTCAAGTAAGGAATTTGAAAAAAAAATCTTAGGAATTTGAGTCTCTGAAGCTTCAATATAATGTGAAGGTTTTGCAAGTGGAAATTGCTTGTTCAGGCAAAGACGGATGCATTAAATTTCTTAAAGATAAGCTATCTGACCTCAAAGCCATGGTTGCTGAAAAGGATGTTCAGCTTGTATCTTTGAGTAAATTTCATAGTTCAGTTGAACAGAAAGAGTTACAGGGTCGGGTAATATCAGAAAATGATGTTTCTGATTTGCAATGGGTGGCAAAAAAGGGCACACCTTTCTTTGTTAGAGCAATTATGAATTCTGCTGACTTTGGGAACATCGATGTTGCTCTTAAAATTTCCGCCATCCAGTTAGGGATTGATTGAGCCTGTTTGGAGATGAAAGAGAATATGTTGAGGCATTCGATGGTAAAAATGTTCTCTACTCCTACCCTGGTACCTATCGTCGTATTTTTGAAAAAATTTCTAAGATGGTTAGTCATAAGTATTCGCTGTTCCATCTTTTGGAAGGGGATAAAGTTGATGTTCATGTGTTGAAGAACAAGTTAGTAGATTTAGACACGATCCTGAAACATGATGATACGAGTGCTAGTGTGTAATTTGTGTTTGGGTTGTGTATTTTGGTTGCAAAGGGATATGTTAGCAACTAGTATTTATATCCCTTTTCTTGGTTTGTATGAATGAATGTATTTGGTATAATATGATGCTTTGCTTGCCTATCTTTATTTGTAACTATCGTTTCACCATCCTGTTATGCTTGCTTGAAACTTCTTTTTAAGCTGTATTGAATTTTGGTTCTTATGATTTATCTTCTTTCATGGTGAGATTTAATGAACCGTGAATTCTATAATCATAAGTCGTTAAGCTCTTTGGTTCCCTTTTGGGCAAAATGGAAAACCAAACCATGATTTGATGGAATGTGGTGACCGAATCATAGGCTGCTAACGCTTATGATTTTCTTTAAACAATTCATAGGCCGAACCATGAGTTAATAGATCATGGTTGTCGAGTCATAAATTGTTGAAGTTTATGATTTTTTTAAACGAAATACAAGTCGAACATGATTCAACGGATCATGTTGACCGAATCATAAGTTGCTACGACTTTATGATGCTCTCTCTCCTCATTCAAAGAAGATAGAGGAATTCCACATGACTATAGTTATAGCTGGAGAAGTGAGAACTAGGTAGACGATATCGACTTTTATATAGGCTTGATACAAGATGTTGGATCACATTGATAGATTTGTTGCTAATGTCATCACATTTACATTGCTACTAGTGTTCACATCAACAAACCATGTATCTACATTTGAGCGGGAGATGTATTATAGGTCTTAAACAGGATATTAATATTAATGGCTTGATGGTTGATGGAGGCTTTTCCATGGGGTGTGATGTATAGGAGACTTAGGTTGTTTTTTAATAAAAGAAAACGTCGATCCACCATGTAACAAGAATGCACGAGTGTTTGACTAGAAGATGATGTTCTAACATGAAGTTTGATTGTTCTTTTCCTACCTTGTAATGTAGGAGACTTAGGTTGTTTTTTTCTTTTTATTTATAAAAGAAAAAGTTGATCCACACACTCTAATATAATGTTAAATTTAATTTGTGTTTTAGACGAGACTTAAATCTTAAAGTTCTTTAAGGAAAAATATTTTGACCATACTAACACATCAAAGACATATTGGTTTAAACTTGGATTGTATGATGTAGTTTTGTGTTTGAAGAAGTTGATGATTATTCTAATTATTTATATTAATAATGTTATAATCAAATGTTACATGTTAGAGATTTAAGCCTTTGTCGGCAATCAGAAAACATCCTCATTCCAAATAAAACAAATAAAATGTTTAACAAATATCATACAACTTAATTGAATTTAAATTATATTTTTTAACCCAAGTGGATTTATAACTAATTATGAACAGTTTAGTAAATTTGTTTAGCTATGTAACTAATTTCATATTTTCTTATCTTTAACCTAACAAACTCAAAAAAAAATAAAATAAATAAATAAATAGAGTAATTAAATTGAAAGTATCCAATTTATTATTGAAATTGACTTTTAACAACAGTGTCAGCCACTTCCTTATAAATTATAGAGTTATAACGTTTATTAGTAGACCTAAAAAAATTGTTTTTGTTGTAAATAATTGGTGGTGTTGTAAATAATTGGTGGATGACATAATAATTGGTGCATGGTAAATTTGTCAACATTTCTAACTAGTTACAATTATATGCTAGTAAAATTTGTAGTATAAATACCCCTCCATTGTAAAGAATGAGATACACCAAAAAGTTATAAGAGATATAACTTTCATATTCTCTCTAAATATTCTTTCTTCTCAATTAAAGTTCTTATCAAAGTTTACTAGTTTGGTTTGATTTATAGTTACATTAATTACGCTTAATTAATAACACGTTATCATCATGAAAGCTCTAATCAAGGTTATTAAACAAGTGGAAAATCACATCTATCTTAATCAAGGTATGTATTACTTATTAAAAACACTATTAATTATAAAAACTTCAATCATATTAAAATAATAATAATACAAATGAATTAATGAAACTTATACATTATGGACATTATGAACTACTAACAATTTTTATTTCTTATACTAACATTTCTTTATGTATTCTAATTTTTATACTAACATTTACATTATGCAACTAATTTTTATTTATGCAAACTAACATTTACATTATGCAACTAACTTTTATTTATGCATACTAACATTTATATTATGCTACTAACTTTTATTTGTGCATACTAACATTTAAATTATATTTATTTATACATGTCAATGTTTATTTATATTTAGATACTCTTAATAATTTTATTTAAACATTTACTAATATTTATTTATGTTTCTAATTAGTAAAGTTATATACTAGTTATAAGTCTTATTATATGATTTATAAAATACATATACATATATACACAACGGGAATAT
Organism: Lactuca virosa; assembly: GCF_052849685.1. Taxonomy (NCBI): domain Eukaryota; kingdom Viridiplantae; phylum Streptophyta; class Magnoliopsida; order Asterales; family Asteraceae; genus Lactuca; species Lactuca virosa. The sequence continues at coordinate 227,548,112 of NC_136432.1, forward strand.
ATATGCAACGGTTATAAACAACAAAAACAACGACTATATTTTTTTACCATAAATAAACATCTTTACCCTGCTTATTTTACCCACAACAAAGATTTCTCTCTTCTATCCAATAAATCAATTTCAAGAAATCAAGCTTCAAGATGATTCATCCTTTTGTGATAATCATGACTATAATAGTCATGTTACTTTTCATCCCAATCCTTAACATCGAAGATAATATGGAATTTCATCTACTTTTAGGCTTGTATGCAATGTTAGCTTTACCGCTTCTTTTTTGTGTAATATTTATTGAAATAAATAGATTTTAATTTTAATTTTCATTTTGTTTAAAATTTATAGTTACATTATGTCCAACATTGCAAAGCTCGAGTTTGCAGCACTTGAAGTTAGTGGGAAAAACTATGTGTCATGGATGATAGATGTAAAAATGCATCTTGAATCCATGGGTATCTCAAATACTATATATGAATTTAATAATTTCTTGGCACAAGACAAAGCAAAAGCACAAGTTTTCCTTCGTAAGCATATTGATGAAATGTTGAGATTTGAATATCTTGATGTTACTGATCCAAGTATTCTTTGGAATCTTTTGAAAAAAAGATTTGATCATCAAAAGGAAGTTATACTTCCAAATGCTAGAGATGAATGGAGAACACTAAGGTTTCAAGACTTCAAGAAAGTAAATGAATACAACTCAGCTTTGTTCACAATATGTTCACAACTCAAGTATTGTGGACAAGAGGTTACTGATGAAGATATGTTGGAGAAAACTTACTCAACATTTCATGCAACAAACATTACTTTGATGCAACAATATCGGATGCAAAAGTTCACAAGATATTCTGAACTGAATGCATGTCTGCTCGTTGCAGAGCAAAACAATGAACTCTTAATGAAAAACCATGAATCTCGTCCAACGGGATCAGTAGCACTTCCTGGAGCAAATGCTACATATATTGATGGTCATCGAAACAATACACGTGGACGAGGGCGAGGTCATGGTCGAGGGCGAGGCCGTGGCTATTTTAATTGAAACCAAAGCCATAATCAGAACCATAATTCTGGCCGTGGACAAGGTAATAATCGTGGTCGTGGCCAGAAAAGAAATAATTACCAATATTCACAAAGAAACAATGTCCACACACAAGATAAGGCCAAAGTGGCAAGACATGACACTGGGACATCACAAAAATCTGATGGTTCATGTTATAGATGTGGTAGCATAGGCCATTGGTCAAGGACCTGTCGCACACCTGCACATCTTTGTCAACTTTATCAAGAGTCCATTAAAGGAAAAGGAAATGAAGCAAACCTCGTTGATAATGTTGAATTCACTCCGCTAAATGTTGCTGATTTCTGTAATGACATGGAAGACATAAACTAAAAATAAATCTATTATTGTTCTAGTAAAACTGTTTTTCCTTCGTTTGTTTTTCATGTAATGTCTTTCCAACAATAAATGAACTTTCTTTTTAATAATAATTATGATTATGTTTATTCACTTATTGTTCCTTTTATATCTGAAGTTCAATATGAGTCCAACTGGAGCACAACACCAAGAAAAGATTGGAGATCTTTGTATAGTAGATAGTGGTAGTACACATACTATTCTGAAATCAAAGAAATATTTTTCAGAATTAGTACCAACAAAAACAGTCATACATACAATATCAGGTCCTGCAGACTTGATAGAGGGAACCGGGAAAGCCCATTTTATATTACCAAATGGTACAAACTTTTGTATAGAAAATGTCTTATTTTCTCCAAAGTCTAATAGAAACTTATTAAGTTTCAATGACATATATTTCAAAGGTTTAGACACAAAAACTGTGACCATTGAAAATAAGAAATATATGTATATTATAGACAAAAACCATGTGCTTGAAAAACTACCAACACTTGATTCTGGTCTGCATTATACATATATACATATGATTGAATCAAATATGGTAGTAGAAGGAAAAACATTGTGATCCTGGGACATTCAGTTTATGGCTTGATAGGTTGGGCCACCCAGGATTAACAATGATGCGAAGGATAATTGAGAATACACACGGGCATCCATTGAAGGACCAAAAGTTTCCTCAATCCAATAGCATAAAACCATGTGCATCTTGTTCCCTTGGAAAATTAATTATAAAACATTCTCCAATGAAAGTTGAAAGGGAGTCACCTAGATTTCTAGAAAGAATTCAAGGTGATATATGTGGACCGATTCACCCACCATCTGGACCATTTAGATACTTTATGGTCTTAATAGATGCATCCAGCAAATGGTCTCATGTTTGCCTATTATCAACTCGTAATATGGCATTTGCAAAGTTTCTTGCCCAAATTATTAAATTAAGGGCACATTTCCCTGATTATACTATCAAAAGAGTGAGACTTGATAATGCTGGTGAATTTACTTCACAAGCATTTAATGACTATTGTATGTCTATAGGAATTGTTGTTGAGCATCCAGTTGCTCATGTACACACACAAAATGGTTTAGCTGAATCACTGATTAAACGTCTCCAGCTAATAGCTAGACCATTGATAATGAGGACCAAACTTCCTGTTTCTGTTTGGGGCCATGCAATCTTATATGCTGGATCATTGATACGCATGAGACCAAGTTCATATCATGTATATTCTCCACTACAACTTGCTTTCGGTCAAGAGCCAAATATATCCCATTTGGGAATTTTGGGTGTGCAGTATATGTCCATATTGCAGCACCTCAACGGACAAAAATGAGTCCTCAAAGAAGGTTGGGAATATATGTTGGTTATGAGTCAGTCTCTATTATAAGATATCTTGAACCATTAAAGGTGATGTTTTCACAGCACACCTAGCAGATTGTCAATTTGATGAGGCAAATTTCCAATCATTAGGTGGAGAAAAGAAGATTCTGGAAAAGGATGTGTAATGGCATGAGCCTACTTTATCATATCTTGACCCTCGCACAAAGCAATGTGACATGGAAGTTCAAAAGATAATGCATTTCCAAAAAATGGCAAATCAATTACCTGATGCATTTACTGACACAAAAAGGGTGACTAAATCATATATACCAGCTGTCAATGTTCCAGCTCGAATTGACATTCCACATGGACAATCTGATGATAAAGTCACTCAAGAGTCTAAAAGACGCCTGAAGCGTGGAAGGCCATTTGGTTCTAAGGATAATAACCCACGAAAAAGAAGAGGAGCAGAAAATGCACTAGATCACAAGGAAAGTGTTCCTGGAGAAACACGAATTATTGAAATTCCCCCAGGAAAGGAGGATGATGCACTAAATTATGGTCAGACAAATAGAATATGTGACCAAAATGAAACTGACAATATAGGTGCAATATTTTCTTATTCAGTTGCATGTGATATTATGAATGATGATCCCGAACCACAATCTGTCATTGAATGTCAAAGAAGAAATGATTGGGCTAAATGGAAGGAAGCTATGCAAGTTGAATTAAATTCTCTTAACAAGAGAAAGGTTTTTGGGAACATTATCCTCACACCTGAAGTTGTGAAACCATTAGGATATAGATGGATCTTCGTACGAAAAAGAAATGAGAAAGACGAAATTGTAAGATACACGGCCAGGCTTGTTGCTCAAGGTTTCTCTCAAAGACCTGGAATTGATTATGAAGAAACTTATTCACCGGTAATGGATGCAACCACTTTCAGATATTTAATCAGCTTGACAGTATCTAAAAATTTAGAGATGTGTCTTATGGATGTTGTTACAGCTTACTTGTATGGATCACTTGATAGTGATATCTATATGAAAATCCCTAAAGGATTTAAAATTCCTGAAGCGTTAAGTGCAAAACCCAAAGAAATGTATTCTATAAAATTACAAAGATCTTTGTATGGGTTAAAGCAATTTGGGCGCATGTGGTACAATCGTTTAAGCGATTATTTGACAAGTAAAGGTTATAAAAATAACACTATTTGTCCATGTGTATTTATTAAGAAAACAACATCTGGATATGTGATCATAGCAGTCTATGTTGATGATCTAAACATCATTGGAACGAATAAAGAAATCCTTGAAGTGATTGAACTTTTAAAGAAAGAATTTGAAATGAAAAATCTTGGAAAAACCAAATATTGTCTTGGTTTATAGATTGAGCATATGCCTAACGGAATACTTGTGCATCAATCAAATTACACAGAAAGAGTCTTGAAACGTTTCAATATGGAAAATGCAAATCCTTTAAGCACTCCAATGGTTGTTAGATCATTAAATATTGACAAGGATCCATTTCGTCCATGCGAAGAAAATGAAGAAGTCATTGGTTCAGAAGTACCATATCTAAATGCAATTGGAGCTCTTATGTATCTTACCAATTGTAGTAGACCTGACATTTCTTTCGCTGTAAACTTGCTAGCAAGATTTAGTTCAGCCCCAACAAAAAGACATTGGAATGGAATCAAACATATTTTTCGATACCTTCGAGGAACTAGTGATTTAGGGTTATTTTACCCTAACAATTCAAAACAAGGCTTGATTGGTTATGCAGATGCAGGTTATTTGTCTGATCCTCATAAAGCTAGATCTCAAACTGGATACGTATTCATGAATGGAGGTACTGCAATTTCCTGGCGTTCTTAAAAGCAAACACTTGTTGCGACATCCTCGAATCATGCTGAAGTAATTGCACTAAATGAAGCTAGTAGAGAATGTACATGGTTAAGATCGATGACACAACTAGTTTTAACTTCATGTGGACTTGAAAATGATATATGTCCAACTTTAATTTATGAAGATAACTCAGTATGTGTTACTCAAATTAAAGAGGGATATATCAAGAGCGAGAGGACAAAACATATACCTCCAAAGTTTTTTTAGTACACTCAAGAGCTTATAAAGAACCATCAAGTTGAAATCAAATATGTTCAATCCAGTAACAATGCAGCAGACCTTTTTACGAAGGCACTTCCTACTGCAATCTTCAGGAAACATGTCCATGGCATCGGAATGCGACATGTGCATAGAATATAATGTGACGAATGTCTAAATAAGGGGGAGTCAACTATACACTGCACTCTTTTTCCCTTCGCTAAATTTTTTTCCCACTGGGTTTTCTTTAGCAATGTTTTTAATGAGGCAGTACGTCAAAGTTGAACGCTAAAATGATGTCATCCAAGGGGGAGTGTTGTAAATAATTGGTGGTGTTGTAAATAATTGGTGGATGACATAATAATTGGTGCATGGTAAATTTGTCAACATTTCTAACTAGTTACAATTATATGTTAGTAAAATTTGTAGTATAAATACCCTTCATTGTAAAGAATGAGATACACCAAAAAGTTATAAGAGATATAACTTTTATATTCTCTCTAAATATTCTTTCTTCTCAATTAAAGTTCTTATAAAAGTTTATTAGTTTGGTTTGATTTATAGTTACATTAATTACGCTTAATTAATAACAGTTTTATTATTATTATTATTTTGTTTTGTAATGAATTGAATAAAGAATTCAACATATATAGTTGTTTGAAACTTTTAAATAGTCAGCAACTATCTTACCAGCCACAAAATTACAAATGCGTTATACAAAAGATTTAAAGCACAACACTCACGAGTCACGCCTTTTACAATAAAACATTATACAAGTAGACGATGCCGCTTGCTTCTTTTATTCCTTTAATTTTTTTTAATACGTATATCCAGTTGTAACCCAAATTTAACATTATTATTCTTGGCATAATTCCACAATTTAACATTTAATATATATATATATATATATATATATATGAGACCATGTTAATTTCTAAGACATGAGGATGCAATCTTAGGCACTTACCTTAGAGATTAAAAAATAAAAAATAATATAAAAGCGTCAAAGATATGGAAGTCGACTTCGACATGACAGTTACACAGAAAACAATTTTTGAGTGTTTTCGGACACCTCATGCTCAGGATTTTCTGCTAACTATACCTATTGATGGCCTCGTCCAACATATGTCTGTGGAGTACCGAACTATCATTCGTTATCGCCTCATCATTCTTCTATTCTCAATTGATGAGATATACCCAGTTTGCCGCAAGGCATGCTTGGATATCATGTTTTGTTTTGGGGACAATTTTCGCAACATCTTTTAAAAAGATTACTCTGATTTTATTTTAAAAGCATAAATTAAATCGGTCTTTTTTGGGCGAGAAATTTGGGGATGTCACAGTTGGTATCCCAAGCCTGATCCACTCAGCTTTTTATATTACAGGTAGTGGACCCCGAGCATAGTCGGATGATGATGAGAGATTTTTTTGATTATAGGACAGTAGTTGTATATAACTGTTGTAAGACTTATAATGTACTGTTTACGCTTTTGATCTGTATCGGAATATGACATCCCGAGGTTTTGATATATAATGAAAATATATATTTCTTTAAGAAATGTTTTGATAAATGTTTTTATCATGTTTTGTTTTGGGGACAATTTCCGCAACATCTTTTAAAAATATTACTCTGATTTTATTTTAAAAGCATAAATTAAATCAGTCTTTTCTGGCCGAGAAATTTGGGGATGTCACATTGGACACTTTTGGGGAACATTCAGTTCTGTGTAAAGAGCTCCCTGGTTTCAAGTACTGACATGATGTGGTTAGGGATGTTCTCTTTGACGCTTGTCGGAGTGCTGGTATTTCCGTGTGGAAAGAAGCGTCAATGAACTTTTTGACGGACCCGCAGGATGGAAGACTCATATTCAGGCCGGCTGACATTTTGGTCTTTGGATGGATAGGAGGGAAGCACGCTTGTGTGGATCTTACTGGGGTCTCTCCTCTCGTCAGTTTGAGGAGCGGAGATTTCACAAGGCACGCCGCTTTGAAAGCCGTTGCATGCAAAGTGGCAAAACACGATAATGCATGTATAGAAAATCAACATGTGTTTGTACCTTTTGCATTTGATATATTTGGATTTCTCGCGACAGTGGCGGTGGAGCTCCTCAACAGAGTCCAATGGGTCATGCATTCAAATGTTATATCTCCTAGATCCACAAATGTTGTTGTCAAAAGAATTAGTTTTGTCATCCAGAAATGACTAGGGGCGCAGTTTGTTGCCCGTTTGCCTTCTATCGATATGTATCGAACTAAATTTGATTCCAATCCTATCCTCAACTATTGAAAAAAAAAATCTAAAATGCAAAATTAAAGTAAAAATTCGAAAATTCTTTTTTCAAATATTATTTTTGTCATTTTATTTACCCAAAACAAAAATAAATAAAAAATAAAAAACAAAAAATATTCTTTTTCTAATATGCGTGAAATATTCTAATAGAATATTATACTATAAATATTCAAATAAAACTATTAGATTAGTAGAATTTTCTAATATTCTACTATTTATAGTCAAATATTTCTACTAGAATTGTTATAATTGTTTGAATAATCTAATATTCTGTTATAACTGTTTGAATATTTATAGTCAAATATTTTAATAGAATATTTGAATATTTTAACCATTTTGTTTTAATATTTATACTGTAGTATTCTATTAGAATATTTCATGTATATTTAAAAAAAACTATAATTTTTTATTTTTTGGATAATCAAAATGATGAAATAAATATTTAAAAAAAATTCAAAAATTTTTATTTATTTTGCTTTTTAAAAATATTTTTTTTATCTCCAAAATGAATTGTTAGGATTACGTCATTATATCTCACTAAATACTTATGGTCTTAAATGAGTATAGATAAACTAATTTTGGCAGTTTAGGAGAAAACGATCAATTGCAAAAAAAATGACGCACATTAAGACGATAGATAAATTTATTATCGTAAAAAACTTCATAATTTTTTATCTTTCTTTCATAAATATCCATATTGTATATAAAAACAATTTTTTTTTCGAAAAAAACTCAATTTGTTTTTTTTTCAATATTTAGGTTTAATTTTTGATCCATAAAAAAATAAATATACCAAAATTGACAATTTTTGTCCTTTATAAATAGATATCTATATCGATATAAAAATATTTTTTTTCATGTTGATATGATAGATTCACACTATAAATTCAAACTTCATCTAATTAAGTTTTAAAATTCATAATATGAATCTGACTTATTATTTCAACACGTTGATCAGTTACAAATTAATTTAGTGAAATTTCCATTTGAGTCGAATTATATACTTCCTTGTTATTTATAATATGTTAACGTTTTGATTTACTTATAAATTAGTTTTTTAAAATTTACAAATCAATTTATTCACACTGTTAACACGCTGTCACGGGCATCTTAAGTAATTAATATGTCACACCCCCAAGCCAGATGACGAAAACATCAAAGGGTGGAACAAGAACACAATATCACAATAATTGAATACATTGAAACACAAGTACATAAACAACCATCATACCATATGATTAGATAAGTTACATGATCCAATTGTTAATTGATTTCAAAATACATTACAAGTTTTGTATGTTATCAAATATAGTAGTTCGCGTACAAATATCACAAAGTTCAAGCATTGATATTTGGTGTCTTGTCTTCAAAGGTGGTTCCACTCATCTGAGCTTAATTGTTTCCTAAGATTACATTCTGTTTTAAAAATCAACATAAAGTTGGTGAGTTCATAAGAGTTTAGTTGTAGAAAAATCCGATGTTTTTCCTTATGTATACCTTGTAAAAAGTTTTGTATTTGTATGTGTAACATTCCGTTTAAAATGAAATAAATTAAATAAATAAATAAAATAAGATAAATAAATAAAATAAGTAATAAATAAGATAAATAGATAAATAAATAAAAAGCCCTAAAACCTCGAGATATATTTTATTTTATTTTACTTTAGCCCTAAAGTCGTATTAAATAAGCGGGGTATACACCTTGGGAGTGTTAAAAGTTATATTTTTTGATATTGAGGGTTAAAATTGTAACATATGGACTTGTATTGAATAGGTTCTTGGAAGTAGGGGCTATAGAGTAAATATTGGATTAGAACTGAAATTATTGGGGAAGGAGGGATCAAAATTGAATAAAAGGAATTAAGTTTGGGAATGATCGGGACTTAAGACCCGACGCATATTCCCTCTCATTCTTTCATGTAAAGCCTTCCCCAAACCCTAACCCTAAAAGTCAGCCGCCACCTTATCACCCCTCCAACATTCTGCTGCCGCCGCCACCTGCTTATCGTTGTCGTGAGCCCGTTGGGCACCACCATTGTTGTCCTGCTGCCGACGAAGACGTGAACCGAGGTCGACATTGGGGCTGTTGTTTCCTCTATCTCTCTCTCCGATAATGGCGAAACCCTTCCCCCTCGTTCTTTTGTCGTTCCTCACGTCTGTCGCCACCGCCGCTCCGGCGACGGTCATGTTTTAGCGTTATCCTCTCTGACCACTGCCTGCCACCGTGGCTGTGTTGTGTGTGTTTTTGTGTATGTATGTACATGTTCAACCTATGTCGATGTGTGTGTGTGATTCAATCGATCTCGCGTGTGTGGGTGTGTTGTTAGCCGGAAAACGCAAGGGCCACGATGGCAGCCAACCATGGTGGCTACCACACTTAATACTTTTTCTGCCACCACCAGCCACCATGTGTGGGTGGCTGTGTGTGTGTGTGTTATATGGTGTGTATGCGTTTTCTTTTAAGATGAGATGTGGTAGGAAGGTTCTTGGCCGGAAAAAGCAAAGAAAAACCCGTCACCACCACCGTGAGGTGGTGGCTATCACCTCATGCCGCCGTTCTACCACCACCAGTCACCACCTTGGGTGTCAATGTGTGTTTATGTGCGTGTTTGGACCTAAGAATTTATAAATCCCGCCATAAAAATAGTGGTTGCCGCCTCCTGCCGCCGTGAACCGCCACCGACCACCACTGCCCGAGGTGGCAGTGGGTGGTGCCCGGTTTATTAAACATATATATTTCCTTTAATTAACTAATTATCTAACTTTAGGAGTTGGAAACCCTAATGTCAAGAAACCTTAGTCTAGGAGTTGGTCGGGACCCACATTAAAACTATTAATTAAACTTAAAATAATACTTAATAATGCCCCTACAATTAACTTAATGCAATATTGGGCTTAATGGCTTAAGTCCTTAAGGGGTTAAGTGTGGAATTCTAACCCTAGTTATCATTTTATGTGAAAACCCTAGAATTGTGAGCTTTATTTTGCATAATGACCAGGCGCGTAATCGGGCTGTTGATTGGATTGTTATTCTTCCGAGAATGACTAAGTCAAACCTTAATCAGTCATACCCTTAAGTGATTAAGTCCTTAATGGGTTAAGTGTCCTTAGTTAACCCTAATCATAATTTTATTTGAAACCGTAATCGTCATTTCATGTGAGGTGGTCACCGTTGAAATTGACTATGACCTGTTATCAGGTATTGACTCAAGTATCTTCCTGTAGGTGATTGGAAGTGAGTTGAAGCTGGTAGAGTCCTTCATTTCTATATTTGTTATCTGTACGCATATCGAGGTGAGTTTCGCCTCACTATACCTGTGGGTCGAAGGCACAAATGTCGGCCCACTAGTTTTGGTTATCTGCTAGTAGAGGGATGCGCTAAGGAATGTATATAGTCATGTAGGATAGACTGAGGACTCTTGATCTAAGCTCTCTTGCGTGTTCCTTGATTTGTTGTGGTTCTAGAGTAGTATCACCTGTCCGGGTGACTATCTTACCTCAGAGTATATATGGCCACGCTTTAGTATGTTGTTGTGCTGTAGTGATCTATTAGATCTATGTTCTAGTCTTGAGTATGATGTTATGCTTTTGTGATCTGATAGATCTGTGTTCTGGTATTGAGTATGCTGCTATGTTGTAGTGATCTATTAGATCTGTGTTCTAGTATTGGGCATGTTGTTATGCTGTAGTGATCAGTTAGATCTGTCTCCTAGTATTGAGTATGTTGCTTTATGGTAATAACCTGTAGAACTATATGTTATCTGTGCTTGCTGGTTATCATCTATAGAGTGCCCTTAAGGACTGTTTGTGGTCATGTAGGATAGCCTGAGAACTCTTGGTCTAGGCTCTCTTGCCTGTTCCTTGTTTGGTTGTGGCTCTAGAGTTGGACCATTTATTTGGGTAGCTATCTCACCTCTGGTTACTTATGGTTACGCATTCTATGGGGGTTAGTTGGTAGCGGGACTGTATGTTGTGAGAGGATTAGTAGGCAGTATTGAGATGTGTGATTACTTTTTGCATGTATTATGTGCCTACTTTATCCTAATTGTTTATATGTCGACATATTGTGTTCGGTTGGTTTGAGGCGGTCCTACTTTGTGTGGTAGGCCAAGATACCCGGTGCGGTCTGACTGTAATCCGTAGGCACGGAGGCTTAGGGAGAGCGGTAGGGTTGCGGCAGTAGGCCAAGAAGCCCTGGGTGTTCCATCCCGATGGTTGACTGGACTTGACAGGTTTGATTGTATATGTGATCTGTTTATATGGTGGTATTTTGGGGGAAACTCACTAAGCTTTATGCTTACTTAGTTGCTTATGGTTTTAGGTATCATCGGTTATTGCTAGAAGGTGAAGGCGGGACTATACACGAATTTATCAAACCATTAAAACAAAATAATCACATTTCTATTATTTGTTTTAAAGTTATACGAGTATATATTACCTTCGTCTCCATCTCCAATTGTTCGCCAGTCAAATTAAATTTATTTGTTAAATGATCATATATATTTTTGGAGTTGCTTTTGAGTTTCACCCAAGCTTGATACTTTCCTTTGTAGTAGTCGTAGTGGTTTCTCATCTGTTTTTGGGTCGACAACTAAACCGTGTTCCTTTACCAATTTCCTTTGCAGTAGTAACCTCACGACCGTTAGAGGTTACTTCATTGATACATGCATCAAGAAAAGTTTTGTCCAAACTTTGGTCCCAAATGATTCTAAATTTGCTTTGTGACATGTCTATAATAAAAACAGTGTATATATATATATATATATATATATATATATATATATATATATATATATATATATATATATATATATATATATATATATATATATATATATATATATATATGCTATTTTTTGTTATAGACATGTTATATATATATATATATATATATATATATATATATATATATATATATATATATGTGCTATTTTTTGTTATAGACATGTCACAAAGGAAATTTAAAATTATTTGGACCAATGTTTGGACAAAAGTTGTCTTTATTATATATATATATATATATATATATATATATATATATATATATATATAATTCGACATGTATGTGCAAAAAACAACATATATAACTAAAAATCAGCATGTATATACAAAAAGACAACACATATAACCAAAACTCAACATGTATGCTCATAAATTCACCATGTGTGTACAAAAAACAATATACATAACTAAAATTCAGCATGTATATACAAAAAAACAACATATATAACCAAAATTCAGCATGCATGTACAAAAAACAGTATATATAACCAAAAATTAGTATATTTGAACAAAAATCAACATGTTTGAACAACACACGACATGTATGTATGCTTCAATAACCACAAAAACAAGTTCACAAATTCTAAAAAGAAAGATGATAGATCAAATAAGAAAATCAGGAAAAAAGAACTTGTTCACAAAAACAAGTTCAAATTTTAAGTTTTCTCATAATTTCGAAAATCTGGAAAAAAGAAAGATGATACACATGAACCAAATATGAAAGAAAAAAAAATTCGATGATGGATGAAAAAGAGCTTGTTGATGGATCAGGAAAAAAAAGATGAAAAGCTTGTTGATGGATCTAAAAAGAAAGAATAAGATGAAACCTGTGGGGCGGTGTTGGGCTGCTTGGCGGGAGGAGGCTGGTCGGCGACGACAAGAAGACCGAAGATGGGGAGAGTCGATGATGGCTGATCGATGATGGGAAGATGGAGGTGTTGTATGCGTTTTTTTTCTTTTTTTTGTTAGGGAACAAATGTCCAACGCTTCCTTTTTCCATCTAGACTTGTTTTGTGGCCTTATGGGAAAGACCAATCTTACATGGAAAGACGGTTTTTTTTTGTGCATATCAAATGGTCTTTTTCGGCCCATTCTGTTCGAAAGATCTTTTTGCGGCAGGTAAGACATTTATCAAACATGACCTTTGTCTTTTTTATAAAACCATTATTTATTATGAAAGACATTGAGCTTAAAAAAAGTTGATATACTTTTTAAACCATTTTAAATATTTTAAAGTTGTCTATTAAAAGTTATACAATAAAAACTACTTTTAATAAAAACTCAAATTTAAACGTTTTAAAACATTTTAATAAATACTCATTTATAATCATCTTATGTTATCTTTTTAACATTTATTTCTTAAATTCCAAGTGATGTTATTTTATGATAAACTGTTTTTTGACATGTAAAAACAATTTTCATACATAAAACACGAACATATAACAACATAAAATAAAAAACACAAACATGCATCAAAATGTGTATAAACCAAGACATAATTAGTAATAATTTTTGTGAGCCAACACAAGAATTATTAGGACATTCCTAAGGGACATAAGGGACACTTCTAAAGGGTCTTCAAACTCCCAATTTCCAAAACAACTATTGCTTGTAAAATGACTTATAGGCTCCACGTGTTGTAGAGGTTGTTACACTTAAATCATTAAGATTATAATTATTCCAAAAACCAAGAGTAGAAGCTCAAGGTTGGGATTATAGTCTCAAATGGTTAAGTTAACATCAAAATGGTCATTTCTACAACTTGTAAAATTTGGAAAAAGAATAAAACTCATCTAACTAATTTATTACATACAATGTCAATAAAAGAATATATATATATATATATATATATATATATATATATATATATATATATATTTATCTATTACATCTTATGAATAAATAAAAATTGAACCAACACAACACAATGGTCCTAATGATGTGTATATATAGAACTACAACACATCAAATATACAAACAAAACACTTTATTTTCTAATTAAACTTTATAAAAACAAATGCATGAAAATTTGGTTGCATAAAAATAATAATTATAAAATAAACAAGTTTCCATAGAAAATATATTTGGTGATTTCTTTGCCAAATGAAATACCAAGCATATTTTCCAAAACATAAGGTTATCAAAACACTTAAATAAATATTTCTAAACATGTGTAAGAGGCTCTAATACGACCGATGGGTTTTGATAAGCTAAAAACAATCCTTTTTATAAAACAATAGGCAAACGAAAGACCATAAATAACCAGTTTATTTTAGACCATTTTAACAAAACCACCAAGATGATCTAAATAGATGAAATAGAAAGATAATAACTACCATATGATGTTTAAAACTACAACTATTGATGAATTTGATCCGACTTGGTTTTGGGGAGTTGATGAAGATGGAAAAAAAACTCAAGAGGAGAGTTTCTCTATAATGTATCCACCAACAAGTATATGGCACCAAGAATGCTAGTTCGTATTTTATATGAAGTATTTTGCAAGCCTTTAAGTTATTATCACAAATAAGAACTAATGGAGAAGTACTCCTAAGTATAACATCTTCATTTAGCTTTAAAAGCAAAAGGAAGAGGATAGAGGAGGGAACCTATGGTTATAATAGAGAAATATTCAACAACTAGACTTTTAAATGAAAGCCTTTCTCTCTTTATATACTAATCTGTGAGATATAAAGGCCATACCCTTTCACAATTCAAAGGTAAGGTGCATTTTTGGTATGGAGTGTGTAAGAGGGAGTTTGGCAAGCAACCTCACATACTCTCTTAAAGGCTACAATTCTATAAGGAACGAGGCGAGAGAATTGTCTAGTTTCTTTAACTAGGCAAGTTAAGATAACTATTTAAGCCATGTCGAATCCAAGTAGTCCAAAAAGTTATACACAACATATTTAATCTTACCATATGATTAAATAGGTAGTTGTACTCTCTAAAATATTATTTTTTCAAAATAATAGTTTCCCAAAATTATTTTTCACAAAATAATAATTTCACAAATTAATTACAATAGCTTCAGGAATGTATTTATTAATAATCAAATTCTTAATAAATAATCAATAATCGACAAATTGCTAAAGGTGTGACCATATAGGATCATATATTATTGGCAAATATCATTCTAAAATGATTCTTGAGCATATAAATACAACACTATGATTGACTGCAAGCATCAATTGGTGCGAGTTCAGACCCAAGTGGGGGAGAACTGAACATTCATAGCGAGGGTGCGCTACGAGGTGCGACTATTTGTTCAACTACGAAAACTAAGAGAAATTTGCAGCATGGATGTTCAAGGTTTTTTTTTGTGTAGGTTGTGGATACTTGAGTTAAAGTGAAGAAGTGTATTGGGGAGGTACCTGTTGTTCTGGATTTCTATGATGTGTTTCCTGAGGATTTATTGAGAGTGCTTCATGAGAGGCAGGTCGAGTTTAGGATTGACTTAGTCCCAAGTGCGGCTTCGATAGCCAAAGCACCTTATCGTCTTGCATGTCATCAGATGCAAGAGTTGTCCATGTAGCTTCAGGAGCTGTTGGACAAGGAGTTTATCGGGTCGAGTAGTTTTCTTTGAGGAGCGTTGATTTTGTTTATAAAGAAGAAGGATGGATCGCACTGGATGTGCATCGATTACATGGATATAAATAATTTGACGGTAAAAAACTTTTATGCACTTCGTGGATCGACAATTTGTTTGACTGGCTTCAGGATACATCTTCGATTTCCAAGATCGATTTGAGACCAGGGTATGATCAGATGAGGGTCAATGATGAGGATATTTAGAAGACGGCCTTCAAGACTTACTATGGGCATTATGAGTTTATGGTGATGCCATTCGTCCTCACCAATGCACCAGCGACATTCATGGCTCTGATGAACTGGTATGTAGGCCGATGTTGGATTAGTCTATAATCATGTTTGTTGATTATATATTGGTCTATTCTAAGATCTTGGAACAACATAATGAGCATTTGCGAGAGGTTCTTGTGACTCTAAGGAGAGAGAGGATTTATTACAAAGTCTCCAAATATAATTTTTGGTTATGCGAGGTGCAATTTTTGGGTCACCTTGTCAACAAGACTAGTATTTTGTTCGACACGACCAAGCTTGAATCTGTGATGCAATGGGAGGTTTTGAGGTCGCCATATTAGGTTCAGAGTTTCCTTCGTTTAGCATGATATTATTGAAGATTCATTTAGGACTTCTCCAAGATCATAGTTCCTTTGAACCGATTGACAAAGAAGAATGTCACTTTTCAATGGGGACCTGAGCAGTTCGTGGAATTTGAGACTTTGAGACAGAACTTATGTGAGGCACAGATATTGACCCTCCCACAGGGTGTAAATAATTTTTTGGTTTATTGTGATACATATATTTTAGGTTTGGGAGCAGTGCTAATGAAGAGGGGCAATGTGATCATGTATGCTCCGAGGCAACTAAAGTCGCATGAGGCAGATTATCCTACCCACGACTTAGAATTGGGAGCAGTAGTTTTGGATCTCAAGATTTGGTGACATTATTTGTATGGTGTTTGATGTACCAATTGCATAGACCACAAAGAGCTTTAGGTACTTGATGGACCATCTAAATTTGAACATGAGGCAATAAAAGTGGCTCGATGTGGTGAATGATTATGATTTTGAGATCATTTATCATTTTGGGAAGGCCAATGTTGTGGCTGATTCTTTGAGTGGCACTAGTGCCTCCATTAGAGATTTATTTTTGAGGATGACCGTTGTTACTCCACTCTTGAAGCTGATACAAATGACATAGGTTGAGGCAATTAAAAAAGAGAATTAGAAGAGTGAGAGGGTTATGGGGATATTTCTTTTTTTGATTATGATAGTCGTGAGTTATTGACTCTGCATGGAATAATTTTGGTTTGTTATTCGGGTGGAGCTCGACAGACTTTGATGGAGAAGGCTCACATATCAAAGTTTTCCATCCATCCGGGTGTGAGGAAGATGTACATGAACTTAAGACTCGATAATTAGTGGCCTTGCATGAGGTGGTACGTGGCTTGGTATGTTGAGAGGTGCTTGACTTGTTGCAAGGTCAGGACCAAACATAAGAGGCCTCACGAGAAGATGCAGTCGTTAGATATTCCTCTGTGGAAATGGGAACAAATTGACATGTTTTTCATCACGAAACTACGAAGGATGGCACATGGGGTTGATTCAATATGGTTCATTTTTTATAGATTGATCAAGAGTGCTCATTTCTTTATGATTTAGTAGATCTTTTCCACTGAGAAGTTAGTTGATATTTCTGTGGTTTCAACCAAGATTTTAATTTTACTTCCAGGTTTTGGAGGAAATATCATGAGGAATTGCGCACTCTTCTGCATGGTAGCAGCTCTTACTACCCACATACCGACTGCTAGAGCGAGCAAATTATCTAGGCCCTTGAGGATATGCTTAGGGTATGTGTGTCGGATTTTAGTAGGAGTTAGGATACATACTTTCCTTTGTTTGAATTCTCCAACAACAACAACTATCATGCCAGTATTAATAGGCCTGCTTTGTAGATGCTTTATGGGAGGAAGTGTCAGACCCTGATTTTTTGGGGAGATATTTGTCAGTGAGTTATGGGAAGCATTTGAGATCAGGCACAAGACTACTGAGTTGATTCAATAAGTGTGTGGGAGGTTGCAAACCGCACAAAGTTGTCAAAAGATTTATGATGATCGACATCGTTCTAATATGGAGTTTGAGTTTGAAGATTATGTGCTTCTAGAGGTGTCACCTTGGAAGGGTTTCATTCGATTCCGAAAGTGGGGAAAGTTAGGCCCCATACACATCGGTCGGTTCAAAATGTTTGCTCGGCTGCGGAAGGTTGCCTACCGATTGGATCTATTCATTGAGTTGATTAAAATACACAATAGCTTCCATACTTATTGGCTACATAGGTGTTTAGACAATGATTCCGTAGTATCTCCATTGGATGATATACAAATAGATAAGCGTCTGAATTATATTGAGCGACCTATTGCTATTCTAGATAGGAAGATGAAGATCTTGCGTAACAAGGTGGTGAGTTTAGTCAAGGTGTAATGGCTGCAATGCAAGGGTTTCGAATGAAATTGTGAACTTGGAGAGGAAAGGAGAGAGCATTACCTAGACTTGTTTGTAGCAGCATATTTTAAAGGTTAAAATCTGATTTAACTGGGGAGAGTTGTAACAACAGGCTTTCAGGTATGAGTTTTGCTGCTTTACCATGTTTTTTTGGGAATATTCTTGTCACCACGACGTGGTGGGGCCTATGCCACTATGTGGTGGTCATATAATGACTACGATATGGGCAGCTCCTAGTCACGACGTGATAGTGGTTGGGGCTCAAAAATCTAGATCTCAGGCCTTAGGCCCTATTTAAAGATGTGATGGATTGAATTTGTCCACCCTCCCAAGTCCAGAGAAGAAACACTATTCCCTTGTTTTCATTTTTTGAGCTCATTTTGGTGTTCTTGGTGGATTTTGATGGATGAAGAAGAGCATTATATTTAAAGGAACCTCTTGGAAAGCTCAAGAAATCCCGTTAAGCAACTTTTGGACCTTTGTGGTGTGTAGTACCTTCTTTCCGATCTCGCGAGTTGTGGTGTAGTCTACTTTTATTAGTGAGATGAGTCTTCTCACTATACTATGTAGAATGCTAGAAAGTTTTTGTGACTTTTACACATATTTTCGATGGGGCTCCGTTATGTTTGTTGAGTGGGGCCCATTATGCAGGTTGGGTAGGTCACATTATGTATGTTGGGCGGGGGCCCATTATGCAGGTTGGCTAGGGTACGTTATTGTTGGATATAGTGTCTAAGTCCATAACTATATTTGGTATGTACTTGACCCGACCCGGCATGGTCCATTTGGGTTGCACTTCACCCGAACAATTTATGGATAATCGTTTGAGAATATTATAAGTTATGATTTATTAATATATTATAAGTCCTAATATATTAATATAAAATCATATTATTTAATTAGTATTGATCTATAATTAATTTATAATTAATTTAGAGATCAAAAGTATGACTAATAAAATATGAGCTCTTGTATTTATATAGTGTGGGCTAATGCTTATTTGGCATGGGCTAGGCTTGCATGGAAAGCCCATGGATACTCCATGGAGCTTTAACCCATGGATCTCATGGAAATGAAAAGACATGGGTATTAGGGTTTACATGGATGTAACCCTAATCCACCACACTATATAAAGGAGGCTTTGGTTCTTGAAATTGCGTTAGTTGATGTGTGTAAACCAAGAGGGCCAATTTCAAGAAGTTTGTGACTATTCTCTCAAGTTTCCAAGTTTGTGGTGATTTGTGACTTCCATTTGAGGCATCCACATTATTGGTGCTAGGCTCTCAAACTCCAAGCAATCAACTACTACTACAAGGTAAGTAATTCTACTAGTTTTATTTGATTCAAGTATCCCATGCCATGCTAGTTAGGATAAGAACCTTGGAAAAATAATTATTTGCATGTATCTTAGTCAAACATAGATCCAAGGTTTCTAGGGTTGCATGTACACCATAGGAGTGTTAGAATGCTCAAAACCCATCAGTGGTATCAGAGCCTGGTTTGTTTATTTGATACTTGATGCAAAAAAAAAAAAAAAAAAAAAAAAACTTGAAAATCGAAGTTTTGTTCAAAAGCTCGTATCAAAATTTCAAGTTTTGTATATGTACTTACGATTCTTGAAATTTTTGATATGAACATTCATAAACATATGAGTTTAGAAGATCATAGAAATTATGTGCTAATAATTGATTAGATTAATTCTTGATCTTTATGTGTTTTAAAGGAGTCCATAACTAGTTCTTAAGTTATGGATAACCAAAAGTCATATTTATAAATCACCATTAAAAGAACACATAGGTTACAAAAAATGAAGAGTCTTCATTTTTAATAACCATTAACTCATAAGTTATGAGAAATGAAAAGTTTTGAAATTTTACAAAACTTGCCCTCAAGTTTTGGAACATGTAAAGTCATATTAAAAACTTTAGTTCCAACCCCTAGAATTTTAAAAGTTAATATTCAACCCTTATACTTTATAATATTATAAGTTTAATAATATTTATATATGTATAAGATCAATTCGTCTTACCGCTAGTACGCCTCATTCACGAAGCCGGTCTATAAGGGGGGTATAAGGTTGTTGCCTATAAAATGGCAACTTAATGGGTGTCCACTCTCACCCACCGCTTCCTTGATCGGTGGAGGGTCGTTAGCCGAACGGGTAGGACAAGGACTTATAAATTCTCATTAAAAGTATAATGATAATACTAAAGTAACTAACCTTTATTGAATTCCCAATCTTAGTTATTTTAGGAAAATGTGAATAAGGTGCTAATCCATGAAATTACACTTTACACTTTGTTTAAGTCGTTAGTGGAGCGTGTGTGGTTAACCGGCACACTAACTTGAACTTAACAAGGTAGCTAAAGGGTGACTTAATGTTTATCATAGT
Source organism: Lactuca virosa (assembly GCF_052849685.1). NCBI lineage: Eukaryota > Viridiplantae > Streptophyta > Magnoliopsida > Asterales > Asteraceae > Lactuca > Lactuca virosa. The sequence continues at coordinate 227,568,493 of NC_136432.1, forward strand.
ATTGATGGAGCGTGTATGGTTAACCGGCACATCGATTGAGGGGTAATACATTAAGGGTACCAAGTAATTTGCATGGTTACTTCACACCTTGTTTTGTGATCCTCGGCATCCCAGTCACAAAATTTGAAGGGCACACTCGAGATTGAAACATGCCATTGAAGAAAGTTCAATGAATCTCAAAGAATCTAGGAGTTTCTAAACCAATTAAAACCTAATTAAATATTTCGTTTTTCATGGTGGAAATTGGTGAATCGTCATTCACCTACCTTCAAATATCTTATAGCTTAGATTACGGCATCCCTCTTCTAAGTTATAAAATATTGTGTTGGGTCCTAGCCTTAATATTACATTTGGGTGTTTTGTTAAGGACTATCTCTATATCTAATCTAATCTATTCCCTCTTCTTTTCAGATGTCTTCCAATAACAATGCTTCTGGCTCAAACCCTACTAGCTCCTTCTCTCTCATGAATCTTTGTGGGAGAGTCATCTTTGATGGGTCCAACTTTACAGATTGGATCAGAAACATCAGGATGGTCACTCGGTATGCGAACAAAGAATTTTTTCTCGACAAGGAGCTGAAGGTACCCGAGCCAACTGCTACTCCTGAAGAGCTTGCTGAATATGAGGTACATGAAAGAGATGCTACAAAAGTGGCATGCATCATGATGGCCACCATGACAGCCGAGCTCCAAAAGTCCTATGAGGACTATTATCCTTTTGAGATGCACCAGGACTTGATGGACCGCTACCATCAAAGTGCTCGTCAAGAGCGATATGAAATAATCTCCTCCATGATAACAACCCGAATGAAGGATGGTGAACCCATCACGGGCCACATGCAGAAAATGTAAAGGTATGTGGACCGTTTACTGAAGCTGAATGTGAACTTCCCTGAGGAGTTAGCAATAGACATCATTTTGCACTCTTTGCCATCGTGTTATGATCAATTACGCATGACATATCACATGAACAAGGAGGAAGTCACCCTCAGCAAACTTCAAGGACTCTTGAAGACCGCCGAAAGTGGTCTAAAGGGTAAGTCGGTTGTTACTACTCCTACTCCTACTCCAACTGCGGCCAATGTCTTGGCAATCGGGCATGGCAAAGGGAAGAAGAGAAAGAACCCTTCTAAGGGTACCAAGGGTAAGACCCTTGAAGGCTCCTCTTCAAGCAAAACCAAGAAAGGTTTTGTCACTCTTTCTGCTAACCCTAATGAGGCTGAATGCTTCTATTGCCATGAAAAGTCGCACTGGAAGCGAAACCGCCCAAAGTACCAGCATGATTTGAAGGATGGGAAAGTAAATACCAACCATGCAGGTATATACACTATATTGTCTAATAACTCACCTCATTCCAAGTCTTGGGTCCTTGATACAGGTTGTGGTATTCGCATATGTTGTGATTTGCAGGGACTAAAAGAAGTGAGAATGTGGAGCAGGGAAAGATAAACTTGATCATGGGAAACAGGAAAGCTTCACCTATCACCAAGATAGGAGTTTATTCCTTAGTGCTAAATAGTGGGTTTACATTAGATTAGAATAAATGTTATTATTCTCCAGAAATGGCAAAAATGTTATTTCCTTTCATGCATTGTATAAACAAGGTTTTACCTTTTATTTTGATAATAATAATGGTAGTATTGATGCTTTCTTTAATAATGTTCTTTATTTTAAAGCATTACCTTGTGATGGCGTGTATGAAACTGTATCTGTTGTAGATAATCTAGGAAATAATGTATTGTGTATTAACTCTTCCACTAGCTTAGATAAAGCATCCTTATGGCATTGTCGTCTTGGACATGTAAGCAAGAAACGCATAGGCCAACTCCAAAAGGATGGAGTCTTGGAGTCATTTGACCTAAAGTCAGATGATAGTTGTGAATCTTGTTTGCTTGGTAAAATGACAAAGTCACCTTTTACTGGCACTTGTGCTAGGGGTGAAGGTTTGTTGGACCTCATACACACGGATGTGTGTGGACCCTTCAGAACCGCCACAAGAGATGCTAATCGGTTCTATGTGACTTTTACTGATGATTTTAGTAGATATGGATATGTCTACCTAATCAAGCATAAGTCAGAAACCTTTGAGAAATTCAAAGAGTTTAAGCAAGAAGTGGAGAATCAGTTGGGCAGGAACATTAAGATGCTTCGATCCGATCGTGGTGGTGAGTATCTTAGTACTGAGTTCCTTGACTATCTTAAGGAATGTGGGATTGTCTCACAATTGACACCTCCTAGGACACCACAGTTGAATGGTGTAGCTGAGAGGCGCAATCGGACCTTGTTGAACATGGTTCGTTCCATGATGAGTCGAGCTTCGCTACCAATCTCATTTTGGGGGTATGCCTTAGAGACTGCCGCCCATATCCTTAAGCTAGTCCCTACAAAGAAGGTTGCCAAAACACCTCACGAGGTGTGGACTGGAAAAGTTCCCAATCTACACCACATCAAGATTTGGGGTTGCGAGGCTTTCGTGAGACGCAAGACTCACGATAAGCTCGAACCCCGAAGTGAAAGGTGTATTTTCATCGGCTACCCACAGAAATCCTTTGGTTACATCTTCTACAAACCCAGTGATAATGTGGTCTTTGTAGCAAGAAGAGGATTCTTTCGAGAGAGAGAATTCATGAGCCAAGGAGACAGTGGGAGGCAAATTGACCTTGAGGAAAATCAAGAGTCAAGTGGTGAAGGAACCTCAAACCCTATCCCTCAACCTAAGGAGGAAACTCATGTTGAGCCGACTGAAGAATCTATACCTCTGAGGCGTTCCACCAGAGTTAGGAATGCACCTGAGCATTATTATGGTTTTCATATTACTGCAGAAGGTGAGACACTTATCAGTGATAACATACTGGTAAATCTGGATGAGCCTAACAGCTACACGGAAGCCATGACAGGCGCTGAGGCTGCTAAATGGAAAGAGGCTATGGATAGCGAGATACAGTCCATGTATGACAATCAAGTTTGGAACTTGGTTAACAATGTACCTGATCGTAAGATAGTTGGGTGCAAATGGATCTTCAAGAAGAAGACCGACATGGATGGTAATGTACACACTTATAAGGCACGACTGGTTGCAAAGGGTTATTCTCAAACTCCGGGAGTTGATTATGATGAGACCTTTTCACCAGTGGCCAAGATTAAGTCTATTAGGGTTCTGTTGGCCATTGCTGCATTTCATGATTATGAAATATGGCAAATGGATGTCAAAACCGCTTTCCTTAATGGAAACTTGGCTGAAGATGTTTACATGGTTCAACCAGAGGGTTTTGTCAGTACAGAGTACCCCAGTAGAGTGTGTAAGCTCGAGAAATCCATTAATGGATTAAAACAGGCACCTCGCAGATGGAATCTTTGCTTTGATGAGAAAGTCAAAGAATTTGGCTTTTCAAGGAGTGAAGATGAATCTTGTGTCTATATCAAGGCTAGTGGGAGTATAGTCAGCTTTTTGGTACTGTATGTGGATGACATACTACTCATAGGAAATAACATCCCAACCCTGCAGGAAGTAAAGTCCTGGCTTGGGAAGTGTTTCGCTATGAAGGACCTTGGAGAAGCTGCCTATATCCTAGGGATAAGGATTTTGAGAAACAGGAGTAAAAGACTAATTGGACTTAGTCAAAGCACCTATGTGGACAAAGTGTTGAAAAGGTTCAACATGCATAACTCCAAGAAAGGAAAGTTACCCATCCAGAGTAACGCCAGATTGAGTAAGACACAAAGCCCTAGTACTGAGGCTGAGATAGCAGAAATGAGTCGAATACCTTATGCTTCAGCTATAGGATCGATCATGTATGCGATGACGTGTACTCGACCTGATGTAGCCTTTGCTTTGAGCATGGTTAGCAAGTATCAGGGGAACCCTGGCAAGGCACACTGGACTGCGGTAAAGAATATCCTCAAGTACCTATGGAGGACTAAGGGCTGGGTCCTTACCCTTGGTGGCAGTGAGGACTTGAGAGTTATAGGGTATAGTGATGCTAGCTTTCAGACTGACAGGGATAATTTCCGCTCTCAGTCGGGCTGGGTCTTTACTCTAAACGGAGGGGCAATTACTTGGAAAAGTTCCAAGCAGGAGACAATGGCTGATTCCACTTGTGAATCAGAGTATATAGCAGCAAGCGATGCAGCAAAGGAGGCTATATGGCTAAAGAACTTCATCGGAGACCTTGGAGTTGTACCAGCTATAAAGGAGCCAATGGAGATTTTCTGTGACAGCAATAGTGCGGTTGCCTTAGCCAAGGAACCAAGAGATCATGGGAGATCCAGACACATTGACAGAAAATATCACTTCATCAGACATCGAATAGAAGAAGGAATCCTTGTGGCAAAGAGGGTATCATCGGATGAGAACCCAGCAGATCCCCTCACGAAGGGACTGACTCGGGCTAAGCATCTCCAGCATGCTCGGAGCATAGGGCTGAAGGATGATATTAGTTTTAGTAGTTAGATAATCTTGAAATTTGTAAAATGTACTTGACATTTGATGATAAATAAAAGCTGTTATTTATGAGTAAAGTGTTGCTATCTCTTGTCAATCGTTTACTATTATTTCTTTTTGCATGTTTTGACTTCCAAAATAATTATGTTATGGTTTATATCATATTATTCAAACTCTCCACATTCGGTCATATGTTGGAAGTAGATATGAATCAAGACTGTCAGGGGTTGGTTTGTAGAGGTCTAAGATGTTAGACAAAGCGGGGCTACATCACTCATGAGTGCTCATAAGTTCTGAGTATTGGATTCAACCCACACTCACTTGTATCACTTCATGGAATTTATATCGAGTGATCGTGAGACGGTAATATCATATAAGTCTTCAAACCTAGAGATATGATTTGTTGCCTATGAGTTGGTTATGCATTGATTGCACGAAAACGCATTGGTAACTCGATGTTATAAACCGTGCCTTTGTGTGTAGTTCAACAAGTAGTAGAGCAAACATATGAGTCGAAGTTTATATGTTCCTTCTATGATTAGAAGCGATATCTGGGCCCCTCGATGATTTTTTTGACCTATCTACCGGGCCCGGTCAGAACTAAATTGATGTGTTCAGTTAAGTTCTATGTCAAACAAATCGGAAATCGGGAAACAAATGCTGGACAATAAGCAAGACCATGTTCCATGTATTTGTCCGGCTGATATCTAGAACAGAGGATTATATGATCACTTATCTAAAATGGCGCTTCATAGTTCAACAGAGTTTAAAGAGCTACGATTGTTGATCGGTTCCTGAAGTCATACTTGCAACTATAGTTATTAGACTTATCCAAGTGGGAGACTGTTGGATATAGTGTCTAAGTCCATAACTATATTTGGTATGTACTTGACCCGACCCGGCATGGTCCATTTGGGTTGCACTTCACCCGAACAATTTATGGATAATCGTTTGAGAATATTATAAGTTATGATTTATTAATATATTATAAGTCCTAATATATTAATATAAAATCATATTATTTAATTAGTATTGATCTATAATTAATTTAGAATTAATTTAGAGATCAAAAGTATGACTAATTAAATATGGGCTCTTGTATTTATATAGTGTGGGCTAATGCTTATTTGGCATGGGCTAGGCTTGCATGGAAAGTCCATGGATACTCCATGGAGCTTTAACCCATGGATCTCATGGAAATGAAAAGACATGGGTATTAGGGTTTACATGGATGTAACCCTAATCCACCACACTATATAAAGGAGGCTTTGGTTCTTGAAATTGCGTTAGTTGATGTGTGTAAACCAAGAGGGCCGATTTCAAGAAGTTTGTGACTATTCTCTCAAGTTTCCAAGTTTGTGGTGATTTGTTACTTCCATTTGAGGCATCCACATTATTGGTGCTAGGCTCTCAAACTCCAAGCAATCAACTACTACTACAAGGTAAGTAATTCTACTAGTTTTATTTGATTCAAGTATCCCATGCCATGCTAGTTAGGATAAGAACCTTGGAAAAATAATTATTTGCATGTATCTTAGTCAAACATAGATCCAAGGTTTCTAGGGTTGCATGTACACCATAGGAGTGTTAGAATGCTCAAAACCCATCAGTTATGTATGTTGGGCGTGACCCATTGTACATGTTCGACAGGGCCCATTTTGTATATTGGGTAGAGCCCGTTATGTATGTTGGGCGGAGCCCGTTATGTATGTTGAGCGGGGCCCGTTATTAATTTTGGGTGGGTCCCGTTATGTATGTTAGTCGGGGACCGTATTTGTATGTGTTTGTAGATTTCATATGTTGTGAATATATTCTTTGTCGAAGACTTTGCTTTTAATGTCTAGTCTTTGTTTGTTGTCTGTATCGAAATTTACATGACTTTGATCTATCTATATATTTTTCGAAGAGCTTTTGTATTTGTACGTTAATATCAAAGTCTTCATGTATATTTTGTATTTGTTGATAGTACTATAAATAGTGTTATATCATAGGTCATTAGTACACTTTGGGTCACACTCTTAGAACACTTGTATCTTTGTTGCATTCCAAAAAATGAAAGCTTAAGCAATTCTATTTACATTCTCGTGCTCAATTACATATGAACTAATGTATTGATTGAATTCTTTAATATTTCAATTAGTATTAGTGCAAGAATCGTCAATCCGTTTGGGGAATTATCATCTCGTTTTCATCTATTGATTCATTCTTTTTTAATTCAACTTTTTCCTTCATTGAAAACCTTGTTTCTTCGAATGAACATTGAGATTTTTGGACTCTATAGTCGAGAATCAATAATTTGAATTCTATTTTGTTTCTATTAATTATTTTCATACTTTCTAATCTAATCAATGGCAAACATCCACATCAATACAATGATGAATTACACAAATCTTCTCGGATCTTCCGAAAAAAATCCAATGTTGCTCCTTGAGTACTATAATCAGTGGGCAGATTAAATGGAAGACTATTTCACTGGTATTAATGAAGATCTATGGAATCCAATCTAAGTTGAGCCATCGAGCAGATCTTGTAGAAAAAGTTGGGAGAGCGATGCAAAATGAATGTATTAGATCGAATAAAGAAAGAAGCTAATGACAAGAGGTGCATTCGTAAATTTCGCTGACCTTTACCTCCTGTTGTGCATAATTACATTTCTGACTATAAAATGGCATAGGAGATCTGGAACACATTGAAATTTTTTTTTCAAGGAAACGAACGAACAAAGAAGAGTTCAGTGAATCAATGCTTGTCTGAACTGTCTCAATTCAAGAAAAAGGAGTTGAAGTCAATCAAAGATTTTTAGGAAGTAAAGCAGATAACATAGCAAAACCAAAAACACACAAGACACAGTATTTACATGGTTCGGTCAAGGTGACCTACGTCCACGGGCAGGAGGGGAGTATTCTTTATTTCAGAGCTCTCAACAAAGACGTTACAAGTACAATTACATCGAGATTCGCCTATCACTCTAGAATTCAAGATAAAAAATGACCTAGCATGCATCCCTATTTATACTTGAGGGATGAGACCTAAAACCCTAATGGTTGAATCCTATTGGACCATAGGCCCATGAAGGGTGTCAACCAATCACAATCCGCCATGCAGCATCTTCTGGAACATTCTTGATCATTATCATCTTCTAGGCATACTTAGATCAACATGGCACAACACAGGAATCAATATGGCACATCATGTACCAAGATGGTCCATGATGGCGCAATAGCTTCTTCATGGTGCAACAAGGATCTAAATGACACAAGAGCATCAAGTATGGTGCACAACGTCAATCTTGGAGCAACAACATCACCATGAGCAACAGGCACTTGCGTGGCTCAATAAGGCCATGCATGACTCAACACGAAAACAAGATGGCACAAGAGGAGAACAAGATGGCGCAAGAGCATCCCTCTTGACGCATGTCTTCATCATGTGGTGTAACAGGGACCCCTTGTTGCTCCATATCTCTTCCAAGTGCTCTGAACTCCTTCTAGGTGCTTCAAACCTCCTTGTACACGATCCGTTCCTTTGGCACTTGATCAGTTCCTTTGTCTGATGATCCATTCCTCTCTTAGAAGATTCGTTCCTTTGTCACATGCTCCGTGAACCCCAAGTACTCCATTGAGGTCCAAGTGCCCCAAATGCTTCATGAACATTATCCAAATGCTCAAGTCACATTTAACTATCTCCACCTTGACTTGAGCATCCTCTAATCTCCACCTCAAACAAGAACTTCCTCTCCCTTCATGCCATTCGTCCCCGAAGGGACCTACCTCCTGCGAACATCAACCAAGTCCAAGCAAAGCTTGAACTTCTCCGTGGGTAACGAATTTGTCAACATATCTGCTGGGTTGACCTTGGTATCAATCTTCAGTATTGAAAACTTGTCTCCTTCCAGAATATCCCGAATAAAATTCAGCCTGACATCAATGTGCTTCGTCTTCTCATGATACACAGGATTCTTTGCAAGACTCAAAGCACTTTGACTGTCAGAATACAAGATATGTTTCTCCAGCTTCAGACCAAGACTCTGAATAAGACCTTGCAACCATATCTCCTCCTTTATTCCTTCCATCATGGACATGTACTCGGATTCAGTTGTAGACAAAGTAATGTTGAATTCCAACTGATGGCACATCTGAATAGAGTGAATATATAGCACGTCTGCGACCTACACTTCAACAAGTCAGCACCATAATCAGAGTCAGAATATCCCACCAAGTCACTCTTCATATTTTCTTCATACACTAGGCAAACATCCATCGTTCCCTTAAAGTATCACATGATCCACTTTACAGCTTCCCAATGAGTCTTCCCTGGATTACTCTTAAACCTGCGAACCATACTAACTGTATGACCCAAATCAGGTCTGGTATAAACCATAGCATACATGAGAGTTCCAACAACAGTAGATTATGGAACCCTGCTCATGTATTTCATTTATTCATTAGTAGTGGGTATAGTGCTTGGACCAAGTTTAAAGTGAGCCGCCAAAGGAGTTCCAACTGGATTGGATTGATCACAGTTGAAGGATTGCAGAAATTTCTAAATGTACTTCTGTTGAGAAATGCACAACCTCCCTTCTTTTCTATCCCTTTGTATCTCCATCACCAATATCTTCTTTGCTGCTCCCAAATCCTTCATCTCAAACCCATTCTTTAGGGTTGCCTTCAAGTCATTTATTCTAGCCATGTCTTTGGCTGCGATGAGCATATCATCAACATACATCAACAAATATATGTAGGAATCTGGTGACAATTCCTTTGAGGAAACACAATTGTCAAATTGGTTCCGAGTGTAGCCAGTCCAGATTATGAATGAATCAAATCTCTTGTACCATTGTCATGGAGACTGCTTCAAACCACATAGGGATTTCTTCAGCAAACATACATGGTCCTTGTTAGCATCAAGGAACCCTTCTGGATGGGACATATAAATCTTCTCTTCTAAATTTCCATGAAGAAATGCAGTGTTCACATCAAGTTGTTGAAGCTCCAGATTAAATGCACTCAACATGGCCAAAAGAACCCGAGTTGTCTTATGCTTCACGGCCGGTGAGAATACCTTGTGATAATTATTTCCTTCTTTCTGAGAGAAACCTTTTGCCACAAACCTTGCCTTGAACCTAGCAGGTTCAACTCCTGTTATCCCTTCCTTCTTCTTAAAGATCCACTTGCATCCCACTGGCTTTGCTCCCTTTGGTAATGGAACAAGATCCCATGTTTCATTCTTCTCTAACGATTGCATTTCTTTATTCATGACCACCAACCAGTCATTTGCTTATTTACTCGCCACAACCTCTTTATAAGATTAAGGCTCCTCGGTGTGAATGTCTTCTCCAGTTGCTAAGGCAAAAATAATGGAGTCAAGTTCACCTGAATTCACACATCCCAAATATTTGTCAGGTTATCAAAGATCCACTGGACGAAGATCCCATGTGTTGCTCTTGGGTTTCATCTTGTCCAGGTTGTTCACTACCGCCTTGCTCTTTGTCACTTATCACAACTCTGTCTGGAGTTTGAGATGCAAACTCCACCTTCTGGCTAGCACCCTGATCTTCGTTCCCTTCTTGACTTGTTTCACCTCCTCCCTGGTTACCCATGGCAGATTCTGTTGGATTAATGTCTAAGTCCATAACTATATTTGGTATGTACTTGACCCGACCCGGCATGGTCCATTTGGGTTGCACTTCACCGATACAATTTATATGGATAGTCTTTTGAGAATAGTATATTTATGATTTATATTAATATATTATAAGTTCTAATATATTAATATATAATCATATTATTTAATTAGTATTGATCAAGAATTAATTTATAAATAATTAAATGATCAAAAGGAACTAATTAAATATGGACTCTTAGATATATATATGTTTAGTGGTCCAAGTTCATTTAGGTTGGGCTAAGTCTTCATGGATAGTCCATGGAGCTTTAACCCACGGATCCTAGGAAATGAAAGGTCATGGGTATTAGGGTTTAACCCTAATCCTCCACACTATATAAAGGGTCTTATGGTTCATGAAATTATGCTAGTGGCTAGTCTGGATACACTAAAGAGGGCAATAACCGATTTCATAAGTGTGAGCCAAGTATCCATATTCTCTAAAGTCTTCCAAGGTGTTTTGGTGATTTGTGATTCCACTTGAGGCTTCCACACTATTGGGGCTAAGCTCTTAAAGTTCAAGACTTGAAGCTTCATTAAAAGGTATGTATTCTAACTTGTTATATTACCCAAGTATCAAGGATTGTATGCTAGATAGGGTAATACCTTGGAATATTCATATTTGCATGTATAATAGAGAAAACATAGATCCAAGGTATTTAGGGTTGCATGTACACTTAGGATTGTTAGAATGCTCAAAACCCAACAGTGGTATCAGAGCCATGGGTTGTTTTCTGTTATATTGATGCAAATGTTTTATTTTCAAAGTTGGAAAAAAAAAAGAAAAAAACATGACGTTTGTCAAATTTTAAGATAATTACTTGTTTTTGTGAAAAACTAATTATTTGTAAAATTTGAATCATTTGCTATATGAGAATTAGGTCAAATTTAGTAAAAGATAAAATGATATGATTATTTTATTAGTTTTAAAAGTTTGATCTAAAGAGTTTTTTTGAAACCTCCATAAGTTATGGATATGAAAAGGTTTTTAAAAAAATTGATTCAAAGTTTTTTATGGAGTTACAAAACTTGGTCTTAATGTTTTAAAGAATTCCATAACTTGTTCTTAAGTTATGGAACATGAAAAGTTTCATCATAAAACAAGTATTTAACTCCATAAGTTATGGAATCCAAAAGTTTTCAAGAGTTACAAAACTTGCCCTCAAGTTTTGGAATTTGGAAAAAGTTTTTTTATGATAAAAAAAAAGAATTGAATTCTAAAATTCTTGGGTTCATAACTTAAACAATTAATTAAATGGTTTTAATTTCGAATTTAATAATTGGAATTATGATGTTTTGTTGAATAATTCAATTAACTCTTATGGACTTTATTAATAGATAATTAAAGTGTTTAATTAAAAGAGAATTAATAATTCCATAATGACATGGTTTAAATTTAATTAAATTAAGAGTATAGTTTAATTAATAGATTAAACCACCAAGTATTTTAAATGTCTAAAATACACCCTTATACTATTATAATATTAAAAGTTTAATATATTATATGTATAAGAGCAAGTCGTCTTACCATTAGTAGGCCTCATTCACGAAACCGGTCTATAAAGGGGGTTATAAGGTTACTGCCTATAAAATGGCAGTTTAATGGGTGTCCACTCTCACCCTCTGCTTCCTTGACTGGTGGAGGGTCGTTAGCCGAACAGGTAGGACAAGGACTATAATTCTCCCTTCATTAAAAGTATTAATGATAAATACTAAGTAACTAAACACTTATAAATTCCCAATCTTAGTTACTTAGGAAAATGTGAAGAAGGTGCTAATCTATGAAATTACACTTTGCACTTTGTTTAAGCTGTTAGTGGAGCGTGTGTGGTTAACCGGCACACTAACCTGGACTTAACAAGGTAGGAAAAGGGTAACTTAATGTTTATAATAGTATCGTTGGAGCGTGTGTGGTTAACCGGCACATCGATTGAGGGGTAAATATTAAGGGTACCAAGTATATTTGCATGGTTACTTCACACCTTGTTTTGTGATCCTCGGCATCCCAGTCACAAAACCTGAAGGGCACACTCGAGATTGAAACATGCCATTGAAAAGTTCAATGAATCTCAAAAGAATCTAGGAGTTTCAAAACCTATTAAAACCTAATAATACATTTCGTTTATCTTGGTGGAAATTGGTGAATCGTCATTCACCTACCTTCAAATATTTTATAGCTTGGATTAAGGCATCCCTCTTCCAAGTTATAAAATAGTTTGTTGGGTCCTAGCCTTAATATATCATATTGGGTGTTATATTAAGGACTTAAATCAACTTTACGTGAATTTCTCCCATTGTTGATGTCTGGTTTAGACAACACTGATCTTCCCAAACCAAGCTTTCCTAATGAATATGACTTCCCGAGTTTGGCTCATGGAAGTCATACTTCTCTTCCTCCACCTCCTCCAATTATTCTCCCTAACCCACAAGTTCAAGGTCACTCAAGCCCTAATGGCAAGCAAGGTCTATGTGTGATCACATCTTAGAGATGAAGTCACATATTGACAAGCCGGGAGAGTTGGGTGTCAAAGTCTTGAGAAAGTTGGATGTTCAATCACTTTCGAAGTCACATAGTGAGTTCCTTTGGGACTACTATGAAACAGACTATGACATGAACCTTAATGATCATATCTATTTGCTTGGTGCTGCTGAATCAACAATGATTTGGAACGATAGTAAAGCAAATTTGATTAGAAGATCAACTTCCCAAAAACTTTATGGACAGTGACAATGGTGACACTGGAAATCTAGAAAAAGCATTCTCTTCCCAATGGAAAGGGATTGGCCATAGTCAACCCGGTTGACCAAATGGTAAAGAGAAAGGCTAAGTCTGAGATAGTCCCATTACCAAAGGGTCCATATGTTTATTTTGCCAAAGGAAGGGGCGTTGATTGCAAAGCTGCCAAATTTACCTAAGGATGTTAAAGTCAATAAGTTTGACTCTACATCAGGTAGAGCCCATTATCTAACTCTGTTAAGTTCTATTCTGAGATCCTCATTACATGATGTGACTGGGTCACATGTTGATGTTTTAAGAATCAAAGAATAGAGAGAAATCTTAAAGGAAGTATATGCTGATTCTGATCGCGAAGGTGGATTTCGATCGCATCAGAATTTTGAGCAGTTGCTTAAAAAGTTATGATATATTGCTAAGGAATAGATAACAACAATTTTCCATGTGGATTGTAAGGATAAGTTTTTCCGCAAAGTTTTAAAATAAAAGAAAATTGTTTAATTTTATTTATTTGAAGTATCCTTACAATGGCATTTGTGGAAAATTGTTGCTTATATGATTCCACTGACAGCAATATTGGAAAATGGATTTGATTCTTTCATTTGTGGTATTGTCTAAATTTACCAAATCAGGAAAGTTCCTCATCACCCAAGTTTCAATTGGACCGAAACTTGGAATCATGCAAGTTGAATAGTATGATGAATGAGAACTTTCAAGCATTGGAAAATCAAGACTAATTACTTGTTCACATGGATGTGTGAGTCAAGTGAAGGACTAAAGGTATCGAGTACACATTCTTGTGCACTGGTCATGTCCACAACAAAGCTCGTTAAGACTATTTGATTTACTAAAGTTTAGTAAATATGGTTATACTTACAAGTTTAAGTATAATTCTGAAACATTGGAAAAGTCTCAATGTATGGCAGAACGAATGGGAAGAATCAAATTAGGCAGAAAGATAAATGTTTCTCAAATCTGAAAAGATGGGAGAGTACTTTAGTATCATGTTTGTGATCATCTTAATGATTTAGAAATCATATCACAATTAGTCCTCTAAAGGAGATGAGTCATGAATTGTTGAAATGGTTAGATCAGGAAGATGAGTCATACTTCGTTCCAAAACAATTCTTAGAGTCATACTCCAAGTATGTAACTTGAGTGACATATCTTAAAGAAAGGTTTAAAACACTTGTCAAATGTAAGAGTAAAAGTGTCCTACTCTTGTACATTTGAAATTGGTAAGTTGTGATGTTTTGGATAAAACAAAGACCAACTAAGGCCAATTGTGTGAAGTGTTTGTCTTGATAAAGAATCCGCACTATCTCTTGAATATTTGGAAAGATAGTCTTATATGTCAAGAGGACAGTGGGAGTCTTAAAGATCCTAAAAATAATTTCAAGAACTAATCAAGAATAAAACCTGAGGTTCTTCACTAGCACACGACTTGAGGTTTATAACCTATCGTGTTGACATATTTTGTGCCCATTCCAGTTAAAGTTGGCTTTGCATAGGAGTTCTGAAAGTTCTCAATTGGTTGCATAACAACTTGGAAGCAATGGCAGGCCATGTACTTCCAGGTGGCAAGAAGTTAAGATTGCATAAGTTCAGTCCATATGAGTTTGGATTTGTCATTATCCTTGTCTTGTGACTATGGTTTTGACGATTCACATGGATAAGAACACATACACCATAAAATCTAAGGGTCATAAGGTTTCTCTCTGATTCATGAAAATGATGGTGAGGAAACACTTCCACCAAGTAGATTTGAAGCAGATGGCAAAAGGTCTAAACAATTGAGACTATGATTACGGCATCCCTTTTCATAATTTTGAAATTGTTTAGACACACATGCATGCTATCTAAGGAAAGGTGTATGATTTTGATAAAGTTTTATCAAAGCATCTCGTATTAGAAATCTGAACTATGGTAAGAAAGTCAATAAAGTATTGATTTCTAGAAGTCCAGCTGATTTCTGAGTACATGTCAAAGCTAGTGGGAGCATAAGTGTTATGCTAATAATCATCATGTTAGTGGGAGCATGATAATTATTGTTAGTGTTGCAAATTAGCAATGTTAATTATAGAAAACAAAAGTTTCAATTCGTGAGGCTGCAGGGATTGAAAAAGTTGTTTTGCTATAATTAATGGAGAGGATATACTTCATTTCAGTTCTAACGGCTTAGATTGAGACCTTAATCATCTTTAGTCAAGAATATATATATGAATTTCATGTTGGATTGGTTCAACTTAATGAAATTCTATATATTGCATTCTCAAAATTCGATTATGATTACGGCATCCCTCTTCATAGTCAAATTTTGAAAACATGGCAAATAAAAATATTATAGCAAAAGACTGGTCTAGAATCATGTCTTTATGTGAGACATCATGAATCGTGTACCATTTGCTTTGGGTACAGGATCGATTGCATGTGCTATAATATTTGTCATTTCTAAATTTTTCCAAATGCCCAGAGGCATTAAGAAGGGAAAAGGTCTAGAGTTGGATATGACCAAAATGATTAAGCAATTGTCGAGGACAATCTGAGGTTTACCAAAGATTGGTTGCTCAGGGACAGTTGGAAGTATAGTGCTAATTTTGGAAGGACCTTATTGACATATTCTGAAAAGAGGCATCTCTTATTCAGAAGTGATAGTCAAAATGAGAATATGGAGTTGTCTCCATAGGTGGAAGTTATCTGTGTAAGATTAGAAAACTAAATGCAAGAAGCATGTCCAAAGCAATGTACTTTGAATATGAGACTTAGTTTCCATGGAGTTGATCTCCATTGGAATACCTTATAATGACTGTTGACAAGTCTTTGTGACTTTGTACATATTCATTATAGGAGGGTGAGTGCATATAAGTTTAAAATCTAAACAGATTTCGATAAATGATAGGAATTTGAAATTCTCACAATTTTCGATAAGGATTTGGGAGTGTGAAATTAGAATCATTGAAATTATGTTCAATTGGTTTATTTCACAAAGTAAGGATCATAGACAAACATAGAGTGCATACTTGGTGTATGGAAAAGCTATTGTTTAGAAAAACATAGTGTACATGCTTGGAGCATGGGACAACTAGTGTTTTTAATTCAGGTATAAAGTTGATAAAACCGAAACAATGAATAATGAGTAATCAGTATGGTGATAAATAAAAGTGTTTATTTATATTCATAGGGTTTGATACCATATTTGATTCATTTATTCTTGTGTTTCACTTTGCATGTTTTGACTTCCAGAATAACTAAGTCGCTCTTCCTGAATGATTAAGTTATTCAAACCATCCACAGTCGGTCATATGTTGGAAGTAGATATGAATCAAGACTGTCATGGGTTGGTTTGTAGAGGTCCAAGTTGGTGGACAAAGTGGTGCTACAACACTCATGAGTGCTCATAAGTTCTGAGTATTGGATTCAACCCACGCTCATTTGAATCACTTCATGGATTTTATCACGAGTGATCATGAGACGATAATATCTTATATTCTTCAAACCTAGAGATATGAGTTGTTACTATGAGTTGGTTATACATTGATTTCACGAAAACGCATTTGGTAACTCGATGTTATAAAACGTGCCTTTGTGTATGATTCAACAAGTTGTAGAACAAGCCATTTGAGTCGAAGTTTATCCATTCCTTTTACCTTCAGGATAAAAGCGATATCTGTGGGCCCCTCGATGATTTAGTGATGACACATGTGAGTGCTTGGCCAAGCCAGGACTGATTTGATTTGTTCAATCAGTCAGTCATCATAAATCGGAAATCGGGAAACAACAAATGGACAGAGAGAATGATTGATAATCCATGTCTCAGTCCATATGATATCTAGAATGGAGGAATATATGATCCCTTATCTAATGGACATGTCATTGACAAAGGTCAGGTTCATTGACAAGATCAGAGTTCCACAGCGGCTTTAAGAGCTACGATTGCTAGTTGGTTTTTGAAGTCATACTCAATAATAGTTTTAGACTTATCCAAGTCGGAGACTGTTGGATTAATGTCTAAGTCCATAACTATATTTGGTATGTACTTGACCCGCACCGGCATGGTCCATTTGGGTTGCACTTCACCGACACAATTTATATGGATAGTCTTTTGAGAATAGTATATTTATGATTTATATTAATATATTATAAGTTCTAATATATTAATATATAATCATATTATTTAATTAGTATTGATCAAGAATTAATTTATAATTAATTAAGTGATCAAAAAGAACTAATTAAATATGGACTCTTAGATATATATATGTGTAGTGGGCCAAGTTCATTTAGGTTGGGCTAAGTCTTCATGGATAGTCCATGGAGCTTTAACCCATGGATCCTAGGAAATGAAAGGTCATGGGTATTAGGGTTTAACCCTAATCCTCCACACTATATAAAGGGTCTTATGGTTCATGAAATTATGCTAGTGGCTAGTCTGGATACACTAAAGAGGGCAATAACCGATTTCATAAGTGTGAGCCAAGTATCCATATTCTCTAACGTCTTCCAAGGTGTTTTGGTGATTTGTGATTCCACTTGAGGCTTCCACACTATTGGGGCTAAGCTCTTAAATTTCAAGACTTCAAGCTTCATTAAAAGGTATGTATTCTAACTTGTTATATTACCCAAGTATCAAGGATTGTATGCTAGATAGGGTAATACCTTGGAATATTCATATTTGCATATATAATAGAGAAAACATAGATCCAAGGTATTTAGGGTTGAATGTACACTTAGGATTGTTAGAATGCTCAAAAACCAACAGATTCATCAAATGTCACATCTCTGCTCATGATAAATTTAGGAGTTCTTCCTTCTTCTATACACCACAGTCGATAATCTTTTACTCCTATCGCATATCGTAGAAATATGCACTTCATTTCCCTTGGCTCAAGTTTACCATCATTCACATGAGCATATGCGGGGCATCCAAATATAGGTAAACCAGAATAGTCAGAGGGTTTCCCAGACTATACCTCTTGATGAGTCTTCAAGTCTATTACTGTTTTGGTCAAAAATTACACAAGTACTAATCAACCAAATTGAATGAGAAGCTGTGATGTTCAGATTATATAATAGCAAGTAGTAAATAAAAGTGGCACGATGGTTTACAAGGAAAGCCCTTGATCCTTGCTAGGATCTCCGACATAAAACCTGGGTAGGTGATAATGATCACCTGCCTTGATGATTTTATTGATATAAAGTAAAGATTACAATGAGTTCTTAGTAAGAATGAGTAGAGAATTTCATAGAGTAAACATAAGCTAAAGAACAGTGTGTTGTGTGCAGATTACAAGTGTCATTTTATAATCTAATCCAGCCAACAAGATGTCCAATATTTCCGGGATCCTCTATGACCAGCTTCATGAACGTTATTTGACCAAGTATTCTGGGTCCTTAGCACAGTTGAGACGATTCTTCATTGAGAATTGGTCTTCCCTTGACTACTTCTGCACACGTGTTAGTTATAGACAAAATATGACCGTCATAAATATTGATAAAAATAATAACGGTAATTAGTCGGGATCCCGATATTGCTGAGGATCTTGGATAATTGAGGATCTTGGATATAGTAAGGATCCTGGTCCAACAATTGCCCCCAAGTTATTCCTGAAAATATATGGGTTAGTTCCATAAATATTAAAGGAATAACTTAAAGTAAATAGATAAAAGGGATTTGAATTTACATTTTAAGGGATAAGTCTTATCTTTATTGAGATAATCGAGAAATGTTCAAATCATCTTCGTCTTCTTTTTCTAGCTATAAATGAGGACTTTCAATAACTCCTTTTTTACTCTTTCAAATCGCCATCATCTCGTTGTGAAGGTAATCATTTTTCCCTTTCATTCGTTCTCCCGTTGTTCTGATTTTCCCTGTCATGGATAAGAAAATCAGCCGTTCTCGAGCTGGCATTGTTATTCCTTCCGAGAATGATTTTAATGATCAAGGTACCTTAAGCTATGACGAGGTTTGTTCTTTTGACATTGAAGACATGGAATCATTGAAAGCCATCGGGGCTTTCCCTTCTGATGTGGTTTTTCGTCCTTTCGAGGCTTCCGTACAACCTGATTTTGTGTCACCAACATGGGGTTGTTTTCCTGAATACCCGTTCACTCTAGGTTTAACCTATCCTATTACTGGTATTGTTCGTGATTTCTTTCTATGTACCCAAATCTCCTATATCCAAACTATGTCTGTGGTTTGGAGGAGCCTTTTTTGGATTGATCGCTTGAATCAATCCAAAAATATGGACATTGGATTACCTGAGTTGGCCTCTATCTATGATCTTTCCACTTTTGGTTCTTCTCGTTTTCTGTTAAGAGTTAAGACAAATAAACCCCAACTCATTCTGAAATCTAAGCAAAACGACGACACTTGGCAATAATTTTTTTTCTTCGTGAGGCGTGATTCGATTCCTGAGGGGGATTCCCTGCCAAGATCATGGGTTAAAAAGGGTAGGAAACAAATTTAGATATCAAGGATCTTGAAATTTACTTCCCTTATTTTGTTTGTTTTGATGCAACGTTTAGGTTTGAGGAGCTAATTCCTACCGTTGGCGATTCTGAGGACAAGATATCCAAATTCCTCACACTTCCTACAGTGGAGAGGTCGTTTAGGCTTGAATATTCCAGCCTTCAAGAGGGTTCCTCCACTACTGCTTCTATGGCCACTGGTAACATTATTTTTAATGGATATGTCTTTTTATAGGATCCTGACTTGATATGGATCTCTGGCAGGTTCTAAGACTACTCGATCCAAGGCCTGCTTTGGTTTGGCAGATGTTAAGGATGATATGACCAGTGGCTCAATCAAAGCTAAACAGGAAAAAGGTGTCATTCTCCCTCCTCCCTAGAGATCTCATATAGATCTTACAGTTAAGGCTTCAGGATATCGAAAACGAAAGACTTTTGAGGCTATAGATTTCAACATAGAGAACCTCAGCATCGAGGACGCTCTCGGGAAGCTATCTTCAACTTCTTAAGCTGTAAGAATAGGCACTATTCATATGAATTTATCATACCTGTTATTTTTCATGTTGATTTTTATGTTTCCTCTAGGTCTTCGCTCATGTTTCTCATGTTACCAACGACCTTAGGGTCCGTATTGATAAAGCCGAGATTATTCTAAAAGAGAAGGAGAAGACATAGAGTGTCACCAATGGGATCTTATCCAAAGGGTGTAGTTATTGACCAAGCATAGAGTCGAAAAGGAAGAAGAGCATATGGCGGATGTCGAGGAGGTGATTGTTGGTGCCAAGACGAGCGCTACAATAGCTATTCTGCAGGCCAAGATCAAGCTGGCTGAGGATCTAGAAAATGCAAGTTCCTGGGATGTGGAGGGATGGCATGAGGCGTTGGCTAAGCTGATTGATAAGCCTGTTGTCGCCAATCAGGATCCTGTGTTGATGTTGAACGGAGGTGGGGAGAAGGA
Organism: Lactuca virosa; assembly: GCF_052849685.1. NCBI lineage: Eukaryota > Viridiplantae > Streptophyta > Magnoliopsida > Asterales > Asteraceae > Lactuca > Lactuca virosa. Next base: position 227,588,758 of record NC_136432.1, read on the forward strand.
GGTCACGACTGATGATGACCAGACTAAGGTCTAGGCCTGCAAAAAATTGGTTTGAGTAGTTTTTGCTTTTGTTAGTGATGTAAGACAATTAAGCTTTTGGTTGTGTTGATATGCAACTCTTTTTTCTTTTGAATGATATTGTGGAATTTTCCTTTTGCATCTCTCTTATGGTTTTTCTAAATGGCCTATTGTCTTCGAGTTTCTCTATAAGCTTCATGAGTCTTTGAATTTCAGAATTTACCGAGGATAAATTGCAACTTAGGAGAGCACTTTGGTTCAATGTTAGGAACCAACAAAGGTTGATGAGGATCCATAATGGTAAGGATCCCTACCGCCAGAGATCCTAAAGATTTTAGATATTGTAAAGGAAATTTTTCCTTAGGACAACCTGTTTAGATTATAGACTAAGATAAAATAGATAACACGTCAATGTTATATTCTGGGGAGGATCCCTACTTGAGATATAACTCATTGGGTAGGTAACATGAAAATGTTACAATCTATTTGGATTTTTCGGGGAACATTCCCAACATGTGACAACATGAAGCTGGTATAGGTCTTGTGTAATTTCTGGGGCAAAATCCCAATCCTTGATAACATAAAAATGTTATAAGCGTCAAGTAGTTATTGGGGTAAAATCACGATAACATGAAAATGTTATAATCCTTAAGTAATCGCTGGGGTAGGATCCTGATTTCTAGATATCATGAAACTGTTATAAACCATAAGGATCTCAACTTGTGTTCAAAGATAAGAGGGTTGCCAAGCCACTAGATCGTGAAATGATCCCCTTATCCATATCCCACAGTTAGATATCATGCGCCCAAGCGAGGTGTATAAACCTTAGTTTGTGTGAAACAGGTAATTAGCTCTTTAAACCTTAGAGGGGATTAAGTACCCTTAGGCGTAGGAGAGATGATTAGTCTCTAGCTTGTGTACATAATACTTTAGGGATTATATTGTTAAATATAATGGAGTTTACCAAGTATTGGGATCTTTATGTGTCAAGATCCTTGTGCTTCAGTTGTTCAAAGATCCGGTCGTTTCGGGATCTCCGATTGTGAGGATCCCGATGTTTCACGATCTTCACTCTTGAGGATCCTCAACCGTATGTTGTTCTTCATAGAAAACGTTAGATAAGGGTGGGCGTTAGTCTAGCTAACGCCCCTCCGGTGCTTAAGTTAGTAATATGTTCGAGGAGAAAATCAATGATAATAAAAGTTTTAAGGTAAAAGGACATGTGTACCTTGGTTTTGTTATGGATCATTTGATCCTACTTGCATGTAGCATGCTTTAAGGTGTACGTCATTCCAGGATCTTGGCAGAACGTCTCCTTCAAGTGTTGCCAGCCAATATGCTCCTTTTCCTGCTTCAGCGTCTACGAGATATGGTCCTTCCCATTTGCGAGCCAATTTTCCTGCACTAGGATCCTTGGTGTTTTGGAATGTTTTCCTTAATACCAAGTCTCCTATTTGAAACCTTCTGGCCCATATATTCCTATTGTAAGCCTTGGTGATTCTCTATTGGTCAGCAGCGATGCGTATTTTGGCGATATCCCTAAGCTCGTCAATGGTGTCAAGATCATGTGCTAGGATCCAGTCATTATTTTCTTGCTCTTGCAGCAAGTATATTGCCGTTGGGATCATTACTTTAGTAGGGATTACTGCTTCTGTCCCAAACACCAAGGAATAGGGGGTCTAACCTGTGGCCACTTTGGAAGGGGTTCTACCTGCCCATAAAACGAAAGGAAGTTCTTCTGCCCATCTTCCCTTCTTTTTGTTCAACCTTTTCTTCAAATTGTTGACTATGATTTTGTTGTTGGATTCCGCTTGACCATTAGCTTGTGTATGAATAGGAGTGGACATTATCATTTTGATCCCCCAGCTTGTGAAAAAGTCTCTTGTTCTTTTACTAATAAATTGGGATCCATTATCGCATATGATCTCAGCCGGGATCCGGAACCTGGTCAAGATATTTCGTTTAATGAACGACACTACCTCTTTGTCTCTTACCTGGACGAAAGCTTCATCTTCGATCCATTTGGAGAAGTAATCAGTCATCACCAACATGAAAACTTTTCCACCTGGGGCTACTGGCAATTTTCCTATAATATCCATCCCCCATTTCATGAATGGCCATGGGGAGATAATAGGATGTAGAGGTTCTTTCGGTTGGTGCAGGATGTTGTTGTGTCTTTGGCAAGCATCACATTTTTGAGCATGTAGAAATGAGTCTTTCTTCATGGTTGGCCAGTAGTATCCTGTTCTCAATATTTTGGAGCATAAGGATCTGCCCCCGGTGTGATTGCCACAATCTCCTTAGTGTATATCCTTTAATACTTCCGCAACTTCAAGATCTTCCAAGCATCTTAGGTATGGACCTGTCATAGATTTTTTGTAAAGTTTACCTTGGATTAACACGAATCTTGAGACGCTCGTTCTAAATGCTCTTTCACTTTTTTCTCCTGTTAGGATTGTGCCATTTTGTAGATATTCCATAATGGGTTGGGTCCATGATTGCAGACTTCTTTGAGGATCCTGTTCGTCGGGATCTCTTGGAGGAATGATCCTAGGGTTAGGATCTTCAATAGCTTCTATGCTTGTCGGACGCTTATGATCTTCTGACTTGTCGAAGAGGGTTTCTATGGCTGGGGTGATTATGTGAGTTATAGGAATCTTCGTCTCTAGTGGGATCCTAAGGGAGGATCCTAAATTAGCTAGTTCATCTGCTTCTGTGTTTTCCTCTCTGGGAACTTGGGTTAGGCTAGAGTTTTCGAAAATAGAAGCTAATTTTTTGAGGATCTCGAGGTATAATGTTAATTTTCACCTTTCACTGCATAAGATCCATTGAAGTGATTGGTTAGTAACAAAGAATCAACAAATACCCGAAGATCCTTGATTTGAAGATCCTTAGCTAATTGTAGTCCCATGATGAGTGCTTCATATTCTGCTTCGTTGTTGGTAGTGTTGAATTCACAACTAACTGCCTGGGGTATGATGTCCCCCTTTGGCGACTTTAGTATGATCCCAAGGCCTGTTCCTTTCTGATTTGAAGCTCCATCTGTGAATAGCGTCCATCTTCCCGGGTGTTCATCTTGTAGGAGTCGTTTGGCTTCCATGTCTACTTCGTTTTGTAGATCATCACTAAAGTCAGCCACAAGGTCCGCTAATGCTTGTGATTTTATGTCAGATCTTGGTTCGTATCTGATGTCAAATGTGCTTAACTATACCGATCATTTTTCCATCCTTCTTGACATTTCTAGTTTTCTCATGACATTCTTGATAGGATAGTTAGTTTTTACATGTATAGTATGTGTTTCAAAGTAGTGTCTCAATTTGGTAGAAGCAGTTACTAAGGCAAGAATTAATTTTTCGATATGAGAGTACCTCGTTTCAGGATCCAGGAGACTTTTACTTAGATAGTAGATAGTATGTTGCTCCCCGTTAAGATCCTTGACCAGAACGACACTTACCGCGTTTGAGGACACTGAGAGGTAGATAATAAGTGGTTCTCCATCTATAGGTTTCACTAGTAGTGGATCAGAGCTTAGATATGTTTTGAGTTCCTGTAAGGCTTTCTCGTGTTCCTCCTTCCACTCAAATTTCTTATTCTTTTTCAAGATATCGTAAAAGGGCTTGCACCTTTCTGAGGATCTTGAAATGAACCTGTTGAGTGCTGTTGCTCTTCCGATTAGCCTCTGGATGTCCTTTGTTGAAGACGGGGATCTTAGTTCCATGATTGTTTTTATTTGTTCTGGGCTTACTTCTATCCCTCTTTTGGTTAGCATGTATCCAAGGAACTTGTCTGACTTCATTCCAAAGTGACATTTGAGTGGGTTCAGCTTCATATTGTATTCGTCCAGGATGTCAAACGCTTCCTTGAGGTCTCTACGGTGATCTTCGGCTTTCATCGTCTTTACTACCATGTCGTCAATATAAACTTCCATGGTATCCCCCAGTTTGTCTTTGAACATCCGATTCACTAATCTATGATACGTCACACCTGCATTTTTAAGACCAAAAGGCATTGCGGTGTAACAATATATTCATGTTGGTGTTATGAATGCAGTATCTTCTTGGTCTGATGGTTCCATTTGGATTTGTTGGAATCCTGCTGAAGCATCCATGAAGGTCAGGAGTTCATGGTCGGCCGTCGCATCTATCATAGAGTCAATATGTGGTAGAGGGAAAGGATCCTTAGGACAAGCTTTGTTGAGATCCGTGAAATCTACACACACTCTCCATTTGCTGTTTTTATTTTGTACGACAACCACGTTAGCTAGCCATCTTGGGAACTTTACTTCCTTGATCATCAATGTTTTGAGGAGCTTCTCTACTTCATCTTGGATTATTTGATTCCTTTCGGGTACAAACTTCCTTCTCTTTTGGTGTATTGGTCTGAAAGAAGGATCAATATTAAGTTTATGAGTAATAATATTTTTATCTATACTTGTCATATCTTTGTGTTTCCATGCGAATGTATTGCTTCTGGTTTTCAAGAAATTCAGTAGATCCTGCTCGATCTGCTCATGCATTGAGGATCCTATGAGGACTTTGGCTTCAGGATCCTCAATGCCCAGGGGTACTTCCTTTATGTCTTGTTCCTTCGTATCTAAAACATGTCGTGCCCCCTGCTTTAATTGCTATGCTTGTTGGGGTTTGGTCGTAGATTTCATAGAGTTTTTGTAGCATTCTTTCGATTCTTGTTGATCTCCCATGATCTTCACTGTCCTCCATGGAGTGGGCATCTTCACACACTGATGGTATGTTGATAGAACCGCTTTCATCTCATGGATCCATGCTCTACCTAGTATCACATTATAAGAAGACAGGGTGTCAATAACACATAAATTTTATATGGAGTTTACCCCTTCGATATATATTGGTAGCTTTATTTCTCCAACTGTGCGTTTTGTTTCCCCGTTGAATCCTATGAGGACTGAGGATCTTCTGACTATCTCTGATTCTGGGATGTTCATTCTTTTCAGTGCGTCTAGGAGTACGATATTGACCGAGGATCCTCCGTCAACGAGGATCCTTCTGACGAAATGGTTAGCCATGTACAATGTTATCACGAGTATGTCATGGTGAGGATCCTGAATTCCTTCCCTGTCAGTCTCGTCAAACGTAATTTCTCTTTCACTGCTAACCATGGTATTCTTTTGTGGCCTATCCTCCTTTTCTATTTTGGAGACCTTGGCGTGTCTTTTAGCCTGAGAATAAGAGGTACCACAGATGTTAGATCCGTCTGAGATAACGTTAATTATCTTAGCATCAGGTGTGGAGATCCTGGTTTCTCCGGGATCCTGCGATCATCTTGGCTGTTCTCCTTGAATTTTCTCTTTTTCTTCCGGGGATCTCCTTGAGGTGTCCTTTGCTAAGGAGGTAGCTGATTTCTTTTCGTAAAGCTATGCAATCCTCTATTATGTGGCCAAAGTCTTCATGTTAAGCACACCATTTGGACTTGTATTTCCAAGTGGTGGACTTGTTGTCTCTCTTTGTCCATCTTGCTTTATCTCCAAGATCCTACATGACATGAATTACACCTGAAATATCCACAGAAAAACATTAGTCAGTGATTTTAGGAAGTTATTCTTCTTCTCCATCTTCAAGGGCATTAACCCTGTGATGATCCGGTTTGGAGTATGGCTTCGATTTGTAGGATCTTTGAGTCAAGGATTCGGCCTTCATGTTGGGGTTCTCATACTGATCCGAAGGGTTGCTTCTCTTCTGGATCTCTCTATCCTCTTCGAGCCTTATGATCCTCAATGCCCGACACCTGAATTCATCAATCTTTTGCATGGGGTCATCACAAGGTCTTCATAGAAGGGTGAATCCTTTCTTAATCCCATTTTAAAAGCTTCCACACCGGTGTCCATGTCAATGTTGGGGATGCTCAGAGCTTCCCTGCCAAACCTGTTAACAAAGTCCTTAAGTTTTTCCTTAGGATCCTGAACCACCCGGTAAAGATCACTAGTGATCTTCTCGAAGGTTCTGCTACAAAAAAATTGGTTATTAAAGATATTGACTAAGTGTGAAAACGAAGTAATAGAGTATGGGGGAACGTTTAGTATCCATTTGAGGGTTGATCATGTAAGAGTCGAACCAAAGCCTTTGCATATGCAAAGCTTCCTTCAAGTGCCCTGGGATGGGAATGATCTCCATCCTTTCTCTGTATTCGGCTATATGCTCTTCGGGAGCTGTAGTCCCATTGTATAGCTTCATGTTGGGATGCTTCGGGTATTGATTGGAACACTCCGGGTACACTGGAGATCATTTGTCTTAATTGTTGAAGTTCCCTAGCCATGTTCGGGTTTATTCCTTTATCAACACTAGTGTAGTTAGTATTATTAGTATCGCTGTTTAAGAAGTTACTAGAGTCACGGTTTCTAGGAGTGTTGAAAGGCTCATTGAGATCATTGATCATGGACGCTCGGTTGTCCATAGTTTCCCCCCAGTGTGACGCCACAGTAGTAGGAATTGTGTCCTTCTGGCGATTTTCTGAGGATCCTGTATTATTGAAGTCGAGGATCTTTGGTTGCACAACTCTGGGCGTAGTTTCCTGGGATTTCTGAAATTTCACCTTCATCCTCTCTACTTCTTTGAGTAGTGCTCTATTCTCCTCCTGCTGTTGGGTCACCTGTTGCGTTATTTTCCTCATCACAGCGAAAAGTTCTACAGTAGTGACTGAGGCAGTCGGATCCTGGAGCCCTGAGGATCCCAAACTTCCTGGATTAGCGACTGTGGGGGTGCTTTTCTTAGAAGTGTCAGGCATTTTCCTCTGAGTGGGAGGTCTACTCGGAGGAGGTGGTAGGTTTTTGGTTGGAATGGAAGGAGCAGAGGACGAAGAGAGGATCGGTTGTGTAGACATGATTTTTTCGAGGATTTTGAACACCACGGCCCCACAGTAGGCACCAAATTGTTTTGGTCAAAATTACACAAGTACTAATCAACCATATTGAATGAGAGGTTGTGATGTTCAGATTGTGTAATAGGAAGTAGTAAAAGAAAAGTGGAACGATGGTTTACAAGGAAAGCCCTTGATCCTTGCTAGGATCTCCAACATAAAACCTTGGGAAGTGATAATGATCACCTGCATTGATGACTTTATTGATATAAAGTAAATATTACAATGAGTTCTTAGTAAGAATGAGTAGAGAATTTCGTAGATTAAACTTAAGCTAAAGAACAGTGTGTTGTTGGATCCTCTATGACCAGCCAACAAAATGTCTGATATTTCTTGGATCCTCTATGACCAGCTTCATGAAAGTTATTTGACCAAGTATTCCGGGTCTTTAGCACAGTTGAGATGATTCTTCGTTGAGAATTGGTCTTCCCTTGACTACTTCTACACACATGTTACTTATAGACAAAATATGACCGTTATAAATATTGATAAAAATAATAACGGTAATTAGCTGGGATCCTGAAGTTGCTGAGGATCCTGGATATAGTAATGATCTCGGTCCCAACAATTTCAGTTGATGGTGACCTGTTCACCAGATAGCATGCAGTGTTAACTGCTTCCACCCAGAATTTCTTAGATAAGTTAGCAAATATCCGCATGCACCTTGCACGTTGCATGAGTGTTTGGTTCATACGTTCTGCCACTCCATTTTGCTGTGGTCTGTGTCGTACAGTGAGGTGCCTCACTATACCTTCAGCCTTGCAGAAATTGTCAAATGGAGCATTGCAGAACTCCAACCTATTGTATGTCCTCAGAGTCTTGACCTATTTTCCAATCATTTTCTTAACCATGGTCTTCCACTCCTTGAACTTCCCAAACACCTCATCCTTCGTCTTCAGAAAGTACAACCAAACCTTCCTAGAATAGTCATCAATAAACGTCACGAAGTATGAGCATCCTCCTTGAGACTTCACTGGTGCAGGACCCCACAAATCTGAGTGAGAATACTCCAGGATTTCTTTGCTTGTGTGTTGACCGGTATCGAACTTCACTGTGCGATGCTTTCCCTTGACGCAAGCTTCACAAAAATTTATACTTCATGTAGCCTCTTCACCAAGTAGTCCTTGTTTACTTAGAACTGAGATGCCCTTCTCACTCATGTGCCCCAACTTACGATGCCATAACTCTGTCTTGTCATCACCTTCATTCAAGGATTGGGAGATAGCCACCATTCCCATAACCGTACTGCCTTCTAGGATATAGATCTCTCCATGATTCATCTTCCATTTCATTTAACCAAAGAGCCTTTGGTCACTTTGAACCAGTTGCCTTCACCACCGTACCTCATCCCATTCTTAGCCAATGTGACAAGAGAAATTAGATTCTTCCAAAGTTCTGGAACGTACCAGCAATCTAACTTCCTAACCATGCCATCATGCGTCTCGATTTGCACTGTGCCACTACCTTTTATACTGCTCACCCAATCATCACCCATCTTGACTATGCCATCCCACTCTTTGAAGGAGTCGAACCAGTCACGATTATACGTCATGTGATAGGATGGTCCAGAATCCAAGACACAAGTATCAACAGAACTTGATGTACACACAATCAGTACATCACCATCGTCCCGTTCATCAGAACTTTCCTGAACCACATTAGCAGTGTTATTGCTGCTTGATTAACTCTTTGGCTTCCCATTCCTCAGCTGTGGACAATTTGGCTTGAAGTGCCCCTTCTCCTTATAGTTATAACATTTCATGTTTGATGATCCTTTAGACTTTGATTTTGAACGTGATCTCCCTCTTTTTCCCCCTTTACTCTCTTCTGTCCTCCCTCTCCCTGCAAACAAACCGGAACTGGACACCTCCTCTCCACCTGAAACTTTTCTTTTCAGTTCCTTGGACATCAGAGAGTCCTTCAGATCATTTACAGTGATCGTGGTCCTACCATAAAGCATGGTATTAACAAAATTATCATATGAGTTAGGAAGCAAACATAAGCGAATGAGTGCCTGATCTTCATCTTTCATCTTCACATGAACACCTTGTAGATCCAAGATGATACGATTGAAGTTATCCAGATGATCTTTCACTTGGGTACTTTCAGACATTCTGAGAGTGTACAACCTTTGCTTCTGATACAACCTGTTCGTCAGTGAGTTGTTTTGGTACTTGTCACAAAATTTATCCCAGAGCCCAGAAGCAGTTATTTGATCCACAACCTCCCTCACTACTTCATCTGTCAAGCTCAATAGAATGGCACTATGTGCCTTCGTCATAATATCCACCTTCCTATCAGCCGCCATGTCCTTTGGCAGTTTTGCCTCTCCTTCCAGTGTCACCGTACATCCTTGTTGAACCAGAAGAGCCCTCACGTTCACCTTCCACAAAGTGAATTCATTTGAGTCATTGAACTTCTCCAAATCAAAGTTGCGAGTAGACATCTTCAATTATAGGAATACAAACCGCAACTCTGGTACCACTTGTTAGGAAGTAAAGCAGATAACTTAGCAAAACCAAAATACACGAGACACAATATTTACTTGAGTAGGTCAAGGTGACCTATGTCCACGGGCAGGAGGGGAGTATTCTTTATTTCAGAGCTCTCAACATAGAGGTTACAAGCACAATTACACAGAGATTCTCCTATCACTCTAGAATTCAAGATACAAAATGACCTAGCATGCATCCCTATTTATACTTGATGGATCAGACCTAAAACCCTAATGGGCCAAGGACATTGTCCCATAGGCCCATGAAGGGTGTCAACCAATCACAATTCGCCATGCAACATCTTCAGGAACATTCTTGAGCATTATCACCTTCTAGGTATACTTGGATCAACATGGCAAAGCAAAGGAATCAATATGGCGTATCATGTACCAAGATGGTCCATGATGGCGCAATAGCTTCTTCATTGCGCACTAGCAACGCTAGTTGGTGCAACAAGGATCTAAATGGAACAAGAGCATCAAGTATGGTGCACAACATCAATCTTGGAGAAACAACATCACCATGAGTAACCGGCACATGCATGGCTCAATAAGGCCATACATGGCTCAACAAGAAAACAAGATGGCACAAGAGGAGAACAAGATGGCGCAAGAGCATCCCTCTTGACCAATCACTTCATCATGTGGCGCAACAAGGACCCCTTGTTGCTCCATATCTCTTCCAAGTGCTTCAAACTCCTTCTAGGTGCTCCAAACCCCCTTGTACACGATTCGTTCCTTTGGCACTTGATCAGTTCCTTTGTGTAATGATCCATTCCTGTCTTAGAAGATCCGTTCCTTTGTCATATGCTCTGTGAACCCCAAGTGTTCATTGAGGTCCAAGTGATCCAAATGCTTCATGAACATGATCCAAATGCTCAAAATGCTCGAGTCACATTTAACAAAGCTTACTATGATCGTTTTAACTATTTGATTCATAAATTCTAAAGTTATAATTTTGTTTGATCAGTACTTGAATTCAACATTACTTTTACTTAAGGTTTATGGAAATAATGGAAGAACATATTCCTTATGATCAAAACTCAATAGAATTTTGATTCATATTCGCTATCGCATCTTTACAACATCTTGAAAACGCATGAAGAAGAGGTGAAGGAATTGTCTGAGGAGAAAGATAAGATGAGTTTTGGTGGTCGTTTGGTACTTGTGTCAAAAATGAATGTTAAAGATGTGTGTTCTGATGAAGAAGAGGTTGATGGCAAAGAAGGATTGATAGTGATGTATGATGAAAAAGTAGTGTCTTACTACTTCAAAAACAATGTTAATAAATTTTATAAGAAGCCAATGAATATCAATTTCAAGAAAAATTCTTTCGAGTGAGCATCCTCAGCATCAAGTTCTGGAGTTTAACACAAAGGTGATAAAGGTTTAGTTGAGAAGGTTGAGAAGAAAGTTGAGAAGAAAGTTGAGAAGAAGGTTACTGGAGATTTTGGCTATGACTACAATTATTTCAAAGGAAAATACCATTTAGCAAGGGATTGTATGTTAAATAAGAAAGAGGAGAAGCATGAGAACATTAAACACAAGGCATATTATTCAATGAACATCGAAGAACTAAGAGCTAAGTCAAAGAATCAATCTCTGGTTGTGAAGGGTTTTGATGAAGATGATGACAAATATCAAATCTAGTCATCAGGATCAGATGATGAAAAGATGCATCACCCACGCATGGAGCCATGTTCGCTAGACATATGGGTGATGAGAAGCATGTGTATGAAGGATTTGAGTTAGATGGCGAGGAAGAAAGTGCAGATGGAGATGAGAATGTAGAAGGACAATGTTTAATGGCGCTCACCTCTAAGTGTCCATTGACAGAGAAGGTATGTAATCTCTTAATCTCACTTAATACTTCTTCAAGTTCTTATGACTATCTAATCTGATATTGATGATGATTGTTCTTACTTAAATAATTTTTTAATTTTCCTTGGTAGTGAAGAGGAACGCAACAAGGCTAAATTGTTCAATGTTAATAATAGAGTTGAGGAGAAAAATTATGGGATTGGTAGTTTGAATTTTAAATTGAATAATGTTAATTTAGATCGTGCTTCTGTGAGTTTAGATAATATCTTGTTAACTAAATTGAGGAACATTTATTGTAACACATCCAAAACACTATTTGGTAAACTCACGTTCTTATATCACTCATCTGACATTGTAAGGAACAACATCGTAAGCTTTTACCATATATCACATTCAAAAAGGAATTAGTTGACGAAGCTTCATTTGATTATGAGAGTAGGGTTTCCCAATTTGATAAGGTACCTAATGATTCACATGCTTATGGTGTAGTTAATATTAATCAATATTTGCATGCTGTTGAATTAGTTGTTATGGTTAATGATACTCTGAGTAAAAATGAGAGAATGAAAATCTTAAACAAAAACAAAATCTTCACACAATGTTCTCAAGAAAATTTTGATGATATTGAAGATTATTATAACAATACGAGTGAAATTGAAGAAGATGAATGTGTTGATTTTTCGAAGTTTTTAATCATTAAAATTAACTTATTGGCTAAAATTGAAGAAACTAGTGAATCAACATCGAATCTTAAAGTTGATTCATATTCAACAACTAAACTAAAGTTGCTCAAGAGAAAGTTGATATCGAAGATATCACAAACAATGAAAGTAAATTTGATGATAAGGAAATTCCACGAGTTCTTCAATCACATGTATTTTAGTATACAAAAGAGTATACAAATGTTTTAAATGAAAAAGGAATAAAATTCTCTTCAACAAAATGTTGTGCTTTATCCTCAATATCTGGATTTTCCAAACCAAGCTTATGTGACATCAGGAAATAAAGAAAATGTTAATGCGAAGTTGAGAGACTTGTTAAATGAGGATAATAAGAAAGTGTCTGATGAGGGTTTTTATTCAAATCGGAATTTTAAGGAAAATAATTTGAATCAAAGATCACAGACTTTTCAAAGAAAATAAAATCGAAAGCAAAGTTCATCATATAATAAAACAAATAAAATAAGCATTTACGTTGTGAAAGGAACTGAATCTCTTGGTAACGACATATCGAAACCCATTTATGTGTCAATTCGAAAAGAGCCAAATGTTTATAGTTCTAAACAAAATAAACAAAAATCACCTTTGAAAAAGTCTCAATCAAATTGAAATCTTTGATATAACTCTTACTGGAAGAATTAGCATAATCTTCAAAAACAATTTTTTTTTTCAAAAAGAGTCTCAAAGTAAAACTCAAAAAAGTCCTCAAAAGCCATACTCAAAGGGTTATCCAAATCCTCTTTATAACATTTCTTAAAGTCATCCACAAAATCGTTTTGCAATCCATAAAGAAAAGATTGTTCAAAACGGATCTCAAAATTGTTTTCCGAACAATTCACAAAATCATTTTAAAAGGGAAATTCGACAAGAGTACTCTGATTCTAGTTTTCAACAAACCCCAAGGAAACCTTTTCAACATCAAACTCAAAAAAAACCATAACCAACAAAGTTGTTAAGGAAAATGTGTTGTTTACTCTAAATCATCCAAATTTTCCAAATGCTATTTCCAAACAAAAGTTGAAGGTTACTTTTTCTAAGAGTAACAGTGATATTGACCATTTCAATCACTGGTTTGAGTACAATAACAAGAATTTTTGGAAGGTCAAGTAAAAGAAGTATGTGAAACTTATTTATGTGAATCAACTAATGGAAGTACATGTTCACAAGAAACAATATTGAATCCATCAAAATGGAGTGAAGTGAAAACAACACCCAAAAATGAGTTTTGTGAGGTTAAAGTTGAAAAAGAGAAAATGAATGTTGATGATTCAATATTGAATGAACATCTATCTTTACCTCAAGTTAATGATGTTGATTTGATTGATCAACTTAAGTTCAAAGTTCGCAATTGGACTTGCAATTTCACGTTTCACACTACCTTCCACACTAATGTTTAAGGACCGAAAAAGCTTTAGGAACCTAAATATCCCTAAATGATTGAAGGTACTGTGTGACGAGAAATATGATGAAAACCGGTACATCAACAGTGGATGCTCGCGTCACATAACCAGAATGAAGGAATGTTTAAGTGATTTTAGGAAACTCAATAATGTTGGAGTAGTGAAGTTTGGCAATAACAATAAGTGCATTATCAATGGCTATGGAAAATAACAAATGTAAATTTTAAAATCAAAATAGTTGCTTATGTTGAAGGTTTGAAACATAATCTAATAAAAATGTCTCAATTGGTTGTAGGTACGGGAAATCAAGTAATGTTCGATTAAGAACAAAGTGTCATCTCCAACAAAACACCAAACAAAGTCTTGTTAAAATCCAAGACAAAATGGGATATGTTGACTTTAAACATGAAAACCCATTGTAGAATTACCCTCTATTGGCTTATTATTGAAGGCTTGCATAGATGTAAGTTGATTTGGGCATCAAAGACTCTCTCACTTGAATTTTAAAAATCTCAATAAACTTGTCTTAAATGATTTAGTTAGAGGTTTACTATTGTTAAAATTTGACAATGATTCCTTGTGTGCTGCTTGTGAGAAAGGAAAATAATATCGAAAAGGTCATGAAATGGTCATTGACTTAAAGATTTTCGAACCTCTATAACTTCTACATATTGATTTATGTGGACCTTCGACAATTGTGTCCATTGGAGGGAAGAACTATATTTTAGTCATAATAGATGACTTTTCACGTTTTACATGGGTATAATTTCTTTGAGGAAAGTCTGAAATTTCACAAGTCATAAACGACTTCATCAAATGCATTAAAGTAAGCTTGAAGAAAACAGTCTGAAGGATACAAAGTGATAACGGAACAGAATTCAAGAATCAATTTCTTGAATCATTCTTGATTAAGCAAGGAATTTCTCACAATCTTTCATCACCATATACATCACATCATAATGGACTTGTTGAAAGGAGAATTCGTTCCTTGTGTGAAGTAGCTAGAACAATGCTAACATATTCGAATCTACTTCAATATTATTGAACATAGACTATTTCTATTGTGTGTTTCACTTAAAATTGTTCGTTTATCTGTTAAAATGTTGTCGCGGGCGTATTAAGCAAATAATATTTCACTGTTGGTTGTACAAAAAGATAGCACAAGGAAGCAGGGTTGAATCCTCAGAGATGCATCCTAATAGTCAATACCTTTTTGCATAAGGCACAGTCTAGTCAAAACGGAAAATATATAACGGGGGATTTTTTATTATTAACTAAAAAATAAAATTACAGTGAAAATAAACTAAATAAAACACAGTAATAGAAACGAATTCCACTATGTTGTGACTTTCTTAATCATGCAATCAGCCCACATCAGGATATTCAGAATGTGTTCTATCTAAGGTGGTACTGAGAAAAACTAAAAAGATCTAGTATAATCTCTTTTACCTAGTTAAATTAAGTAAAACAAGCTCTTCAGTTAACCCTAAGTTTTTACTGTCTAACTAAACAAGCTTTTAATTGAGATCAGAAAAGTTGCATTAAGATTTGTGTAAAATTCCAACCAATATCCAATACTTCTCACAAGCTCGAAAGCGTAAAGGTATGATATTTCAACTTATATCAGAGTTAAATCCCAAACACGAAACCAATATGATACTTGTTATTTATTACTAGTTGACAAGAATAATTACGGATTCTATTAACTAATTAACTGGAATGATATTACCCAAGCTAGGTGATCAGACTAACAAGAATTAAAAATCAAATGTTCATTAAGTTCAAAACTGAAACAACTAATAGAAGCACATAAAGAAAATCATATTTGATAACTGATCATATGAAAAGTACTAGTCTAATGTAGAACTGAAAACTAGTGTTTTAACCCGATATGGCTAAAAACGAATCTAAACTAATTAAAAGAAAAACAAACTGATTAATCTTCTAAACCAAGTGTGTGAGATGATTCACATCCTTCAGATCTTTAGAAAGCGCTGGAAAGTGTTAAAAACCGCCTTTAGAAGTGTTTTTCATCGTTTGGAACCGCCTCTCCTTCAAATTTGATCATGAGGAACGTATTTATATGCAAGCAGAAACCTTCTGGAACAAGAAAGCAGAAAATGTGATCACAGAAAGCGTATATGCGATCGAAGAAATTGTTATTTTTTCCAGATTTTCCCTTAAATGAAGTCTGAGGCTATTTTTGAAGTTTCGGGAGTTGCATCACGAAAATGCGATGGCCGAAAGGGTATATGTGATCACAAATTTTCCTATTTTTGTCTAGATGGCATTTTCGACCCTGCAAGACCTCGACACATTTATGCGAAGGCAGAAACCAAAAAATACGATACTAGATATTGCTTTTCAGCTTGATTCGGACGTGATTCTTCAGTTTAAGCACTCCTAGTCACTCCTTAGCATACTTCTTCAGTTCGAACTCCATTTAGGCTCCAATTATGCATCTAGCTACTCCCAAAGTACTGCTCCACTCGAATTATCTGAATATGACACAAAAATGCTAGCAGTACGGGAATTCTGATAAAAGACATGAGTTGAACATTATTTAAACTAATTACATGCAAATTTACAAATTATGATGCTAAATGTTAATAAAAGCTATCTTAAAAGATGCGTAAAATGGCATCTATCAAATCTCCCCAATCTTGAACCTTACTTGCCCTCATATAATAAAAAGATTAAACATTATAAACAAACAGAAAGATATAGATGACCTAAAAAGAATTTAGCATAAAAAATGAAATAAATAAAAGGAAACTTAAAAACATGAACTAAAAATACTTCAACCT
Source organism: Lactuca virosa (assembly GCF_052849685.1). Taxonomy (NCBI): domain Eukaryota; kingdom Viridiplantae; phylum Streptophyta; class Magnoliopsida; order Asterales; family Asteraceae; genus Lactuca; species Lactuca virosa. The sequence continues at coordinate 227,604,905 of NC_136432.1, forward strand.
TTTTTTCTCATATGATCATATTTCACACCGAGGAAGCTCCAATGAAATCACTACCTAGACGACAGTCTCAATACCTTTATTTCAGATTCATAATTAATATTTAATAAGTCAAACCAAGCTTGAGTAAATAATCGCCGAATTAAATTTGTGAAAATATTGTATTTTTAAAAGTAATTTTTACCTAGACTGACCCCTCCTTTTTTTTCAGAAATCATCCAGTAAACGTGGTAAGCTCCATTATGGACAAAAAAAAAATCCAAGCTCACCCCTATCATTCCATTATCGAGGGACCTGACTCATTATACCACACATCTTCTTTGTCTTAATCAACTCTTCACATTTAACTTTGCTTGGTTCTTGATTGTGACTTGAACTTGACTTTAAATTTCAGATTTCATCAAGTTGCTTGATGTACTGGTTCTAACGAATATATTGACTGGGCGTGAATTTTACATTGAGGCCCACCATATCTTCAATACTTCAAAAATGAAAATAAACTATGTGGATATAACAAGAGTTTTCCCCAAACCTAAAAAGGCGCATAACTATAGGGTTCAGTACTTCAATGAAAGATAAGGGTTATTTAATCTAGGTTTTTTTAAGGCATTTAAGGAAATTTTTTCTAAAACACTGTTCGTTTTTCCATCCCACACTTCCATTGTAAAAGTTATCCAACTCTTATGCCGGTTCATATTTCGAAAACATTTAATGCACTTTATGATATGAAAAAGATAATTCTTAAAATTGATTGCAATGAAACTGTTATTTTTGGTTAGTATCACATTTAATCTTTACATAGCTATCAAATGTAAATGATATCCTCCTCTTATGTAAAAATTTTAATTTTTTTTATTTTTTTGCACAAAATAAACTAAAATAACTAGAAATAAAATCTTTTTGGGTTTTTTTTTCTTTATTATGAGTGTAGAAAAATAAAAGAAAAATGTTTTTGGATTTTTCGAATTTTTAAATGCAAGTGCAATACAAAAATTAAAATGCTAAAAATAAATTTTAAAACATTTACCATAAAAAGTGAAAATTTTAAATTTTTAACAAAAAATTCAAAGTTTTACACTAACTCCCTCCCCAAGCTTAAAATGATGCATTGTCCTCAATGTTCAGAGAGAAATGAACTGCTCAATAAAGAATATAAAAACAAAAAGGGTGCAGCTAGGAAAGAATGTACCTCATAAATGTGCATAATTTCTGATTTTGATGAAGATGTGGTGAAAAATCTAAATTGTAGCAACTTTGAAGATCATCTAATTTACCCAAGTTAAGCTTGGAGCTGCGACCATCTCTTTATTGAAAGCATAAAAAAACGAAAAACTACTCCTCGGGTTGCCTCCCGGAAAACCGCCCATTTTTAACGTCGTTGGCTCGACTTTGCCCAACCAGATCTGTTAACAGATTTAGTTGGGACTTCTCTTCAGCTTAATCTTTTTCTTTGTCACTCCAGACCCCTTAAGATATGGTAGAATTGGAGGATCTGGAACTTGTGCAGCAAGCTAGAAAGACTTCTTATTTTTATCAGATAAGTTTTCCTTCTGATTTTCAAATTTCTATCACTTTCTGATCTTTTTCTTTCCAGAACTCTTCTCTTTCTTCTCTTTATATTTTCTCTTTTTAGATTCGTATCAGAAATCACCTCTCCCATATTTTCTTTTTCCAAAAGCATTTTTCTTTTAAATTTCTTCTCTGATGCTTCTTCATAAAAAATCAGCTTCTCCTTCACCTCCCCAAGCTTATTTCTTGTCAGGTTTTTATCAGCAGCTATTTTCCTTTCTTCATCTCCAAGATTTCCCTTTTTGTAGCTCCTCTGATGTGTTAGATATGTGTCTGTCAACAAATATTTCTTGCACAGAGAAATTAGAAAACTCAGAACAGTCCTTAGATAAAGGATTGTTGGTACCCATATAATTAACATAAACTTTATCTGTTGGAAAATCATCATAATTTATTTTAAAATGAACCACTTCTTCATCAAATTCCATTGAAATTGTACCATTAAAATCATAAATTTTCGTTTTTTGCTGTTTTCATGAATGGCGTGTCTAAAATAATAGAGTTTGTTTCTAATATGTTCAAATAACCCATGTCCAGAATATAAAAATCTGCGAGAAAGATCAATTTATTCACTTGGACAATAACATTCTCCAGTACACCTTTTGGGTGTACTGTCGAGTGATCAGCCAACTTGATAATTGTCCCGGTCTTTTACAAAGTTCCTAAATTTAATTTTTCAAAAATAGAAAAGGGAAGGTCATTGAATGAAGATCCTAGCTCAAGCATGGATTTTGGAAAATTAAGGTCACCCAATTTACAAGGAATCGAGAAAACTCTTGGATCCTTACACTTTGAGGTAAACTCTTTTGGAAAATAGCTGAAATCTTTTCACTAGCTTTTATTGTGTCTTAGTTTTAAATATTTTCTTTGATACGTATAATTAAATTAAAATTTTGGCATAACGATGGATGTGTTTTATAATATCTAAAAGTGGAAGATTTACATCAACCTTACGAAAAATTTCCATGATATCTTCATCCTCTCGTTCTCGCTTCGTACTCTTCAGTCGTGATGGGAATGATACAACTGGCTTATACTTCATTCAAATTCATCCTAGCTGATTTTGGATTTTCTATTCCTCTATATTTTTCATCTTACTCGTCAACCAAAACATCTTCATATTCTTCTTCAGCTTCTTTTTCTTTTTCTTTTTCATCTTCTTTTTCTTTTTCATCTTCTTTTTCTTCAGCTTCATATTCTTCCTCAACTTCTTTTTCTGGTTCCATTCGCTTGGGCATTCTTAAATTTTTCCACTACTCAAGGACATAGCAATCACAATGTATTTTGCATTATTTTCAGTGTGCCCTAGTAACTTTCCTTGAGATTCCAGATGACCCATATAAGTGGCAAGTTGAGACACCTGTTGTTCTAGATTCTTAATACCAGCTCTGGTTTCATTTTGAAACGCTTGGGTGCTTGTGGCAAGACTCTATACAAGATCTTGTAAGGCCACATTGAAACTACTAGGTTGCTGATTTGAAGGCCGATTCTGAAAATTCGGACTGTGATAATTTTGTTGATGATAATTTTGAAAATTCTACTGATAATTCGGTTGCTGTTGAAAACCCGGAGGATGTTGAAATTGTTGTTTTTGTTGATAATTGTTCTGATAAAAATTTGGTGGCTGATTAAACTTTTTCTGTAGCAGGTATCCTCCAACAGCTTTTACTGGAGCCACATCTTCTTGCAATAGTGGACACATATATGTTGGTTGTTCAGTTTTTAAGCAAATACCGCACTGTTTCTTTGCCACTGCTTTTTCCTTAATCAATAATAAAACAACTTTCTTCAGCTCAGAAGTTTGGGACTCCAGATAAGAATTCCTTACTTCTTTTACTCCCCATGGCTGATCTTCACACCACTTGTCTGTGTTTCCAGAATACTTTGACTCTATCGCTAACTTTTTGATCAGCTTGTGGATTTCCGTTGGTGTCATATTACCTAAAGATCAACCACTGAAAGCATTTTTAGACGACTTTCCATGGGTTTCAGACCTTCACAGAAGTATTTATACAACTGATAATCTCTTATCCCTGGTGGGGGCAATGAACCAACAACTTTTTGAATCTCTCCTAGTAAGTGTGTAAGGCTTTTCTTCTGCCTTGTTTAATACCAAGCATTTCTCTTCTGGGACTCGAAACTTGTGTTTCTGGAAAATACTTCTCTAAAAATAACTTCACGAGTTCCATCCAATTGGTGATGGAACCGGATGGGAGCTTGTATAACCATTCTCTTACTAAGTCTTGAAGTTAAAAGAGGAATGCCCTTAACTTTATCTGATCTTCTGTTACAGCATGCGACTTCATTCCTGAACAAACCACATGAAATTCCTTGAGGAATTTATGTGGGTATTCATTTTCTAGACCTCGGAATGTGGGAAGAAGATGTATCAACCCAGATTCAAGTTTGAAGTTTTGGGCTTCTAGAAAAGTAATGCAAAGAGGTTGTTGATTGACCTCTAAGGTGGCCCATTCTATGAGAGTCTTTTCTGCTTTGTCTCCTACGTCACTCATGACTGGTATTTTCAGATTCTGAAGGTTTTGGTGTTTCAACTTTTTCAGATTGGGTTTCAGAACAGTCTATTTTCTCGGATTTAACTGAGGATGGTGGGGAGTATGTTTTAAAGGGGCTATCAGAAGGTGAAGTTGGGGTACTTTCAGAAAAAAATGGAAAATTCAGATGTGGTTCGTTACACAACGAATTGCCTTGTGGTGTGGTGATTTTTCGAGGTACCGAATAGGATAAAACAAACAAAACGAACTGATTGCTTCTGTGTTGCTGCTTCTTTCTTCAGCTTTCTTGCAGTTCTTTCAATTTATGGATAAAAAATTAGAGGTGTACATGTACAAAAAGTTCTTGACATAAAACTTTTAGAAGCATCGTATACCCGACAACGGTGCCAGTTTGTTAACACGTTGTCGCGGGCGTATTAAGAAAATAATATTTCACTGCTACTTGCACTAAAAGATAACACAGGGAAGCAGGGCCGAATCCTCAGAGACACAATGTTGGGTTCGAAATAGTTGTAAGGTTTCGAAGCGTCCTTTGTTCAGAATTAGTATCGAAGTTGTCTTGTATATTTTGCATAAGGGTATCTGTATGTCGAAGCGTTAATGTTTAATTCCTTATGTATTTTTTGTTTGTTTTTGTCATCCCTATAAATAGGGAATAGGTACTAGAGTTAGAGTATCTTTTGAGTCTTTGCTACTTGTACTCTATATTTTCTCTGTATATCTCAAAAGAATCGAGCCAACCAGATCATATTTACTCTGTGTGTTCATGATTCATCTTATACTATGATCTCATTTCTTGTACTCGATTAATAACAACTACATTTGGTATCAGAGTAGGATTCAGATAGTTGATCTCTGATTTTCTCTTGTTATCAAAAGTTTTTGAGTCTCGTTCCAGATTCAAAATTTTCCGCACTTTTGGTTCTGAAAATCTACTCTGATCATCTATATTGATTCGATTCTGCTTTTAGTTTGTTAAATCGAGTCTTCTGTGTTTGATTTCTGGAAGTTTCATCCATCAGATCTTAATTTCTGAAGTTTTTTCCAAAACGCATTCGTACAACAATGGCAAAATTCAATATGAACACAATGACTTCTTATTCTCATCTTCGTGGTTCTTCAACCAAATCCCTATGTTGATCCCTGAGTACTATGATCAATGGGCGGAAATGATGGAAGACTATATGAATGGAATTGATTAAGATCTCTCGAAATGTATCACTGGAGATGCCGGATCTCCAAGTTCATTATAAAATATTGGATTTGCTGCTTCTAGACAAAAAGTTTCTAACGAAGCAGAGAGAAAGATGAGGGATGAGAAGAAATGCTAGCGAGAATTGAGAGGTGCTCTTCCACCTAAAAAACTAAAATTGTATTCTAGTCAATGCCTTTTTGCGTAAGGCACATTCTGCTCAAAACAAAAAATATAGAAAGGGGAATTTTATATTATTAACTAAAAAACTAAAATTGCAGTGAAAATAAACAAAATAAAAACGAATTCAGCACTACTGCGACTTTCCTAATCATGCAATCATCCCAAATCTGGTTATTCAGAATATGTTCTATCTAAGCTGGTATTGAGAGAAACTAACAGGCTCTACTATAATCTCTTTTACCTAGTTAAATTAACCAAAACAATCTCTTAAGTAAACCCAAAGTTTTTGTTGTATAATTAAACAAGCTATTAATTAAAATTAAAAAAGTTGCATTAACAACTGTGTAAATTTCCCAGCAATATCCAAGACTTCTCACAAGCTCAAAAGCGTAAAGGTATGATATTTCAGTAAATATGAGATTTAAATCCCAAACACAGAAGCAATCTGGAACTTTTTACTTATTACTAGTTGATAAGAACAATTACAGATTATATTAATTGAATAACGGTAATGATAAAACCCTAGCTAGGAGATCAAATGAACAAGAACTAAAAATCAAACGTTCATTAAGTTCAAAAGTGAAACAGCTAGATAGAAGCACATAAAGAAAATCAGATCTGATAACTAATCATATGAAAACTACTAGTATAAAACAGAACTGAAACCTAGGGTATAGTGTCACAACTAGCAATTTTAGGGTTGAGATTGTGACTATTGTTCAAACAACCCCTCTATGTAACCTTATTTCTTTAGGCTATTGAAGTCCAAAATTTCAATGTTATTGGAATCAATACGAGCGTACATTTACAATCAAGATGAAATATCTTCATGCAAGCCCAAAACTCGACCCAATAAGCCAGGTCCAATAAATTTTGGGCCTTAGCCCAAGAATTCTCGGCCCAAAACCCTTATTGAACCAAGACTTCTTCATTGGGCCCTATTGGGTCGATAACTTTTTCATTTGGTCTTGTTGAACCGAAAACCCTTCTTTGGGCCCTAATGGGCCGAAAACTTCTATTGGGCTCTATATTGGGCCGAAAACCTTCTATTGAGCATTAATGGGCCGAAAATCACTATTGGGCCTTCCATTCGGCCGAAATCACTTCAATGGGCCTTGTTAGGACGAAAACCTCTATTAGGCCTTCCTATTGGACCGAAAACTCCTTTGGGCCAAACCAAAAATCGGAACCATTCTTCTTGGGCCGAAAACCTCTTTGCTCGGTTATAGCTTTGAGCAAAAAAAAAAGGAAAAAGGGGTGGATAATAAGGGTTCCACCTCCTTATTACCTCCCATATATCCATGCATAGTCTCGCATGTATCAAGGTAACTATCCCATCACCTATCTATAAGTCAACACTTGTATGTTTATGTGACTATGTGTGTTGAAATGTTGATTACTTCATGTTAACACTCCATAAACTCGAGATTTTACAAATCTCATGTTGTTAGAATAAAGTTATCTTTGAATAAGTTCACATATCTTGCTATTATGTTGAAGAAGAAATAAGTTACTAAGTAAAAATGGTTTTTAGTGTGCGTTAAAAATCAAAGAAAATGTCATAACATATTTGGTTGTAAAAGCTTGAAAGATGGTGAAAATATGAGAGTTACACTCAAAATGGTTAATTTTTGGTTATATATATTTTTAACACTAATACTTGTACAAATATTGAAACATAATAAATCTCATGAACTTATATGAGATTTTGTGGAATTTGTGACATATTATAGTCACAACAAAAATAGAATATTTTTGTTTACAAATCTCTCAAATAAAATTTTGGGTACGTTAAAACACACTACAAAACTTGGTTATTTTTCTAAAAACTATTTTTATTAGTAAAATAGTCGTAATATGTTGTCATATTTTACTAGTTTGAATACGTAAAGGATTATACTATTTACACAACGTATATTACAATTAGACGAATTCATTAATGATTATTTATAAAAAGCGTTATAAATAACTGAACTAAAACGGTATACAGACCAAAAGTTTTACGACTAGAAAATTTCGCGTAAACCTGTTAAGGCACTTGTGAGACTCTCCTTCACCGTACCTACCTAGCTTACACCGTAAGTCCTGTAGTTATAACCAGAGTCTCCTGGAGGGAGAGAGAAGTAATTGTGTATAGATCTATACGGGGTTGACACCCCCACACCTGAGCTATTCGCTACAGCTAGACTAGGCCACTCTAGGGTGATAAATATCTTACCGAAACCGAAGCCTGAAGAACGTCATGTCAGACATTTTAGTCGTATCAAGCATGTTTGTAATTACTCACATAGGGATTAACAATGGTATTTTGGATTTACGAAATTATACAATTCACTGGTTTTATAAAATATAAAACTATGCTTCACTTTTGTATTTTACTATCACCACTCCAGTCTTAGGGTTTTAAGACTATACTTTTTCATAAAACAGGAAATATGGGATTTTCTGGGAATACATACTCTTTTTACTTACAAACAAAAGAAAACAAAGGACACACATGCAGTTATTCACAGTTTTAGAACGAGACTACAAACCATATTTTTACAGGAAACATCGGATTTTCTCGACTTATACAAATTATTACAATCAAAGATGTTACAAAGCTTTTTATACAAATATGCTTATGAACTCACCAAATTTTTAGTTGACGCTTTTCAAAACGACTTGTATTCTCAGGGACACAGTAAGTAGATATTCCGGGCTATGGATTTTGGATATTTACTACATTTTGGAACATCATATTTATTGTCACTTTTGTGTAAATTTGTAAAAAAAATACAATTTGTAAACAATGTATGTTGGTATCTTTAATGTATGATGATGGTTGCTATGTTTTCAATTATATTCAATTGTGATGATACAATACAATGAAGTCATCCGCCCTCGGACGTTTCCGCCGTCCTGGTTCGGGGGTGTGACATATAGCCAGACATGGGTTAAAACAAATATAAACTAAAAAAAGAAAAATGAATTGATTAATCTTCTAAACTAAGTGTGGGAGATGATTCATAGCATTTAGATCTTCAAAAAGTGTTGAAAAGTGTCATAAATCGCCTTTAGAAGTGTTTGTCGTGGTTTGGAACCATATATCCTTTGAATTTGATCATGGGACACGTATTTATCTACAAGCAGGAACCTTTTGGAACAAGAAAGCAGAAAATGTGATCGCATAAGGCATATATGCGATTGCAAAAATTGTTATTTTTTCTAGATTTTCCCTTAAATAAAGTACGATGCTATTTCTGAAGTTTCGGGAGTTGCTTCATTAAAATGCGATCGCAGAAAGGGTATATGCAATCGTACATTTTCCTTTTTTGTCCAGATGACTTTTTCGACCCTACAAAACCTCGACACATTTATGCAAACGTAGGAACTAAAAAATTTGATCGTAGATATTGCTTTTCAGATCGATTCGGATGCGATTCTTCAGTTTAAGCACTCCAAGTCATTCCTTATGTAACACCCATAAAAATAATGCCAATTTAAAACTTTTTAGGTCATTCAAAAACCAATAATTATTACAAATTTGTTTTCAAAATGGTTTCATGTCAGAGTATCCCATAATCAAATCATTAAAACATAAGGAGGTGCATGATCATGCCTTCGCCTTCCTGCGATCATCAGAAGTACCTGAAACAAGATCAACAATTGTAAGCCCGAAGCTTAGTGAGTTCTCCCAAAATACCAACGCCATACAAACCATAGCCATATCATATAAACAACATGCTTAATGAACCATCAGCCTGACTGGACCGCCTCGCAGGGCCATCAGTTTATATGGACCGCTCTCCGAGCCATCGGCACGTTTGGACCACCTCTCAGGGCCTTCAGCCTATCCGGACCGCTCGCTGCGCCTTCGGCCTGACTAGTATGCCCTAGCGGGGTCTGCAGTCTATCCGGGCTGCCCTGGGTATGTTGGCACAAGCAAAAAGCATGATCGCCTCAACCCAACCCCCAATCAAAAAATCATGTGCACATAAATATCATATGCTAGCTACCATGTACAGATAGTCATACAGATCTAACAGATCACTAACATAGTATCATCCTATAACCAAGATACCGATCTAACAGATCACTAACCATAGCATCATCCTATATACCAGGATACCGACCTAACCGGTCACTAACATAACATCATCCTATATACCAGGATACCGACCTAACCAGTTACTAATATATACCAGGATAACGATCCAAAGGAAGGGCCAACATTGGTGCCTTCGAACTTGCTAGTATGGTGAGGACAACTCACCTCACAAGTAGCTCGAAATGATAGTGTCAAACTCCCCAAATACAGCTCCAACTCAAACACCTTCTATTGGATGCCAACACGATGTAGATATCGGATCTACTAGCTTCCCCTCGTTCCAAGCTTCTTAATCTTCATGCTTCTTGGAGTCGGGATGTTACACCTTAACATCCTTCTTCATTTCTAACTCCATTTAGACTCCTAATATGCATCCAGCTACTCCCAAAGTACCGCTACACTTGAAATATCTGAAAATGACACAAAAAATGCTAGCAGTACAGGAATTCTAATAAAAGACATGAGCTGAACATTATTTAAACTAATGACATGAAAATGTACAAATTATGATGCTAAATTATAATATAAACTACCTTGAAAGATGCATAAAATGGCATATGTAAATATTGAAATTCAATATCACAACATATGAAATGATTAACAGAAGGAAATCTAATGTTAAATTTTTCCATGTTTTTGGTTGTAGATGTTTCATCATGAATTTGAAGGATCATCTTTCAATGTTTCAAGTTAAAGCTGATGAAGAAATATTTCTTGGATATTCTCAAAATTTTGTCTCATATAGGGTGATGAATAAAAGAAGAAGGATCAAAGAAACATTTAACTTGACTATCGACGATTATTTTGTTGAAAGTGTTGAAATTGTTTTTCCTCATAATCCAATTCTTTCTAACTCACAAGAATATTCTGATCCAATGCTTACCTTCGATGTTGATTTTGATTTAATTTTTGGTATTCCTCACATGACACTCAATGTTGAGATGAATATCGAATGTAATCAAGTTCCTAAAACATCAAAACATTTTGATGATTCTACTGTCACTGATGGACTAGTTGAAGAATGTATTAGTTTGCTATCAAATGGTCATGTCGAGGGGAGCAATCTTCGAAACAAGTTTCTGTTAAGAAGGAGAAACTGGCACCCACTACTCATGTTTATGGGGATCAATCGATGTCGAAGGTTGATGTTGAAGGTTAGCAAGATATCGAAGATGCACTCATACAGGGGGAAATTTGTCAAACATTTTTTGAAATTGGACAACCAAGTCTTGTAGAAAATAACAATGGTGCTTTAGGAGATATAAACTTTGATGATGATATTAATGATACTCTTTTTGTTGTACAAGAATTTTCTGATAGAGAAGACATCTTTAAGGATGTTGATATTGATTTCGATCTATCTTATGCACCAATGGAGAAATGGAAATGTGATCATCCAAAAGAACAAGTAATTGGTAATCCTAACTCTAGTTTTTTAGCCCGTGCACAGATTAGGGAATAACATGAAGTTCATAATGTTAACCAATAATTTTTCATGATCAATTTTTTCATTTCCAAATTCGAACCTAAGACATTTAAGGTTGCAGTAGAACATCCTGATGGGGTTGTTGCTATGCAATCTGAACTGGTTGAGTTCGATGGAAACTAGGTCTCAAGGTTAATACCTAAACCTGAAGATGTTTATGTTACTGGATTAAAATGGGTATTTCAAAACAGAGTTTATAAAGAAGGGAATCTTGTTCACAACAAGGCAAGACTTGTAGTTAAAGGTTATAGTCAACAAGAAGCTAATGATTATGATGAAACCTTTTCTCCTATCACAAGACTCGAAGCTATTTGAATTTTTCTTACATATACAGCTCACAAAAACATTGATGTTTAACAATTGGACGTCAAATGTTGTTTTCTAAATGAAGTACTCAAAGAAACTGTATATGTCGAACAACCACCTAGATTTGTGAATGATAAGATTCCTAATCATTGTTTTATTCTCGATAAAGTTGTTTATGCTTTAAAATAGGCACCAAGAGCTTGGTAAGCAACTTTAACCAATTTCTTGAAAATCTCTAAATTTAAGAAAAGATAAGTTGATGATACTTTATTTTCAAAGAAAGTAGGGGATCATCTCATGCTTATTCAAATTTTATGTAGATGACATTATTTTTGGTTCTGCTGACTCTACTTTATCGAAGGAATTTGAAGCTTTAATGTGCAGTCTGTTTGAAATACTCATGATGGGAAAAATTAACCAATTCTTGGGATTGAATATTCACCAAAGTAAAGAAGGAATCTTTATAAATAAAGAATCCTATATGAAGAACTTCCTTAGAAGATTTGGCATGACAAACTGCTAATGGTATTTAGCACGCACTTGAGTCCTTCTGTGGATAAACCTATTTTTGAACTAAAAACATATCGAAGCATGATTGGTTCTCTTTTGTATTTAACTACAAGTAGACCGAATATATCATGTTTTCTATGTGTAATTGTGCCAGGTATCAAGCCAACCCAAGAGAACCTCATCTTACTGTTGTAAAGAATATATTTTGATATCTTCTTTCAACTCGCACATTTCTGATTTGGTATCCAACAGATACTGTCATTTTCATTCAAGCTTGTACAGATGTTGATTTGGGTGATTGTCAACTTGATTGAAAAAGTACAACAGCAAGTTGTCAGTTTCTTGATGGAAAGTTAGTGAGTTGGGAGTCGAAGAAGAAAACAAGTGTATCAATATTGACAATAGAAGCCAAGTATATTGTTGTAGCAACATGTAATTTTCAAGTGATCTGGATACGAAGTCAATTATGTCAGTATGCGATAAACATGAAGAAAATATGTTTATTTTGTGACTCTCAAAGTGCAATTCGCATTTGTCATAATCCAATTAAACATTCTAAAACCAAAGATATTGTTCTTCGATATCATTTTATCAAAGATCAGGTCGAAGATGGCAATATTGAAGTCTGCTTCGTTCAAACAGAAGATCAACATGCAAACATTTTTACCAAGCCTCTTGATGAATGATATTTCGTAGGATTTTAAATGGCTTAGGAATGATGGAAGCTTGCTATGTTTCAAAATTGAATTAACCTTTGGATATCAAATTTTTTATTTTTCAGGAAAAACTATGATACTAAATGGTCTTCGATACCAACTATAGTTGTTGTTCACAATTGAGACCTTTGCTTGTCTTCGTCTTAGAAATATGCGTTGAATCAGTCAGAAGTGTTGACCTTCTATCAATGTATTGGTATAATTTTTATTTTCTCAATGTTATTTATTTTTCATTTTTGAAAAATCAAGAATACCAAAAAGTTTTTCTTTATTTATGTCCTTTGAAAGTTCAAAAATACGAAAAATATTTTCTTTACTTCTCTCTCTTAAAAAATCAAAAATATCAAAAATATTTTCTTTATTTTTGTCTTTTCAAAAATCAAAAATCTGAAAAATATTATTAGAATACCTTGTATTCAATTTTAAAACTATGGAATTGACAAAATTTCTCAACTATAATTTTATATTAACCCTGGACATCTTAAGTATAAACCAACTTAGAGTTATGGTTATTTGAAGATTGTTTCTATGATCAAATTTATTTTCACTATGCCTTTGTGAGAAACTCATTGTCCATCTTCTTATCTCAATTTCTTACACAAAGCACACACTTTGACGCACTACTCATCAGATCTCTAGTCGAAAACAACTAGAATCATGGTCTGCCAAAACTATGTGTTTGTGATTTTGAGATCATTATCACCATGATTTCAGTGAAACCCACCAAACAATACCTTTTTCGAATTGACGGTGAACAATTTATTGTTATATATCTTACAAAGGAATTGATGGATGAAAATTTTTAAGTATCATTATACCTTAACTGAATGCTCAAAATCTCAAGTTCATTCCTTTTTACTGATCTTAATGAAATTGACCATGGCCAAGTCATTTCTTACCAACGAAGATCCACGTTTTATTTCATGGATTCAAATTTTCAGATGAACATTTTTTTATCCTTTTGTTACTTTAAAATCTTCACCAAAGATTACATGAAGTTGATAATATCGATCACTCATACATATGTTTGCACTTATGTTAAGCTGAATATATGTTTGAAAACATTACCTAAATTTGATACATGTCAACGGATACCCTTTGATACTTCTCTATAAGTATTTAAGTGTAATTCACGGGAAACCACACAAGCTCTTCGATATCTCTCTTGATATTGACTGATGGGCATCTTTACCGAGATCTTACTGCCTTTGTATTGAAGTTATCTTCGATATCATGGTTTATTAAAAAAAATCTTAAAATTGATTCTACCTTTTCCTTTGGCACACAATTGCACAAGAATCCTTGAGGTTGCAAGTAACAACAATTAGTACAAAGATTCTAAAAAGTATGGTTCATGATTCCATATATTCTACCCATAAGTTGATGAGACCCAACTTTAACTATGTTCACTATCGAAGTTTTGGAAATTGTTCAATGTTCAAGACACGTTATCTTTGATATTTCATATACCGAGAAGTGACCGTTGTACAATAGGTGAAATCTACTATTTCTTACTATTCAATCGAGAGGAAAACAATTATGAAATTTACATGTGTTCGATAGCGACGATGTCACTTCAGTTATTTGCTTTACACATGGCAGTTCAAATTCAAAATTGACGCCATATAAAAAAGGGGTGTTTATGGTTCTTATTCACTTGTCCGATCCTCCGATTTCTCTCGAGGACCCTCAACCTAAATCCTCATGTTGTCTATAAAATCCTCTTGCTCGGATCATCATCGTGTCTAACATTGATCAATTCCATACTACTGACTAACAAACTTCACTGCCTCGGATGAAGATCCAATATAAAATCGTGCCTAGTTTAATCCAAATATTAATGCATATCTAAAGGGGCTTCACAGGCTTGTTTGACGCATGAACAATTATGTTCCTCATCAAACTCTGACTTCATTTATTATTATCTCGATGCCAAGGTTAATAAGGGAATGTTCAACCGTTTTTTACAACAAAAATCAAGAACTAATCACATTCCATATGGAGCCGAATAGACAAGCTTCATCTATATTCTATTTTAGCAGGGTTATGTTATAACATGAAGGTTGATTATGCTTCATTGTTGTAGGATGAGTTCACCATTTATCTCGATCACTTGAAAAAGGAAACTGAGATCGCTAGTGCCCACTTTTGGAGTATAATACTTATCAAAGCTTATCAGCATGCAATAATTCTTGTTCCTGAAGGAGTCGAGGTTGTTCAAATAATCTCATTTCAGATTCAAAAAAGTATGGCTGATAGTCTTGATGATTTTCCAGTTGTTGTACGGATAGAGGAGTCTATACTCAGTTTGGTTGAGGAGTCAAATAAGGTATTAATTCGTTATAGGGAACTGCTTGGTGATGTTCCTCACGCCATAGTTCCTAATAAAAGTAAATTCAAATCAAAAGGTGTTTTCATTAAAGAAGTGACTAGTGATGACCGACCTCAGAAAAAGCGAAAGGCTGCAGGCGTATTGAAGACATATGCAAGCAAGAAACAAGCAAAAAAGCCCACGAAACAAGGGCTTAGAAATAAGGTGATAGATGATGATGATGTAGGACATTAATTTTGATGATGTTATTATTGAAACATATATCAAAGAGGATACTAATACAGAGCTACATGAACTAGTTCAACCTTCACAGTTTTGTCCCGAATCTACTGATGACGATGCAGATCAACTCAGTAATGAGGTATTTTCTGAGGAACCTTTGAATGTTTCACCAAAAATATTTACCCGTATCAAGTATACTACAGAGGAAACATGTAACGTGGATGTCATTGTGAAAACATTTGACATGGACACAAACATCACGAACGCTGAAATACCTTTAGCGTATGTACCGATATCGAAACCTATTCCTCCACCATAGGCTTATTATGTTGAGTCCCATACGGAGGAGATTGAGAATCCAGACATTTGATATGGACACAAACATCACGAACGCTGAAATACCTTTAACGTCTGTACCGATATCGTAACCTATTCCACTACCAAATTCGACATTGCCTACATCTACAATCCAAATCACTTCCATACCCACACACTAGCCTATGTTTGATGTGATTTTTAAACAACCTTTCACAACACTTTATCTTCACAATCCACTTATCCCTAAATTGATCAAGGTCATGAGGTTTGTTAATATATTGATGCGGATGAAGGCTTTGATCCTGAGGAGGATAATGTTCGAATGAAACGATTATGTCAGGAAAATAGTTCAAGATTCTTAATTACAAAATGAATATGATCTTGCAGTTTTTGAATGACTCCACTACGAATAACTCTTTGAAAACAGTTAGCAAAGAAGAGGGGGTATCCTTAATAACTTCTCAAGCGTCAAAGATCAAAGGGATGCTTCAGGGAGTTGTTACTGATCTTCACAAAAAAATTGTTTGAATCTCAAAATTTATGAAGGTTGATGTGACAGAGGTTCTCAATGATTCTAAGGAGAGACATGAAATTTTTGAAAAGAATTTGGATGAATTTAATAAGTTTGTTCAAATTAAAGTTAAAGAAGTTTATTATATTATCACATCTAAATTGAGGAAGATAGATAGCTTGTTTTTGGGCGTTTAAAAAAATGTTGATGTTTTTTTGTCTGCAACATAACCCATGATCGATGATATTTGAGCTTTCAATGTCGAATATAAAGAAGCATTGGCTGAGAAGAAAATAGGTGATGAAACACTTTACAAAGGGTATTGAGACTTCTCTCAATAAATTTCAAGAACAAATCTTGAAGGTAAAAACTATCTATACATCTTATGAGCATGTCAACAAAGTTGTATCTTAGATTGAAACATTTTTCAAGTCACAAGTTTCTCCAACTATGGATCTTGTACTTCGACTACCAACAAATGCTACAAATGTTGCAAATGCTCCACGAGCTATGCTTGTGTCGCAAGACGGAAAAAAGGGTGGTTCATCGAGGTTTGGTGAAGAAGACAAAGGAAAAGTGGTTAGGAAATTCTTCACAACTCGAATTCCTATTCAAACCACCACAAAGCCTGTAGATATGATGACAACAACAACAACATTAAATTCTAATGTCAAAGTTGATAAGTCTAAGCTTCAGTCAAAGAAAAGTTTGGTTATCAAAGAAGGCGGATATTATACAACAAATCAAAGAAAAGTTTGGTTATCAAAGAAGGCAGATATTACCCTCCTCGTATTAACAAAGGAGGCGTGAACACGGTATGGAATTACGAAACAATTGAATCAGTAGCCTTTAGGGAGGAAGATGCCATTGAAAAGATGCCCACATTGATCTATTCGATTGCAAACTCTATAATGGAGCAATTGGATATTCCATTAAATCCAACTATGTTTACCTTTCCTCAGTTCAAGCTTGCAAACACCTTCGAAGATGAAGAAGAATTTAAGGTGATTAAGATGAGACTAGAAGAGGTTTGGTCGTCGAAGAAGATAATCAAGTTGATACCAATAACGAAGGATGTGGAGTTTGAAAACCTACTTCAAAAGTATTGATACAAGGCTATAAGGGTAGACAACAGCGTATGTAAATTCACCATAGTTGATTTCCTTTGATAAATCTAAATGATCTCAATGTTGTGGTTTTCCTTCTTGGTCATTTGGATGATAAACATGTAGTAGAAAAAAGGACATACGTTGTGGGGTATGGGTATATAAAGAGTTTCTTGGACTGCTATTTAGCTCATCTTGGCTTGACATACTTTGAGATTGCGAAGGCATACAACAAACCACATCCAAATCCAAACTCCAAACTAGATGATTATGATATCAATTAGTATGAAGATGGAGAGATTCTTTTGAAACCATTGGAAGTATTCTTTCAAGGGAAGAAATTAAAAGGATGATAGAAGAAATATTTCATCTACACAAACCTGAAAGCCATATACTCGATAGCAAATCTGACAAACCTTCTGCTAAGGATAAAGAAGTGTAAGAAAAAAATCTAATGCTAATAGAATGCAAATAAGAGAAGGGGTATGTTGGTATTTTGAAATAAGGAAGACATTGATGGAAACAGTAAAGACACTACCACCCATATGAAGACTATAATACTCTTCGCAAAGTGGGAGAATGTAGAGTTTATTTGTTACAAAAATATTTAATGTCTAGTGTGGTTTCTATTGTCTATATCAAAGTTTACATGACTTCAATATATCTATACATTTCAGGAGGCGCTTTTTTATTTGTAATTTAATGTTGATGTCTTCTTTTATGTTTTGTATATGTTGATAGCACTATAAATAGTGTTGTAGCATAGGTTATTTGTACACTTTTGGTCACACTCTTAGAACACTTGTACCTTTGTTGCATTTCAGAAAATAAAATCTTAAGCCATTTTCTTTACATTCTCGTGTTCAATTACATACGAAATAATTTTTTGATTGAATTCTTTAACACTTTAGTGGTATTTTGGTAAGCTCACTAAGTATTGTGCTTACGGTTAAAAGTAATTTGTTTTTTGTACTTCTAGTAGCAAGGGTAAAGAGCCAACTTGATTGCATTACATCCACCAATAGTTTCCGCACTTTGTAATTTTCGGATTATTCTAATGTTTTTATGAACACTGCAAACTCATGTTTTGGATTTTTGGACTTATGAAACTTACGAAATCGTTTTATTACTTTAAATATAAAATGTTTTCCTAGCATTTTCGAGATGTTACACTATATTTAAAGATTACTAAAAAATATGAAGTTTTATATATTTATTAATTACTTCATTAAAAAAGAAACCTCAACTTTTCAAAAATAAGGAAAACAAAGTAAGTTTTTTGAAAAAAAAAAATTGTTTTTTAAAATATCAATATAGATCTCTATTTAAAAACAACGAAAAATCACAAATAATAGTATATTAGGTTTTCTTCGATAAAAAAACATGGACTAAAAAAACTAAAACTAAAAAAAGAAGTGGGTTTGTAAAATCCAGTGCATGCGCATCTAATGTACAAAATTACAAGCCTTCATTTGGTAGTCGATCCCTTTTAAATTCTTTGGTTCCTTAATTAATAATTGTTATCTAAACTTTATATATAGATATATATATATATATATATATATATATATATACACACACACACACACAGAGAGACACACACTATGCGTAATCATGCAAATTGCGCAAGAATACAATTATACAGTTAAGATAGTCGTGCGTAAATGTTTAAATCAACAACGGATTCAAGAATGTGGATATTGAGAGAACAAATATAATCAAAATTAAAAATAACTATTTACACAAACTTGTTTAATATAGAAAGTTGTACCTCCAAAAGTATAATATAAACATATATTACTATTGGATCCGTAGAGTTTCGTTTGTTAAAAATGATTGATTATACTGTTATAAAAAATTTATAGAAACACATATTTCTTAATAAAAATGACCAAAAATTAACATATATTTCTTTTGGAGAGGAGACGTAAACAAAATATTTATAATGACATAAACAACCATATTTTGATAAAAAAAAATACTAATGGCTGGTATGTTTATGTTGGATTATGTTAAAAGCTTGTATCATAATGTCGATAAAAGTTATGTGGTCTCAACAGTATATTCTAATTTATACGAAATTGAAAGTTATAGGAAAATGTATTAAAATTATACATATTATAACAATATAAACATAAATTAAATAAATAGAATAAATGTAACATCCGGATTTTCAGGTATCATAAATTGAGTATTTATTTTTGAGTCAAGGAGAGGGACTCGACGAGTTGACGCCTAAACTCGTCGAGTAGGATCGCGGCTGCTGACTAGGATTAATGAATGGACTCGACGATTCGGCGAGTCGACTCGACGAGTCCGCGCTGTGGACATAAACCCTAAATCTTCAGGCATGTGCCCTATTTAAGGGTCCTTATGGCCCTCGTTGCGGCCACACACCCACTTGAGAAACCCTAACGAACCAGAGAGCATAGAGAGTGAGGGAAGAAGCTAATTGCATCACCTTTAGTGCATTCTTGCAAGAAGAAGAGAGGGGATTCAAGCTAGGCTGATTGAGGAGCTCAGACCTACCATTACTTCACTAAAGGTTGCTGTTGAGGTATGAATCCATGCCTATTTTCGTGTATATAGTAGATCTCTTGAATCTAGGGTTTCTTTACCCTTTCTTTAGTTGGAATATGGAGCATGTGAAGTCCCATTGAGGAATAGACTTTAGATCTGGACCTTGAGAGGTCCAGAGTGTCCCAACAACCAAGCTTTATGTTGTTACATGAGAATATTGAGCCTAGGACTCCATTTTTAGAGCTATTTCATCAAATAGAGCCATATGTGTGATGCATGAACGTAAAGTTAAGACCTTTACGTGACTTTTGGGTGTTAGAAGGTCAGATCTATAAGTTAGAGAAACAGATCTGACCTCAGAAGGTCGTTTGAGCATTCTCATGGAAGAAACTCGCCGAGTCCATGAGAGGACTCGACGAGTCGGATTGTGTTGCACCACAATTCGCGATCAGTGGTAACCCGTCGAGAGAAAGGTTAACTCGACGAGTCGAGTGAGGCCTTAGGAGGATTTAGAGGGCAGGCATGGACTTGCCGAGTCACCCGAGTGCACTCGACGAGTCTGGTCAAAGTTGGACCGTTGACTAGGGTTGACTTTTAGGGTTTAGTCAACATTTGGACATTGGGCTATTGGAGGGGTAAAATGGTCTTTTCCCTTCTGAGAGAATATAGGGAGGGACTAGTCTAGTCTTTGAGAGCCGTATTAATTAGAGATAATTACTTTATGTGATTAGGCGGAGGCTAGATCAGTGATTCGAGTTCAAGACTTTCCGAGATTACCCGAGGTGAGTCTTCTCACTATACATTACCTAGAGTGGTAACTATGTACAGACCGGAGGGTCTTATGTGTTATGTGTATGTTTGAGTTTATGTGCATTGTGATATATGTATGCTATGTGTTATATAGACCGGACCGGAGGGTCCTACGATTTACACCGGACCAGAAGGTCCAACGATTTAGACCGGACCAGAGGGTCTAACGAGCTAGACCGGACTGGAGGGTCCAACAAGCTACGGAACTGAAGGATCCTGCTGAGACACATTGACCGGAGGGTCATACTGAGTTATAGCCTCGAGTGGCTTATGTGTTGTATGTGGTATTTGTTGGATTAATGTCTAAGTCCATAACTATATTTGGTATGTACTTGACCCGACCCGGCATGGTCCATTTGGGTTGCACTTCACCGGCACAATTTATATGGATAGTCTTTTGAGAATAGTATATTTATGATTTATATTAATATATTATAAGTTCTAATATATTAATATGGAATCATATTATTTAATTAGTATTGATCAAGAATTAATTTAGAATTAATTAAGTGATCAAAAAGAACTAATTAAATATGGACTCTTATATATATGGAATGGGCCAAGTTCATTTAGGTTGGGCTAAGCTTTCATGGATGGTCCATGGAGCTTTTAACCCATGGATCCTATGTAAATGAAAGGTCATGAGTATTAGGGTTTACATGGATGTAACCCTAATCCTCCATAATATATAAAGGGGTCCTTGGCTCACAAAATTGGCACAAGTGTGTGAAAATAAGAGTGGGTCGATTTTAGTGTGCATACATATGCTCTCAAGTTCTTCCAAGGTGTTTTGATGATTTGTAATTCCATTTGAGGCTTCCACACTATTGGGGCTAAGCTCTTAAAGCTTGAAGACATCAAGCTACATCAAAAGGTATGTCATCTAACTAGAACTTTGTAGTATAGGTGCTTCATAATATGCTAGTTAGGATGAAACCTTGGAATAGTTAATATTTGCATGTATAATAGAGAAAACATATATCCAAGGTTTATAGGGTTGCATGTACACCATAGGAGTGTTAGAATGCTCAAAACCCAACAGTGGTATCAGAGCCATGGGTTGTTTTCTATTATATTTGATGCAAATGTTTTTTTTTCAAGTTGAAGGAAAAAAAAAGGAAAAAAACATGAAGTTTGTCATATTTAATATAATTACTTCATTTTATGAAAAACTAATTATTTTTAAAATTTGAGTCACTTTACTATATGAGTTGAATTAGGTCAAATTTAGTAAAAGATAAAATGATATGATTATTTTATTAGTTTTAAAAGTTTGATCTAAATAGTTTTTTGAAACCTCCATAAGTTATGGATATGAAAAGATTTTAAAAAAAATTGATTCAAAGTTTTTTATGGAGTTACAAAACTTGATCTTAAGGTTTTAAAATTCCATAACTTGTTCTTAAGTTATGGAACATGAAAAGTTTTTTGGTGTTACCTTGTTTTATGAGTTAATTTAGATTGATGAAAAATATTATTTGTTAAGTTGCTTTCAATCCATATTAATCTAAAAGAAGTTCATAAAAGGTGTTTTTGTAACTTTTCTTCAAGTCACATAAAAGGTCACATTTATGAATCTTAAAACTCATAAAAGTGTCATAGGTTACACAAAAATGAAGAGTTTTTTTTTTTCATTAAACTATTTTATGACTCCATAACTTGTCCTCAAGTTATGGATGTTTAAGAGTCACTTCTTTAAAAGTGTTATTAAAGAATAAGAGGTTACATAAAAATGAAGAGTCTTCATTTTAATTAACCATTAAACTCATAAGTTATGAAATGAAAGGTTTTGAATAGTTTCAAAACTTGCCCTCAAGTTTTGGAATTTGTAAAGTCTCACACACATTAATGCTTTAATTCCAAACTCTACAATTTTAAAAGTTAAAATTCAAACTTTATGGACTTCATTAAATTAGTTAAAGTGTTTAATTAAAAGAGTTAATAATTCCATAAAGACAATGTTTAAGTTTAATTAAATTAAGAGTATAGTTTAATTAATAGATTAAACCACCAAGTATTTTAAATGTTTAAAATACACCCTTATACTATTATTATAATTTTAATTATATAGATATGTATAAGATAAAGTCAATCTTACCGTTAGTAGGCCTCATTCACGAAGCCGGTCTATAAGGGAGGTATAAGGTTACTGCCTATAAAATGGCAGTTTAATGGGTGTCCACTCTCAGCCACCGCTTCCTTGACCGGTGGAGGGTCGTTAGCCGAACAGGTAGGACAAGGACTATAATTCTCCCTTCATTATAAGTATAATGATAAATACTAAGTAACTAAACACTTATAAATTCCCAATCTTAGTTACTTAGGAAAATGTGAATAAGGTGGTAATCCATGAAATTACACTTTGCACTTTGTTTAAGCTGTTAGTGGAGCGTGTGTGGTTAACCGGAACACTAACCTGGACTTAACAAGGTAGGCAAAGGATAACTTAATGTTTATCATAGTATCGTTGGAGCGTGTGTGGTTAACCGGCACATTGATTGAGGGGTAAATATTAAGGGTACCAAGTATATTTGCATGGTTACTTCACACCTTGTTTTGTGATCCTCGGCATCCCAGTCACAAAACCTGAAGGGCACACTCGAGATTGAAACATGCCATTGAAAAGTTCAATGAATCTCAAAAGAATCTAGGAGTTTCAAAACCAATTAAAACCTAATAATACATTTCGTTTATCTTGGTGGAAATTGGTGAATCGTCATTCACCTACCTTCAATTATTTTATAGCTTGGATTACGGCATCCCTCTTCCAAGTTATAAAATAGTTTGTTGGGTCCTAGCCTTAATATATCATATTGGGTGTTATATTAAGGACTTAAATCAACTTTACGTGAATTTCTCCCATTGTTGATGTCTGGTTTAGACAACAATGATCTTCCCAAACCAAGCTTTCCTAATGAATATGACTTCCCGAGTTTGGCTCATGGAAGTCATACTTCTCTTCCTCCACCCCCTCCAATTATTCTCCCTAACCCACAAGTTCAAGGTCACTCAAGCCCTAATGGCAAACAAGGTCTATGTGTGATCACATCTTAGAGATAAAGTCACATATTGACAAGCCGGGAGAGTTGGGTATCAAAGTCTTGAGAAAGTTGGATGTTTAATCACTTTCTAAGTCACATAGTGAGTTCCTTTGGGACTACTATGAAAAAGATTATGACATGAACCTTAATGATCATATCTATTTGCTTGATGCTGCTGAATCAGCAATGATTTGGAACGATAGTAAAGTAAATTTGATTAGAAGATCAACTTCCCAAAAACTTTATGGACAGTGACAATGGTGACACTGGAAATCCAGAAAAAGCATTCTCTTCCCAATGGAAAGGGATTGGCCATAGTCAACCCGGTTGACCAAATGGTAAAGAGAAAGGCTAAGTCTGAGATAGTCCCATTACCAAAGGGTCCATATCTTTATTTTGCCAAAGGAAGGGGCGTTGATTGCAAAGCTGCCAAATTTACCTAAGGATGTTAAAGTCAATAAGTTTGACTCTACATCAGGTAGAGCCCATTATCTAACTCTGTTAAGTTCTATTTTGAGATCCTCATTACATGATGTGACTGGGTCATATGTTGATGTTTTAAGAATCAAAGAATAGAGAGAAATCTTAAAGGAAGTATATGTTGATTCTGATCGCGAAGGTGGATTTCGATCGCATCAGAGTTTTGAGCAGTTGCTTAAGAAGTTATGATATATTGCTAAGGAATAGATAACAACAATTTTCCATGTGGATTGTGAGGATAAGTTTTTCCGCAAAGTTTTAAAATAAAAGAAAATTGTTTAATTTTATTTATTTTAAGTATCCTTACAATGGCATTTATGGAAAATTGTTGCTTATATGATTCCACTGACAGCAATATTGGAAAATGGATTTGATTCTTTCATTTGTGGTAGTGTCTAAATTTACCAAATCAGGAAAGTTCCTCATCACCCAAGTTTCAATTGGACCGAAACTTGGAATCAAGCAAGTTGAATAGTATGATGAATGAGAACTTTCAAGCATTGGAAAATCAAGACTAATTACTTGTTCACATGGATGTGTGAGTCAAGTGAAGGACTAAAGGGATCGAGTACACATTCTTGTGCACTGGTCATGTACACCATAAAGCTCGTTAAGACTATTTGATTTACTAAAGTTTAGTAAATATGGTTATACTTACAAGTTTAAGTATAATTCTGAAACATTGGAAAAGTCTCAATGTATGGTAGAACGAATGGGAAGAATCAAATTAGGCAGAAAGATAAAAGTTTCTCAAATCTGAAAAGATGGGAGAGTACTTTAGTATCATGTATGTGATCATCTTCATGATTTAGAAATCATATCACAATTAGTCCTCTAAAGGTCATCTTAGTGCATTCTTATGACTAAGAAGAGGAGTCATGAGTTGTTGAAATGGTTAGATCAGGAAGATGAGTCATACTTCGTTCCAAAACAATTCTTAGAGTCATACTCCACGATTGTAACTTGAGTGACATATCTTAAATAAAGGTTTAAAACACTTGTCAAATGTAAGAGTAAAAGTGTCCTACTCTTGTACATTTGAAATTGGTAAGTTGTGATGTTTTGGATAAAACAAAGACCAACTAAGGCCAATTGTGTGAAGTGTTTGTCTTGATAAAGAATCCGCACTATCTCTTGAATATTTGGCAAGATAGTCTCATATGTCAAGAGGATAGTGGGAGTCTTAAAGATCCTAAAACGAATTTCAAGAACTAATCAAGAATAAAACCTGAGGTTCTTCACTAGCACACGACTTGAGGTTTATAACCTATCGTGCTGACATATTCTGTGCCCATTCCGGTTAAAGTTGGCTTTGCATAGGAGTTCTGAAAGTTCTCAATTGGTTGCATAACAACTTGGAAGCAATGGCAGGCCCTGTACCGCCAGGTGGCAAGAAGTTAAGATTGCATAAGTTCAGTCCATAGGAGTTTGGATTTGTCATTATCCTTGTCTTGTGACTATGGTTTTGACGATTCACATGGATAAGAACACATACACCATAAAATCTAAGGGTCATAAGGTTTCTCTCCGATTCATGAAAATGATGGTGAGGAAACACTTCCACCAAGTAGATTTCAAGCAGATGGCAAAAGGTCTAAACAATTGAGACTATGATTACGGCATCCCTTTTCATAGTTTTGAAATTGTTTAGACACAAATGCATGCTATCTCAGGAAAGGTGTATGATTTTGATAAAGTTTTATCAAAGCATCTCGTATTAGAAATCTGAACTTTGGTAAGAAAGTCAATAAAGTATTGACTTCTAGAAGTCCAGCTGTTTTCTGGATACATGTCAAAGCTAGTGGGAGCATGAGTGGTATGCTAATAATCATCATGTTAGTGGAAGCATGATAATTATGATAAGTATTGCAAGTTAGCAATGTTAATTATAGAAAACGAAAGTTTCAATTCGTGAGGTTGCAGAGGTTGAAAAAGTTGTTTTGCTATAATTAAGGGAGAGGATATTATACTTCATGTCAATTCTAAAAGGCTTAGAGTGAGATTTTAAGCTTAGATTGAGATTTTAATCATCTTTAGTCAAGAATATATTTATGAATTTCATGTTGGATTGGTTCAACTTAAGGAAATTCTATATATTGCGTTCTCAAAATTCGATTATGATTACGGCATCCCTGTTCATAGTCAAATCTTGAGAACATGGCAAATAAAAGATATTGTAGCAAAAGACTGGTCTAGAATCATGTCTTTATGTGAGACATCATGAATCGTGTACCATTTGCTTTGGGTACAGGATCGATTGCATGTGCTATAATATTTGTCATTTCTAAATTTTTCCAAATGCCCAGAGGCATTAAGAAGGGAAAAGGTCTAGAGTTGGGTATGACTAAAATGATTAAGCAATTGTCGAGGACAATCTGAGGTTTACCAAAGATTGGTTGCTCAGGGACAGTTGGAAGTATAGTGCTAATTTTGGAAGGACCATATTGACATATTCTGAAAAGAGGCATCTCTTATTCAGAAGTGATAGTCAAAATGAGAATATGGAGTTGTCTCCATAGGTGGAAGTTATCTGTGTAAGATTAGAAAACTAAATGCAAGAAGCATGTCCAAAGCAATGTACTTTGAATATGAGACTTAGTTTCCATGGAGTTGATCTCCATTGGAATACCTTATAATGACTGTTGACAAGTCTTTGTGACTTTGTATATATTCATTACAGGAGGGTCAGTGCATTTAAGTTTAAAATCTAAACAGATTTCGATAAATGATAGGAATTTGAAATTCTCACATTTTTCGATAAGGATTTGGGAGTGTGAAATTAGAATCATTGAAATTATGTTCAATTGGTTTATTTCACAAAGTAAGGATCATAGACAAACATAAAGTGCATACTTGGTGTATGGCAAAGCTATTGTTTAGAAAAACATAGTGTAAATGCTTGGAGCATGGGACAACTAGTGTTTTTAATTCAGGTATAAAGTTGATAAAACCGAAACAATGAATAATGAGTAATCAGTATGGTGATAAATAAAAGTGTTTATTTATATTCATAGGGTTTGATACCATATTTGATTCATTTATTCTTATGTTTCACTTTGCGTGTTTTGACTTCCAGAATAACTAAGTCGCTCTTCCTGAATGATTAAGTTATTTAAACCATCCACAGTCGGTCATATGTTGGAAGTAGATATGAATCAAGACTGTCATGGGTTGGTTTGTAGAGGTCCAAGTTGGTGGACAAAGTGGTGCTACAACACTCATGAGTGCTCATAAGTTCTGAGTATTGGATTCAACCCGCGCTCATTTGAATCACTTCATGGATTTTATCACGAGTGATCATGAGACAATAATATCTTATATTCTTCAAACCTAGAGATATGAGTTGTTACTATGAGTTGGTTATACATTGATTGCACGAAAATGCATTTGGTAACTCGATGTTATAAAACGTGCCTTTATGTATGATTCAACAAGTATTAGAACAAGCCATATGAGTCGAAGTTTATCCATTCCTTTTACCTTCGGGATAAAAGCGATATCTGTGGGCCCCTCGATGATTTAGCGATGACACATGTGAGTGCTTGGCCAAGCCAGGACTGATTTGATTTGTTCAATCAGTCAGTCATCATAAACCGAAAATCGGGAAACAACAAATGGACAGAGAGAATGATTATAATCCATGTCTCAGTCCATATGATATCTAGAATGGAGGAATATATGATCCCTTATCTAATGGACAAGTCATTGACAAGGTCAGAGTTCGACAGCGGCTTTAAGAGCTACGATTGCCAGTTAGGTTTTGAAGTCATACTCAATAATAGTTTTAGACTTATCCAAGTGGGAGACTGTTGGATTAATGTCTAAGTCCATAACTATATTTGGTATGTACTTGACCCGACCCGGCATAGTCCATTTGGGTTGCACTTCACCGGCACAATTTATATGGATAGTCTTTTGAGAATAGTATATTTATGATTTATATTAATATATTATAAGTTCTAATATATTAATATGGAATCATATTATTTAATTAGTATTGATCAAGAATTAATTTAGAATTAATTAAGTGATCAAAAAGAACTAATTAAATATGGACTCTTATATATATGGAATGGGCCAAGTTCATTTAGGTTGGGCTAAGCTTTCATGGATGGTCCATGGAGCTTTTAACCCATGGATCCTATGTAAATGAAAGGTCATGGGTATTAGGGTTTACATGGATGTAACCCTAATATTCCATAATATATAAAGGGGTCCTTGGCTCACAAAATTGGCACAAGTGTGTGAAAATAAGAGTGGGCCGATTTTAGTGTGCATACATATTCTCTCAAGTTCTTCCAAGGTGTTTTGGTGATTTGTGATTCCATTTGAGGCTTCCACACTATTGGGGCTAAGCTCTTAAAGCTTGAAGACACCAAGCTACATCAAAAGGTATGTCATCTAACTAGAACTTTGTAGTATAGGTGCTTCATAATATGCTAGTTAGGATGAAACCTTGGAATAGTTAATATTTGCATGTATAATAGAGAAAACATAGACCCAAGGTTTATTGGGTTGCATGTACACCATAGGAGTGTTAGAATGCTCAAAACCCAACAGTATTTTGGGGAACTCACTAAGCATTTATGCTTACCGTGTTATGTTATATGTGTTTCAGGTACCAGCGAGGATCGCGGGAAGGCGCCGACATGATTTGTACACACTGGCAGAGGATTATGTGTTGAGATTCTGGGATATGTTTTATTGTGATGACATTTGATACATGAGATTTTGAGAATATTATATGAGTTTTATTATGTTTGAAAAATGAAAAATTGTTTTAAAATTTACGTCGTTACAAGTTGGTATCAGAGCCTTGGTTTGAGGGATTCCAATGCACCTTCGGGCGTATCTGAACTCAAACTGAGGATTTCAGAAATTTTTTCATAAAAGAAACAATTTTTCTAAAAGAGTAAAAGATTTTTGAGAAAAGCAGAACGGAGCAGTGTGTACGATCAGCCAGCGCCCGAATGGTGATTTCCCAAAATACCCTTACATTATGTGTTATGAGATATTGTGTGATATGCTATGCATGCCAGAGTAGGCTAGGTATTCATATCTTGGACTAGAGTGGCCTGATTTGTGATGCCTTAGCCTAGGAGATTACTGCTACTATGAGTTACTTCGAGAGTGAGTAGGTAGCAGCGAGGAGCTTATGAGTGGTCTACTGGAGGGTAGCCTGTGTTCAGCGAGATATAGGGTACTTGTGATCTGGGATCCTAGGAGGAGGACTTGGGGTGAATACTAATGCGATGTGGAAGGTAGTATAGGGCCGTACTACTGGAAACACCGGATCAGTGAGCAGTCCAAGTAAGAATCCTTAGGATACTAAGGAACGAGTAGGATTGAGTTATCGAGTGCGAGTATACTCGAGCGAGTCTCTAATTTCTTTTGTGTTGTGTTTCAGAGACATTATGGTGGGTACGCGCCACACTCCAGAGAGCAGCGGTGTTGGTGATGATGAGATTCACAGGATGATTCATGATGAGGTGGCAGCAGCCATTCGTGCTGAGATACCAGAGATGTTTGGGTCTATCAAGACCATGCTGATTGAGACATTTGACGAGCGATATGCTGCTCTTACCAATGCTGCTGATGCTGCAGCTACCGCAGCCCTTGCCGCTGCTAGGCCACAGGGGGGTGATTCGTTGCTGTACCGGGAGTTCAGCAACACGAAGCCACCAGAGTTTGATGGGACTCAGGATCCGATAGCCGCGATGAGATTGATCTCTGACATTGAGGGGTGTTTCTACACATGTTCTTGCCCTGAGCATCTGAGGGTACGATTCGCGCTGAACCAGCTTCGCTTGGGAGCGAAGGACTGGTGGAAGTTTGTGACGGCAGACTTCACTCCTGCAGAGATTACAGCGGTGACCTGGGAGAGGTTCACCAGCATGTTCCGAGATGAGTATGTTCCCCCGGTGGAGAGGGAACGGTTGGCGCAGGAGTTCTTGTCCCTCAAGCAGGGGACGGAGTCCGTGACTGTGATTACACGGATGTTTCATGTGAGGCCGTTGTTTTGCCATGAGCACGTGTCTACAGAGCAGGCACGTATGAGCCGATATCTGAGCATACTGAGGAGGGACATTCGTGAGTTCGTGGCGAACTCGACATACCGGACATTTGCTGAGCTCCAGGAGAATGCCCGGAAGAGGGAGATTGAGCTAGAGACTCAGGCCAGGGATGAGGCCGAGTCTCAGCGGAGGGATAGGCGGCCGGTACAGTCTCAGCCGGCAGCCAAGCGGGCAAAGCCCGCTGATTCGAGATCTGAAGGTCCGAAGGGCCGCACTTGCGGGAAGTGCGGCAAGAGCCATGAGGGGGTGTGCAGAGCGGGGGTGTGCTACAAGTGTGGTAAGGAAGGGCATTTCGCGAGGGATTGCCCCAAGGGGTTTGTAGTTTGCTTTCACTGCAACCAGACTGGCCATCAGAAGGCCGAGTGCCCACAGCTACTTCAGGGATCAGCACAGGGATCTGCACCTGCTGCTAGAGCTACCGAGGTCCGGCCAGCAAAGGCCGAGGCACCGAAGGCTCGCGGGAGAGCCTTTCAGTTGACAACGGAGGAGGTCCGCACAGCGCCCGATGTCGTGGCTGGTATGTATTCTTTTATTTACTTATACTGAGTTGAGATATTATGCTTATACTGTGGTATGCATAGGTACTTTTCTTGTGAGTTCTGTACCTGCTTTGGTGTTATTTGACTCGGGTGCGAGTCGATCTTTCGTGTCATTATCATTTAGCCAGCACATCAGTACCCGAAAAGAGGCGTTGCGTTGACCTCTACGAGTTTCTATAGCTGATGAGCGAGCGGTTTATGCTACTGATGTGATTCGAGGATGTGTACTTGAGATTTTCGGTGTTGAGTTCCCGATAGATCTGGTACCGATTGCGATGGGGGATGTATGTGTCATCGTCGGCATGGACTGGGTGAGCCGATTTGGAGCTGTTATAGACTGCGAGCGACAGTTGGTGACCATACGAGACCCTAGTGGGGGAGTACTTACGGTGTATGGTGAGGGTACCCGATCTGGGTCAGCATTTTGTTCGGCTGCCAGAGCGAGACAGATTCTACAGTAGGGTTGTAGAGGGTTTGTAGCCTATGTGATGGATGCATGAGTTGCTGCAGAGAGTCCGAGTTATGTCGGTGAGGTACCGATAGTGCGAGAGTTTCCGGATGTTTCCCCGAGGAGTTGTCGGGTGTGCCTCCCGAGAGGCAGGTGGAGTTCCGCATCGATTTGGTTCCGGGGGCAGCGCCTATTGCCAAGGCACCCTATCGCCTTGCGCCGCCGGAGATGCAGGAGTTATCCTCGCAGCTTCAGGAGCTGTTGGGGAAGGGATTCATCCGACCGAGTAGCTTGCTGTGGGGAGCGCCGATCCTTTTTGTAAAGAAAAAGGATGGTTCACACCGGATGTGCATTGATTACCGGGAGTTGAACAAATTAACGCTCAAGAACCGTTATCCATTACCGAGGATCGACGATCTGTTCGATCAGTTGCAGGGTGCGTCTTGGTTTTCCAAGATAGACTTGAGGTCTGGATATCACCAGGTGAGGGTGCGTGATGAGGATATCCAGAAGACGGCGTTTAGGACTCGTTATGGGCATTATGAGTTCGTGGTGATGCCTTTTGGGCTCACCAACGCACCAGCGGTGTTCATGGACCTCATGAACCGAGTATGCAGGCCGATATTGGATCGATCAGTGATTGTGTTCATCGATGATATTCTAGTGTATTCGAGATCCAGAGAGCAGCATGAGGAGCACCTAAGGGAGATCCTTGGAGTATTGAGATCGGAGAGGCTTTATGCCAAATTCTCCAAGTGTGATTTCTAGTTACGAGAGGTCCAGTTCTTGGGACATGTCGTTAATCAGAATGGGATATTAGTCGATCCGGCCAAGATTGAGGCTGTGATGAGTTGGGAGGTGCCGAGATCCCCCACCGAGATCAGGAGTTTTCTGGGGCTGGCCGGCTACTATCAGAGATTTATCAGGGACTTCTCCAGGATTGCCGTTCCCCTCACCATATTGACCCGGAAGGGTGTTGCTTTTATTTGGGGTCCCGAGCAGCGAACCTCGTTTGAAACTCTTCGCCGGAGGTTATGTGAAGCCCCTGTGTTAGCCCTTCCGGACGTAATGGAGGATTTTGTGGTGTATTGTGATGCGTCTATATCGGATTTGGGTGCGGTGCTTATGCAGAGAGGGCACGTGATAGCATACGCATCGAGGCAGCTGAAGCCTCATGAGACAAGGTATCCCACCCACGATTTGGAGTTGGGGGCAGTGGTGTTCGCCCTCAAGATATGGCGCCATTATTTGTATGGGGTTCGGTGTACCATATACACGGACCACAAGATTTTGAAGTATATGATGGATCAGCCCAACCTGAATATGCGCCAGAGGAGATGGTTGGATGTGGTAAAGGATTATGACTGTGAGATCTTGTACCACCCGGGAAAGGCTAACATGGTAGCCGATGCTCTAAGCCGCAGGGCGGAGAGTGCCCCGATTCAAGACATATGTATGAGGATGACGGTGATGACTCCGGTGTTGGATACTATTCGAGAGGCCCAGGCAGAGGTTGTGAGACCGGAGAACCGCAAAAGGGAGCGGGTGATTGGACAGGTGTCCGAGTTTGTGACGGATAGCCGAGGGCTCATGACCTTTCGTGGTCGGATTTGGGTGTCGTATACGGGCGGGGCACGTAGCACTCTGTTGGAGGAGGCGCATAGATCGAGATTTTCGATCCATCCCGGGGCCACTAAGATGTATTTGGAACTAAAGAGAGACTACTTGTGGCCCTGCATGAAGAGGGATGTTGCATGGGTAGTAGAGAGGTGCTTAACCTGTCGCCGGGTTAAGGCCGAGCACCAACGTCCGCATGGAAAGTTGCAGCCATTAGAGGTTCCTCAGTGGAAGTGGGAACTGATTTCTATGGATTTTATCACCAAATTGCCGAGGACCGCGAGGGGTGTTGATGCAATTTGGGTGATTATGGACCGGCTGATGAAGAGCGCTCACTTCCTTGCTATCAGTGAGAGCTCTTCTACGGAGAGACTGGCAGAAATATATGTGAGAGAGGTGGTGTCGCGGCATGGAGTGCCGATGTCGATTGTGTCAGACCGAGATGTACGTTTCACTTCCAGGTTTTGGAAGAAGTTCCATGAGGAGTTGGGTACGAGATTCCACTTCAGTACTGCCTACCACCCACAGACGGATGGCCAGAGTGAGCGAACGATACAGACACTCGAGGACATGCTTCGAGCATGTGTTATGGACTTCGGTGGAAGTTGGGACACATACCTACCTTTGGCTGAGTTTTCTTACAACAACAGCCACCATTCGAGTATTGGTATGCCTCCCTTTGAGCTTCTTTATGGGAGGAGGTGTCGAACTCCTGTCTGTGGGGGAGAGGTAGGGCAGCGAGTGATGGTAGCACTGAGATAGTGCTTAAGATGACTGAGCAGATACAGCAGGTCAGACAGAGGTTACTAACAGTCCAGAACCGTCAGAAGAGTTATGCGGATAGGTGGCGATCCGAGCTTGAGCTCCAGGTTGGAGATTTCGTACTCCTAAAGGTATCTCCTTGGAAAGGAGTGATCCGATTCAGGAAGATGGGCAAGCTGGGGCCTCGATACATTGGTCTGTTCAGGGTGACCGCGAGGGTGGGTAAGGTAGCATACCGTCTGGAGTTACCCGAGGAGTTGAGTCAGATCCATGATACCTTCCACGTGTCCCAGTTGAGGAAGTGTATAGCCGATGAGACGACGGTTGTGCCGCTATAGGATATTCAGGTGGACGCGAGTCTGAATTACATTGAAAGGCCGATCGCGATCTTGGACCGGAAGATCAAGGTTCTGAGGAACAAAGAGGTGCCCTTGGTTCAGGTCCAGTGGCAACATTGGAGAGGGTCCGAGCTGACTTGGGAGTCGGAGACGGAGATGCAGGAGCAGCATCCAGAGTTGTTTGCAGAGTGAGACTTCGAGGGCGAAGTCTGATTCTAGTGGGGGAGAATTGTAACATCCGGATTTTTAGGTATCATAAATTGAGTATTTATTTTTGAGTCAAGGAGAGGGACTCGATGAGTTGACGCCTAAACTCGTCGAGTAGGATCACGGCTGCTGACTAGGATTAATGAATTGACTCGACGAGTCGGCGAGTCGACTCGACGAGTCTGCGTTGTGGACAGAAACCCTAAATCTTCGGGCATGTGCCCTATTTAAGGGTCCTTATGGCCCTCATTGCGGCCACACACCCACTTGAGAAACCCTAACGAACCAGAGAGCATAGAGAGTGAGGGAAGGAGCTAATTGCATCACCTTTAGTGCATTCTTGCAAGAAGAAGAGAGGGGATTCAAGCTAGGCTGATTGAGGAGCTCAGACCTACCATTACTTCACCAAAGGTTGCTGTTGAGGTATGAATCCATGCCTATTTTCGTGTATATAGTAGATCTCTTGAATCTAGGGTTTCTTTACCCTTTCTTTAGTTGGAATATGGAGCATGTGAAGTCCCATTGAGGAATAGACTTTAGATCTGGACCTTGAGAGGTCCAGAGTGTGCCAACAACCAAGCTTTATGCTGTTACATGAGAATATTGAGCCTAGGACTCCATTTTTAGAGCTATTTCATCAAATAGAGCCATATGTGCGATGCATGAATGTAAAGTTCAGACCTTTACGTGACGTTTGGGTGTTAGAAGGTCGGATCTATAAGTTAGAGGAACAGATCTGACCTCAGAAGGTCGTTTGAGCATTCTCATGGAAGAAACTCGCCGAGTCCATGAGAGGACTCGACGAGTCGGATTGTGTTGCACCACGATTTGTGATCAGTGGTAACCCGTCGAGAGAAAGGTTAACCCGACGAGTCGAGTGAGGCCTTAGGAGGATTCAGAGGACACACATGGACTCGCCGAGTCACTCGAGTGCACTCGACGAGTCTGGTCAAAGTTGGACCGTTGACTGGGGTTGACTTTTAGGGTTTGGTCAACATTTGGACATTGGACTATTAGAGGGGTAAAATGGTCTTTTCCCTTCTGTTAGAATATAGGGAGGGACTAGTCTAGTCTTTGAGAGCCGTATTAATAAGAGATAATTACTTTATGTGATTAGGCGGAGGCTAGATCAGTGATTCGAGTTCGAGACTTTCCGAGATTACCGAAGGTGAGTCTTCTCACTATACATTACCTAGAGTGGTAACTATGTGCAGACCGGAGGGTCTTATGTGTTATGTGTATGTTTGAGTTTATGTGCATTGTGATATATGTATGCTATGTGTTATATAGACCGGACCGGAGGCTCCTACAATTTAGACCGGACCAGAAGGTCCAACGATTTAGACCGGACCAGAGGGTCCAACGAGCTAGACCGGACTGGAGGGTCCAACGAGCTACGGGACTGGAGGGTCCCGCTGAGACACATTGACCGGAGGGTCATACTGAGTTATAGCCTCGAGTGGCTTATGTGTTGTATATGGTATTTTGGGGAACTCACTAAGCATTTATGCTTACCGTCTTATGTGATATGTGTTTCAGGTACCAGCGAGGATCGCGGGAAGGTGCCGGCATGATTTGTACAGACTGGCAGAGGATTATGTGTTGAGATTCTGGGATATGTTTTATTGTGATGACATTTGATACATGAGATTTTGAGAATATTATATGAGTTTTATTATGTTTGAAAAATTAAAAATTGTTTTAAAATTTACGTCGTTACAATAAAAAATAATGGAACAATCAAAATAGGCTAGCCAAATGTTGAGGTTGGAGAAATTGTTTATATATATATATATATATATATATATATATATATATATATACCATCTTATAAAGCATACATAATCAATGTCTTAAATACAAATGTTAAAGCCTAAGGTACAAAAAATTAAGCATGTTATCTTAAAAAACAAGGAAAGCTGATCTGGACCGTTGATTCTAAAATGAGAGGTGTGGATTTTAATTTTGGCAATCCAAGTGAAATGGTTTCAACCAATCAGAAAAGAGAAATGGTTAATGAATGGTTTGAGAAGCATATGAATTAGAACACGTTAAGGAAAAACTGGAAACAATCGGAGAAACCTTAGAAAAAAATTTGGGCAGCCGATTAAAAAAAATTGGACGGACTTTTCAAATTTCAAAAGTCAGTCAAAATAAACCCTAAAAAAACGCTGATTCTTCCCTTACTTTCTCTCATTATTCTTCATCATCACCTCCCTCCATTAGAAATCATGGCCTCACCATCAATCTCTCATCGTCGTTGTTGCTAGATCCACATACAAACTCAAGTCACCGTTGTGTCCATCACTAGGCACCACCACCACACAGTTGTTTTTCAAGTTCCGAATCTTCCCCTATTGACCACGATTATCTTTATACACCCCAATCATCTGGTATTTCAATATCGACATAAGAGCCTCGATGATGCTATTCAAAGCTATACGGTAGATTTCATGCAGCTTGACTTCTCACCACTTTGAACTGGTGAGAAACTTGTGTATTTTTTTGGTTTTCTGCTCTTGTTTTCCATTAATCTTTCAGTTATTGATCTTATCTCTAAAAACTCTTGACACTGTCGCCCCCCATATATGGTTATTTGGTTGTCTTTTTGAAGTCATATGCATATCAACGTATGATTTTATTGATTTGATTGTTAATTTTGAGTGTGAAATTTAGGACTTTTACATCGGCTGGATCAGTTCGGATGGCTAGGGCAGTGAAGATGTGAACACCGTGGTTCATGGAAGAACTTTTTGAGGGAGTACGCTGAAATAAGTTACCTAAAAGATGAAGTCAGATGAAGATTCTCAAGCATCAAGGTGTTTTTATTATATTTTTCTTATCTAAATCCAAATTCTTAGTAAATCTATTGAGTGTTTCAAGATCTGTTGGTTTAGGGTTACTAACAAGAGATTTTTTTTTATCTATTTTTAGGGCTTGATACAAACCCAACGTTGTTCATTTAACCAATTCAGATTCTGGGGTTTTAGGGTTCGGTTTAAATCTTAACCTGAAATTGATCGACTTCTATTGTCTGCAACGATCAACCAACCACAACGTCCATTCACTTTTTATAACCATCACTTCCTTCTCCCTGAATATGAATACGAATTGTCACGCTAATCTGGTTGTTTTTTTAATCGTTGAGAGTCTACCATCGAGAAATGAGGAGAGTAGTTTAAAAGAAATTATGGATTTTATTTTTATCTAGATTTTTTCTCTAAGAGTCTACCTGCAAATCTCCATTTACACATTTATCAAACTAACTCAATTTTTTTCCCTGTTCTTGTAGGGCATCTATGGCTTGAAACCCTATGAAGCAAATATAACAAAGCCTAACCAAGTTTTTGACACTGGATCTGGATTTGACTTAATATGCATTTGTTTTTATGGTTGTTTTTATCTGATGTCATCTCTGATTTCTATCACAGGACTATCTGGTACATAGTGGCCATGCTCTACTGAAGATAACATCAGGTGATGAGTTCTTGAAATGGGTGCTAATTTTGGCAACCAATATCTCATATGTATATGTTTCTGTTCAATCTAAGTTTGCTATCCTTCCAATTTTTATATCTTACTTTTTTGACCCCTGATCCATCCCTAGTATCCTCACATGATTATCTATCTTCTCCTAGGCCATATGTCATTTCCTGTATTTTTCGAAGCCCATGTTCGACATCTTTCCTTCTATGCAGGTATATGCATCAGTTTGTAAAGAAACAGAAGTTTGATATTCTTGTTGTATCAGGTGCACCAAAGAATGAGCTAAGGTTTGTGTAGGGGTAAAATTGTCAAGTATGGGTTGTGCAGGATTGTGCTGGAGTTTGACAAGGACAAGAACTTTTGGAGGATGGTTTGTGTAGGAGAAACCTCAATACTTACCTGCTTTTGTTTGTTTCATCGGTTGTAGTTTATTTGGAAGATGATGATGTTACCACAAGGAAAGATGTTGTCTTTTGCTGCTCTAACTTAGATGTAAATTCTCTTTTTTATGCCCTTTGGTCCCAGTAGGTCCAGTTGAGTTGGAGTTTCTTGGGTTTTGTTTTCATTTTTTTTAGATTTTAATGGTTTCTATGTTAAATTAAATAGGGTTGTTGTAACCTGATCGACAAGTCTTCTAATATTTCGATGAACATGCTCTGAGTCTTAGTGTACATATTTCCCATATATTATTTTGCTTCGCATATGTATTTTGTCTTTGTTTTTCCCTTTTAACTATACATCCACAGAAAGATCAACACTTCTATAAAAAATAATTTCCTAATTATACATTTGTGTGCCTATCAGTGACCTATTTATGCGTGTGTATTGCTTGAAATTGAATTTTGATAGGTAACATGCAATTACCTAAGTTAAATGACCCAAGTTCTATAAAAACTTAATGGAAGTACTTTTGATATGTATGTATTGTTCATAAGAGTGTATCTTTTGTAAGTGTGTTGTTAACCACACAAAATATATGGGCACTGAAATTTAAAAACTAGGTAACTAAAGCTATTTATGACACAAATTCTAAATTCTGATATTTAAAATAGTTAAATTTTGGATTAAAGTTTTAGTAAGGTGTCGGTAACCACATGGAATTTAGTATTTAAAACTAAGCCTATTAAGATTTGAAATTCTTCCTAAGGTTATTAGGAATTCTAGCATTTCATTTACGAGAAATATATACAACAAAATTTATTTTATAGACAAACAACTTATCAGTTAAATTAGAAGAAAGATTTATGGCTTAAAAAACAAACTATAATAGTTTTTACGTAATTTACTGTTAATAATATTAAAACATGATTATAATGAATTTATATTAAAAAAATGTTTGAATATTAGATATCTTAAAAAAAATATTAATGCGTTGAATTGGTTTTGAATCCAATTATGTAAACCAAATTGTCTATTTAGAATTTATGTTATGATTAGGATTTGTGGTTTACTTTTATTATTATTATTATTATAAACTAATAATGAAGTTTTATATTACCCTTTGTTTTTCATGTTAAAAAATGGTCAAAACTTAAAGATTAATCAAATACATTTCATAAAAATAACAAATGATTTATCTTGTTTATTGACATCCACTAATTTACTGTGATTTTCGATACAATTTTAAATATTATCCATACTTATGGAAAAACATAGTGGTTTTTTGGAATATAACATTTGTCTAAAAAAAGATGATCATAAAAAAACTATTCATCATCATTGATTTCACGGGAAGATATTTACCGATAATTATGGACTTTAACTGTTATAAGATAAGAAAAAATCTAAAAATATAAGCTATACTTTTCCATAATTAGATATTTTATATATTTATTATTACTACAATACACTTTTTATTTAATATTATTACGATAACATATTTTGAAAAATCAATCAAGTTATAATACTTATACCACGACATCAGCACCCACACCATCTACATCTTCCATGATACAATTGTAATATATAAATCATAAATACTTATAATGAGTTAATATTAATGTTACACCGCACAAACTATGATAGCAATATACTTTCATATTTAATCTATAATAACAACATATTATTATTTGTCACCAAATTAACATAATATTATATTTAAACTAAAAACAATACAACATTTTTTGTTTTTAGGCTAAACTACAAAGTTTAACAACATATCGAAAGAAAATATTATTTGTTAAATGAAACCAATCGTCGTCCGTGCCAAATACAGAGTAATAGACATAAATTACAATTTGTTGGCCGATTAAAGACAAAAGATCGCCGAAAGAAACAAATCACCATAATGAAACAAATCGAAATGAAACGATTTGACGACAGCTGAAATGACACTAACTTTCGTTCGGAAACTAATCGTTGGAATGAAACAAATCGCCGCCGCCGCATTGCGCGGGTACGCTACTAGTATATATATCAACCATTCATCTCAATGTCTTAAATAGAAATGATAAAGGTTGGTGTACAACAAAATATAGCACCGCTTAAAATAGTGGCTTAAAGACAACTTATAAAACATATAGTACAAATGGCCAATGCTTTACCAAATACGACACAAAACGTACTACAACATATGTGTGTGATAAAACGATTGGCCGAACATCACTTGGATAGCCATATGTTAAAATCCGTACATCCATTTTCTCATCCAATGGTCTAGCTTCACCTATTCAATAATATATTCCCTCATTTGATTTCATCCAATCACAATTCAATCGTACATTTACATGGATTGCAAGTAAATTCAATTTTTTAAATCCAATGGGTGAAATTTCCTAACAATAAACACAATTTCATCAACGATGGACAATAGACAAACCCACTTTCTTGGTATCCACAAACCGTTCTCTTTATATTTCCTTTCATATCTGGCATTTCTTTAGAGGTATGGGATGGTTCATTTGAATTTCAGTCAAATAAACCATAACATTGTTACTTGGAATCCAATCTATTTTGCTTCGGGTCAAGCAAAGCGAGTGAAGATGTTGCACATACACTCAAGATATATGGTTGAAATCTGTTTTGGCTTTTGATGGCTAAGCTTTTTTTTTCTTATTTTAGATGATATATTAAATAGATATAATCATTAGAATGTTTGCTCTGTGTCTTTAGTGTTTGAATATTAATAAAAGGCTCCTCCTTTTAAGAATATTTTATGACACTGAATGTTGGTTTGTATGTTATTCATGCTTATGGTTCCATTTATGAGTGTCGTCAATGTGTTTTTTTCATTTATTTGTTTGTTTGTTTGTTTCAAGGATCCATTGACAATCATCATAGATAGAAATTACTCTTTTTGAAGGTGTTGACGTGTTTGGCGGTTAAGCCTAGAGAAAGTTGATTAGCTAATTTACACAGTCTAATCCATTGTCTTTTGTTGGTTGGGTTTCACAATCTTGTGGAAAAATTGATTGAAGCATGATAAATCAATAAACTTTTTTAATATAGAAAGGCACCCTTCACCTTGTAGCTGCAAGAATAAACAAACATGTATTTTGATAATATTACACAATATGAACTTCATAGTATACGTGATTTTCTTAGGGGTCGTTTGATAGTTGTTAATTGGGTTAGAGCTGACCGGGTTAGAAGCTGACTGGGTTAGAAGTTCTGACTGAGTTAATTTCTGACCGAAACTTTTTCTTTGATTTTTACATCCAACTGACTGTACAAAATGACTATATTACCCTCAAACAACATTTTTTATAATAATTCATTTACGATTAACCTTTTAATTTATAACATTACCGTGTAATTTATAAAATGGATAAGTTATTTACAACCATTCTTAAAAAAAGATGCATATAAAAATATAAGAGAAAGACAAAATGATATAATTTAGAACTATTCTTCAAAAATATAACACTAGGATCATAAGCAAACAGTGTTATGATACATATAGTTAATCAATTCTAAGGTTTATACAACATTCATGGATCATACATACACCATTTCTCCAAACTTCATCCATTCTAGTCTAATCCAATCATCCACTACATCATATCATACAAAACTAAACACTATCACTACTTTCTACTTTTAATTTATACCAATGATTTCTTGTTGATTTAATTTGTGGAAATAGAACTAAAATCAGCTTCTAGGCCTCCATAACTATCTTTAACATGATATATGGTATCATAACCATAACCAGTCGGTGTTAATCCTACATCTTCATATGCTTCTGCCATGGTCAACTCGTCCAACTAAGGTAAACTTTGATTTCTTTTTCTATGGATTTGTGATTTTCCTAGGCTTCTAAGTAAGGTAAAGTTTGAGTTTTTTTTTTTCTGTGGATTTATGATTTTCTTAGAGTTATTTCATTATCATAGGTTGTTTTTTGATATGATATATGTAATATACAATGTTTAATGTGTGTATATGTTTGTGGGATACACGACAACTGTTTGAGAAATGTCTATATGAAACTACCGATGCATATATTGGAGATAGTTGGTAACATGTATTCTTATTTATTTTGGTTATTTTAGTATTAAATATTAATTTTGTAGTTCCATGTGTGAATGTATATGATATGCATTTAAAATTTCCATCACATGTTCTCTAAATTTCAAAATAATTAAAACTAAAATTAGTTTACATTTTTACTATAGAAGTGCTATCAATTAGTAAATATTTTGTAAAAGTTTGTCCAATTTTCCACCACTTGTTTTCTAAATTTATAATAATTAAAACTAAAATTAATTGACATAAAGTGCTATCAATTACTAAATATTATTTAAAAGTCCGATGAGATCATTAACTTGAATCTGAATAAGACAATTAGGGTTGGGTTTAATACGATAAAATCGAACCCTAAACATAATTATGGTAAGGTATTGGGTTTAATTCGTAGCTTTTATTTGGGTTTAGGTTAACCCGAATCATGTGTTTCTGATTAATAATGTTTTACAATGTGTAATGTACAACCGTTTTAAACCCATTGGATAACAAGCCTTTCATCATGTACAATACAACCATTTTAAGTGTATCAATTATTCACGTAACTTTAAGTCGCCTTCAAGCTCACATAATTAGAATCATAATTCAATTACAAACAATTTGTACATCTCCTTTTTTCTAAAAGTCTCATCTTGCTTGCATTGCTAATATACATCCCATGCATGATAAACAAATTCTACAAATTTATTTTTTTACACTTTATACTTTACGCCCCCATACTTGTAAGTTATTTTCTAAAATGGCACAACATTATTGCCTTTTAGATTTCAACCCGACCAACCCGATCCGCCTAGCCTGTACTTTAAAAACTTGAGTTTTTTCTTAAACTTGGCCAAAACGTGGAACTTTTATGAGATAACCAGGTAAAAATAGTTTACCGGTAAAAAATGATTGAACCGTATTTTGTGCTTTTGTATAAATTAAATGAAATTGGAGAAATTTTCAAACACTATATGAAAATATTGAGACTTTACTGTTGATTTTTTTATTGGAATTACTTGGAAATTTCTTTCCTCCAAGAGTTTAAAATTCGAGTTAATAAAATAGTAAGGAAAACCGACAAATACACAAGTTTTCTTTCTTATCTTTATGTCTATCTAACATGACTTTTATTTTTTCTATTGTTGCAGTGACCTATTAGTCATCTTTAATCACCGCTAAAAGAGTGTTCTAAAAGAAACAATCGATTATAATTTTTATTAATGTGATAAGAGTTAATTCTTTATACATTTACACATTTTTTTATCACCATATTGTTAAAAAAAGTCATTTTAACTTGTTGCTATTATCTTCTACAATCTACACAAGACATTCAAACTACTAATGTCTACCTCCCATTACCACCAACCAACTCCAACTACAACACCACCATCCATCACTATCAATAGCAATCACAACCTCCCATATTCACCATTTACCAATACCACCATCAAAAACCTTATACAAAACCATGTTTAACTCCACACGTCCCATCTGATAAAAAATCAATTAAATTTTGTCTTTTTTTTGGGGAATTATATTTTTTCAAAATAGAACTAATCATTAAAAAAAAATTATTCGTCAGTAAAAAGTTATTCACCGAAAAGAAACTATTCGATGTAGTCGCATCATTGTGTCGCCGCTTATCGTAAATAAACTAATTGCAGCAAAAAAACATATTCCCGGTCTCTCTCCCTTTGTTTCTCTACTCAAAACCATTATCGCCACATTCACTTCCCCCACAGGCGAAATCCTCTAAACTATATTCTGTATCAGCGATATTTGGTTCATGTTGGTGGGGATAGAGGGGGATTTGATCGAACATATCAGAATGAAGATTTCATTTAGATTGCCTTTCTATCACTAAAACCAAACCCTAGCGCATATGATGACAAAGAAAATTCTCAGATGGCCACTGGTCCCAAGGTGAGAATCCTCTGTGATCGATATATCATAAAGCTTACGCACGATGTTTTCTTTTACAAGGTTTATAATCGATGTTTCTTCAATATCTACTCACCCCCCTCTCCTGCATCCCTCACTAGCAACTTCATTTATGCCAAAAAGGTATGTATATTTCTTTCAAATACTCCTTGAATATGATGCAGATGTGGAGCCATCTCAAATCCTTGGAGTTCAAAATACAAAAGATGATCTAGATTTGGTTTATTCCCATTCCTTTGAGTTCCTAGTTTTTTTTTTTTTGATGATTTTCATATTTTTTCTGTATTATTAGGTTTGATTGTTCATCTTAATTTTCTCACGTTTTTTTATCTCACAGGTTTGATTTTTACATCATTTTTCATTGTGCATAGATCCATGTATCATGAAAATATATATTTTCTGCATCTGTTACTCTGACTTACTCTGACTGATGTATTTATTGTAGGAAATACAATGGAAATGGACTTTATGCTTCTTCATAGCGGTTTCAGGTATATGATTGGTTTCTCGGCTCTTTTCTTTGACTAATTCAATGATTTTTTTTGTTTTTTGATTTTTTGTATGCATGCTTGTCTTTTACTTTTCTCGAATTTGAGTTGTTTATTATATAAAAATATGGTTTATTTTATCTAACGAATTTGTATAGGAAATCATCTATAACTGCTTATGGTTTCAACATACTTGGAAGGTAAACTTCATATGGATTTTGACTAGAAGGCATC
This sequence comes from Lactuca virosa, assembly GCF_052849685.1. Taxonomy (NCBI): domain Eukaryota; kingdom Viridiplantae; phylum Streptophyta; class Magnoliopsida; order Asterales; family Asteraceae; genus Lactuca; species Lactuca virosa. Next base: position 227,649,384 of record NC_136432.1, read on the forward strand.
CCCGATAATAAGTAAATTATTTTATAGCCCTTTGTAATTTTAGGATTTCTCTAATGTTTTTATGAAAACTACAAACTCATGTTTTGGATTATTAGACTTATGAAACTTACAAAATGGTTTTATTACTTTAAATATGAAAAAATTTACTAGCAATTTTGAGATGTTACACTATATTTAAAGATTACCAAAAAATATGAATTTGTAAATATTTATTAATTACTTCGTTAAAAAAACAAACCTCAACTTTTCAAAAATAAGGAAAACAAAGTAGTTTTAAAAAAAAAATTGTTTTTTTATATATCAATATAGATCTCTATTTAAAAAGAATGAAAAATCACAAACAATAGTATATTAGGTTTTTTTCGATAAAAAACATGGACTAAAAAATCTAAAACTAAAAAATGAAGTGGGTTTCTTGGTAAAATCCTGTGCATGCGTGTCTAATGTACAAAATTACAAGCCATCATTTGGTAGTCGATCGTTTTAAATTCATTGGTTCCTTAATTAATAATTGTTATCTAAACTTTATATATATATATATGTATATATATATATATATATATATATATATATATATATATATATACACTATGCGTAATCATGCGAATTATGCAAGAATACAATTATACAGTTAAAATAGTCATGGGTAAATGTTCAAATCAACAACGGAGCCAAGAATGTGGATATTGAGAGAACAAATATAATCAAAAATAAAAATAACTATTTACACAAAGTTGTTTAATATATAAAGTTTTACCTCCAAAATTATAATTTAAACAAATATGACTATTGGAATACAATTATACAGTTAAAATAGTCATGGGTAAATGTTCAAATCAACAACGGAGCCAAGAATGTGGATATTGAGAGAACAAATATAATCAAAAATAAAAATAACTATTTACACAGTTGTTTAATATATAAAGTTGTACCTCCAAAAGTATAATATAAACATATATTACTATTGGATCCGTAGAGTTTCGTTTGTAAAAAATGATTGATTATATTGTTATCAAAAATTTATATAAACACATATTTGTCAATAAAAATACCAAAAATTAACATGTTTTTCTTTTGGAGAGGAGACGTAAAACAAATATTTATAATGACATAAACAACCATATTCTGATAAAAAAATACTAATGACTTGTATGTTTATGTTGGATTATGTTAAAAGCTTGCATCATAATGTCGATAAAAATTATGTGGTCTCAAAAGTATATTCTAATTTATATGAAATTAAAAGTTATAGGAAAATGTCTTAAATTATACATATTATAACAATATAAACATAATTTAAATAAATAGAATAAAAAATAACGGAACAATCAAAATAGGCTAGCCAAATGTTAAGGTTGAAGAAATTGTTTATATATATATATATATATATATATATATATATATATATATATATATAATCACATTTGATTATATACAGGAGAAAAACTATTCAATACATACATTAAGCACAAATATTCTCCACATAAATCATAGAGATTAAATATAAATAATCACAAGTGATTAAATACACGAGTACCACTATTGAATAAAGAATGTGAAAATGAATTTTGCCCACGTAAATCATATGTGATTAAATATATGTGATCATATGTGATTAATTACACGAAACAAATTATTGAATTGAAAACATATGCAATTAAATATATATAATCACATGTGATTAAATACATGAGACCAACTATTGAATCAAAAACATGAAAATAAATATTGTTTACATAAATCATGTGATAAAATATATATAATCACATGTGATTACATTTATCTAATAACATATGATTTATGTGCAAAAGATTTATTTTTGTGTTTTCGATTTAATAAGTTTTCTTTGTAAATATAATTCATATGAGATTAAAATACAGAACACCAACTATTGAATGAAAAACGTGAAAATAAATTTTATCCACAAAATTATATATGATTAAATACATATAATCACATATACATGACAAGATTATTAATCAAGAAAGCGAAAATGAATTTTTTTTCTATATAAATCATATGTGATTAGATATATACTTAATCACAGGTGATTAAAGACATGAGAACAATTATTAAATCGACAACTAGAAAATGAATATTGTCTACATAAATCGTATGTGATTATATGTATATGATCTCATGATTTAGGTGGACAAAATTCATTTCGGTGTTCTCTAATCAATAATTGTTTGTTATCCACCTTAATCATATTTGATTAAATACATTTAATCAAATGTGATTATACATATCTAATCACATATGATTTATTTGGAAAAAATGAATCTTCTCCACATAAATAATATATATATATATATATATATATATATATATATATATATATACACACACACACACACACACAAAAGAGATTTCAATCGAGAACATTTCATATTGCGAGAAGATTTGAGAACAAATTTGGACAACACAATTTTTTTAAATTAAGATCATCAAATAATATTAATATAAATAAAAAAAAGTAAAAATTTCACTAACCAATACCACTCACCACCCAAACAACACCATCCACCACCACCCTCCGCCACCACCCGTCTCGCCAACCACCTCCACCACCCATCACCCCCACCCCACCTACCACCCAATACCATCACTACCACCCGCCACCACCAACCAGGACCACCATCCACGACCATCAGCCACCACCAACACTACACACCACCATCACCACCACCACCCACCTCAATCACCCATCACTAACACCCATCACCACCACCCACCACCACCACCCATCACCACCAACCGCTTCCACCTTCCTGTTGGATTAATGTCTAAGTCCATAACTATATTTGGTATGTACTTGACCCGACCCGGCATGGTCCATTTGGGTTGCACTTCACCGACATAATTTATATGGATAGTCTTTTGAGAATAGTATATTTATGATTTATATTAATATATTATAAGTTCTAACATATTAATATGGAATCATATTATTTAATTAGTATTGATCAAGAATTAATTTAGAATTAATTAAGTGATCAAAAAGAACTAATTAAATATGGACTCTTATATATATGGAATGGGCCAAGTTCATTTAGGTTGGGCTAACCTTTCATGGATGGTCCATGGAGCTTTTAGCCCATGGATCCTATGTAAATGAAAGGTCATGGGTATTAAGGTTTACATGGATGTAACCCTAATCCTCCATAATATATAAAGGGGTCCTTGGCTCACAAAATTGGCACAAGTGTGTGAAAATAAGAGTGGGCCGATTTTAGTGTGCATACATATTCTCTCAAGTTCTTCCAAGGTGTTTTGGTGATTTGTGATTCCATTTGAGGCTTCCACACTATTGGGGCTAAGCTCTTAAAGCTTGAAGACATCAAGCTACATCAAAAGGTATGTCATCTAACTAGAACTTTGTAGTATAGGTGCTTCATAATATGCTAGTTAGGATGAAACCTTGGAATAGTTAATATTTGCATGTATAATAGAGAAAACATAGATCCAAGGTTTATAGGGTTGCATGTACACCATAGGAGTGTTAGAATGCTCAAAACCCAATAGTGGTATCAAATTTTCTGTTATATTGATGCAAATGTTTTATTTTCAAGTTGAAAAAAAAGGAAAAAAAAACATGACGTTTGTCAAATTTTAAGATAATTACTTGTTTTGTGAAAAACGAATTATTTGTAAAATTTGAATCATTTGTTATATGAGTTGAATTAGGTCAAATTTAGTAAAAGATAAAATGATATGATTATTTTATTAGTTTTAAAAGTTTGATCTAAATGTTTTAAGGAGTTACATATTTTGTCATAAAATTTTGGAGCTCAAAAGTTTTTTTAAAGTTGTGATCTTAAGGGTTTTTGAAACTTCCATAAGTTATGGATATGAAAGTTTTTAAAAAAAAAAATTGATTCAAAGTTTTTATGGAGTTACAAAATTTGGTGTTAATGTTTTAAAGAATTCCATAACTTGTTCTTAAGTTATAGAACATGGAAAGTTTCATCATAAAACACCATTAATTCCATAAGTTATGGAATCCAAAGGTTTTCAAGAATTACAAAACTTGCCCTCAAGTTTTGGAATTTGAGAAAAGTTTTTTATAAAAAAAAAGAATTGAATTCTAAAACTCTTGGGTTCATAACTTAAACAATTAATTAAATGGTTTTAATTTTGAGTTTAATAATTGGAATTATGATGTTTTGTTGAATAGTTCAAATTAACTCTCATGGACTTTATTAATAGTTAATTAAAGCGTTTAATTAAAAGAGTATAATTAATCCATAAATACATGGTTTGAGTTTAATTAAATTAAAAGTCTAGTTTAATTAATAGATTAAACCACCAAGTATTTTAAATATCTAAAATATACCCTTATACTATTATAATATTAAAAGTTTAATATATTATATGTATAAGAGCAAGTCGTCTTACCATTAGTAGGCCTCATTCACGAAGCCGGTCTATAAGGGGGGTATAAGGTTACTGCCTATAAAATGACAGTTTAATGGGTGTCCATTCTCACCCACCGCTTCCTTGACTGGTGGAGGGTCGTTAGCCGAAAAGGTAGGACAAGGACTATAATTCTCCCTTCATTAAAAGTATTAATGATAAATACTAAGTAACTAAACTGTTTATAAATTCCCAATCTTAGTTACTTAGGAAAATGTGAATAAGGTGCTAATCTATGAAATTACACTTTGCACTTTGTTTAAGCTGTTAGTGGAGCGTGTGTGGTTAACCGGCACACTAACCTGGACTTAACAAGGTAGGCAAAGGGTAACTTAATGTTTATCATAGTATCGTTGGAGCGTGTGTGGTTAACCGGCACATCGATTGAGGGGTAAATATTAAGGGTACCAAGTATATTTGCATGGTTACTTCACACCTTGTTTTGTGATCCTCGGCATCCCAGTCACAAAACCTGAAGGGCACACTCGAGATTGAAACATGCCATTGAAAAGTTTAATGAATCTCAAAAGAATCTAGGAGTTTCAAAACCAATTAAAACCTAATAATACATTTCGTTTATCTTGGTGGAAATTGGTGAATCGTCATTCACCTACCTTCAAATATTTTATAGCTTGGATTACGGCATCCCTCTTCCAAGTTATAAAATAGTTTGTTGGGTCCTAGCCTTAATATATCATATTGAGTGTTATATTAAGGACTTAAATCAACTTTACGTGAATTTCTCCCATTGTTGATGTCTGGTTTAGACAACAATGATCTTCCCAAACCAAGATTTCCTAATGAATATGACTTCCCGAGTTTGGCTCATGGAAGTCATACTTCTCTTCCTCCACCTCCTCCAATTATTCTCCCTAACCCACAAGTTCAAGGTCACTCAAGCCCTAATGGCAAGCAAGGTCTATGTGTGATCACATCTTATAGATGAAGTCACATATTGACAAGTCGGGAGAGTTGGGTGTCAAAGTCTTGAGAAAGTTGGATGTTCAATCACTTTCTAAGTCACATAGTGAGTTCCTTTGGGACTACTATGAAACAGACTATGACATGAACCTTAATGATCATATCTATTTGCTTGGTGCTGCTGAATCAGCAATGATTTGGAACGATAGTAAAGCAAATTTGATTAGAAGATTAACTTCCCAAAAACTTTATGGACAGTGACAATGGTGACACTAGAAATCCAGAAAAAGCATTCTCTTCCCAATGGAAAGGGATTGGCCATAGTCAAGCCGGTTGACCAAATGGTAAAGAGAAAGGCTAAGTCTGAGATAGTCCCATTACCAAAGGGTCCATATGTTTATTTTGCCAAAGGAAGGGGCGTTGATTGCAAAGCTGCCAAATTTACCTAAGGATGTTAAAGTCAATAAGTTTGACTCTACATCAGGTAGAGCCCATTATCTAACTCTGTTAAGTTCTATTTTGAGATCCTCATTACATGATGTGACTGGGTCACATGTTGATGTTTTAAGAATCAAAGAATAGAGAGAAATCTTAAAGGAAGTATATGCTGATTCTGATCGCGAAGGTGGATTTCGATCGCATCAGAATTTTGAGCAGTTGCTTAAGAAGTTATGATATATTGCTAAGGATTAGATAACAACAATTTTCCATGTGGATTGTAAGGATAAGTTTTTCCGCAAAGTTTTAAAATAAAAGAAAATTGTTTAATTTTATTTATTTGAAGTATCCTTACAATGGCATTTGTGGAAAATTGTTGCTTATATGATTCCACTGACAGCAATATTGGAAAATGGATTTGATTCTTTCATTTGTGGTAGTGTCTAAATTTACCAAATCAGGAAAGTTCCTCATCACCCAAGTTTCAATTGGACCGAAACTTGGAATCATGCAAGTTGAATAGTATGATGAATGAGAACTTTCAAGCATTGGAAAATCAAGACTAATTACTTGTTCACATGGATGTGTGATTCAAGTGAAGGACTAAAGGGATCGAGTACACATTCTTGTGCAGTGGTCATGTCCACCACAAAGCTCGTTAAGACTATTTGATTTACTAAAGTTTAGTAAATATGGTTATACTTACAAGTTTAAGTATAATTCTGAAACATCGGAAAAGTCTCAATGTATGGCAGAACGAATGGGAAGAATCAAATTAGGCAAAAAGATAAAAGTTTCTCAAATATGAAAAGATGGGAGAGTACTTTAGTATCATGTTTGTGATCATCTTAATGATTTAGAAATCATATCACAATTAGTCCTCTAAAGGTCATCTTAGTGCATTCTTATGACTAAGAAGAGGAGTCATGAATTGTTGAAATGGTTAGATCAGGAAGATGAGTCATACTTCGTTCCAAAACAATTCGTAGAGTCATACTCCAAGATTGTAACTTGAGTGACATATCTTAAAGAAAGGTTTAAAACACTTGTCAAATGTAAGAGTAAAAGTGTCCTACTCTTGTACATTTGAAATTGGTAAGTTGTGATGTTTTGGATAAAACAAAGACCAACTAAGGCCAATTGTGTGAAGTGTTTGTCTTGATAAAGAATCCGCATTATCTCTTGAATATTTGGCAAGATAGTCTTATATGTCAAGAGGACAGTGGGAGTCTTAAAGTTCCTAAAAATAATTTCAAGAACTAATCAAGAATAAAACCTGAGGTTCTTCACTAGCACACGACTTGAGGTTTATAACCTATCGTGTTGACATATTTTGTGCCCATTCCAGTTAAAGTTGGCTTTGCATAGGAGTTCTGAAAGTTCTCAGTTGGTTGCATAACAACTTGGAAGCAATGGCAGGCCCTGTACTGCCAGGTGGCAAGAAGTTAAGATTGCATAAGTTCAGTCCATATGAGTTTGGATTTGTCATTATCCTTGTCTTGTGACTATGGTTTTGATGATTCACATGGATAAGAACACATACACCATAAAATCTAAGGGTCATAAGGTTTCTCTCCGATTCATGAAAATGATGGTGAGGAAACACTTCCACCAAGTAGATTTGAAGCAGATGGCAAAAGGTCTAAACAATTGAGACTATGATTACGGCATCCCTTTTCATAGTTCTGAAATTGTTTAAGACACACATGCATGCTATCTAAGGAAAGGTGTATGATTTTCATAAAGTTTTATCAAAGCATCTCGTATCAGAAATCTGAACTTTTGTAAGAAAGTCAATAAAGTATTGATTTCTAGAAGTCCAGCTGATTTCTGAGTACATGTCAAAGCTAGTGGGAGCATAAGTGTTCTGTTAATAATCATCATGTTAGTGGGAGCATGATAATTATTGTTAGTGTTGCAAGTTAGCAATGTTAATTATAGAAAACAAAAGTTTCAATTCGTGAGGCTGCAGGGATTGAAAAAGTTGTTTTGCTATAATTAAGGGAGAGGATATACTTCATTTCAGTTCTAAAGGCTTAGATTGAGACCTTAATCATCTTTAGTCAAGAATATATATATGAATTTCATGTTGGATTGGTTCAACTTAAGGAAATTCTATATATTGCGTTCTCAAAATTCGATTATGATTACGGCATCCCTCTTCATAGTCAAATTTTGAAAACATGGCAAATAAAAATATTGTAGCAAAAGACTGGTATAGAATCATGTCTTTATGTGAGACATCATGAATCGTGTACCATTTGCTTTGGGTACAGGATCGATTGCATGTGCTATAATATTTGTCATTTCTAAATTTTTCCAAATGCCCAGAGGCATTAAGAAGGGAAAAGGTCTAGAGTTGGGTATGACTAAAATGATTAAGCAATTGTCGAGGACAATCTGAGGTTTACCAAAGATTGGTTGCTCAGGGACAGTTGGAAGTATAGTGCTAATTTTGGAAGGACCATATTGACATATTCTGAAAAGAGGCATCTCTTATTCAGAAGTGATAGTCAAAATGAGAATATGGAGTTGTCTCCATAGGTGGAAGTTATCTGTGTAAGATTAGAAAACTAAATGCAAGAAGCATGTCCAAAGCAATGTACTTTGAATATGAGACTTAGTTTCCATGGAGTTGATCTCCATTGGAATACATTATAATGACTGTTGACAAGTCTTTGTGACTTTGTATATATTCATTACAGGAGGGTCAGTGCATATAAGTTTAAAATCTAAACAGATTTCGATAAATGATAGGAATTTGAAATTCTCACATTTTTCGATAAGGATTTGGGAGTGTGAAATTAGAATCATTGAAATTATGTTCAATTGGTTTATTTCACAAAGTAAGGATCATAGACAAACATAAAGTGCATACTTGGTGTATGTCAAAGCTATTGTTTAGAAAAACATAGTGTAAATGCTTGGAGCATGGGACAACTAGTGTTTTTAATTCAGGTATAAAGTTGATAAAACCGAAACAATGAATAATGAGTAATCAGTATGGTGATAAATAAAAGTGTTTATTTATATTCATAGGGTTTGATACCATATTTGATTCATTTATTCTTGTGTTTCACTTTGCGTGTTTTGACTTCCAGAATAACTAAGTCGCTCTTCCTGAATGATTAAGTTATTTAAACCATCCACAGTCGGTCATATGTTGGAAGTAGATATGAATCAAGACTGTCATGGGTTGGTTTGTAGAGGTCCAAGTTGGTGGACAAAGTGGTGCTACAACACTCATGAGTGCTCATAAGTTCTGAGTATTGGATTCAACCCGCGCTCATTTGAATCACTTCATGGATTTTATCACGAGTGATCATGAGACAATAATATCTTATATTCTTCAAACCTAGAGATATGAGTTGTTACTATGAGTTGGTTATACATTGATTGCACGAAAATGCATTTGGTAACTCGATGTTATAAAACGTGCCTTTATGTATGATTCAACAAGTATTAGAACAAGCCATATGAGTCGAAGTTTATCCATTCCTTTTACCTTCGGGATAAAAGCGATATCTGTGGGCCCCTCGATGATTTAGCGATGACACATGTGAGTGCTTGGCCAAGCCAGGACTGATTTGATTTGTTCAATCAGTCAATCATCATAAATTGAAAATCGGGAAACAACAAATGGACAGAGAGAATGATTATAATCCATGTCTCAGTCCATATGATATCTAGAATGGAGGAATATATGATCCCTTATCTAATGGACAAGTCATTGACAAGGTCAGAGTTCGACAGCGGCTTTAAGAGCTACGATTGCCAGTTAGGTTTTGAAGTCATACTCAATAATAGTTTTAGACTTATCCAAGTGGGAGACTGTTGGATTAATGTCTAAGTCCATAACTATATTTGGTATGTACTTGACCCGACCCGGCATGGTCCATTTGGGTTGCACTTCACCGACACAATTTATATGGATAGTCTTTTGAGAATAGTATATTTATGATTTATATTAATATATTATAAGTTCTAACATATTAATATGGAATCATATTATTTAATTAGTATTGATTAAGAATTAATTTAGAATTAATTAAGTGATCAAAAAGAACTAATTAAATATGGACTCTTATATATATGGAATGGGCCAAGTTCATTTAGGTTGGGCTAAGCTTTCATGGATGGTCCATGGAGCTTTTAACCCATGGATCCTATGTAAATGAAAGGTCATGGGTATTAGGGTTTACATGGATGTAACCCTAATCCTCCATAATATATAAAGGGGTCCTTGGCTCACAAAATTAGAACAAGTGTGTGAAAATAAGAGTGGGCCGATTTTAGTGTGCATACATATTCTCTCAAGTTCTTCCAAGGTGTTTTGGTGATTTGTGATTCCATTTGAGGTTTCCACACTATTGGGGCTAAGCTCTTAAAGCTTGAAGACATCAAGCTACATCAAAAGGTATGTCATCTAACTAGAACTTTGTAGTATAGGTGCTTCATAATATGCTAGTTAGGATGAAACCTTGGAATAGTTAATATTTGCATGTATAATAGAGAAAACATAGATCCAAGGTTTATAGGGTTGCATGTACACCATAGGAGTGTTAGAATGCTCAAAACCCAACACTTCCATCACAACCACCCACCACATACAACCCCCACCACCCACCACCACTACCCATCACCACCGACTTCCACCACCAGCCACCATCACCATCACCCCCACCCACCACCCACCAAAACCACCACCCACCACAACCACCACCCACCTACCTCCACAACCCATCACTACCACCCACCTAAATACACGAGACCAACTACTGAACAAAAAACACAAAAATGAAAATTGTCCACATAAATCATATGTGATTAAATACATATAATCACATGTGATTATATGTGCCTACTCACATATGATATTTGTGGATAATATTAATCTTTTTGTTGTCGATTCAATAGTTGCTCTCGTGTATATATAATCATATGTGATTATATGTATCTAATCACATATGATTTATATAGACATCATTTTTTTTGTCTATATAAGTCATATGTGATTAGATACATATAATCAAACGTGATTAGATGTACTTAATCACATGTGATTAAAGTTGACAAAGAACAATTACTAAATCGAGAATGTGATAATGAATCTTATCCATATAAATCATATGTGATTCGATACATATTATCACCTGTGATTCTATGTATTTAATCATATATGATTTATGTATACAATATCTAGTTTTGTGTTTTCGATTTAATAATTGGTTTTGTGTCTTTAATCACATGTGATTATATGTATATATAATCACATATGATTTGAGGTGGACAAGATTTATTTTTTCTTTCTCGATTCAATAGTTGTGCTCCTGTACTTAATCACATCCGATTATACATATAATCACATGTGATAGAATACACAAGAACAACTATTAAACCGACAAAGCAAAAATGAATTGTGTCCACATAAATCATATGTGATTAGATCCGTATAATCACATGTGATTAGATGTATTTAATCACATATGATTAATGTGGATAAAGATTTGTTTTCGCGTTCTTGATTCTATATTTGTTATCGTGTATATAATCACATTTGGTTATATGTATCTAATCACATATGATTTATATAGACATGATTCGTTTTTTCCAATTAAAATCATATGTTATTAGAATCATATAATCACATCTGATAAAATATATTTAATCTCATATGATTAAAATGGAAAAAACAATTATTTAATAGAGAACGCAAAAATGAACCTTAGTCACATAAATCATATGTGATTATATATATATATATATATATATATATATATATATATATATATATATATATATATATATATAACCATACGTGATTATATGTATCTAATCACATATGATTTATGTGGACAATATTCATTTCCGTGTTCTTGATTCAATAATTGTTATCGTGTGTTTAATCACATGTGATTATACGTATCTAGTCACATATGATTTATGTGAATAAGATTCAAATTCACATTCTCAATTCAAAAGTTGTTATCATGTATTTAATCATATGTCATATTATGTATTTAATCACATATGATTAATATGGACAAAGAACAACTATTGATCGAAAACACAAAAATGAATCTTATGCATATAAGTCATATGTGATTAAATCATATAATTACATGTGATTTAATATATAAGAACAATTAATGAATCGAGAACGCATAAATGAATCTTGTCTGCTTGTCTCAGTAGAGAACAAACTACATTCTGCCTTTCCTTGTTCACTCTATCGGATTATGGTATCCGTGAACAATAACATAAACAAGTAATGCCTACATAATAGGAGAGTTAGTGTAACTCACCTCATTGAACTTGAAAATTAGCTAGCTTGAGCTACGTGGATCATTACCTTTCCGAGAACCTACACAATAATTATAACATTATTTAGGTTGTGCTTTATTGTATTACTCTTATAAAACTTATGTACATATTTCCTTATTTTCTATTTAATTGTAGTGCTCTGTTTGGGATCTTTTTTCTTTCCTTTCAACCCATTATTAAGATTCGATAAAACAACATTGGTAAGTGTCCACCTTTTATCTTTTTATAAATATAAAGTTCTTGTTCTAATGATTTTTGGTTGATTTTATATTAAATTTACAAGTTAATAGCTTTAAGTTGTCACTTTCTGTAGCACTCAACACTATTGGAAAAAACTGTACTAATCTACTAAGAATTACAACAATCCCATCGTATGTGGGAAACTATACATCCAAATATAACTATAAGCTTTAGAATTTTGGCATTTGGTGTTCTGATGAATTTATTATGATTTTTTGAAGACAATGCATGAAATCTGTGACAACATGGACCAGCATGACAATATTGCCAATTTTACCCCTAGATGAATGTCTCTGGTGTTTTCTGTGTTTGATTCGAAATTGGTGGGTACTACTAACACGAGGGTCCTGACGTTTTGAAACTATGATCTTTTTATGAAATGGTTCTTACTAGATCTTCCTATGATTCCTTGGTGTACACAATCCGTGTATAACTACAACTGACCCTAGCGTACTCACTAAGTTGTCATAATTTACTCATCGGGGCTTTAAATCTTATAAGAACGTCGTGATTCAATTTGGACGAGTAAGTAATCACGATTATGAGCAATTATAGGGGTTTTCGAAAACGTACCATAACATAGCAGGGTTATTTGATGCTTCCTCATTCCCTGAGGTCAGACTCCTCCTGTTTCCTCATTGTTCTTCTCTGTTGGGCAATCTATTTTGAAATGTCCCAATTCGCCACATGTACAACACACTTGAACTATGCTAGCGTCGGTAGTGGAAGTGATGTGTTGAGTCGGGGTCTTTGCGAAGCGAGCTTCCTGGCCATTCTTAGCCCTTGGACAATTTCTTTCGAAATGTCCAGGTTCGCCACAACTGTAGCAAACATGTCCCATCTTTAAACCAGTAATCGAGGTGTTTGGCTGTGCCGGTGTCACACCCCCAAACCAAGGATGGCGGAAATGTCCGGGGGTGGACCCCCGGACTTCATGTATAGTATCATAACAACAATTGTAATAGTAATTCAAGCAAACACAACCAACATATATATAATTGAAAAAGTTACATCATTGTATGAATTACATGTTTACGAATCAATTACAATATGTTGACAAAATATGAAATAGTAGACGCCTTAGCGTCCCATCCTCAAAAGCACTTGGTTACCTGTTTAATGATTTCCTGAGAATACAAGTTGTTTGAAAAAGTGTCAACACAAAGGTTGGTGAGTTCATAAGCTTTTGTTTGGTATTATTAAAAGCCCTTCGTTTGTAAAAGTAGTATTTGTTTTAGAAAAATCTAATATTTTCCTTAAAATGTATATGTAGTCTTAAATCCAAAGACCGAAATGTATAAGTAACTTTTCTTACTTATAATAAATAATGTAAGTTTAAATCGACATAAACTCGTTTAATTTTAATGAAGTTCCCGTAAATTCCAATATTCATTAATACTTTATGTGAGTTTATTAAAGCCTTTTCTTGTAAAAGTAGTGTTCGTTCCAGAAAATCCAATATTTTCCTTAATGTGTAAATGTAGTCTTAAAACCCAAAGACCGAAATGTACAAGTAGTGTTCGTTCCTTATAGTAAAACAATGCAAGTTTAAATCGACATAAACTCGTTTGATTTTAGTGAAATCCCCGTAAATTCTATGTTTGTTAATACCACATGTGAGTTATTATAACCATGCTATGACCTAGTTGGCCTGAAACGACGTTCTTCAGGCGTCGGAAATGTTATGACATTTGTCACCCCAGACCTATCGGTCTAACTGTTGCATGCAGTTTAGGTGTGGGTTTTTCAAACCCAATATAGATCTATACACAAGTATCACGCTCTCCCTCGAGGAGACTCTGGTTATAATACAAGACTTATTTGTAAATTGAATCGAATGTCTCACAGAAGTCATTAACGAATTTACGTGTAGTGTAATGAAAACTTGGTACCGTATGGCCGTACCTTGCTTAATGAAAATATCCTTTGTATAAATGTACCCTTTTTAAATGTATGTGTTATGTAATATTTCATAAAGTCATTAACGGAATTACGTGTTATGAAAACTTGGTACCGTATGGCCGTACCTTGCTTAATGAAAATATCCTTTGTATAAATGTACCCTTTTTAAATGTATGTGTTATGTAATGTATCATAAACTATACCTATTATAGTTTATCAACCAAGGGTAGTACGTAGTAATGTATGCAAACTATATTCAAAATAGTTTATTAAATGTTTGAATGTATCGGTTGTACTTTGATTATAATCACTTGTTATTCTTTATATTTTATATGTCCAAATCCATTTGTAAACTGATGTGTGTCTAAATATTAAGATAAAATGTCATATATTGCAATAACATATAATCACATAAAGATATACACCTTGCTCAACATGTTACAAGGTGAAATGAAATTGACAGCAACTTTTTGTTGTATACAGTTTCTGTTACTGTTCTTAGAAAATTTATAGAAAAATCATCAAAGCTCTAAATCAAAATCCGCAAATTCTGAGAGTTTGTGAGTCTAGTTTTTTCGTAAATTTTATCATGATTTTTAGTGATCTCTAACAGAGGTGAAAATGTTCATAATCACAGACTGGTCCGGGTTTGCCTCTGAAATGATATACAGTTTTGTAAAAATCACCATAAATTGTAGAAAAATCATATGGAGATGTGCAAGTAGCCATTTTAAAGCTAAGAGTTTGAGCTACTTGCACCTGGAACAGTTTTGAAAACTAAAATATTTAAGTTGACCAAAACAGTCCGTGATCAAAGTTCATATTTTCTGATGTAATCTGATAGAAAAAGTTTAATTGTGTTCTTGATGATTTTCCTTGTATTCCCCCCTTAAAACTTAAGAAAAACATGTAAATGTAGGGGTATGAACTCACCTTATGTGGTTTCAGTAGATGAAAGTGAGAGAGAGGAAGTATTCAACCCAAGAACACTAAGAAGATGTCTTGATGATTCGAGAATCTAACACCGAATAAGATGAAATTTGTGTAAGATATCATTGATTTGAGTATAATGGAGTGTAATAATTATATGAATGATGAAGATACTTACTAATTGAAGAAAGAAATCCCTGGAGAAAGCCTTGAAGTTGAGAGAAAAGATGAGAGAATTTTGGAGAGTGTTCTTTGGTTGTTAAGTGTAGAATGAAAGGACTTTATGGAGAATGAGGAGAGAGGATCAATCGTCCAACTCTTAGAACGTGGGAAGAGCTGGAGATTGGGTGTAAAGGTCCACTAAGGTGACAAGGAGTAGTGGGAAAGAGTGGCTGATCATAGAGTGAGGTGGTGGTGGTTTGCTTTTGCCATAAATTAAGGAAAAACAAATATTCCCTCAATAATTAGTTCAACCACTAATTTTTTTAATATATTTTTATAAAAACCCTGGAGATTTATATATTTTGGGGCCTTAGTTTATAAAATAAAGTTTTGGGTGAAAATCCCACGTTAAAATAATGAAAAACGGAGTTAAAACGAAGTCGTAGTCGAAAAACCGGTAAAAAGGGGCCGTCTGCGAGACCTCTCGCATGGGCTGTCTGAGAGGCTTCTCATGCGAGGCTTCTGTCCTGAGAGGCTTCTAATGAGAGGCTTCGGTCCTGAGAGGCTTCGGTCCTGAGAGGCTTCTCATGAGAGGCTTCGGTCCTGAGAGGCTTCTCATGAGAGTTTTCGCTTCTAATAGGAGGGTTTTGGTTCCTTAAGGTTATTTTACCCGTTTTTACCCCGTTTCAAGTGGTTTTTGACCCGGTTAAGGGTCGAGATGACCCAAATGATTACAAAAAGTTAAAGTAACTTTTGAGAGAGATTCGGGAGAGATTTGGGAGAGATTTTAATAGAGAGAGATTGAGTGAAAGAGATTGAGAGAGGTTTCGTTTGTGATCTTTTTGAGTGTCCGGCTTCGCAACGCAAGGTCCATAAACCCCCTTTAAGCCATGATTTAGTGTCCTACACAATCCCGACGATTGTGCAATAGTGTTTTATCGCTTTGGTTCGTTGTTTAGCACTATTAAGGCTAAGGAAAATCAAACACATGAACTTTCCAAATGATGATTTCTCATTAAAATAGCGAATTGTATAGTGATTACATAACGTAAACCCTAACATACAAGGGTTATTGGAGTTGACCGGTTTGACTTGTTGACTTTGTTTGACTTTGACTTGACCGAAATTTGACGGTTGTCACAGCCGATGCCCTGCAGTAACGAGTGGTGTGTCCTTGCCCGTTGTAGTTCTTACATCGCGATTCACAACATTTTCCTACGTGGTGGAAGTTGCATTCGTCGCAATTTGGAAGTTTTCCAGCATATCACCGCACTGGCGTTGGCACTGGTTTGGCGGATGTTGTGGCTATAGGAGTTATCACGGGTTGTTGTCTCTTGGCAAGTTTCTGAGACAACTTGCGCTCCCTCTTGTTCCAGAATTTTCGTTTGACGCTCTTAGGTTTGGGAGTTGGAGTGCCCTCCTGGATAAGCCCTTGTTGGTTTCCTGGTGTGCTGCTATAGTTCGAGGTGTGGAAACTGTTCCCATTCCCATTTGGGTTGTTAGCGTTAAGAACAGCTAGGGCGGCTGCTACGGCTGCTGTGACAGTAGCTTGGAACGTAGCTGAGTCCATCTGGAGGATTGGTGTCTTACCGGTGGGCTGCTTACGTGTCTTTGGAGGCATGATCTGCTACATGTCAAGAAAAGAAGCTTGTGAGCAACAGTGGCTGCCTCAGGATGTATCCTAAATGTTTATCTTTGCATTAAGATTTCCCGTTTTGCTATCTGACTCTCATTGATTCGACCCACATCCCCATGATGTGGTCCTGGCAAGGATAGAAAGATTTGAACACAACAAAGTTCACATGTTGCTCAGCTCATTGAGCTGGGTGGGTAACTCTCACATTTTCGCCGGCTCTAGACAACATGGAGATCAATTCGATAGAGGATTCAACTTGGGGCATGGGAGGAATCCTTGGAATGTCTTTAGGGAAGACATCAGGAAAGTTGCAGACTTTAGAGATGCTCTCGAGGACTTTAACTACTTGAGCTTGGTTAACAATATAAGCCAGGAATGCATGGTATACCTTCTGCCGATACTTCCGGCCGTTGACGCATGAAATGCTACGAAGGTTCGAACAATTTTTTTACCACTGTAACCAGTGAGGACTTCGTCAGAGGGAAGATTGAGACGAATCGCTTTCTCGAAGCAAAGGACATCAACACAATTTGGGGCTCAACTACCCCATGCCGATTAGGACATCGAAGTTTTTCATGAAGACTGATATGAAATCGATGGGGAAAAGGAATGATCGTCTAAGTACATCCTATGATACATGTTTTGAAGACAAAACAGTGATAGGACTTTGATGAAGTTGCTTCGTTTGCATGCTACCGGTCTAAGGTATACTTTTGACAATGATAATCTTTATCTGAAATATGATTGTTGTCACTATTGTTGGTATTGAGATTACACAGAGTTTGGAAAATTTGACCTAGGAGTAGGTCTACAACATACCTACAGAGGAATAATTTGACAACATCAAGAACACGTGGATCGGTACTTGCAAGACAAGGATGTTTACAGGGAAAAGAGCTACTTGGAACATAAATATGAAAGCTATTCTTTGAACCAAAGGAAGGATGAGTAGAATATTTCCTACTGGCGACGGGTACCCCTCAAGTGAAACTTAATTCGGCCAGCTGGCGTTCCACACCAAGCAGGAGTCTCTCGTACTCTGACTGGCGGGCTCGGAGGTCTATGACTTCGGCTCGGGTTGTAGCTAACTCTCGCTGCAGAGCTTCATTGTTCCTTGCAGCTCTCGCATGAGCAATCTCAAGGCGACGAATGCGATCTGTGCTGGTGTTCCAATCCGCTTCGAGCTCCACAGTTCGCTGAAGGGTTGCCATACCTAGCTCCACATTACGAGCCACTCGGCGCATCAGGATTGGAAGGGCCCTGTCCGCGGGGCATTTTTCGTTCAGATTGTAGAAGTTGCGGTTTCCGTTGTATAGGAGGGGTTGGCCTTGCTCGTGGCTCCACCTATTCAAACTCTCGACCCACATAGGTGTTGGACCTTGGAATTCAACTCGAGGGTTAGGATTTGGTATTTGGGGCCACTTAAGGTAGGTTCTCGACTTCGGGTTCCGAGTCAGTCTCTTCAGGAAATGGTTCGGAAAAGTCATCGTCCAAAGGAATTTCATGCTTTCCTTCTGGCTCTGGCTCGATCCATCCATCATCTCCTTGGTTGGGAACGTACAGGTCGCCAGGAAGATGGAATCCAGCCATGCTATCTACGTGAGGTGATGGTAAAGGGATAGTTAATAGGCATCAAATCTATAATACTTCCAATGTATTATAGTTACATGATTGATTCTTGAAGAATGGATTTTGGGTAAGTTTCCGTTTCGGTTGCTATCGCACCTTAAAATACTCCTATAGTATTTTAATCCTTATGTTTGGTTCTAGAACTCTTCTGGCATCTAGGTAAGTTTTAGGCTTGCTGCAACACCACATTCACTCCCAAGCACATGTTGGTCATGTCTCGAATGAATATAGTTCATCAGGCTATATTGACCCTAGACATGAGTACATAACTGCCCAGGTTTAACCGCGATGTCCAACATCCAAATACTTTTGTTTTGTTCTACTTATGACACTGATTCCGGTACCTAGGTATACTTGTATACTTTTTATAAAAATACTTATATTTTTGAAAGTATACTTTTAGTTTAGAGAGCAGTTAGGCCCCTTAGTATTTATAGTTGTATACCATGTAAGGTTTGGTATACTTAGTTCGCTATAAACAAGGGCTCTGATACCAATCTGTCACACCCCCAAACCGGAACGACGGAAACGTTCGGAGGTGGTTGACGTTATGTGTAGTATCACAACAGTTGTATCATAGCAAGCATAGTAAACACAACCAAACATTGAATACATATATGGAAAAGGTTTACATTGTCTTAATACATAGTTTTGTTCATATCAAAAGTAAAATGGAAAGACGTGACTCTAACGCGCCAACTTCTCCAAAATCCTGGAAGTACCTGTCTACTAATTCCCTGAGAATACAAGCAGTTTTGAAAGAATATCAGCATAAAGCTGGTGAGTTCATAAGCATTTGGTTTTTGGTGGAAAAATGTTCTTTGATCCTTTTGAAAAGTGTTCCTCAAGAAAATCCTATATTTTCTTATGAAAAGCGTGTTTGAAAACCCATTCCTTCCATAACTTCCAGATTCATACAATATATGTACAATCCAAGGAGTCGTGGAATGAATATGAATATCCGCTAGTTACATGTTAAACAATCCATTTATGAAAAGTCGAGTTACCCCGGGAAAATCTTATATTTTCCCTAAAGGTTGATTATTGATTATCCGTTCTAAACCGAGGTGTACAAGTATCTACCATACTTATATCGATAAACGTAGTTTTCTTTTAAAAACCCTGGTTACTCCCAGTGAGGTATATTAGGCTTATTACATAAACAAAACTAATGAAAAGAAAACATGATGAACTAAATCCTGAAGTTACTGTTAATACCCTCCAGTAATCAAATCGGTTATTACTTTGAGGTTAGTTCACTTGAATCATTATTACAAAGGTAAATCTCTGCTATCTACATTGTGAGTTTGATGACCATAACTGACTGGATATGGCCCGTAACAGGGCCGGTATCCTTTATGACTTTGTCACCCGTTGACCTGCCGGTCCGACTGTAGCTAGCACCAAGGTGCGGGATTATCAGTCCTGTATAGATCTATACACAACAGTCACACTCTCCCTACAAGAGATTCTGGTCACAAGTGCTAGTCCTACACTCTGATTCTGTGGGAGTGTTACCAAGGACGTGTCTCCAACTTAGACTAACAAATTTACAAGTAATAATACTGAAAATCCTTTTTATGATTTGCATGAATCCTTTATAAAGTAATACATTTTACTACATGATTCACAAGTTCGTTACCCTAGTTTTGAAAACTGTTTCTACAAGTTGATTTCTTAATCGTTTGGCAAAAACTGTTTTCCATGTTAAAAGCATACTGAAAATATAATTATTTTAAACAAAATAATATATTTTGAGCACAAGTTTCCTTGTACTTTTACTTGTATTCCCCCATGAAAACATGAAAAACTCGGAAAAACGTAGGGGTATGAACTCACCTCGGGCGATTTGAATGAAGGATCGATACGGGATGCCGAATGTTCAAGTGAAGCCTTGAACACGATTTGATCGTAATTAACAAGTAATGACACATAAAGGATGTCAAATGAAGGTATTTCACCACTAGATGTGATGGAGAACCACTCTAGGAACTTGGAACTACTTGCACTAAGTGTTAGAACCTTAAAGGATTGCATGAGGGAGGTGTATGGCCAACTTAAAGGTGTGTGTGGCCATGGGTGTGCGGCCCAAGGGGTGTGCGGCCGTACACTCATGATGGAAGGTGCCTTTGAGGCGTTTTCAAGGTCTATACTTGCATCCATGAAGTGTTCTAGGTCTATACTTAGTTGTTGTACAAGTTTAGGGTCCTAGAAGTGGGTTTTTCGGCCCTAGGATGAGTGTGTGGTCGCACATGGGAGTGTGCTGCCGCACACAAGGAGTGTGCTACCGCACAAGGGTGTGTGCGGCCGTACACAGGTGTGTGCGGTGGTACACTCTACATGATGATGTCCAAAATGCCAATTCTAAGGTGTAGCAAGGCTAGGGTCATGTCCAACTCAAATATGGAAGTCAAACTCTCACTTTGGAGGGTCTTTTAGGAGTGTGAGGCCACCTTATGTGGGTGTGCGGCCGCACTCCTTCAAAGAGATGAAGAACATGACGGGACTCAATGATTCAAGGCTTAGATCAAGTGGTTCTTCAAGCACAACAAGCTAAGGGATGGATTACTCACGTTTTTGAAGCTTTGGAGAGTTTGTGCTTGAAGAAGCTTGAGAGAAATGGTGTTGTGTGCGGCCAAGGTGTTAAAGGAATGAAAGGAAAGGGGTCTACCCTTTATATAGGGGTGGGTGTGTGGCCATGAGGGGTGTGTACGGCCGTACACCCATGTGTGCGGCCGCACACTCCTCCAAAAGGGGTGTATGCCATGATTTTGTTATTATATGACTTGCTGGCTCATTCCTAATCTCGAACTTGGTTGTACTCAAGCTTAGAACGCTTAAATGAACCCTTAATCAGTGCTAGGAGTTAACAGAAACGAGTTTAACTTATATTAACTGACTAGATGTACCAGGTAGAAGTTTCGGGTTGTCACATCATCCCCCCGTTAGAGGGTATTTCGTCCCAAAATTCAAGAATAAAGATGTAACTTGTGGTCTTGGAAATGATGGGGGTACTTCTGTTTCCTCGGATTCTGGTGCTCCCAAGTGAATCCAAGTTCCCGCTTGGCATTCCAACGGACCTTCACTATCGGGATGTGACGTTATTTCGTTCGCTTGACTTCTCGATTCGTGTGTCCAAATGAAGCGTAGACTCTGGTCTAGCTTGATATCGTCAAGGGAAAATCGGTGAGTTCAAATGATTCCTACACGAAGTGTAGACTCTCGTCTAAGTCAATGTTGTCAAGGGAAAATCGCAAGTGTCTCATCGGACAGACAATTCTTTGGTTCGACACGAGGAAGACGGTATGAACGCTGCTAAGCGCTCGAGGTAACTGGAGTTTGTATGATACGGGACCGATCCTAGCAAGGATCTTAGGCGGTCCAACGTATCTTGGATTTAGCTTTCTACGCTTTCCAAAGCGTATCAGGCCTTTCTAGGGTGAGGCCTGCAAAAAGAACACGTTCACCAATCTGGAACTCCAATGGTTTTTGTCTCTTATCGGCGTAGCCCTTTCGTACGATCCTTTTCAGTCGCCTCTCGAATGATTTCAGGACTCGTGAGAGTACTGTCGTGGGCTTGACTCTTGACTAGTTGCGTGTCGCCCACCTCAGCCCAGCACAAAGGGGATCTATACTTACGGCCATAGAGGGCTTCGAACGGCGCAACCTTGATGTTGGAAAGGTCGCTGTTGTTGCAATAAAGTTCCACTAAGGTAGATGAGTGTCCCATGACGTATCTACAATTGTCCGGATTGTTCTCTTACTTTTTCCATTTCTTTGTGGATCATACTCTTCGCATGCATACTTTCGGGTTTCGAAGAGAGAAGAATTTTTGAAGTTCGCATCTAGTTTGTCGTTACGAGCGACGGGAGTTCTGCGATCGAACGATTTAAGACAAAAGGGTTTGGTATAACATAGACTCAGTCGAACTAGACATAATAACGTCGTAGAATCGCGCGTTAAGTTAGTCTGGGAGGATCGTTTTGCTCGAACATTGGTGCCCTAGATGAATGTCTCTGGTGTTTTCTGTGTTTGATTCGAAATTGGTGGGTACTACTAACACGAGGGTCCTGACGTTTTGAAACTATGAGCTTTTTATGAAATGGTTCTTACTAGATCTTCCTATGATTGCTTGGTGTACACAAGCTGTGTATAACTACAACTGACCCTAGCGTACTCACTAAGCTGTCATAATTTACTCATCGGGGCTTTAAATCTTATAAGAACGTCGTGATTCATATTGGACGAGGAAGTAATCACGATTATGAGAAATTATAGGGGTTTTCGAAAACGTACGATAACATAGAAGGGTTCTTTGATGCTTCCTCATTCCCTGAGGTCAGACTCCTCCTGTTTCCTCATTGTTCTTCTCTGTTGGGCAGTCTATTTTGAAATGTCCCATTTCGCCACATGTACAACACACTTGAACTATGCTAGCGTCGGTATTGGAAGTGATGTGTTCAGTCGGGGTCTTTGCGAAGCAAGCTTCCTGGCCATCCTTAGCCCTTGGACAATTTCTTTCAAAATGTCCCGGTTCGCCACAACTGTAGCAAACCTGTCCCATCTTTACACCACTAATCGAGGTGTTTGGCTGTGCCGGTGCCCTGCAGTAACGAGTGGTGTGTCCTTGCCTGTTGCAGTTCTTACATCGCGATTCACAACATTTTCCTACGTGGTGGAAGTTGCATTCCTCGCAATTTGGAAGTTTTCCAGCACATCGCCGCACTGGCGTTGGCACTGGTTTGGTGGATCTTGTGGCTGTAGGAGTTATCACGGGTTGTTGTCTCTTGGCAAGTTTCTGAGACAACTTGCGCTCCCTCTTGTTCCAGAATTTTCGTTTGGCGCTCTTAGGTTTGGGAGTTAGAGTGCCCTCCTGGATAAGCCCTTGTTGGTTTCCTGGTGTGCTGCTACAGTTCGAGGTGTGGAAACTGTTCCCATTCCCATTTGGGTTGCTAGCGTTAAGAACAGCTAGGGCGGCTGCTACGGATGCTGTGACAGTAGCTTGGAACGTATCTGAGTCCATCTGGAGGATTGGTGTCTTACCGGTGGGTTGGTCACGTTTCTTCGGAGGCATGATCTGCTACATGTCAAGAAAAGAAGCTTGTGAGCAACAGCGGCTTCCTCAGGATGTATCCTAAATGTTTATCTATGCATTAAGATGTCCCGTTTTGGTATCTGACTCTCATTGATTCGACCCACATCCCCATAATGTGGTCTTGGCAAGGATAGAAAGATTTGAACACAACAAAGTTCACATGTTGCTCAGCTCATTGAGCTGGGTGGGTAACTCTCACATTTTCGCCGGCTCTAGACAACATGGAGATCAAGTCGATACAGGATTCAACTTGGGGCTTGGGAGGAATCCCTGGAATGTCTTTGGGGAAGACATCAGGAAAGTTGCAGACTTCAGAGATGCTCTCGAGGACTTTAACTACTTAAGCTTGGTTAACAATATAAGCCAGGAATGCATGGCATACCTTCCGCCGATACTTCCGGCCTTTGACGCATTAAATGCTACGAAGGTTCGAACAATTTTTTTTACCACTGTAACCAGTGAGGACTTCGGTAGAGGGAAGATTGAGACGAATTGCTTTCTCGAAACAAAGGACATCGGCACGATTTGGGGCTCAACTACCCCATGCCGATTAGGACATCGAAGTTTTTCATGAAGACTGATATGAAATTGATGGGGAAAAGGAATGATCGTCTAAGTACATCCTATGATACATGTTTTGAAGACAAAATAGTGATAGGACTTTGATGAAGTTGCTTCGTTTGCATGCTACCGGTATAAGGTATACTTTTGACAATGATAATCTTTAACTGAAATATGATTGTTGTCACTATTGTTGGTATTGAGATTACACAGAGTTTGGAAAATTTGACCTAGGAGTAGGTCTACAACATACCAACATAGGTACCGGTCTAAGGTATACTTTTGACAATGATAATCTTTAACTGAAATATGATTGTTGTCACTATTGTTGGTATTGAGATTACACAGAGTTTGGAAAATTTGACCTAGGAGTAGGTCTACAACATACCAACATAGGTATCGGTCTAAGGTATACTTTTGACAATGATAATCTTTAACTGAAATATGATTGTTGTCACTATTGTTGGTATTAAGATTACACAGAGTTTGGAAAATTTGACCTAGGAGTAGGTCTACAACATACCAACATAGAAACAATTTGACAACATAAAGAACCCATGGATCGGTACTTGCAAGACAAGGATGTTTACAGGGAAAAGAGCTACTTGGAACATACATATGAAAGCTATTCTTTGAACCAAAGGAAGGATGACTAGAATGTTTCCTATTGGCGATGGGTACCCCTCAAGTGAAACTTAATTCGGCCAGCTGGCATTCCACACCAAGCACGCGTCTCTCGTACTCTGACTGGCGGGCTCGGAGGTCTATGACTTCGGCTCAGGTTGTAGCTAACTCTCGCTGCAGAGCTTCATTGTTCCTTGCAGCTCTCGCATGAGCAATCTCGAGGCGACGAATGCGATCCGTGCTGGTGTTCCAATCCCCTTCGAGCTCCACAGTTCGCTGAAGGGTTGCCATATCTAGCTCCACATTGCGAGACACTCGACGCATCAGGATTGGAAGGGCCCTGTCCGCGGGGTCTTCTTCGTTCAGATTGTAGAAGTTGCGGTTTCCATCATATGGTAGGGGTTGGCCTTGCTCGTGGCTTCACCTATTCAAACTATCGACCCACATAGGCGTTGGACCTTGGAATTCAACTCGAGGGTTAGGATTTGGTATTGGGGCCACTTGAGGTAGGTTCCCGACTTTGGGTTCCGAGCCAGTCTCTTCAGGAAATGGTTCGGCAAAGTCATCGTCCAAAGGAATTTCATGCTTTCCTTCTTGCTATGGCTCGATCCATCCATCATCTCCTTGGTTGGGAACGTACAGGTCGCCAGGAAGATGGAATCCAACCATGCTATCTACGTGAGGTGATGGTAAAGGGATAGTTAATATGCATCGCATCTATAATACTTCCAATGTATTATAGTTACATGATTGATTCTTGAAGAATGGATTTTGAGTAAGTTTCTGTTTCGGTCGCTATAGCACCTAAAAATACTCCTATAGTATTTTAACCCTTATGTTTGGTTCTAGAACTCTTCTTGTATCTAGGTAAGTTTTAGGCTTGCTGCAACACAACAGTCACTCCCAAGCACATGTTGGTCATGTCTCGAATGAATATAGTTGATCAGGCTATATTGACCTTAGACATGAGTACATAACTGCCCAGGTTTAACCACGATGTCCAACATCCAAATACTTTTGTTTTGTTCTACTTATGACACTGATTCCGGTACCTAGGTATACTTGTATAATTTTTATAAAAATACTTATATTTTTGAAAGTATACTTTTAGTTTAGAGCAGTTAGGCCCCTTAGTATTTGTAGTTGTATACCATGTAAGGTTTGGTATACTTAGTTCGCTATAAACAAGGGCTCTGATACCAATCTGTCACACCCCCAAACCGGAACGACGGAAACGTTCGGAGGTGGTTGACGTTATGCGTAGTATCACAACAGTTGTATCATAGCAAGCATAGTAAACACAACCAAACATTGAATACATATATGAAAAAGGTTTACATTGTCTTAATACATAGTTTTGTTCATATCAAAAGTAAAACGGAAAGACGTGACTCTAACGCGCCGACTTCTCCAAAATCCTGGAAGTACCTGTCTACTAATTCCCTGAGAATACAAGCAGTTTTGAAAGAATATCAGCATAAAGCTGGTGAGTTCATAAGCGTTTAGTTTTCGGTGGAAAAATGTTCTTTGATCCTTTTGAAAAGTGTTCCTCAAGAAAATCCTATATTTTCTTATGAAAAGCGTGTTTGAAAACCCATTCCTTCCGTAACTTCTAGATTCATACAAGATATGTACAATCCAAGGAGTTGTGGAATGAATATGAATATCCGTTAGTTACGTGTAAAACAATCTGTTTATGAAAAGCCGTGTTACCCCGGGAAAATTCTATATTTTCCCTAAAAGTTGATTATTGATTATCCGTTCTAAACTGAGATGTACAAGTATCTAGCATACTTATATCGATAAACGTAGTTTTCTTTTAAAAACCCTGGTTACTCCCAGTGAGGTATATTAGCCTTATTACATAAATAAAACTAATGAAAAGAAAACGTGATGAACTAAATCCTGAAGGTACTGTGAATACCCTCCAGTAATCAAATCGGTTATTACTTTGAGGTTAGTTCACTTGATTCATTATTACAAAAGTAAATCTCTGCTATCTACAAGTTGATTTCTTAATCGTTTGGTAAAAACTGTTTTCCATGTTAAAAGCATACTGAAAATATAATTATCTTAAACAAAATAATATATTTTGAGCACAAGTTTCCTTGTACTTTTACTTGTATTCCCCCTGAAAACATGAAAAACTCGGAAAAACGTAGGGGTATGAACTCACCTCGGGCAATTTGAATGAAGGATCGATACGGGATGCCGAATGTTCAAGTGAAGCCTTGAACACGATTTGATCCTAATTAACAAGTAATGACACATAAAGGATGTCAAATGAAGGTATTTCACCACTGGATGTGATGGAGAACCACTCTAGGAACTTGGAACTACTTGCACTAAGTGTTAGAATCTTAAAGGATTGCATGAGGGAGGTGTATGGCCACCTTAAAGGTGTGTGTGGCCATGGGTGTGCGGCCCAAGGGGTGTGCGGCCGTACACTCATTATGGAAGGTGCCTTTGAGGTGTTTTCAAGGTCCATACTTGCATCCATGAAGTGTTCTAGATCCATACTTAGTTTTAGTACAAGTTTAGGGTCCTAGAAGTGGGTTTGCGGCCCTAGGATGAGTGTCTGGTCGCACATGGGAGTGTGCTGCCGCACACAAGGAGTGTGCTACCGCAAAAGGGTGTGTGCGGCCGTACACAGGTGTGTGCGGTCGTACACCCTACATGATGATGTCCAAAATTCCAATTCTAAGGTGTAGCAAGGCTAGGGTCATGTCCAACTCAAATATGGAAGTCAAACTCTCACTTTGGAGGGTCTTTTAGGAGTGTGGGGCCACCTTATGTGGGTGTGCGGCCGCACTCCTTCAAAGAGATGAAGAACATGATGGGACTCAATGATTTAAGGCTTAGACCAAGTGGTTCTTCAAGCACAACAAGCTAAGGGATGGATTACTCATGTTTTTGAAGCTTTGGAGAGTTTGTGGTTGAAAAAGCTTGAGAGAAATGGTGTTGTGTGCTGCCAAGGTGTTAAAGGAATGAAAGGAAAGGGGTCTGCCCTTTATATAGGGGTGGGTGTGTGGCCATGAGGGGTGTGTACGATCGTACACCCATGTGTGCGGCCGCACACTCCTCCAAAAGGGGTGTATGGCCTGATTTTGTTATTATACGACTTGCTGGCTCATTCCTAATCTCGACCTTGGTTGTACTTAAGCTTAGAACGGTTAAATGAACCCTTAATCAGTGCTAGGAGTTAACAGAAACGAACTTAACTTAGATTAACTGACTAGATGTACCAGGTAGACGTTTCGGGTTGTCACAGATTATGTGTATATAATCACAAATTATTTATATGGATTAATATGAATTTTTGCCATATAAATCATATGTGCAGACTTACATATATAATCACATGTAATTATATACATGAGAACAACTGTCACACCCCCTGGCCGGTATCGGAAACGTCGGTTTGTGCGACGTCCGATGTTGGATCATAGATACTGAACATACATTGAGCATTACAAAACAATAGAACATAAATAGTAATATATTAGCACTTCAAAGTGAAATTACATCAATATTCAAGGTTACAATAATCGACTGTTTCAATAGTAAACTACTAGCTAATATGGCATCTCTGATCCATAAGTTCTATCTTCACGACTTGACATCAGGTAGTTCGAACATCCAATTCTTGATTTCCTAGGAATACATATGGTTTTGAAAACGTCAACACAATGTTGGTGAGCTCACAGGTTTGAAATGTTGTAACTCGAAAATACTTTTTATATATAAATTTGTTTAGCTGTATAAATATTATTACTTTAGATGTTGAGGTACTTTAAATTTATAACTAGTTTTCTAGTATTTATAGGCACTTAAAGCTTTAACACTTCTTCTGTTTTTTGTACTATAAATAATGTATATGCACTACTGTTCTTTTAGGCTTTTCCCTTATTAATGTTTGTAACGTTTATGCTTGCTACTAATTCCTATGAAAGTGTTTTCCATTTCAAAGGCTTATATTATAATTTGTTGGTCGTATTACTTATTCCGTTGAAAGCTCACAGACAATGGTGAATTCCTATAATCGAGCTATTGACTAGGGATTCACCCCGCATCACACTTCATCATAAAAAGTAGGTATTTATCCCTAAAATGACTCGTCTTCCAATGTTGGTGCTTGTAACCGTAGGTGGGGGTATCAACCCATATAGAATTATACATAACTATACTGCTCACTTAAGATTAACGATTATGTGGCAAGGTCTTAGCTAAAAACTAATTAGCTAAGAATAGAGGATTGAAACTAATTTAACATATGTTTTGTTTAGCTTTAAAGTGCAAAAGAATTTCCATGTTGTATTGTGTAATTATAATTCATTATAATTATAATTAAAATAGTTATCATAGTAAAACCAATCGAGTAGAGTGACGACGTATTGTTTGATTATTATCCTTTGAAACTCACAAGAATAATGCAATAATATATGAATCTTATCCAAATGAAATGCAAATGTGACGACTTATTATATAGATATTATCCAATTGAAACTAGCAGAATAACGACATAATATATAGATATTATCTAAATTGAAACGGGCAGACTAACAACTTAATATTTAGATGTTTTCCAATTTAAACGGGCATAATAAGAACATAATATATAGATCTTATCTAATTGAAACGGGAAGAAAAACATAATAATATATAGATATTTTTTATAAAAAAATGTGATGGAGAATAGTGCCCATAGCCATAACAAGCCAGATAATATTACTAAAGATAGTAATATCCTTTTGGGTTACACGCAAGAACGAAATAAAGAAGAACTAAAGATATATTTATTTTAGTGACTTGTTTTGTTAATTTATTAATAGATTAATTAATTAATTAGAAAACATGGAGAATATGGAATACTTTAGATTAGTTTGATTCTTAGATCATTACCAAAAGCCTAGATAATTATTAATAGATTTGGTAACTATCTTTAGGGTTTCAAACCACCTCCCAATAAATAAAGGGGTCAAATCCCGATTTTGGATGGATGAAAACTTCGCATTTTTATTCCAAAAGTCAAAACCCTTAGGAAAACCCTAGAAAAACATGAAGGCTCGACGTGACACCTCTTCTCTTACGTTGTGACGATGAACAATGTTGTCGATTTGAGTTTGCATTGTATTGCTTCGTGGTGGGGGTATTTAGATTTGTTGGAGTTTTGCGTCTTTGGTGCAGTTACAAGAGATGAACTCTACTTTGGGTTCTCCGGTCCAATCAATTGGTTCTCCAGTCCAATCAATTAAAAGGAGCATTCTACAATGAAGTCAAAGGTATGTTTTGGTTCTATTGAGTTCTCAATAATTTGCATATATTAGTTGCGTTTAGATATGTTTCTTTCGAGTAAGAGATCAAAATTTTTTATCGTTTCTGCTACCCTATGTTTGATCTAACGAGGCTCGAAACCCATCAATGGTATTAGATCCCAGTTAACTCAAGTCTATTGCACTTAGACTTTGTCTTTTGAGTGTCTTAGGGTTCGCATGTGTAGGGTTTCTGTTTTTTAAATTGTTTTAAAGGTCTAGAAAATTACATTGGTTGAAATTGTATCTAGTCATGCTTGAAAAACAACTTTTAATCATTCTGCCTCTTCGCCACGACATGGATGGTCCTCCACCAAGTTGTGGTATCTACTCGGATAACGAATAACTTAGTCGTCACGACATGATCATCTCATGTTTATGTCGTGAGTAACTGTTGATATTAATTAATATATAATAATTAGAACTCGTATAATTTAATTGCGTGTTTTCAGTGTGTCACAACGTGGCAGACCTTTCCCCACATTGTGAAACCTAGAGTTCCAATTTTTTCTAAATTCGTTTTTATTTTTGGTTGCTCAATTTTTCGAATTTTAATCACATAGAAACTAGTCTTTATATAAAGTTACATTTAATTTAATTATAAGATTAATTAAAAGAAAATAATTAGAACTCATATAATTTAATTATTGTCTTCTTAGTCAATATAATTAAATTACATATAACGCACAAATGTGTATATATAGTAAAATTTTATTTATATGTATAACATTAAAATAAACATTGCGTTCTCGCATATTTTTGAATTTTGCATTGTTAGTCTTACCACGACTAGGCTCGTCTACTTTATTTTTTATAAAGGGAGGTTTAAGGTAGGTCTCCTTGATTCCTTATGAGGTCGGATTTTAAGAGGCATTTACTGCTCGTCACCCTCACCAACTTCTTGCATTACGAGGTAGTGTTGCCGAAAGGGTTTGATATGACAATTATGCAAAGTTAAATGTATTAACTTAATAAAGTAATAAAACAAAATCATGTTATATATTAATAATGTGAATCTTATTCTTCCCATGGAAACTATGGCTTGTTGTATATTCTTTTTGGTGTTATGCATGGGTGGTTTACCGGCATATCAATTAAGAATATTATCAATGTAAGGTTATGGTAATCGCAATTCTAAAACGTTACTTGAGCTGAATTTCATGTAGCTTCTCATGGTCGATTCAGCGGTTGGATTCATGATCCTTGGCTAATCCAGTCATGAATGCTAAACGGACAGAAAAAGAGATTAACATGTTATTTACATAGTGTCAATAAATATCGAAAGGTCTAGGAATCTCATATAGATCGAGAGTGACAAATGTTTGTCTACCTAAATATCTTTTTGGTGTGATTTCCGGCTAATCCACTACACATCATGAAGTGAAATATGGATCATAACCTTGTTTGATATAATTTGTTAACTGAGTAATTATTCATTCAGGATCAATAAAACAGACTACGTCTAATCATTAATTGAATGGTGTCTTAAAAGTACCCACTAAAAGTTAACTGCTATAAAAAACTTTAAAAAGAACAAGCTAGAAGGGTTGATCAATCTTGTTCATCTTTTGAGAATAGTTATCTTAAATGAAAAGAAAGGTAGTTCCTTTACCAATAGGAAGGAGTAAGTATTAAATATACTGTGTACATCTGTAACATTGATGCTATATGGAATTTCATTAAAATTAGGAGTTAACTATGGAAACATAATCGACTGGTTAACATGTGCATATAATCAGGTAATTCAGATGTGATATGAGAAACTTCGAAATATCAATCTTAGAAAATGTTAAGTGTACAAATTGAAGCAATGTGGAATTCCATAGTATTAGGAGTTAACTATGGTAGCATAACCAACTAGCCAACTAGTATACATAATTAGATGCTTCTGGTCTGAGCTATATGGAAAGATCCATTATGGAACTTCATTC
This sequence comes from Lactuca virosa, assembly GCF_052849685.1. Classification (NCBI taxonomy): domain Eukaryota; kingdom Viridiplantae; phylum Streptophyta; class Magnoliopsida; order Asterales; family Asteraceae; genus Lactuca; species Lactuca virosa. The sequence continues at coordinate 227,681,505 of NC_136432.1, forward strand.
CATGTTGAGCAGCTTTGGAACTTTCATACAAAAACAAAGAGAATCCAAGCTTCAAAGAACTAAGTACAATGATAAGACTAAAGAAACATGGAATTTCACCTGTTAGAATTGGTTGTGGTCTAATGATTTTGACTTAAAATTGACAACTTAAAAAGATCCATCGTGGAGTTACATAGCAAGTTGAGAACCTTTTAGGACTAACATGGCTAAGCATAGAAGTCAAAGATTCAAATACTCCTATAGTTAGTTATCATTAAAGAAGTATCAAGAAGAAGAAAGCCAATTGTCCATAGATAAAAGGATGTTCTTAATTGGTGTATCCAACTGCAACATCAAATGCAAATAATAATAAGTAGGTCCATTTTGAGACATATTCTGATAGGCTAAATTGGTTTACTAATAAATGACTAAGAAAAGCACAAATTCCCATAGAAATCTGATGCAGACATAAAAAAGAGTTGATTGATCATCGACAACGCGGACCCATAATATTTTATAGGATCAAGAGTCAACTCATTCTTCCAAGTGCTTAATCTATAATTAGAATAATGAATCCATAACACCATTGGATTGTTACTTTAAATCCTTGAGTGTTTCACTAATGGATGAGTATTGACATTTGCAAGAATGTGTAGTAACCAAAAGGAAGTATTAGACTATAACATAGAAAAGTGGTTATGATCGAGGACATCGATTAGTGTTCCTTTACCGTCCTTAGGATCATATGATGACTCGTTCTATTAAATATTAAGACTATGGTCTTATGATTGAAATTTTATATATAATGTTTTAGAAGATAGTTATATCTTATTAAAATAAATTTTTTTTGTATGTTTTCTATTTAAAAGTAAGTCATGAAATCCTTGAAACTAGTACAATAACAAAAGTTCAATGGAGATTCATTGGTTGGGATAAATGTAATTATGAAATCATCTTCTTAAATAAGAGTTTCTTTACCAAATATCCAGTTGGATCGAATGTTGGAATTCATTTAAACTCTAAGTTTTATGATAAATGCAAATCTTATTTATCAAGAATGATGACAACGACACCATAGAGTGGCAAAGTATATGTCGGAATTAGTTTACACTATTTGGAATTTCAGATTAACCATGATGCATGTTGATCTAAATATATCCAAAGTGTTTAGATCATCATCTTTAAATATGTAAATGAGAAGTGCGTCACCAAATATTCAGTTGGATAGAAGTTTGGAAGTCATTAGACCACAACTCTTTTGATTGATACATATTTCATAGTATCAAGATAAATGATAAACAAATGAATTTGTGGTGCTATTAGTTGTTGGAATTAGTTCATGCTAATTGTCAGTTCAGATTGGTCACAAAATGCAATTCATAGTCTACTAGGCAAACGGATAAGAAACTTAGATCCAATAGGATACTGAGAATGTTGATCAAAAGGTAAATGATCATCTAATGGAATTGTGAAGCAGTTTCACAAATCGTCTTAGACCAAAGTATTGCCACAAGGAATATAGTTGGATAAAGAAACAAAATCATTGTTTGATTTGTAATTGATGAGTCGTATTGTGCTTACAAATAGTTCATGGATTGTACCATGAATGATTGTTACAAGATTTCTTAGTCTTGTAAAAACTAAGAAAGTTTTACTCTCTATAAGATGGACTATTTTGTTGGATTCCCTAACTACGTTTTTTGAAACCCTATAAGGACAAAGTATTTGTTGCTCGAAGGACAGTCTTTCGAAAGACAGAGCTTATGTCCAAAAGAACCAGTGTGAGCCACATTGATCTTGGTAAAGAAAATGAAATCTCTTTTTCTCTTCCACATAGATCTAATAAGAGACGTCATTGACCTAGTTGACTACATGTCACGTCAGAAATGAGTCACGGATAGATTGTGATCAGAGTCTATCAACAATCGGAAGCTATGGAAGGCCCAATAAGCCAAAATTGGAGGAAGATATGAGGAATGAGATGAAGTTCATCTATATTTGAATTTTGAATTGTTCTAACACTTGGTTTTTATGGATCTTCAAAAGTTGACAAACATGGATTAGAACACACATATACTCTAACAAATATGGGTTGTGATAGATATTTAGGCTTAAGAAGTCCATTGATGGACTGTAACAAACATCTCATTTTCGAATAGTTTGCATCAATGAGAAACTCAAAGGTTGAATTGTGAGAAACAAAAGATAGTCCATTTAAATGTCAAAGCTAGTGGGAGCAATGTTATCCTTTGTATTGAAATAAGAAACGATGTCCTAACTTTGGAGATAGATCTAAGTTACTCACTAAATTAAGTGTAAAAGCTTTACATATGTTAGGAGTTGTTTCAGTATGAAACACATAGGATGAACGAGAAAGCATGCTTAGAGTCTATGGATATAGATCTAAGTTACTCACTAAATTAAGCCAAAGTACATTGAATCTTGAGGAAACTTGAGATGCAAAATTCTTGTTGATTTCGTGTTAGGAAAAGTAATGACTCATATGCCTTGTGCATGATAATTCATACAAGATCATTTTGGATTTAATTAATCAAGAATATTCTTTAAGGTCCTAAAAGGACCAAAGAAATTATCTTTTTAGTATGGAAGATATCAATGAAAGAGTTACATTGATGATCAGCTTCTTACTAATATAGATGTTTTTGTTTAGCCGCTAATGTTCGTGCTCTTAATTCATAAACTATTAGCTTGGAATAGTACTAAGTAATACACCAAAGTGGATTGTATAATAAGCTTAGAGTATTAGGCAACAAGTTAGCTTGCAAAAACAAACTATGTGACTGAAAGAAGTTCAATAGTGAACCCAATGTTCTATTCAATCATTGATGGTTCTTTTGAAGTTTCTTGTGACTATAAGGTGAATTTATCTCTAGTTTAGATCCCATGTCACAGAAGATCACATGGTAAATAATCTGTAAGTACCTTCACAAATGTAACGACATCATAGTTAACTAAAGAGAATCTTTTTGATTCATACCTTTAAACTAAAGATCTAATGACGTTGGAATAACATGTGTATTGACTTGAACATTTTAGTTCTATCTTGTTTTAAATTTAGGAACTAATGCAATATTGATCTCTATTTGATCTGACGATTATTAAGTGGAGAACTTAATAATTGATGGAGATCGGTCATTTCATTTAGGATATTACTGTGTGCTAATTTTGCATGTTTAGAACCACTTCAGAGTAATATTTTATTCGAACTTCCACAATCAGTTCTACTCCTAGGAGATCGTAGGGAATTAAGATTGTCATAGTATTGGTAGATTATTCATAGAGATGAACATAGCTAAGTCTTGCGAAAAATACCGATGAGTACTTGAAAATGGTGAATATAAGAATTGAACTAACCACGCTTAAAGATTACTTCGTGGATCATGTCATGAGTAAATTAAGATGACTCTATTTCTTATTCTTCAAATGAAAATGCATGAGGTTTTGTCCTACAATCTAATATATTTGGGTTTTTCCTCAACGTTGTCCGTAAGTGGATGCTATACAGGGTTTGATTAGCTATTGAATGAGGAATAGTAATGACCTATGTAGTCAAAGTTTATTTAACCTTTCCGCCAGAATTGTAGAAGTCGATGTCTCTAGGCCCCTATATGATTTGGTGCTGACATGTAAAGTATTATGTCGAGTACTGACCGAAATTGATGTGTTCAATTTAGCAGTTTGAAACAGTCAACAAAAATATATGTCGGGAAAGATAATCTAGAATTCTGAGATTGACTATTATCCATGACTCGAATTATTCAGATATCATGAAGATCAAAAGAATTTGAAGTCACTAATCTTAGGGTTGTCTGTAGAAAATTTGTTATAATTACAATAGTTGAATTGGACTGTCACTCACTATTATTCCTAGTAAGTATTGGATCGATCAATTGTTAATGGCTACGTGCAAGTGGGAGTGGGTGGAGAATAGTGCCCATAGCCATAAGAAGCCCAGTAATATTACTATATATAGTAGTTTCTATTTAGGTTACACGCAAGAACAAAATAAAGCAGAACTGAAAAGATACTTATTTTAGGGACTGGTTTTATTAATTGATTAATATATTAATTAGTTAATTAGAAAAAATGGAGAATATGGAATATTCTAGATTGGTTTGATTCTTGGATGATTGCCAAAATCCTAGATAATTACTATTAGATTTGGAAATTATCTTTAGGGTTTCAAACCACCTCCCTATAAATAAAGGGGTCAAATCCAGGTTTTGGATGGATGAAAACTTAGCCTTTTTACTCCAAAAGTAAGAACCCTTAGGAAAACCCAAGAAAAACCTAAAGGCTCGATGTCACGATGTGACACCAATTATGTCACGTCGTGACAATGGACAATGTCATAGATTTGAGCTTGCATCATATTGCTTCATGGTGGGGTGTTCAGATCTAGTGGAGTTTTGCATAGTGGGTTCCATTACAAGAGAGGAACTATACTTTGGGTTCTTTAGTCCAATGAACTGGCTCGTCAAAAGAAGGATGCTACGATGAAGTCAAAAGTATTTTTGCATTCTATTGAGTTATCAATAATTTGTATAGATTATATGAGTTTAGACCCATTTTTTCGAGTATTAGATCAGATTTTTTTATCGTTTCTGTTGCCCTATGTTTGATCTAATGAAGCTCGAAATCTATTAAAATGGGCAGAGTAACCATATGGAATAAATATGTTTTTGTGAAAACCAATATTTTTAATGATAAATTAACATTAAACCCCCCCCCTTTAATTGAGAACAAGATTTGAAAATGGGGTCGTAAAAGTCACCATTGAAGTGTGCTTTAACTGTTATTTTCTTCTTGAAAAGTGGTCACGAGCTCGAGATTACTTGGGCTTGAGGGGAAAAAAATATAAAAATAAAATAAATTTAAGAAGGGAAATAGAAAATTTGAAGAGAAGTGCGAGTAAAGAAATTAGTTATCAAACTTATTGGAAGTGTGCACAGAAAGAAGTTTTGGCAATTATTTATAGGCGAATTTGGTTGGCATGTTGCGCTAACATCGGACGCGTGTTGTGCCTTCATGTGTTGGCTCCATAATTTCACTACTATGTGTCAAAAATAAGGTGGTCTATGTTAATACCTTCTAGAACACTAATTCCGTCACACATGCCTGCAATTACTGATTTTTGTAACATCCATAACTCTTGCATACGAGTTTCATTTTTGACGTTCTTTATATCCACGTGTAGCTATTGATGAGTATTACAACATTCCGTTGGGTTGCATTGGCAAATTTTGACTTTAGTTTTATCCCATATTTTTTTAATAAGGATATCTTAAATGATTTTATAAAAATCATAACTTCCTCATATAGACTCCGTTTTTGACATTCCCTACATCCACGATCTTATATTGAAGAATACTACGATTCTACCTTTGGATGTTTTGGCTAAAACTCAACCAATCTCCTTTTCACTAATTATGACTCCCGCTCGTTGGAGGGCTGAATTACTAAATTAGAAAAATTATAACACAAGTTTTTGTGCACTTACTTTTAGAGTATTCGAGCGATTTGGTTGATTTTTCTTCTATATTGGAATACGAACTCTTTTATTTTCATCATATATTGAAAAAATATTATATATTCAATCTATTATCTTTTATGTTCGTTACATTTGCGGTTAATGATTGCTTGAATTTTTTTGCAATTGTCACATTCTCCCCCCGTTGAAGGAATTTCATCCCTGAAATTCAACTTGTTGTGCCCGAACCAAAGGAAGTATTAGGAGAATATTAGTTACATAAGGCATCACTTGGCACGATTCAAAAACTAGCACAACATATTTCTAAAAGAGAATGAGTTGATTTCTTTAGGTTCTTCTTTAAAGGGGAAGATGAGAACCGATTTGGATTATGTTCAAAGAGGCAATGATAGTGCCATTAGACTAACACTCATTGGAGTTTGATACTTGAAAAGCTTTGAATCATTATGGTAATTGAAATATTTGCAAAACAATTCTTTTTCAAAATTTTGAGGGATCCTAAGTAGTATGAGGAGAGTTTTAACGACGATTACTTTCATTCTTCATAGTTATTTGCAGATATATTTCCACTAATGTTTATTATCTATCTAATGAATACTATTACAAGCCACTAAATTTAAACAATGTTTCAAGTGAAAGGGTCCAATCTATAACGAATGGACTCATACAATAGTTGTGCAATAGAGCAAAGTCAAACTTTCTAAAACCATTTAATTTAACTACCACGCAACTTACGTATCCACCCAATAGCTAATGAACATAGATTTCTTTAGTTCTTACCAGATTCATGTTTTAGTGAACTCTAAACCTAGTGGTTGTAAAGATTTTATAGTTATGTAGTTTCTACGCAAGTTGCTTAACAAGGACGTACCGGTTTCCATGGGTGTATCCTAGGTAGCGTCTCTCGCACCAATAAAAAATACTCTTCCTCAAGCATTACCTTCTCAATTTTTCAATATTAGACAGTCTTTCTTTAAGTGGTTGTCTCATCCATAATAATAACGGTTTCTAATTCCACCAATACCAGTTCTTTGGTTTACGGCACATGACGGCTCCGACAAGACATGGCGGTGTGGCCCTTCCTACCGCAGTTGTTATAGACTAGTTCTCTACACTCACCCACGTGGTGGTAGTTGCACTCCTTGCATAACAGAAGACCTACTGGGTAGTGTATTAGTGGAGTAGCTGATGGGATGGTCGCTATGCAAGATTTTCTTAAGTCTTGTTTTCTCCACGATGGTTGTCCTGAATCGCCACCAGACTTTCTCCTATTGTTTCCAAATTCCAAAAGGTTAGCCTTCTGGATAAAAGTGCCTTGGCGGATTTTGTGGTTGGTCAGGGTAAATTTTAGATTTTTGGAATTTTTACATATAGTTGGCATGAAAGCAATGACCAAGTTGGGACAGAAAATGGAAAGGTCATTGAAGTGGTTGGTATAAGCTGTGATGGTTGTGTCCTTGATGGTTAAATTCCATATCTCTTGCTCTAGTTTCTGCATCTCATCTCTGGGATAGTACTCTTCAATCAATAACTATTTCATTTCATCCCAATACATAAAATTAGTTGTGTCAATGCCTATGATGTTGGGATAGAGGTTCCACGGTGAAAATGATGCATCCGTGAAGGTACAGTCAACAAATTTTACTTTGCAGTCTTCAGTGTAGAAGCTGATCTCCAACACTGTCTCCACTTTCTCGATCTAACGATTCATTCGAACTACCCACTCATTTCCATGGAATGGTTTCGGTTTGTAGTTCATAAAATCCTTATAAGTATAGGCCCTTAAGGGACCTATGTTATCGTCATGTGTACTTTCTCCACCAGTTCCTCCATCTTGTCGCCACCCGACATTCCTAATGGTTTCAAAGTTAGCTAGAGCATCCGAGACGCGTTGGGCGATTAGCGCCTCGATAGCTTCTGAGTCGATGGGTTCGTTGTGTTACGGAGTTGCGTCTGGTAGATCTTCTTCAAGGCATGATTCGATCGTATGATAGTTAGTGAGAAAGCAAGTGTTAGTTGTTTGAAACCATTTGGTTTGTCCTATACATACGAGACTCATGACTAATTTTAGTTTAAAGGCCTAGAGAATTTTTTGGGAATCTTGTTAGAATTACTATGCCATGATTTATATAGCATGTGGTAACTGAATGAGATAGTTTTTAATAACACTTGTTTCGAATATACTCCTTTGTAAACCCTAGCAGCTTATGTTCAGAATCTTAAAAGTAGTGAAGCATGAAATAAAAACAAAATAAAGTATTAATGTTTAAACAAAACAAATCAAACCATATAAATATCATTGTCTCTGAGTGCAGAAAGCACAATTTTTTTCTCAGAATCAAACACCTTTCCCTCATGGCGGTTGAAAAAGAACTTTATAACCAGCATCACAATGTTGACTGATGGAAATAAATTCGCCTTTTAGACCTTCGACATAAAATACATCCTCCAGCTTAACCGTCCTGCATTCAAAAGTTCCAACTCCTATAACAACCCTTCCACTATTTTCACCAAAGACCACCATTGGACCATCCTTTTTTGCAAAGTCTATTAATAGGGACTTTAAAACAGTCATGTTTCTAGAACTTCCACTGTCTAGGTAGTAAGTTTTTCCTAGATTTAGACTTGATCCTTTGATAGCGTGAGAAACATCAGCGTTACACTTGCCATTAGGGTAATCATTGATAAGAGCCATTATACCCTTAACATTTAGCCACTTTTGGTAAAGAGATGTTTTCTCTTCATATGGGCGACCAACTTCTTTTACACCACCTCATAATTCTACGGAATTTGTGTTTCTTTCTTCTGCTTGCAGTCCTTGGAAAAATGATCAGTGCTTCCACAATGAAAGCAATTACCTATGTTTTTCTTCTCTGAAATGGATCTGCTTGCTGAACGGCTTCCTCTAAACTAATGTATTCAAGCTCCGTTCGATCTGCTTTTTTCATAACATTTGACAATAAGAGCATAATTGGCAACAAGTTCATTAGTGAGATCTTCATCACTATCTTCACCTTTATCAGAGTTATATGAGTCGCTGATATGCTTCAGTTCTTCCTTTTGAGATACCAGGGCAACATACTTTTCCTTGCTCAAGTCCTTCATGATTTCTATACAAAGAGATTTAGTCTCTTCATAATTTCGCAGATTGCCGAACAAGAATTTCAGATCTATGGGATCGATCTTTTCACCATTCTTAAGGACATCAGTGTGATGTTCCGATCTTTTCCCAAGCGAGTCAAGAAACTTCAGAACTAACATCATGCACATATCATTAACTAATAAATTTAACATATTGAATGTTTGAGTAAGCGACTCACCTTGTTGAGCAAAGAAATGCTCATATCTCTGATTGAGGTCGTTATTGTTTGTGGCCTGAACTTCTACGGTTCCTTCATAGGCCACTGTCAGCGTATCCATCATCTCTTGAGCTGAATCACAATTTTGTACGAGGTGATACACGTGGTAGGGAATAGAGTTTCCAACAATAGCCTTGGCTTTCACATCAAGACTGAGCAGTCTCTTGCCGTTGTCATCATAACTTGTTTCTAGATTTTGCTTCAAGGATCCAAAGGGAGCAATATTTACCATGGGTTGATACATAGGAACATGAGGACCTTTTTCTACAATCTTGTGCATCTCATATCCCATGGTTTCAAGAAGAACCATGGCCTTTGTTTTCCACAGAGCGAAATTGTGTTCATCGATGGGAGGAATTTTTTTGAGACCAACGGATTTGGGATTATTGAAAGTCGACATGATTACTTGAGTGTATCAGAAACATGCTCTGATACCAATTTAAGGTTTGTATTGATCAGATACACTTCAAGTATAAACAATGAAAGCAAACTTAATCTAATAGAAACAAAGAACAAAAAGTAAATAACATAGGGAGTTCTCAAAATTGTTCTTTCACCAAGAAAGGTTTTGTCTTCACCAAGAAGATGGTTTGTTACAACGACGATTACGACACCAAGCTATGTTAACATTAGGGTTTCACCTTAATGTATTTTATGTACTAATCTATACAAGTATATCCCTTGATTGAAGGGATTGTATATTATCTATACTAGGAACCGATCTTTATAACAAAGATATCGGATCTACTATCTATTTTATACTTATCTATATCATTACCTAATATACAAAATATTACATAGAATAACTATGATAAGTGCTGGCGCTGATAGGCTTGATATGTTGGTGCTGTCGGTATAGTAGAACCTAGCGTTGACAGATAGCGTGTAAGAGTGTTTGACTCATTATATCAGAAGGTGTGACCTTACAAACTGAATTGTTATCAAAATTTCTGCTTAAAACTAACTCCCACGAATCATGGTTAGTCAAGTCAAAACACTTTTTAGTTAAAGGCGGAACATTATCAAAAAAATTTAGAGAATAGACATCACTTGGGTACCTCATTGCTTCTTAGATATTGAAGTTGATGACCTCCACGTCAATTTTTGTTCTTGTTGTTTTCAAGAATGGTCTACCTAAAAGTATGGAACTCGAGGTCGGGTGGTCATCATCTCCCGTATCAAGAACATAAAATATTCAGGAAGACAAGTTCATTAACTTGTACTAGAACATCCTCTAATAATCCTTTTGGGTATACTATAGATTGATCTAAAAGTTGGATAAGCATCCTGGTTTTGCTTTGTAAACAGAATATGGTAAAACATTAATTGAAGATCCTAAATCTAGCATAGCACGGGGGACATGAAGATTTCCCAAGTTACAAGGAACAATGAAAATAACAGGATCCTTGGACTTTTGTCACACCCCAAAACCAAGAACGGCGGAAACGTTCTGGGGTGGAGGACGTCATGTACAGTATCACAACAGTGCATAATAATAAGACAAGCAACAACATCCATTGCATTATATAATAATTGCAATACAAGCGTGTTCTGTATAGTTTGTAAGACACCAAAAGTATAATCAAAATAAAAGATGGGTCTTGTATGTGCTCCATCTTCTCAAAAGCTTCATCTCTACCTGTCTACTGATGACCTGAGAATACAAGTTATTTTGAAAAAGTTTATCAACATAAAGCTGGTGAGTTCATAAGCATTTAGTGTCATTGCTTGTATACAAATGTTTGCAACAAAGTAGTGTAGTAACTAGTTTCAATGTTGGTAAATAGTATACTCCCTAGAAAATCCTATATTTTCTGGTAAAAAGTAGTCTTCTACCAAGACCCAATTGTTTGTAAGTTTGTTCTTTCGTAAATGTAAGGGTTTTTCCCCAGTGAAAACTATTAGTATAAAAATATAGTTTACTTAAACGAGTATGTGACAAGATCACAAAATAATGAAATACAGACTCCAAGTGGTACTAAATGTACAATACGCCTCGGAGAGTCTAAAGTAGAAATATGTAGACTCCAGGTGGTATTAAATGAACAATACGCCTCGAAAAGTCTATTTTTACCTTTAATTCTTAATTAGTTAATTAAAGGTTTGAATATGAACTCGTATGTAACCATGCTGATCGACGGTTGAATAACGGATGACCCTCCAGGTCACAAATAGTGAGGTAGCATTCTGTCACCCCTTGGCCTTTCGGCTGGGACTGTAGCTAGCAGTCAGGATGTGGGAGTGTCTGTCCCGTATAGATCTATACACACAATGCCCGCTCTCCCTCCAGGAGACTGTGGTTACAAAGTGATACCACGATGAAGTGTCGTATCGAGAAGTAGTATGTCACATTCTGTTATAGTATTCAATGTTTGTATAGTGTATAGTATGTTCTCTTGTATAGTGTATAGTATATTCTCTTGTATAGTGTATAGCATGTATTGTTACTCAATGTTGTACTCATGTAGTGACTAATAACTGTACTGACTCTTGTATGGGTCGTTGTAATGGTAGTAGTGAGTAGTAATCCCTTAACTATACCTATTATAGTTAAATAGTAAGGTTGTTTGGATACCTTTGTTAGACAAAGGTACTGAACTGAAGTGAAAGCTTTTATATCCAACACACATATATATGATATATAACTAAGAATTCAACGACATTCGGACAAATAACAGGATACCCTAAGTCCACAACCAAACAAGGAACAGGAAATAAGGTGAGCTATCAGTCCTAAGTCCTTCAAGTCTTACTTATATAAATATAAGAGTGTAGATATGAGTTTGAAAATAATGAAAGTTTAAAAGAGTTTAAAAGCAGTTTTAACATTTAAAGAGTTAAATAAAATGTTTGTAACACTTGAAAATCCATAAGTTTGATAGCGATTTGAAAGCAGTAGTAAATCTTTCTGTTTGTTCTAGTTATTAATCACATGTGATTAAAGCAATAACTAGAACTGTTCAACTTGTATTCCCCCCCCCCCCATAAAAGCATTTAAAATCATTTAAAAGGTTAATTAAGGGGTATGAAGTCACCTGTAGTGAGTAACTCGAATGGAAGATTGATATAGGACTGTTGGGTGTCAAACGGAGTCTCGAGCACAAACGGATCCTAATTAACATATAATTACATATATATATGGATACATTAGTAGATATAACCACTAATGGTGATAGGGACATGTCTTAAGGACATAAAAACACTTAGAATTAAGTGTTACCAACTCATATGGTTGCACATAAGGAGTGTAGGGCCCTATATTGGGGTGTAAGGTCACAAAAGTATGGATTTTGTGTATGTGCGGCCAGAGTGTGCGGCCAAACCTGTGTGCGGCCGCACACTCACTATGGAGTGTGTCAAAAACGTGGTTCCAAGCCTTTGGGATGTTCTAGTGAAGGTGTTTTGACCATTGCTTAACCGGATTGGGGGTTTGTTGTCATTTTGGACCCTTAAAAGGGTGTGTGCGGCCAGGTGTGTGCGGCCAGGCCTGTGTGCGGCCGTACACCCCCATACAAATGTGTCCAAATCGATTTTCCAAGGCCTGGGGATGATCCTAAGAAGGTGTTTTGGTCGATGCTAAGCTTGGATGGGTGTTTAAGCCCATTTTAGGACCAAAAGATGTGTGTGCGGTCACACATGATGTGTGTGCGGCCGTACACACATGAAGATCATATAGAATGATAATTTCATGGATCAAACTCGAGGAAAAGGCTTTCAAATGTGTTGTAGTAATGATCTAAGGATGTTTACTTACTTGTTTTGATGATTGGAGAGGAAAACGTGAAGAACTCTTGAGAGAAAATGTTCCAGCTTTGAAGGAGTGTGAAAAAGGGTGTATGGTTGACTTAGGGTCCTTTATATAGGCTGGAGTGTGAGGCTAGGAGGGTGTGCGGTTGGCTGTGTGCGGCTGGCTGGCCGCACACACCTGCATGGTGTGTTTGGCCCGATTTTGTGATGCTACATACATTCTAACCCTCCCTAAGACTCATATCTTGATTATATTATGCCTAAAGCACTTATATAGACCCAAAACTTTATTACAAAATAGCAAAACGAGGCTAACTTTGATAAAAATGAAGAATGTATAAGTTAGAAATTTCTGGTTGTCACATCATCCCCCGTTAGAGGGAATTTCGTCCCGAAATTAGAGTTCAAGCAACTAAGTTATTACAAATAACTAAGTAAAAAGATGAGGGTATTTAAGTTTCATTTGATCCTCACGCTCCCATGTGAATTCCGGTCCTCGCTTGGCGTTCCAGCGAACCTTCACGATTGGGATGCGGCTTTGTTTCGTTCGCTTGACCTCTCGGTCCATGATCTGTACAGGTTCTTCCACGAAGTTGAGGCTCTCGTTGATCTTGATTTCGTTGAGTGGGATTACAAGAGTCTCGTCGGATAGATACGTTTTCAAGTTCGAGACGTGGAAAGTAGGATGTACGTTACTAAGCTCGTGGGGTAGATTGAGTTTGTAAGCTACGGGGCCGATTCTAGCGAGAATCTCGAAAGGCCCTATGTATCTTGGATTTAGCTTTCCATGCTTTCCGAAGCGTATCAAGCCCTTCCACGGTGAGACTTTCAAAAGGACTCGGTCTCCCACCTGGAATTCCAAAGGTTTCCTCCGTTGTTCTGCGTAACTTTTCTGTCGGTCTCTAGAGGCTTTCAATCGTTCATGAATCTGAACGATCTTCTCTGTCGTTTCCCGAATGATCTCAGGACCCGTGAGAGCGCTGTCAGGAACTCGTCCTTTAGCTAGCTGAGTGTCACCCACCTCAGCCCAGCACAGAGGGGATCTGCACTTCCGGCCATAGAGGGCTTCAAATGGAGCAGCCTTGATGCTCGTGTGATAACTGTTGTTGTAAGAGAATTCGACGAGAGGTAAGTGAGTATCCCATGCCTTTCCGAAGTCGATCACACAGGCTCGCAGCATATCTTCCAAGGTTTGAATAGTTCTCTCACTTTGTCCGTCGGTCTGTGGATGCTAGGCTGTACTCATGTCCAGCCTCGTTCCTAGGGAGCTTTGTAGTGACTGCCAGAATCTCGAAGTGAATCTACTATCTCTATCAGAGATAATAGACATAGGAACACTATACAGTCGTACGATCTCCCTAATGTAGGTTCTCGTGAGCTTCTCCATTTTGTCTGTTTCCTTGATAGGCAGGAAGTGTGCGGACTTGGTCAATCTGTCGATGATGACTCATATGGTATCAAGTCCACCCGTTGTCTTGGGTAGCTTGGTTATGAAGTCCATAGTGATCCGCTCCCACTTCCATTCAGGTATCTCTGGTTGTTGAAGTAAACCTGATGGTTTCTGGTATTCGACCTTAACCTTTGCGCAAGTAAGGCATTTACTCACGAAGGTAGCAATTTTTGCTTTCATGTTAGGCCACTAGTATGAATTTGTGAGATCCAGATACATCTTATCTGAAATCGGGTGGACGGAATATCGAGTTTTGTATGCTTCCTTCATGACTAGGTCTCTAAAGCCACCGTGTTTCGGGGTCCAGATCCGGTCCATGAGATATAAGGCTCCGTCACCCTTGACTTCCAGGTTCTTATCCATTCCCCGCAGGGATTCTCCCGCTACATTTTCAGGTTTCAAGGCTTCGAGCTGAGCCTCCTTAATTTGTGCGGATAAATGCGAATGGATAGTCATTGTTAATGACTTAACTCTTCGACCAGAATATTCTTTCCGACTTAGGGCGTCTGCTACCACATTGGCTTTACCCGGATGATAACGAATTTCGCATTCGTAGTCATTGAGTAGCTCGACCCACCATCGTTGTCTCATATTGAGCTCCTTCTGGTTGAATATGTGTTGTAGGCTCTTGTGGTCTGTGAAGATAGTGTTCTTCGTACCATACAGGCAGTGTCTCCAGATTTTTAGAGCAAACACAACTGCTCCTAATTCGAGATCGTGGGTGGTGTAGTTGACCTCGTGTGTCTTCAGCTGTCTTGAGGCGTAGGCGATGACCTTACCTCGATGCATAAGAACACAGCCGAGCCCTTGGTTTGACGCATCGCATTAGACCATGAAGTCTTCTGTTCCTTCGGGGAGGGACAGTATCGGTGCGGTGCACAAGGCTCGCTTCAGCGTTTGGAAAGCCTTTTCTTGCTTCTCTTCCCAGTCAAAGGCCACGCCCTTCTGGGTCAATGTCGTAAGAGGTTTCGCAATTCGAGAGAAGTTTTGAATGAATCTGCGGTAGTAGCCAGCGAGGCCTAGAAATTGATGAATTTCCATAGGCGTCTTCGGTGATGACCAGTTCTCGATGGCTTTAATTTTGGAAGGGTCCACGTGGATTCCCTCTTCGCTAACCACGTGTCCTAAGAATTCGACTCTTCGGATCCAAATTCGCATTTAGAGAACTTCGCATAAAGCCTCTCTGATCGTAAGGTTCCTAGGACTTGTCGTAAATGATCGCTATGTTCCTCCTTAATTTGAGAGTAGATAAGTATGTCATCGATGAAAATGATGACGAACTGATCCAAGTAAGGACGACATACCCTATTAATTAAGTCCATGAATACTGCGGGCGCATTGGTCAATCCGAATGGCATCACTACGAACTCGTAGTGTCCGTAACGAGTTCGGAAGGCTGTCTTCGAAACATCCTCCTCATGCACTCGTTACTGGTGATACCCGGATCTCAGGTCGATCTTGGAGAAGTAACTCGCCCCTTGCAGCTGGTCAAATAAATCGTCGATGCGAGGAAGAGGGTAACGATTTTTGATTGTGAGCTTGTTGAGTTCCCTATAATCGATGCACATACGAAACGATCCATCTTTCTTCTTCACGAACAAGACTGGTGCTCCCTAGGGTGAGAAGCTTGGTCTTATAAAGCCCTTGCTGAGCAGTTCGTTAAGTTGACCGGATAGTTCTTGCATCTCAGCAGGTGCTAGACGATAGGGCGATTTGGCTACGGGGGTCGCTCCTGGAATTAGGTCGATTCGGAATTCGACTTGACGTTGCGGGGGTAATCCTGGGAGTTCTTCCGGAAAGACGTCGGGGAAGTTGCGTACTACGGGGAGGTCTTTTAGGTCTTTGGTTTTCTGGCTCGTATCGACAACGTGCGCCAGGAATGCACGACATTCCTTACGCAAGTACTTCTAGGCTTGAATACTCGAGATGATACGGAGGCTCGTACTGGGTTTGTATCCGTAGATCAACAAGGTTTCATGATTCGGTAGGTTCATGCAGACTGCTTTTTCGAAGCACAGAATGTCGGCACGATAAAGACTCAGCCAGTCCATGCCTATAATGACGTCGAAACTCTGGATAGCTACTGGTATGAGGTCGATTGGGAACAAATGTTTATCTAATGTGAGGGTACAACCTATGTAAATCTCGTTAGAACTCTCTGTCTTGCCGTTGGCCATTTCTACGACGAAGGTTTCTTTTAGTGCTTGCGGTGAGTGTTTAAGTAAGTGTTTAAAGTTTTGGTTTACGAAGCTCCTCTCTGCCCCACTATCAAATAGGATACAAGCATAAGAGTTATCGAGAAGGAACGTACCCGTGACTACCGTGGGGTCTGCCACGGCCTCACTGTGGCCAATAGCAAGCAATCTTCCTGCTCCTCCCGCATTCCCAACTTTCGGACAGTTTCTTTTGAAGTGCCCTGTCTCGCCGCACCAGTAGCAGGCTTGACTCACTCCGGTACTGGAACCTGAGTGATGGGTTTGGGTTGTGCTCTGCAAAACCGGGCGGTATGGCCCTTCCGGTTGCAATTAGTGCAGTGCATCTCATGGCAGGGGCCGGTATGATGGAAGGAGCACTTGGTGCACTTGGGTAACTTCCCTGCATATGTTTTGGCTGGTACAGGGGCAGAAGGAGTAGTGGCAGCATGGACAGTCACCGTCTGTTGGTTCTTGGAGGAGGGTTGATTTGATTTGCCCTTCTTTCGGTCCCCACGCTTCCTTTTGTTGTCGGTCGCTTTGGTTGATGCTGGGGTAGTGGTTGTAGTTGTTGATGGAGTAGAAGGAACCTCGTGATCGATGAGCCTTTGGGCCAATTCCTTGGCACTGTCAAAGGTCGCAGGGTGCGATGCTAGAACGTTCCCTCGATGTGGGGGTACCAGACCCCAGATGTATCTTTCGATTTTTTTGCTTTCAGTAGGAACCATGTTAGGACATAGAGCCACCAGGTCGCAGAACCTGGCTGTATAAGCCACTATGTCGGAACCCTGCATTTTGAGGTTCCAGAGTTCCTCCTCGAGCTTCTGAATTTCGCCCCTCGGGCAGTACTCCCTTGTCATAAGGTCCATCAGTGTGTCCCAGCCCATGGTGTTGGCTGTTACTAGTGAGAGTGACTTGACATGGCCATTCCACCACGTCAGGGCCCTTTGGGTGAAGGTGCAAGCAGCAAATTTTATCTTGCTTCCCTCAGGGAATGAGCACATCTCGAAGATTGCTTCTGTTCTTTTGATCCATTGGGACAGTGCAATGATCCCTCCGGTTCCGTTGAAGTATGTAGGTTTGCAGCTGATGAAATCTTTATAAGTACACTCCCGTGCACGTGGATGGATTTCACCATGGCTAGAGTTAGTGCCAGTCCCCGTTCCACTAACGCCACCAGAGTTTACTTGGGCCATGGCGGCGGTCACAGCTGCCTGGAACATCACCGCATCGAACTGCGAAGGGGGTGGTGGTGGTGGAGTTTGATTTGCGGTTCTGCCCCTGGTCGGACACGGACGAGGCGGCATTTGATACTGAAAGTTAATAGGGATGATGATAATAATGAGAATCAATTGTGAGTATGATGAGAGTGTTTCATGGACTAAATTGCCATAGTCCAAAAATCACATAGAGTCATAACAATAGAGTAGTAAAGCACAAGTGTAAGGAGTTCCCATAGATTAGATAACTGCCAATATTACTGGTATTAATGATGTAAAAGAGTTCGAGAAAAACGACCTAACAGTAGGTCTTACATCAAACCATAAGGGGAAAATGTTGGCAGCTTAGAAGTCTAATTAGAGTAATTTAAAAGCTAGGAATATTTTACAGACAAGTGCTCCCTAGGGTACAGAAAGAAAGGCTATTCCTTAATCCAAAAGAAAAGATGAGTCGACATCTTCTAACGACGACGGTTATTCCTTGGGCGAACCCTCAGGTCTGCCAGTTGGCGTTCCATGTCGAGTAGGCGCTGCTCGTACACTCGCTGGCGTACGCGGTTCTCTATGACTTCCGCCCTAGTCTCAGCTAGTGCCTGAAGTACAGACTCGCGGTCATTTTGAGTCCTCTCGTTAGCATCTTCCAGACGACGGATGTTGATGTCACTCATCCTTGCATGGGTGACTATCTCAGCAATCCGGTTAAGGGCGGTTCTCCCCTGAATCTCGTTTCGAGCAACCCTGCGGACTAGAATAGGCAGGACCCTGTCCGCAGTGCTTCCTTTGTTCACGTTGTAGAAATCTTGGTCTCCATTGTAGGGGATGGGTTGGTCTAGCTCCTGGTCCCAAGCCTCCAAACTCTCCACCCATAGAGGTGTTGGGCCTCGAAAAGTTGGGCGTTGGTTAGGGTTTGGAGCTACTGGGGGTATGCCGTTGACTTCTGGTTCGGAGTCAGAGCTGTCCGAAAAGCCTTCTACACGGTGATCATCCAAAGGGATTGGGTGATTCTCTTTGGGCTCATTACCGAGCCACCCACCGTTTCCTTGGTTGGGATAGCACGGATCGCCGGGGAGATGGAAACCAGCCATGATATCTACGCGAGAATAGGGGAAAGAATAATTAATAGACGTACTAATCTAAGATAATTATAAGATGATCGTTATTAGTTAACTCAATACTTGTATAGTGTATACCAATTACATGCAACCAAAACAGGATAGAACTTCGAATAAGTGACCCTAACTCTAAATCCACAACCAAACAAGGAACAGGAAGTAAAGCAAAGATCACAGATTCTAAGTCTATAGCGTCTTAGTCACATGTAACCTTAGTGTATACTCTTAGCAACTATTGCCCCACTAGTAACGACCTTTTTTAGTTCTCACATATGTAATTTATAGTAACGTAGAATACTCCTATAGTATTCTGTTCTAATGTTCTTGTTGTAGTAGTGTTGGTAAGTTTTTAGACTTGTTGCAACACCACAACTACTCTTAGGCACATGCTAGTCACTTCTTGGATAATATAGTTGATCAGGATATATCTTCCCAAACTTGACCATATGTCTCTAAGTCTAATTGTGCTGTCCAACAATCGTAATACTTTTGTTATGTTCTAGTATGATACTGGCCTTGATACGAATAGATGTATATATATACTTGGTTAAATATTTTATTATTTGAAAGTATATATTCATGGTCAGAGTGTTTTAATCCCGATGTGTTTATAGTTCGTATATCTTTTATGGGTTGATATACTTGATTCACTATAAACAGTGCTCTGATACCAATCTGTCACACCTCAAAAGCAAGAACGGCGGAAACGTTCTGGGGTGGAGGACGTCATGTACAGTATCACAATAGTGCATAATAGTAAAGACAAGCAACAACATCCATTGCATTAATATAATAATTGCAATACAAGCGTGTTCTGTATAGTTTGTAAGACACCAAAAGTATAATCAAAATAAAAGATGGGTCTTGTATGTGCTCCATCTTCTCAAAATCTTCATCTCTACCTGTCTACTGATGACCTGAGAATACAAGTTATTTTGAAAGAGTTTATCAGCATAAAGCTGGTGAGTTCATAAGCATTTAGTGTCATTGCTTGTATACAAATGTTTGCAACAAATTAGTGTAGTAACTAGTTTCAATGTTGGTAAATAGTATACTCCCTAGAAAATCCTATATTTTCTGGTAAAAAGTAGTCTTCTACCAAGACCCAATTGTTTGTAAGTTTGTTCTTTCGTAAATGTAAGGGTTTTTCCCCAATGAAAACTATTAGTATAAAATTATAGTTTACTTAAACGAGTATGTGACAAGATCACAAAATAATGAAATACATACTCCAAGTGGTACTAAATGTACAGTACGCCTCGGAGAGTCTAAAGTGGAAATATATAGACTCCAGGTGGTATTAAATGAACAATACGCCTCGAAAAGTCTATTTTTACCTTTAATTCTTAATTAGTTAATTAAAGGTTTGAATGTGAACTCGTATGTAACCATGCTGATCGACGGTTGAATAACGGATGACCCTCCAGGTCATAAATAGTGAGGTAGCATTCTGTCACCCCTTGGCCTTTCGGCTGGGACTGTAGCTAGCAGTCAGGATGTGGGAGTGTCTGTCCCGTATAGATCTATACACACAATGCCCGCTCTCCCTCCAGGAGACTGTGGTTACAAAGTGATACCACGATGAAGTGTCGTATCGAGAAGTAGTATGTCACATTCTGTTATAGTATTCAATGTTTGTATAGTGTATAGTATGTTCTCTTGTATAGTGTATAGTATATTCTCTTGTATAGTGTATAGCATGTATTGTTACTCAATGTTGTACTCATGTAGTGACTAATAACTGTACTGACTCTTGTATGGGTCGTTGTAATGGTAGTAGTGAGTAGTAATCCCTTAACTATACCTATTATAGTTAAATAGTAAGGTTGTTTGGATACCTTTGTTACACAAAGGTACTGAACTGAAGTGAAAGCTTTTATATCCAACACACATATATATGATATATAACTAAGAATTCAACGACATTCGGACAAATAACAGGATACCCTAAGTCCACAACCAAACAAGGAACAGGAAATAAGGTGAGCTATCAGTCCTAAGTCCTTCAAGTCTTACTTATATAAATATAAGAGTGTAGATATGAGTTTGAAAATAATGAAAGTTTAAAAGAGTTTAAAATCAGTTTTAACATTTAAAGAGTTAAATAAAATGTTTGTAACACTTGAAAATCCATAACTTTGATAGCGATTTGAAAGCAGTAGTAAATCTTTCTGTTTGTTCTAGTTATTAATCACATGTGATTAAAGCAATAACTAGAACTGTTCAACTTGTATTCCCCCCCCCATAAAAGCATTTAAAATCATTTAAAAGGTTAACTAAGGGGTATGAACTCACCTGCAGTGAGTAACTCGAATGGAAGATCGATATGGGACTGTTGGGTGTCAAACGGAGTCTCGAGCACAAACGGATCCTATTTAACATATAATTACATATATGTGAATACATTAGTAGATAGAACCACTAATGGTGACAAGGACATGTCTTAAGGACATAAAAACACTTAGAATTAAGTGTTACCAACTCATATGGTTGCACATAAGGAGTGTAGGGCCCTATATTGGGGTGTAAGGCCACAAAAGTATGGATTTCGTGTGTGTGCGGCCAAACCTATGTGCGGCTGCACACTCACTATGGAGTGTGTCAAAAACGTGGTTCCAAGCCTTTGGGATGTTCTAGTGAAGGTGTTTTGACCATTGCTTAACCGGATTGGGGGTTTGTTGTCATTTTGGACCCTTAAAAGGGTGTGTGCGGTTGCACATGGTGTGTGCGACCAGGTGTGTGCGGCCAGGCCTGTGTGCGGCCGTACACCCCCATACAAATGTGTCCAAATCGATTTTCTAAGGCCTGGGGATGATCCTAAGAAGGTGTTTTAGTCGATGCTAAGCTTGGATGGGTGTTTAAGCCCATTTTAGGACCAAAAGATGTGTGTGCGGTCACACATGATGTGTGTGTGGCCACACATGATGTGTGTGCAGCCGTACACACATGAAGATCATCTAGAATGATGATTTCATGGATCAAACTCGAGGAAAAGGCTTTCAAATGTGTTGTAGTAATGATCTAAGGATGTTTACTTACTTTTTTTGATGATTGGAGAGGAAAACGTGAAGAACTCTTGAGAGAAAATGTTCCAGCTTTGAAGGAGTGTGAAAAAGGGTGTATGGTTAACTTAAGGTCCTTTATATAGGCTGGAGTGTGAGGCTAGGAGGGTGTGCGGTTGGCTGTGTGCGGCTGGCTGGCCGCACACTCGGGTGGGCGGCCGCACACACCTTGCATGGTGTGTTTGGCCCAATTTTGTGATGCTACATACATTCTAACCCTACCTAAGACTCATATCTTGATTATATTTAGCCTAAAGCACTTATATAGATCCAAAACTTTATTACAAAATAGCAAAACGAGGCTAACTTTGATAAAAATGAAGAATGTATAAGTTAGAAATTTCGGGTTGTCACAACTTTGGGGGCGTCTTTTCTACAAAACTGCCGAAACATTTTCACTTACTTTCACCATCTCATTACCTCTCAACTTGTTTTTGGATGTGCAAAGTTACTTAAGGAACTTAGCATATCTAGGTACCTGTTTTATCACATCCTAGAGAAGAATGTTGACTTTGACTATCCAGAACATCGCTATGATCTCACTATCTTATCTTTTATTGTTGTTGATCAATCTTGATGGAAAACATGATGGTGTGATCTTTGCTTCTTTTTCTTCTGACTTCTTTTTGGCCCATATTTTTTTTTCTTTTTATTTTTAATCGGCTACTCTTCTATCACTAACTCCTTTTCTTCTTCTTTGGGTAACTTTGGGCCATCATATTTCCTTACACTCCTCATGTGATTAGGGAAACAAGATGATACTTTTCAACAATCAAAACAAAATCTGATGCCAATTGCTAACCTATGATACCACATGTTAGGAAGTAAAGAGGAAAACATGAAAAACCAATTTCTCAAAAGATATAGTATTTACGTGGTTCGATGAAGGTGATCTACTTCCACGCGCGGGAGGGCAATATTCTTTATTCATAGAGTTCTCAAACAGAGATTACAATACAATTCAACAAAGATTTTTTCTATTAACTAAGGATACAAAGACCAGACACTTCCAATGCCTTATCATCAATCCTTATTTATACTTGAGGGATCAGACCTAAAACTCTAATGGGCCAAGGCTATTGGCCTGTAAGCCCATGAATGGTGTCAACCAAACATATTCCGCCATGTAGTAGCTTCTGGAATGTTCATCCATGTCATATACCCCATAAGAATCAACAACGCACATGATGGATACCTTGAGCCATAGTGGAGCATCATGATGCATAAATGGCACATAATGAACAGTAGTGGCCCAACATCCATCATTGTTGCACAACATGGTGTATTTATTAAGCATCACAAACTTCCGAGCATCCTTGAACAATCTTGAGCATCATAGAGGACTTCATTGATGGGTTTTGAGCACTATAACAATCATATGGTGCACATACAACCCTAATGCTTTGGATCTAATTTTTCTCAAGTTATACCTGAAATTTTCTTTTATCCAAAGCATGAACCCTAACTAGCATACAATTTTCAGATTTACAACATAAAACAAGTTAGATGAATACCTCTTTGTTGTAGCTTGTAGAACTTGGCATTTCAAGAGCTTAGTACCTCAAATGTGATACCTCAAATAAGTCACAAACACCAAGAACAATGGAGGATTATGAAAGAGAGGCTAGGAGGCACCAAAAATCGGCTAGGGTTTCTTCTTGGAAGTCTTGGCTGATTTTGGGAGTTCTAGGGGCTACATTTATAGTGTGGAATTCCTAGGGTTTTAACTTGTAAACCCTAATTCATTTACTTAGGTCTTTAAGCAATCCAATAACTCATTTGATAGGCCCTTTGGACTAAATCTTCATGGACTCTCACATAGATTTAGTCCATTCCAATCAACATGGATCATTTGCCCAAACTATATGTATTACTGATTTACCTAATCAGTCGCCGTTTATTTAATCAGGCTCTTTTGATCACTATTAATTCCAAATTAATTCCTGATCAATACCAATTAAATAATATGATTTCTCAATTAATATATTATTCTTATAATATATTAATAAATCACAAATAACCTCATTCTAAAATATTCATCCTATTAAATTGCTCTAGTGAAGGCAACCCAAAAGGACCATGCTACTATCGGGTCAAGTGCATATCAATTATAGTTACGGGCTTAGACACCTAATCCAACAGTCTCCCACTTGGATAATTCTAATAACTATAACTGCCAATGTAACTTCAAATTCCGATTAGCAATCGTAGCTCCCAAAAGCCGCTTTCTAACTTTGATCTACTCAATGACTCGTCCTTTAGATAAGTGATCATATAATCCTCTGTTCTTCAAGATATCGTGTGGACAAAGACATGGAATAAAGTCATAATCATTGTTTAACAGTTTGTTTCCCGATTTCTGATTTGTTTGACATAGAACTTAATTGAACACATCAATTGAGTCCTGATAGGGCCCGATACATTAGTCAAAACAAAATCATCGAGGGGCCCATGATATCGTTTTAAATCATCTTAGGATAATAGGAACACAACAACATGTTTTATAACATCAAGTTATTGATGCGTTTTCGTACTATCAATGCACAACCAAATCGTAATCAACAACTCATATATCTTAAATTGAAGACTATACGATATTATCATCTCACAATCACTCGTGATAAATTCCATGAAGTGATTCATGTGAGCGTGGGTTTAATCCAATACTCAAATCTTATTTCAGGAGCACTCATGAACGTTGTAGCAAACCTTTTCTATGTCTAAACACTATGGAAAATCTACAAGTCAATTCATGACACTCTAACTTCATAACCTACTTCCAAAGTATGATTGACTGTGGATAGTTCGAATAATCATATTATTCTGAAAGTCAAAACATGCAAAAAAGTGAAACATAAACAATTGACAAAAGACAGCAAATTTTACTTATAAACAAAACCCTTATTATTTAATCATCAAATGTCAATTACATTTATTTATTACAAGTTTCTAATTACATTTATTTATTAAAAGTGAAACATAATGCTCTTAGCATGCTACAAATACTTAACCCTACTCAGTCCCTTCGTAAGGGGATCTGCTTGGTTATCCTCTGACGATATCCTCTTCACTATGAGGAGTCCCTCTTCTACTCGATGTCTTATGAAGTGATATTTTTTGTCGATGTGCCTGGATCTGCCATGATCCCTCGGTTCCTTGGTTAAGGCGACCGCACCCTCGTTGTCACAGAAAATCTCCATAGGCTCCTTTACAGTTGGTACAACTTCAAGGTCTCCGATGAAGTTCTTTAGCCATATTGCCTCTGTCGACGTTTCGCTTGCTACTATGTACTCTGATTCGCATGCTGAATCAGCTACAGTCTCCTGTTTGGAACTTTTCCATGTTAGTGCTCCTCTATTTAGGGTAAATACCCAGCCCGACTGAGAGCAGAAACTATCTCTGTCGGTCTGAAATTTGGCGTCACTATACCCTGTCACTCTCAAGTCATCACTCCCACCGAGGGTAAGGATTCAGTCCTTAGTCCTTCGTAGGTACTAAAGAATGTTCTTTACTGCTATTGTGACAATCCGAAATTTTTATCTTATACACTTATTCAAATCAAGGAAGGTCAGACTCGTTTTTGCTATTTTCTAGCACTGTTTAGAGTCAATTAGAGTGTTTAAAATCTAGTATAATCAGGGTATGAGTCGTGGGATGAGTTTTGTGAGTGTAATACCTTGAAAATGAGCCAAACACACCAACACAAGGTGTGTGCGGCCGCACACCCGAGTGTGCGGCCAGCCAGCCGCACACAGCCGACCGCACACCCATTCCAGCCACACACTCCCACCTATATATAGAACACTTAGTCATTTTTGAACACTTTTCCACTTCTTCAAAGCTAGAACTCGAAATCCTCTCAAGTATCATCCAAATCTTCATCTTGATCTTCATAAAAGGTAGTAATACTTCCTTTTATTTGTTGATATACGACCTTAACTAGCAAAACCCTTTGGTTTGATCCATGAAAACACCTAATTGGTGTTAGATCACCAAGAATACCAAGAACACACACTACATTTGGAGCTTTTAACTACACTTTTAAGCCTCTAAATCGGGTATACACTTGCAATAGCTTGTTATAAGCTAAAGAACCTTGAAGTTATGCATGAAAAACGCCATTTCATATGATCTTCAAGTGAGTACGGCCGCACACACCATGTGTACGGCCGCACACACCAAGTGTAGCCGCACACACCCTTTTAAGGGTCTAATATGGCATCAAACTTTCATTCCGGCTAGCCAATGGTCGAAACACCTTCCCTAGAACATTCCTAAGGCTTGGAAACACGTTTTGGCACACTTCATAGTGAGTGTGCGGCCGCACACACACCCTGGCCGCGCACACACAAATAGTGTGCATTTTGACCATACACTCCCTTGTATAGCCATATACCCCTTATATACAATCATATATGGTTGTAACACTTCAAAATAAGTGTTTACTAGTCCCTAAGGTGGTTAAAAGTCACTAATTAGTTGTTATAAGCACTAATTATATTCATATATGTATCATTATATGTTAAATAGGATCCGCGTGTGTGCTCGAGTCTTCACTTGACACTTAGCATCCTATATAATCCGTTCATCCAAATCACTCACTACAGGTGAGTTCATACCCCTTAATTAACCTTTTAAATGTTTTAAATGCTTTTATGGGGGGAATACAAGTTGAACAATTATAGTTATTATATCAATCACATGTGATTAATAACTACCAAACAAGTGGATTTCTTACTTTTCAAACTGTGTTACCAAACTGTTTTACATCAAACTGTTTTACAAACTCTTTTTCATACCAAATGCTTTTATAAAACTCTTTTACATGTCAAATACTTTTACTTAAACTCTTTTAAACTTATATTCTGTTAAAAGTGTATCTATATAGATATAGTTATATAAGTAGGATTGAAAGGACTTAGGACTGATAGCTCACCTTACTTCCTGTTCCTTGTTTGGTTGTGGACTTAGGCTATCAGGGTTATTTGTCCGAAGGCCTTTTGAATCCTAGTTATATATTATGTATATGTATATAGATATAAAAGGTTACTTCTTTCCAGTTCAATACCTTTGGGTAGCAAGGGTATACAAACATGTTCATACATACAAACAACATTACTAGTAAACTATAATAGGTATAGTTTAGGAAGTTACAAATCTATTACTAGAACAATGAAACATACAATGAGTCAGTTCATACATGTGTCATAACTTATAGTGATGAGAAACAAACATAACTTATAGTGATGAGAAACAAACATAACTTATAGTGATGAGAAACAAACATAATACATAGTGATGAGAAACAAACAATACCATACAGAGAGAACATACATACAGGCTAGACAGAGGAAGAACACACAATACAGCTAGCACATACATTACATATACATTATTACAGTTATGTGAGCCACGTAACGGGGCGTGGCACTACCTGCCATGACCGTTTTGTATCCAGAATCTCCTTAATTGGGGAGCGTATGAGTTTGTGTATAGATCTATACTGGATTGACTATCCTACACCTTGATGCTCGCTACAGTGGGACTTGCAAGTCTACGCGTGCCAAACGTCATTTCTTACGACGTCTTACATCGTCGTTTTTCTAGAGTCGGTAGCAGGATACAGGCCGATCACATGGTACTTTAAATAACAACTAGTTTAAAGTAGTTAGTACAGCAGTAGTTACTTAATACAACACTACAATACTATTTCATTATCCCATTACATTTACTTTGTGATCTTCACACAATAAACAATAATGTAAAAACTATATTTTTGGTTAATGATAGTCAGATTTGGGAAAATGCACACTCTTACTAGAGACTCACACACAGATACTAGATGCCTTGGTAGAAGGCTATTGTTAGTAGGAAACATAGGGTTTTCTAGGAGAGTTCAAAACAATTACAAACTTTTACAAACTTATACAATTATAGACTTACAAACACTTTCATACAAATACAGACACTAATATACTTATGATCTCACCAGCTTTAAAGCTGATAAACTCTTTCAAAATAACTTGTATTCTCAGGTCACCAGTAGACAGGTACCGGTGCCAGGTTTTGAGAAGATGGAGCTCGCTCAAGACTCATCTTTTATTTTGATTCATATTTTTGGTGTTTATATAACTTGACAGAACACACTTGTATTAAATTATATTATTAATGCAATGGATGATGTTGTTGCTTGATTACTACTTTGCATTGTTGTGATACTGAACATGACGTCCTCCACCCCCGAACGTTTCCGCCGTTCCGGTTTTGGGGTGTGACAGATTGGTATCAGAGCATTATTTATAGTGAATCGAGTGTATCAACCCATAAAAGATATACGAACTATAAACACAGCGGGATTAAAATACTCTGATAAAGAGTTTATACTTTTAAATAATAAAATATTTAACCAAGTATACATACCTGCATTCATACTAAAATCAGTGTCACTAGGACAGAACAAAAGTATTATGATTGTTGGGCAGCACAATTAGACTTAGAGAAATATGGTCAACCCTAGGAAGATATAGCATGATCAACTATATTATCCGAGGAGTGACTAGCATGTGCCTAAGTGTGGTTGTGAGGTTGCAACAAGTCTAAAACTTACCAACACTACTACAATGGAAACAATAGAACAGAACATAAAATTAAAATACTATAGGAGTATTTTGTGTTACTATAATTACTTATCTGAAAACTAAAAAGGTCTTTATTAGTATGTCAATAGTTGCAGAGTGGATACACTAAGGTTATATGTAACTAAGATGTCATAGACTTAGAATCTGCGATCTTTGCTTTACTTCCTGTTCCTTGTTTGGTTGTGGGCTTAGAGTTAGGGTCACTTATTCGAAGGTCTATCCTGTCTTGGTTACATATGACTGGTATGCACTACGCAAATATTGAAGTAACTGATAAAGATCATCTTATAATTATCTATTTAGTTCGTCTATTTATTAGTTCTTTATCCCTTTTCTCGCGTAGATATAATGGTTGGATTCCATCTTCCCGGAGACCCGTACTATCCCAACGAAGGCAATGCTGGATCGCTTGGAGAAGAGCTAGAAGATGATCACCCAATCCCATTGGATGATCACGAAGCTGAAGGCTTTTCTGATGATTCTGACTCGGAGCCGAAAGTCAACAACCAACCCCCAGTTGCTCAAGACCTAAACCCAAACCATCATCCAGCATTTCAAGGACCCACACCTCTGTGGGCCACAAACTTGAATAGATGGAGTCAATAACAAGGTCAACCCATTCCCTACAATGGAGACAGAAGCTTCTACAACCTCACCGAGCGAGGTTCAGCTGACAGGGTCCTACCCATCATGATTCGTAGGATTTCCCAGAACACAGTACAGGGTCGAGCAACTATCGACCGAGTCGTAGAGATGAACGCCAACTCTGGCGTTAACACCGTCCGGATTCGCTAACATGAGTCTGCTCATGAAAGGACTCAGGTCCGCAATGCAGTTCTGCAAAGGGAACTTGCTGAGACCCAAGCTGAAGTCAAGGAACTTCGAGCTCAACAAGTAAGGTCCGATAGGCGCGTGAGGGACATAGAACGTCTTCTGTCGGAGTCAAGAACTCACTCTAGTAGTTCTCGTCGCCGATAAAGTCTCATCGACTTCTCTTTTGGATATAACCTAGTTTGTGTAAAAACTCTAGTATAATTTCCTATCGTTGTAAATCTTAGACCTGTTAGGTCTTGATTAGGTCGTAGTTCTGTCAAAATTTTCCCATCTTGGTTGATGTAAGGCCTACTTCTAGGTCCTTTTTCCCAAACTTGTTACATCTGTAATACCAGTATTATTGACAGATACCTAATCTTATGGAAATCAATATCCAATTGCTATCATCTGCTAGTACAAGATCTTCGTTCAAACGTGCTATTCAATTGTGCTGTTGGGCTATGGAGAGTTAGTCCATGAGTCATTTTCATCAATTGTCCTATTAAATTCTTATCAATATCTTCGTCTTTGTAAACTTATAGTTGAAAGATGCCTCCACGTCGATCGACAAGACGCGATCCTCCAATCACTGCAACACCACCTGCTCCTCAATTCGATACGGCAGCTCTAAATGCTGTTGTAGCTGCGGCTGTGGTTACAGCCATGGCACAATATCATTCTTCTGGTTCCACTGGAGGAGGAACCCCTGTCCTATCTACTCTTGGTGAAATCCCTATGCGCTTGAAAGAGTGCTCCTACAAGGACTTCACTGACTGCAAGCCATTGTCCTTCAAAGGGACAGGTGGAGTCATTGCCCTCTCGCAATGGTTCGAGAAGACCGAATTGGTTTTCGAAATCTGCTCCTGTCCAGAAGGGAGCAAGGTCAAGTTTTCTGCTTGCACCTTTGAGTCAAAAGCCCTAACATGGTGGAATAGCCATGTCAAGTCACTATCCCTTATAGTGGAAAATTCTATGGGCTGGGAAGCTCTGAGAGAGCTAATGGTTGAAGAGTACTGCCCGAGGGGCGAAATCCAAAAACTGGAGGAAGAACTGTGGAGCCTAACCATGAAGGGCTCCAACATAGTTTCCTACACCACCAGGTACTGTGAACTGGTGGCCCTCTGTCCCAACATGGTTCCTACAGAGGGGAAGAAGATTGAAAGATACATATGGGGGCTGATGCCTCCATTCCAGGGAAATGTTTTGGCTTCCAACCTCACTACATTCGATAGTGATAAGCGATTGGCACAGCGGCTTATAGACCATGGGATTCGTACCCCGGCCGCGACAACAACCCTGGCCATCTCAGAACCCCCCAGAACCGCTGATTCCAAGCGGAAGTTCTGGGATGACAAAAAGAAGAAGAAGGCTGCTAAAAAGCAGCAGATCGTGGCAGTACATGTTGCGATAACACCTGCCATTGCTGCTGGTCCAGTAAAGCAGTACGCTGGAAGTTTGCCCAAGTGTAACAAGTGCAACTTCCACCACGCAGGACTCTGCCGGGTAATGCAGTGTTTGAACTGCAACAGGAAGGGGTACACTGCCCGTTTCTGCAAAGCTCCAGCAAAACCAATCACCCAAGTCCCCGACGCTGGTGTGGGCCAAGCTTGCTACGGCTATGGTGAAGTGGGCCACTACAAAAGGGACTGCCCAAAGGCAGGAAATGCCGGTAGAGTGGGAAGAGTTCTGGCCATAGGCCATGAGGAAGCGGTTGCCGACCCCACAGTGGTCACTGGTACGTTTCTCCTCGATAACTCTTATGCATGCATACTATTTGATAGTGGAGCGGAGAGGAGCTTCGTGAACCAAAAATTTGCTCATTTACTTAAGCAAAAATCACGAGCACTTAAAGAACCGTTCAGTGTAGAAATGGCTAATGGAAAGACGGAGAGCACTAGCAGTATATTCATAGGGTGTACCTTAACACTAGATAGCCATTCATTTTCAATCGACCTCATGCCGGTCTCAATTAAAAGTTTTGACGTCATTATCGGCATGGATTGGTTGACTCTTCATCGTGCTGACGTCATGTGTGATGAAAACGCTGTTCGCCTTAATCTGCCGTCTGACAAAACTCTAGTAGTTTATGGCGACAAACCCGGCACGAACCTTCGTATCATCTCGAGCATTCAAGCTCAGAAATTCTTTCGAAAGGAATGTCGCGCATTCCTTGCTCATGTGGTCGACGTGAGCCAAGAAACGAAAGACATTCAGAACATTCCAGTAGTACGCGATTATCCCGACATCTTTCCAGAAGAACTCCCAGGACTACCTCCGCAACGTCAAGTCGAGTTTCGAATCGACTTAGTTCCAGGGGCTAGCCCCGTAGCCAAATCGCCCTATCGTCTAGCACCTGCAGAGATGCAAGAACTGTCCTGTCAACTTAACGAACTGCTCAGCAAGGGCTTTATAAGACCAAGCTTCTCACCCTGGGGAGCTCCAGTCTTGTTCGTCAAGAAGAAAGACGGATCGTTTCGTATGTGCATCGACTACAGGGAGCTCAACAAACTGACCGTCAAAAATCGTTATTCTTTGCCTCGTATCGACGATTTATTTGACCAACTTCAAGGGGCGAACTTCTTTTCAAAAATCGACTTAAGATCCGGATATCACCAACTACGAGTGCTAGGGGAGGATGTTTCGAAGATAGCCTTCCGAACTGGTTATGGGCACTAGGAAATTCGTAGTGATGCCGTTCGGATTAACAAACGCGCCTGCTGTATTCATGGACTTAATGAATAGGGTGTGTCGTCCTTACTTGGATCAGTTCGTCATCGTCTTCATCGATGACATACTTATCTACTCTCGTAGTAAGGAGGAACATAGTCAACATCTGCGACAGGTCTTAGAAACACTTCGTTCGGAGAAGCTCTATACGAAGTTCTCGAAATGTGAATTTTGGATCCGACGAGTCGAATTCTGAGGGCACGTGGTTAGCGAAGAGGGAATACACGTGGACCCTTCCAAAATCAAGGCAATTGAGAGCTGGTCAGCACCAAAGACGCCTAAAGAAATTCGTTAATTTCTAGGCCTCGCTGGCTACTATCGCAGGTTCGTTCAGAACTTCTCCCGCATTGCGAAACCTCTTACAACACTGACCCAGAAGGGCGTGACCTTTGACTGGGAAGAGAAGCAGGAGAGAGCGTTCCAAACGCTCAAGCGAGCCTTGTGCACTGCACCAATACTATCCCTCCCCGAAGGGATAGAAGACTTCGTTGTCTATTGCGATGTGTCAAATGAAGGACTCGGATGTGTTCTGATGCAACGAGGTAAGGTCATCGCCTATGCCTCGAGACAGCTAAAGACACATGAGGTCAACTACACTACCCACGATCTTGAACTAGGAGCAGTTGTGTTTGCTCTGAAGATCTGGAGACACTACCTGTACGGAACCAAAATCACTATCTTTACAGACCACAAAAGCCTACAACATATATTCGACCAGAAAGAGCTCAACATGAGACAACGGCGGTGGGTCGAGCTACTTAGTGATTACGAATGTGAAATTCGTTATCATCCCGGCAAGGCCAATGTAGTAGCTGACGCCCTAAGTCGGAAAGAATATTCTGGTCGTAGAGTCAAGTCATTGACTATGACTATCCATTCACACTTGTCCACGCAAATTAAGGAGGCTCAGCTCGACGCTTTGAAACCTGAGAATGTGGCGGGTGAATCCCTGAGGGGGATGGATAAGAACTTGGAAGTTAAGAGTGGCGGAGCTTATTTTCTCATGGATCGGATCTGGACCCCGAAACGCGGTTGTTTCAGAGACTTGGTCATGAACGAGGCGCACAACACTCGTTATTCCGTCCACCCAGGTTCAGATAAGATGTATCTGGATCTTAAAAAGCAATACTGGTGGCCTAACATGAAAGCAGAGATTGCTACCTTCGTAAGTAAATGCCTTACTTGCGCCAAGGTCAAGGTTGAATACCAGAAACCCTCAGGTCTACTACAGCAACCGGAGATACCAGAATGGAAGTGGGAACGAATCACTATGGATTTCATAACCAAGTTGCCCAAGACAACGGGTGGACTTGACACAAAATGGGTCATCGTCGATAGATTGACCAAGTTCGCGCACTTCCTGCCTATCAAAGAAACAGACAAGATGGAGAAGCTTACAAAAACTTACATACGGGAGATTTTACGACTGCACGGTGTTCCCCTATCTATTATCTCGGACAGAGATAGTAGATTCACTTCGAGGTTCTGGCAGTCGCTACAAAGTTCCCTAGGAACTAGGCTGGACATGAGTACAGCCTACCATCCACAGATCGACGGACAAAGTGAGAGGACTATACAAACCTTGGAAGATATGTTGCGAGCCTGTGTGATCGACTTTGGGAAAGCATGGGATACTCATTTACCCCTTGTCGAATTTTCCTACAACATCAGTTATCACACGAGCATAAATGATGCTCCATTCGAGGCCCTCTCTGGCCGAAAGTGCAGATCCCCTCTATCCTGGGCTGAGGTGGGTGATACCCAGTTAGCTAAAGGACGAGTTCTTGAAAGCACTCTCACGGGTCCGGAGAGCATACGGGAAACTACAGAGAAGATCGTTCAAATTCGTGAAAGATTGAAAGCCTCTAGAGACCGACAGAAAAGCTACGCTGATAAACGAAGGAAACCGTTGGAATTCCAGGTGGGAGACCGTGTTCTATTGAAGGTCTCACCCTGGAAGGGCTTGATACGCTTCGGAAAGCGTGGAAAGCTAAATCCAAGGTACATAGGGCCTTTCGAGATTCTTGCCAGAATCGGCCCTGTAGCTTACAAACTTAACTTACCGCGCGAACTCAGCAATGTACATTCTACTTTCCACGTCTCGAACTTGAAAAAGTGTCTGTCCGACGAGACTCTTGTAATCCCACTCGACGAGATCGAGATCAACGAGAGCCTCAACTTCGTGGAAGAACCAGTAGAGATCATGGACCGGGAGGTCAAGCAAACGAAACAAAGTCGTATCCTGATAGTGAAGGTTCGCTGGAACGTCAAGCGAGGACTTGAATTCACTTGGGAGCGAGAGGATAAGATGAAACTGAAAGATCCTCGTCTTTTTACTTAGATATTTGTAACTACTTATTTGCTTAAACTCTAATTTCGGGACGAAATTCTCTCTAATGGGGGGATGATGTGACAATCCGAAATTTTTATCTTATACACTTGTTCAAATCAAGGAAGGTCAGACTCGTTTTTTCTATTTTCTAGCACTGTTTAGAGTCAATTAGAGTGTTTAAAATCTAGTATAATCAGGGTATGAGTCGTGGGATGAGTTTTGTGAGTGTAACACCTTGCAAATGAGCCAAACACACCAACACAAGGTGTGTGCGGCCGCACACTCGAGTGTGCGGCCAGCCATCCACACACAGCCGACCGCACACCCATTCCAGCCGCACACTCCCACCTATATATAGAACACTTAGTCATTTTTGAACACTTTTCCACTTCTTCAAAGCTAGAACTCGAAATCCTCTCAAGTATCATCCAAATCTTCATCTTGATCTTCATAAAAGGTAGTAATACTTCCTTTTATTTGTTGATATACGACCTTAACTAGCAAAACCCTTTGGTTTGATCCATGAAAACACCTAATTGGTGTTAGATCACCAAGAACACCAAGAACACACACTACTTTTGGAGCTTTTAACTACACTTTTAAGCCTCTAAATCGGGTATACACTTGCAATAGCTTGTTATAAGCTAAAGAACCATGAAGTTATGCATGAAAAACGCCATTTCATATGATCTTCAAGTGTGTACGGCCGCACATACCATGTGTACGGCCGCACACACCAAGTGTAGCCGCACACACCCTTTTAAGGGTCTAATATGGCATCAAACTTTCATTCCGGCTAGCCAATGGTCAAAACACCTTCCCTAGAACATTCCTAAGACTTGAAAACACGTTTTGGAACACTTCATAGTGAGTGTGCGGCCGTACACACACCCTGGCCGCACACCCTGGCCGCACACACACAAATAGTGTGCATTTTGACCATACACTCCCTTGTATAGCCATATACCCCTTATATACAATCATATATGGTTGTAACACTTCAAAATAAGTGTTTACTAGTCCCTAAGGTGCTTAAAAGTCACTAATTAGTTGTTATAAGCACTAGTTATATTCATATATGTATCATTATATGTTAAATAGGATCCGCGTGTGTGCTCGAGTCTTCACTTGACACTTAGCATCCTATATAATCTGTTCATCCAAACCACCCACTACAGGTGAGTTCATACCCCTTAATTAACCTTTTAAATGTTTTAAATGCTTTTATGGGGGGAATACAAGTTGAACAATTATAGTTATTATATCAATCACATGTGATTAATAACTACCAAACAAGTGGATTTCTTACTTTTCAAACTGTGTTACCAAACTGTTTTACATCAAACTGTTTTACAAACTCTTTTTCATACCAAATGCTTTTATAAAACTCTTTTACATGTCAAATATTGTTACTTAAACTCTTTTAAACTTATATTCTGTTAAAAGTGTATCTATATAGATATAGTTATATAAGTAGGATTGAAAGGACTTAGGACTGATAGCTCACCTTACTTCCTGTTCCTTGTTTGGTTGTGGACTTAGGCTATCAGGGTTATTTGTCCGAAGGCCTTTTGAATCCTAGTTATATATTATGTATATGTATATAGATATAAAAGGTTACTTCTTTCCAGTTCAATACCTTTGGGTAGCAAGGGTATACAAACATGTTCATACATACAAACAACATTACTAGTAAACTATAATAGGTATAGTTTAGGAAGTTACAAATCTATTACTAGACCAATGAAACATACAATGAGTCAGTTCATACATGTGTCATAACTTATAGTGATGAGAAACAAACATAACTTATAGTGATGAGAAACAAACATAACTTATAGTGATGAGAAACAAACATAATACATAGTGATGAGAAACAAACAATACCATACAGAGAGAACATACATACAGGCTAGGCAGAGGAAGAACACACAATACAGCTAGCACATACATTACATATACATTATTACAGTTATCTGAGCCACGTAACGGGGCATGGCATTACCTGCCATGACCGTTTTGTATCCAGAATCTCCTTAATTGGGGAGCGTATGAGTTTGTGTATAGATCTATACTGGATTGACTATCCTACACCTTGCTGCTCGCTATAGTGGACTTGCAAGTCTACGGGTGCCAAACGTCATTTCTTACGACGTCTTACATCGTCGTTTTTCTAGAGTCGGTAGCAGGATACAGGCAGATCACATGGTACTTTAAATAACAACTAGTTTAAAGTAGTTAGTACAACAGTAGTTACTTAATACAACACTACAGTACTATTTTATTATCCCATTAAATTTATTTTGTGATCTTCACACAATAAACAATAATGTAAAACTATATTTTTGGTTAATGATAGTCAGATTTGGGAAAATGCACACTCTTACAAGAGACTCACACATAGATACTAGATGCCTTGGTAGAAGGCTACTGTTAGTAGGAAACATAGGGTTTTCTAGGAGAGTTCAAAACAATTACAAACTTCTACAAACTTATACAATTACAGACTTACAAACACTTTCATACAAATACAGACACTAATATACTTATGATCTCACCAGCTTTAAAGCTGATAAACTCTTTCAAAATAACTTGTATTCTCAGGTCACCAGTAGACAGGTACCGGTGCCAGGTTTTGATAAGATGGAGCTCGTTCAAGACTCATCTTTTATTTTGATTCATATTTTTGGTGTCTATATAACTTGACAGAACACACTTGTATTAAATTATATTATTAATTCAATGGATGATGTTGTCGCTTGTTTACTACTTTGCATTGTTGTGATACTGAACATGACGTCCTCCACCCCCGAATATTTCCGCCATTCCGGTTTTGGGGTATGACAGCTATCCAATGAGTTCTACCAGGATTCCCTTGATATCGACTAACCATGCTCAAAGCAAAAGCCACATCAGCGCGAGTAAATGTCATAGCATACATGATTGAGCAAATGGCAAGAGCATATGGTACTCGACTCATTTCTATGATTTCGGCATCGGTACTCGGACTCTGAGTCTTACTCAGTTTGGTATTGCTCTGGATAGACAATTCTCCTTTCTTGGAATTCTCCATGTTGAAACGTTTCAACACCTTGTCCAAGTAGGTACTTTGACTAAGTCCTATTAGTCTTTTACTCATATTTCTCAATATCCTTATCCCTAAAATCTAAGCAGCTTCCCCGAGGTCCTTCATAGCGAAACACTTCCCAAGCTAGGACTTAACTTCCTGCAAGGTTGGAACGTCATTTCCTATGAGTAATATGTCATCCACATACAATACCATAAAGCTAACTATACTCCCACTAGCTTTGACATATACGTAGGACTCATCCTCGATGCTCGAAAACCTGAACTCTTTGACTTTCTCATCGAAACAAAGATTCCATCTGCGAGATGCTTTCTTTAGTCCATAAATGGATTTATCAAGCTTACACACTCTATTAGGGTACTTCACATCTACAAAACCCTCTGGCTAACGCATGTAAACATCCTCAGCCAACTTCCCATTAAGGAAAGAGGTTTTGACATCCATCTGCCATATTTCATAATCATGAAACATAGCTATGGCTAGCATAGCCCTTATAGATTTGATCTTCGCTACTGGTGAGAAGGTCTCGTCATATTCAACTCTAGGAGTTTGAGTAAAGCCCTTCACAACCAATCACGCCTTATATGTGTGTACTTTCCCATCCATGTCGGTCTTCTTCTAGAAGATGCACATGCACCCGACCGTCTTACGACCTGGTACATTGTCAACCAAGTTCCAAACTCGATCGTCATACATGGACTGAATCTCGCTATTCATTGTCTCTTTCCACTTTGCAGACTCTTGGCTCGCCATGGCTTCCTTGTAGTTGTTAGGTTCATCAAAATTTATCAGTGTGCTATCACTGATAAACGTATCACCTTCACTTGTTATATGAAAACCATACAACACATGTGGAACACTAACTCTACTGGAACGTCTCAGAGGTAAGGACTCGTCAACTGGTTCAACAGGAGTCTCATCCTCAGGTTGAGCGCTAGTGTTAGAGGTTCCTTCATCGCTTAATTCTTGAAGCTCTTCAAGGTCAATTTGCCTCCTACTATCTTCTTGGCATATGAGTTCTCTTTCACGAAAGACACCCCTTCGCGCTATGAAGACCATGTTCTCACTAGGTCTATTAAAAAAATATCCAAAGGATTTATGTGGGTAGCCGATGAAAATACAATGCTTACTACCAGGTTCGATCTTGTCGTGAGTCTCTCGTCTTATGAAAGCGTCGCAACCCCAAACCTTGATATGCGCTAACGAGGGAACCTTCGCTGTCCACATTTTGTGAGATGTTTTGGAAACCTTCTTAGTTGGGACTAGATTAAGGATATGGGCGGCAGTCTCTAAGGCATACCCCCAGAATGAGATAGGGAACGAAGCTCGACTCATCATGGAACGAACCATGTCTAACAAGGTTCGATTGCGCCTCTCAGCCACACCATTAAGCTGTGGTGTCCTAGGTGGTGTCAATTGTGAAACAATTCCACATTCTTTAAGATAGTCGTGGAACTCAATACTAAGATACTCACCACCTCAATTGGATTGGAGCATCTTTATCTTCTTGTCCAATTGATTCTCCACTTCTTTCTTAAACTCTTTGAAATTTTCAAAGGTTTCCGACTTGTGCTTGATTAAGTAGATATATCCATATCTACTGTTATCGTCGGTAAAGGTTACATAGAAGCGGTTAGCATCCCTTGTGGTGGATATGAAGGGTCCACACACATCGGTGTGAATGAGATCCAACAAACCCTCACCTGTTTCACAAGTGCCAGTGAAAGGTGACTTGATCATCTTTCCAAGCAAACAAGATTCGCATGTGTCATCCGACTTTAAGTCAAATGACTCCAACACTCCATCCTTTTGGAGTTGGGCTATGCACTTCTTGTTGACATGTCCAAGACGACAATGCCACAAGCATTCCTTGTCCAAACCATTGGACGAATCAATATGCAATACATTATATCCTAAGTTGTCTACAACCATCACAGCTTCATTTATACCGTTACAAGGAAAAGCTTCATAAAAAAATTTTCCATTATAAAAAGCATTAATAGAACCAATTTCATTGTTAAATGAAAATCTAAAACATTGTTTATACAAACCATGAAAAGAAATAATGTTTCTCGCCATTTAGGACGAGTAGCAACAATCGTTCAAATCTAACCCTAACCCATTACTTAGCAATAAAGAATAAACTCCAATCTTGGTGACAGGATACACTTTCCTATTCCCCATGATCAAGTTCATCTTCCCGTGCTCCACATCCCTACTTCTTCTTAGACCCTGCAATTCAGAACAAATGTGAAAACCACATCCTGTATCAAGGACCCAAGAACTAGTATGTGATGAGTTTTTAGATTGAATGGTGTAAATACCTGCGAAGGTGGGCTTTATCTTCCCATCCTTAATGTCCTGCAAGTATTTAGGGCAGCTTCGTTTCCAATGTTCCTTTTCAAGATAATAGAAGCACTCTGCTTCTTTTGGATTGGATGAGGGAGTAGCAGAACCACCTTTGGACCCAGTAGAAGAGGATCCATCATGAGACTTTCCCTTGTGATTGTTTGAAGGAACTTTCCTTTTCTTCCCTTTCCTATGTCCAATTGCCAGGACTGGGGCAACATCAGTAAGAGTGGGTACAACAGACTTACCTTTTAAACTACTTTCAGCAGTTCTCAGTAGGCCTTGAAGCTTGCTTAGAGTGACTTCCTCCTTGTTCATATGATAAGTCATTCTGAACTGATCATAACAAGGAGGCAAAGAGTGTAGGATGATATCAATAGCCAACTCTTCGTCAAAATTGACATTCAACTTTAGCAAGCGGTCCACATATCTTTGCATATTTTGCAAGTGGGCCGTAATGTACTCTCCATCCTTCATTTTTGTTGTTATCGTGGAGGCAATGATTTCATACCTTTCTTGTCGAGCACTCTGATGGTACCTTTCCATCAAGTCTTGGTGCATCTTGAAAGGCCAGAAGTCCCCGTAGGACTTCTGAAGCTTAGAAGTCATAGTGGCTAGCATGATGCATGACACCTTTGTCGCGTCCTTTTCTTTAGCCCTATACTCAACCAGTTGCTCAGGAGTAACAGTTTCTTCATCAATCTCCTTTAGCTCCTTGTCGTGGACATATTCCTTTTTGTTGTATCAAATGGGCATGCGAATGTTTCGAATCCAGTCATTGAAATTCGACCCATCGAAAATGACCCCCCCCCCCCCACATAAGTTCATGAGGGAGAAAGAGTCAGAAGAGTTTGGGTTTGAAGCGTTGTTTGAGGTAGACATCTGAAAAAGAAAGACAAGTTTCATTAGATAGAAATTCCTTAATATAACACCCAAATGAAATATTAAGGCAAGGACTCAAACACAATAATTCACAACTTAGAAAGGGATGTCGTAATCTAATTGCAAATTATATGAAGGGAGGTAAATAACGATTTAACAATTTTCACCACCCTAAACCAAAATTTAAAAGAATTAAGTTTTATGAAATTCCAAGATCTTTTAGATTCATTAAACCTTTCAATGACATGTTTACTCTCGATTATGCCCTTCAAGCTTGTGACTGGGATACCGATGATCACAAACAAGGTGTGAATAACCATGCAAATATGTGTGGTACTCTCGATGTCATTTATCACCAAATCAATGTGTCGGTGAACCACACACGCGTCATTGATATATGAAAAACATCAAGCTACCCTTTTCCACCATTGTTAATCCAAATTAGTGTGCCGGTAAACCACACACGCTCCACTAACGACTTGGCAAGGTACAAAGTGCAATATGGAATAGCACCATTTTCATATTTCTCCTAAAGTAACTAAGATAGGGAATTTAGAAAAGCATTTAGTTACTTTTTATAATTATCATTATACTTTTTAATGAGAATTAATGTCCTATCCTACCCGTTCGGCTAACGACTCTCCACTAGTCAAGGAAGCGGTGGGTGAGAGTGGACACCCATTCAATCGCCATTTTATAGGCAATTTCTTTATACCCCCTTATAGACCAGCTTCGTGAATGAGGCCTACTAACGGTAAGACTGACTGTCTTATACATATATATAAGTATTAAGTTATTAATAGTATAATAGTATAAGGGTTGAATTTTAAACTTTTAAAACTCTAGGGTTTAGAATTTAAATATTTCAAAATCAAAACTTTTTAATCAAATTCTAAATTCCAAAACTTGAGGGCAAGTTTTGAAAATTTTCAAAACCTCTTAGATCAAATTTGAAAACAATTAAATTAATCATATAATTTATCTATATCACAAAATTTGACCTAATCTAATTTCATATATAAAGATAATTCAAATCAAATTCTACAAATAATTAATTTATCACATAATCAAGTAATTATCTTAAAATTTGACAATTATCCTCCAATTGGATGACGATAATCATTACCTTATCATAAAAAACAAACTTTATCAGTCAAAACAGTTTATGGTAATGATCCTAATCCTATTCTGGCTAAAAATCCCGAAAATCTGCCAACAGATGATCCAACTCGTCGAGTCAGGGAATGGACTCATCGAGCCCGACTCGTCGAGTTCATCATGCAGAGAGCATATTTCGATTTGCTTCATCTTTAAACAATTAACCAATGCATCAATATAACAGAAAACACCCTAGGCTCTGATACCACTGATGGGTTTTGAGCACTATAGCAATCCTATGGTGCACATACAACCCTAATGCTTTGGATCTAAGTTTTCTCAAGTTATACATGCAATTTTCTTTTATCCAAATCATGAACCCCAACTAGCATACAATTTTGAGATTTACAACATAAAACAAGTTAGATGAATACCTCTTTGTTGTACCTTGTAGAACTTGGCCTTTCAAGAGCTTAGTATACCTAAAATAAGTCACAAACACAAAGAACAGTGGAGGATTATGAGAGAGAGAGGCTAGGAGGCACCAAAAATCGGCTAGGGTTTCTACTTGGAAGTGTTGGCCGATTTTGGGAGTGTTAGGGGTTACATTTATAGTGTGAAATTCCTAGGGTTTTAACTTGTAAACCCTAATTCATTTACTTAGGCCTTTAAGCAATCCAATAACTCATTTGATAGGCGCTTTGGACTAAATCTTCATGGACTCTCACATAGATTTAGTCCATCCCTAATCAACATGGATCATTAGCCCAAACTATATGTATTACTGATTTACCTAATCAGTCCCCGTTAATTTAATCAGTCTCTTTTGATCACTAAATTAATTCCAAATTAATTCCTGATAATTACCAATTAAACAATATGATTTCTCAATTGATATATTATTCTTATAATATATTAATAAATCAAAAATAACCTCTTTTTCAAATATCCATCCTATCAAATTGCTCTGGTGAAGGCAACCCAAAAGGACCATGCTACTATCGGGTCAAGTGCATACCAATTATAGTTATGGGCTTAGACACCTAATCCAACATTCATATCATATGTGGATCATTAGGGATACTATGGCTCATTAACTAACCAAAATGGAACACCTTGCACCAATATTGCATATTTTTCATGATGATGGCCCATATTGTGCAAGGATTGCACAACAACTTTCAATCATCGTGCAACTTCCTTCGAAGTGGCGCGCCTTCCTTCAAAGGTGGCGCAAGATCTTCCACGTTTGCGCAATGTCTTCCACTTTTGCGCAACATCTATCAGAATGGCACAACATTATCCAAAGCGGCACAACATATATGACAATGGCGCAAAATGCTTGCCTAATGACGCAATATGCTTGCTAGTTGGCACAACACATAATCAAATGGCACGACTATGCATCAAATTTCATCACTCCACTCTTAAGTGATCCAAACCTCTTCCAGGTGCTCCATACCCCCTTTTAGATGATATATTCCTTTGGC
This sequence comes from Lactuca virosa, assembly GCF_052849685.1. Taxonomy (NCBI): domain Eukaryota; kingdom Viridiplantae; phylum Streptophyta; class Magnoliopsida; order Asterales; family Asteraceae; genus Lactuca; species Lactuca virosa. Next base: position 227,724,555 of record NC_136432.1, read on the forward strand.
ACTTAATATGTTCCTTTGTTAGATGCTCCCTGAACCCGAAGTGCTCCATTGAAGTCCAACTGTTCCATTGAACTCAAATGATCCAAGAGACTGCTCCAAGTGCTCAATTCACATTAACAATATATATATATATATATATATATATATATATATATATATATATATATATATGTATGTGTATGTGTGTTTGTGTGGGTATGTGTGTGTGTATACACACCATTAAATTCATCATGATCACATGGAAGTTGGTATACATTTTGAGCCCTATGGTTTCTTCGCAACGGGATGCAATTCATCCTTCATCCTACTTCTTCTAAAAACCAAATATCCCCTATCCCTCACTGGCTATCTCCCTATCAGCCTTATTAGTTGCATCTCCAGTATTGTTTCCAAAGCTCTTCCTATGAGTGTAAATGGAATGATTGGTTTTATTATCGAATTGGTTCAATCTGCATTCATTGAAGGCAAAAAAAATCATGGAGGGACCATTACTCATAAACAAAATATCGTCTTGGTTGAAGAAAAAAAAGAAAGGTTTCATCATTAAAGTTAACTTTTAGAATACATTTGATTCGGTGAACTGGAATTATATTGACTCGATTATGGCATAAATAGGTTTTGGTAACCAGTAGTGATGGTGAATCAACAGTTGCCTCTCTTCAGCTTGGGCCTCAATTTTTGTCATCAGGTAGCCCATAAAGGAATTCCAAATCTTTAAAGGTGTACATAAAGGCAACCTATTCTCACCATTCATTTTTATTCTCGTCATATAAGGATTAGATGTTGCAACCAAAGGTGCTTGTGAGAAATCCTTATTTCATGACATTAAGGTTCCTGGTGACGTACCCTCTGTCTCTCACATCTTTTATAAGGATGAAGCGCTCTTTGTTCGATAATAGGGTCGTCAATACAAGCAAAACCTTGACCAGAATCTAAAATGTTTTTATGTAACATCATGTCTTAAAGTGAAATTTCACCAATCAAGTGTATTCAGATTCTGTTCTTCTGCTAATGTAACCAACAGATGTGCAAATACACTTGGAATGTTCATCCATGTCATACAACCCATGAGAATCAGCAACGTACATGATGGATACCTTGAGCCATAGTGGGGCATCATGATGCATAGGTGGCACATCATGAACACTAGTGGCCCAACATCCATCATGGTTGCATAACATGGTGTATTTCTTGAGCATCACCAACTTTTGAGCATCCTTGAAAATCTTGAGCATCATAGAGGACTTCATAGCATACGTGGATTATTAGGGATACTATGGCTCATCACTTAACCAAAATAGCGCATCTTGCACCAATATTGAACATTTTGCATGATGATGGCCCATATTATGCAATGATGGCACAACATCTTTCAATCATGGTGCAACTTCCTTCGAAGTGGTGCACCTTCCTTCCAAGGTGGCATAAGATCTTCCACGTTCGCGCAACATCTTCCAGTTTGACGCAACATCGATCAGAATGGCGCAACATTATCCAAAGCGGCGCAACATGTATGCCAGTGGCGCAACATGCTTGCCTAATGGCGCAATATGTCTGCTAGTTGGCACAACACCTAATCAAATGGCGCAACTATGCATCAAATTTCACCATTCCACTACCAAGTGATCCAAACCTCTTCCAGGTGCTGCATATCCCTTTTTATACGATCCGTTCCTTTGGCACTTAATATCTTCCTTTTTTACATGCTCCATGAACCCGAAGTGCTCAATTGAATTCCAAATGCTCAAGTGACATTTAACAATATATATATATATATATATATATATATATATATATATATAAATATATGTATCTATGTATATATATATATATATATATATATATATATATATATATATATATATATATATGTGTGTGTGTGTGTGTATGTGTGTGCATACACTCCCTTAAATTCATCATGATCACATGGGAGTTGTTAAACATTTTGAGCCTTATGGTTTCTTCGCAAGGGGATGCAATTCATCCTTCATCATACTTGTTCCAAAAACCAAATATCCCATATCCCTCACTGACTATCTCCCTATGAGCCTTATTGGTTGCATCTACAGTATTGTTTCCAAAGCTCTTCCCATGACACTAAAAGGAATGATTGGTTTTATTATCGATTTGGTACAATCTACATTCTCTGAAGGCGGAAAAAATCATGGAGGCACCTTTACTCATATACGAAATATGCTCTGGGCCAATGAAGAGAAAAAAGAAAGTTTTCATCATTAAAGTTAACTTTGAGAAGACATTTGATTCGGTGAACTTGAATTATCTTGACTCGATTATGGCATAAATGGGATTTGGTAACCAATAGTGATGGTGAATCAACGGTTGCCTCTCTTAAACTCGGGCCTCAGTTTTAGTCAACATGTCACCCATAAAGGAATTCCAAATCTTTAAAGGTGTACATAAAGGCAACCCACTCTCACCAATCATTTTTATTCTCGTCATGGAAGGATTAGATGTTGCAACCAAAGGCGCTTGTGAAAAATCCTTATTCCATGACATTAAGCTTCCTAATGACGTCCCCTATGTCTCTCACATCTTTTATGTGGATGACGCGCTCTTTGTTCGTTAACACGGTCGTCAAAACATACAAAACCTTGACCAAAATCTAAAGTTTTTTTTATGTAACATCTGTTCTTCTGCTAATGTAACCAACAGATGTGTAAATACACTTGGATGTGTCGCAAGTACCTTTCCATTCAAATACATTGGGGTTCCTGTTGGCGCTAATATGATGTTAAAGAGGCGCTAATATGATGTTAAAGAGTCACTAGAAGCATGTAATGGAGATATTTCAAAACAAATTATCAATCTGGAAATCCAAATCTTATTCTTTTGGTGGCCAATTGACCCTAGTCATGGTTGTCTTGAGTATTCTTCCTTATTGTTTTTTTTCTTTGTTTAAAGCCCCTATATGTGTTATCGATTAGCTGCAAAAGATCAGATACAAATTCCTTTTGGGCCGTTGTAAGGAAAAGTCAAATATTCATGATGTGTCGCATGACATATTACTTTAGCACCAAAAAGCAAGGGTTGTTTGGGCGTTTCATCACTAAAAGTGCAAAATTGTTCTCTGATTTCCAAATGGTGGTGGTGCGTAAAATCGGGGGAAAGTTCACTCTGGAGCAAAACTATCAATAGCATTCATAATACTACAAAAAAAACAAATCATGGAATTGCTGAAAAATCTTTTGTAAGGGTGTGGAACAACATTACTGAGAGCATCACTGATCCGCCTCAAATCAATGTCATCCCTCATGATTTATTCTCAAGAGAAATTGGCTCTGATGACTCCATTCTCTTCAGGAAGGATTTTTGGTCTGGCCCATCCACTTTGCAATTTCTCTCCCCTATTATACTCTTTAGGGCATCCACAATGCATTAAACTTGTTAGAGCTTAATGGAATGACCCATCATTATTTTACTTGCTATACAACTCTATATTAATTTTCCTACAATGCAAAAAAATATATTTTATTTTTATATATTCGTCGTTTTTTAAAGAAAAAATTCATTAAAAAAGTTCACAATCATAATGAATGGCAATCGTGTATGTTCCTTTCTAGTTGTTTCTCACTATACATTTGAAATGTCGAGTAAAATAAATTTAATACCTATTAGAGGAAAAAATAGATAAAAATTAATGGTGGAATTTTCATAGGTCGAATTTCTAGATTTATTTTGATTGATGGAAAGGTTTATCCACCCATTCCAACACAATAATTGAAGCTAATATTAAATGTGAACAATTGACTCTTTTATTGTCTTGGGAAGCATGCATACTTGATTTTTTTTTTCTACTTTAAACATGCATATTTGATAAGGATATGTTTTTGCATGGGACCTTTTCTAGCCGAAATAATATCTATGCGTGTACATATGTTGATGTAGTATATATATTCGGATGTTGTGCATGTTAGTTAAGTATTATATATATATATATATATATATATATATATATATATATATATATATATATATATATATATATATATATATATGGGATAATTCATTTGAGATTAAAAAAAAATTATAGATCTTGAGATGCAACCTCAGCCACACATTTCTCATTTGCCGCTCTAACGTTCCAGCGTACCGGCACCAATGGGTTATACATAATCATAAATAATTACACATATATCTCTGTTCACAGATTGAGTAATCATATATGATTTTGACAGTTGGTAGCAGAACAGGTGGTGATGGTAGATGTGGTGGTGGAATAAGTGACATAGATAACAGTAGTGGGGTCAGATGGCGTCAGAGGTGGTGGTAGTGGTGGTGACGGTGGCGTTTGTGGTGGTGGCGTTGGTGGCGGAGGAGAAAGGAACGGATGATGCTATATAATCATTTATGATTATGACATGTTTGATGCGTCGGTAACTCAGAGGCCTAGTGCGGCAGATGTAAAATATGTGGCTGAAGTTGAATCTCAAGATCTCTATTTTATTTTTAATCTCAACGGAACCTACCTACCTACCTATATATATATATATATATATATATATATATATATATATATATATATATATATATATATATATAAGTTCAATAGAGAAGCATAATTATTGGTTCTCTAAAAAACCAATTTTTTTTTAAGTTTTAGAGCTTATTGTTTATTGAAAAAAAAACTAAAAAATTCTAAATGAATAACTTCACATTGTGAATGCTAAAATATAAATTATATATTTTTTGAGTTCACTGTGTGAATTCAGATTCACACTATGAAAAAAAGAGTGGTTCATTGGTTCCTTGGTTAATTATGACTCTCTATTGAACCTCACCCTATATATATATATATATATATATATATATATATATATATATATATATATATATATATATATATAGAAGTAAGTTCAAATAAAAACAGTAAATAGTGTGAGAACGTAAAAACACTATGTTTATGTTATTATTCTGTAATGAATTTTGTATATGTGTATTGTTGAACTAATTCTAATATAAATATTAACTTTTGATTAGTCATATATTCATTACAATGTTATTATTCTATTATAAACTTATGTATGTGCATTTTTGTAGTACATTCTAATTTTAATTTTAACTTTTGACTATTCATTTATTCTTTGCTAAATAATGACATAAAGTTGTCGATACAAAATTCATTGCAGAATAATAACATAAAAAAGTGTTTTTACGTTCTCACACTATTTCTTAAAACTATGCTAATGGTTACCTTAATATATTACAAAAACATACTTTTTTTTGTTTTTTATTTTTATTTTTGGAAAGCTATTTTTATCAAAAAATTATTTTAAATATTTCACAATTAATAATTTTTATTCTCTATAAATAGACATTCATATTGATATAGTTTTAAAATAAACTAAAAAAATTATTTTTTTAGAGTGTCAGTTCTCGTTATTCATAAATGTCACACCACCGAACCAAACGGCGGAAACGTCCGAGGGCTCGCGTGACTTAAATTGAAATATCATCACAATGAATATACATGAAACATAACACATTCATCATCAAACATTACATAGTACAACTGGCATTGTTTACATCAAATATAAGGTTTACATTACATGATTCCAAAATATAAAGTGTTTGGTGATTAGCAACTACAAAAGAAACTTTCAACACACAGGATGCTTCCTTGTCTAACGATTACCTGAGAATACAAGTTATTTTGAAAACGGTCAACATATATAATGTTGGTGAGTTCATAAGTGTGTTTGATGTAAAATAGTTTATGTCGTTCGTAAAACCCAGAAAATCCGATATTTTATGTATTAAGACTTTTCTTGAAAATGTTGTGATGATCATGTAAGTATATGCATGAATGATTTCAAAACATGAATAAATGAGAAGTTTTGCATTATAGTTTTTGACAGTAGAAATGAGTAAGATTGGTTTCCCCGGAAAACCCGATGTTTTCCGCTAAAGAGTTATGATTGTTTTGCATTATTGTATCGTCACATCGAATGAATATAATTTCCCTTGATTACTTAAATGATATCGGATTTCTACGTGAGTCGTTATAACAATGCATGATAATGACTAGTTCGTCTGTCTTGGCATTCTAATTGTTAGGAATCGGACCGGGTACACGCAGCGGAAACACACTATCACACACTCACAAACGAAACGAGAAAATAAAGCAAGAAGGAACACAAGGATTTTACGTGGTTCGGATTCGGTGTAAATCCTACGTCCACGGGCTGCAACTAGATTTTCTTATTAACTCAATAAGATTACAATTTATAACTCTACAAGTTATATTTGATGCACACATTCTCTGCTACACAACACACATATATATAGCTGTATATGTGCATAAACTTCAAAATATATATTATTATATATATTGCTTTACGCCAATAAAATAAGAGAAAAGTAAGAGCACACAAATGTTAAACAATTGTTGGAAATTGACGTTCACCAATTCTATGGCCATCTTCTTTGACCACCTTTTCCTCCACCAATTTTCTCCACCAACCAACAATCTCCCACTTGGAGAAAATAACCGAACAATTCTCCAGTAATCTTAAAACAACCAAGTCTTCCAAGCCTCCAGTTCCCAAGAACAAGCTAAACTTAGTCCAATTTTTCTAATTGCAGCCGCCCCTCATCATCATCTAGAAGGGCCAGTTGAAGTTCCCACTAGCTCCAACTCAGCCGTGGCTAATCCCACCACCGACTCATCCTCTGTCTCAACCGGTTTGGACACTCCACCAGATCCAGAGATACACCGAGGACCACTAACACTCTCCAAACATAGCAAACATCCAACAGGAGAGAATTTTTCAGCTTAGTCTTCAAAACCCAACGGCTCTTTGTAACTTTACCCGAAACACGTCCCGTGCTCCCATTGTCACCAAATCCCCTGAATGGTTTAGACTTTCGAACTCGTTCAGCTAACATCTCTTTGGCTCCAGAGTTCATGTTTGCAAAATGAACTCTCTTAGCACCAGATTTAGCGAACCAGATTTTGTCATTCTTAACCGCGACGGTCATACTTCCCTCAGCAAGTACCTCAACCATATACAATGACCCACACTTCATACCATGAGCAATCACCGAATTACCATTGACCACCCTTCATTTACCACCACCAAACCTTACTTCCAGTCCTTGTTTATCCAGCTGACCAATAGAAATCAATTTCTTTTTCAGCTCCGGAATCACCCTGACATTCTTCAGGTTCCATGTAGTTCCCAATGAAGTAACCAGATCAATATCTCCTATGCCCGTTACTTGAAGCATCTCGTCATTTGCCAAACGTACCTTTCCAAAATCTCCTTCTTTTAGATTCACCATCGTTTCCCCGTTGTCCATGGCGTGAAACGAAGCCCCTGAATCCATGACCCAAGAGTCCACAGAACATTCCATATTGAGTATCAGTGCATCATCCTCAGACACACTCTCAGCACCACCAATGTTTAATTCTTTCTTTGGACATTGACTCTTAACATGTCCCACCTCTTGGCAGTTCCAGCATTTCACATTCTTCAAAGTTCTAGAAGAACTTTTTCCCCGACTCCCACTGCTCCTGCTATTCCCTGTACCTCTTCCGACATTTAATAAATCAGAAGAAGAAGATCCACCTTGATTCTTGCGTCTGATATCTTCGCCAAGAACCAAATCTCTAACCCCTTCAAAAGTCATACCACTGGTCCCCACGGAACTCGTAACAGCAGTAACTGTTCCGGACCAGCTATCAGGTAGAGAAGCTAGTAGCAGTGATGCTTGAGTCTCGTTATCAAATTTAATTCCCACAGATGATAATCTGGACAGAATTGAATTTAGATTGTTAATGTGAACCGTAACTGAGCCTTCCTCATTCATCCTTGTAGTGAACAAATCCTTCATCAAGAACACCTTGTTAGCCGCCGATGGTTTCTCATACATATTTGACAGAGCCTCCATCATACCACGCGCCGTGGTTTCATTCATGATGTTGAAAGCAACGCTCTTCGTCAACGACAATGTAATAACCGCCTTGGCTTTCTTGTCCTTTGAGTTCCACGCATCTTCAAAAGCTTTTTCCATTTTCTCCGGTTTGTCTCCGAGTACCATGTCCAAGTCTTTCTGACATAGCAATGCTTCTAATTGCATTTTCCACCAGCTAAAATCAGAACCGTTGAACTTTTCGATTACAACCTTGTCTTCAGCCATTACGACAAACAAGATACAAATCAGGTACACTCGTGCGTGAAAAAAAAATGATTGTACCCTCCAAACCTCGCTAATCTGGCTCTGATACCAGTTGTTAGGAATCGGACCGGGTACACGCAGCGGAAACACACTATCACATACTCACAAACGAAACGAGAAAATAAAGCAAGAAGGAACACAAGGATTTTACGTGGTTCAGATTCGGTGTAAATCCTACGTCCACGGGCTGCAACTAGATTTTCTTATTAACTTAATAAGATTACAATTTATAACTCTACAAGTTATATTTGATGCACACATTCTCTGCTACACAACACACATATATATAGCTGTATATGTGCATAAACTTCCAAATATATATTATTATATATATATATTGCTTTACGCCAATAAAATAAGAGAAAAGTAAGAGCACACAAATGTTAAACAATTGTTGGAAATTGACGTTCACCAATTCTATGGCCATCTTCTTTGACCACCTTTTCCTCCACCAATTTTCTCCACCAACCAACACTAATGAACACCGAAATTTGATCTTAAGATTTTGTCACCCTAGACTGGCCGAGTCTAACTGTAGCGAACAGCTTAGGTGTGGGGGAGTCACCCCCGTATAGATCTATACACAAACTCTCGCTCTCCCTCTAGGAGACTTTGATTACAACTACAGACTACGACCGACACTTATTGGTGTCACCCGTTATTACTCACTTAATCCACATGAATTTGATTAATCTTGATTAATGACCTGATTTTTGTTTACTTGAAGAGAAGGTAAGCCTAACAGACGAGGAGAAGAGGGCTACTAGGCCCTACTAATTTCGTATGTTATTTGAGGTTGTCGAGTATACCAAAAGCACGTTGGCCCATTTCGCATATGATTCATTTGGACCTTACTAGTAATGCTAATCGGCCACTGAGGCCCAATAGCATGTAAAAACCATTAAGGGTCCCTTAAGCATGTAATTGGGTCACAGGAGGCCCAATAACATGTATTATTTATGTAGGGCCCAAAAGTCATGTTAATGAGTCACGAAGGCCCAATAAGCATGATTAGAATCTCTCAAGCCCAACCATTAGAATGTTTACTTGTTTTGTATTGTATTAATGTTGCGAGTTGTTTAATCGATATGTCGTAACAATCACAAATTTGTTTTATGATGATTCATAGATTTATAAAAATAGTTATTTTTCTATTTAAAACTCATAAGTTATAAAGTTTTGTATATTTTGACCCAATTATTTTATTATTAACATAATTGACCAAAAATATTAGTTTGACCTATTCAGCCCCTTATTTTGGTAAAGTTGGCAATTTTAGTCCTTTTTATAAAAAAATGACATATTAGGTCATTGAACTATTTTTCTTGACATTTTTTTACCCAAACACTTATTTAAATAATGTTTTAAGTCCAAAAGTAAATTTTTATAAAGTTTCAACCCTTTAGTTAAAAGGCTTGCATTTTAATCCACACCTTTTCGCAATTTTTACACTTTTTACCCAAAATCCAAAATCTTTGCATTTTCAATCCTTTTTAGCAAATAAGGTCATTTTAACCCCAGAAATAGATTTATTTACTTTTCTACCCACTGTTTTGAGAAATTTACCATTTCAGCCCCCATTAAACCATATTTTTCGCAACTTTGGGCCTATGGGTCGAAAAGCCCAAAATTTTAGCCCAATAAGCTACAAATTTCATTTTTAGTCCTTTGAAAAACATCATGTTCATAGAAACTTCCATTTTAACTGTTTTTACATTTTGAGCCTTGTAAAAACCGTAAATGATAACTTTTTCCCAAACTTTTGTTTATCTGACAAAAATAGTCCAATAATGAGTTTTATGTTGTAGTGTGTTATTTTAAAGCTTGTATAGTAGTTTATCTTGACATGTTAAGAGAAATATGACCTAGATCACATATTTTTCCTTCTTCAACTATAGATCTCGAAATATCTTTCATTTTTAGCACATATTTACCACAAAAACACAAGAAATCACACATAACATACAAATACACATAGATCTTCACATTTTACTTGTATTCTACCCCATAAATCATATGAAAACCGAAAATAGAGGGGTATGAACTCACCTTTGCTTGTTGTTTTCGGTTTGAAGAAAGAAATGGAAGAGTTTGATGCTATTTTCGGCCCTAGCAAGCTTTCTTGGGTGGATCTCGAACTTAGTATGTTTCTAGGAGTATGATCAAGAATTTAAGGTGGTAAGAAGAGTGAATGAGTGTAGAAAGGAAATATGTTTGCAAGATCTTACCACTAGTATGTAACTTGATGTAATCTTTGGATGAAATCCCTCTTGAAGCCCTTATAATTCTCGAAGGTTTGAATGAAGGATGCAGAGTTGTTTTCTTTGAGAGTGTTTAAGAAGATTTTTAGTGAGATGTGTGTGTGGTTATGTGTTTGGCCGAGAAGAAGGAAAGGGGGGGGGGGAAGAGAGAGATGATGATATGACATGCATGAAAGTATGGGAGTTTCAAGCTTTGTTACATGCTAAATAATATGGAGGTGGCAATGCCACATAAATCCTCCATTTTCTCTTTTTTTTAACTTATGGGCCGAAAATGGGCTTAAGGAAAGGAGTAGTGTATTAATTTGAGCCCATTCTTGTCTTGTTCGAAAACATGTAGCCCATAAAGAAAATTATCGGCTCATTAGGCCCTTAGGGTAGCTCACGGCCCTATTTGTATAAAAGAATGGGTTTTATGGCCCATTAAAGTCTACTAGATTAGTTATGGCCCATTAAGGTCCATTAGGGTAATTTATTTCATATTTGGCCCATTATGGCCCAAAATGTTAAATTTTATGCAAGTGGGTCAAATTAGAGCCCATTTAAGAGTTTTAAGCCCAAAATAGTCAAATTGGAAGCTTATTGGTCCATTAGGCCCAATAATGAAATCCTAGTCAATATTGGACTTAAACCGAGATTTCTAGGGTTTGCAATCTTTCGTTGACTATTTGAGTGTTTGTCTAGAGTGTTTGATGGAATATTGTTGTCATTGAATAAGCATCATACATGCTTTCAAGTTTTAGTTACAATGTTATCCTTGTTTAATGTTTACAAATAATTAAAATTCCTAGTTGTGACATCATCGTCCCGTTAGAGGGAATTTCGTCCCGAAATTCTTTTTGAAACTAGATTTGAGAATGCAAGAATAGGTGAGGGTACTTTTGCTTCATCTGGTCTTTTTGTTCCCATGTTAATTCCGGTCTACGTTTTGCGTTCCACCGAACTTTCACAATCGGAATGTGACTTTGCTTAGTACGCTTCACTTCCCTGTCCATGATTTCAACTGGTTCTTCGTTGAATAGGAGATTCGCGTTGATTTCGATTTCTTCCAATGGAATGACGAGAGTTTCGTCGGACAGACACTTCTTCAAATTGGAAACATGGAACACGGGGTGTACACTGCTGAGTTCGGTAGGTAGCTGCAGTCTATAAGCCACGAGACCGATTCGGGCAAGAATATCGAATGGTCCAATATACCGTGGGTTTAGTTATCTCCGTTTCCCGAAACGGATCACCCCTTTCCAGGGAGAGACTTTTAACGACACCCGATCCCCGACTTGAAATTCCAAGGGCTTTCGTCGTTTATCATCGTAGCTCTTCTGTCGGTCGCGTGATGCTTGAAGTCGAGCTTTGATTTAAACTATTTTCTCTGTCGTTTCGCGTATGATTTATGGTCCTGTTAATGCATTGTTTGGTGTCTGCCCTCTTGCCAGTTGAGTGTCGCCTACCTCTGTCCAACACAACGGTGATCTATATTTACGACCATATAATGCTTCGAAAGGAGCAACTTTGATGCTTGTGTGATAACTGTTGTTGTACGAAAACTCAATTAAAGGTAAGTGGGTATCCCACGACCTTCCAAAGTCTATCACACACGCTCGAAGCATATCCTCAAGCGTTTGAATGGTTCACTCACTTTGACCATCCGTCTGTGGGTGGTAAGCAGTGCTTATGTCGAGTTGTGTCCCCATAGCCTTTTGTAGCGATTGCCAAAAGCGTGAAGTGAACCTACTATCTCGATCTGAGATGATTGATATTGGTACTCCATGGAGTCTCACAATTTCCTTGATGTAGATTCTTGTTAGTCGCTCCATCTTGTATGTCTCCTTTATTGGCAGGAAATGGGCGGATTTTGTCAACATGTCGACTATTACCCATATGGTATCCAATCCATCTGTTGACTTGGGTAATTTGGTCACAAAGTCCATAGTAATCCTTTCCCATTTCCACTTGGGTATTACCGGATGTTGTAATAGTCGCGAGGGCTTTTGATACTCTACCTTCACTTTAGCACAAGTGAGGCACTTGCCAACGTATGTGGCAATCTCTGCCTTCATGTTAGGCCACCAATAGCATTGCTTGACATCTAGGTACATTTTATCTGACCCTGGATGGATGGAGTATCGTGTCTTATGAGCTTCATTCATGACTACTTCTCTGAATCCCCCAAGTTTAGGGACCCAAATTCGGTTCATGAAATAATATGTTCCATCCTCCTTGACTTCGAAGTTCTTTTCCATTCCACGTAACGCTTCGCTCGTTCTGTTTTCTGTCTTCATGGCGTCGAACTGGGCTGCTTTGATTTGTGAGGACAGATGGGATTGGATGGTTATTGAAAGAGTCTTCACACGACGATTTGAGTATTCTTTCCGACTCAAGGCATCAGCTACCACGTTAGCCTTGCCTGGATGGTACTTGATTTCGCACTCATAATCGTTTAGCAACTCAACCCATGTTCGCTGCCTCATGTTTAACTCCTTTTGATTTAAAATGTGCTGGAGACTCTTGTGGTCGGTGAAAATGGTGCACTTGGTACCATAAAGGTAGTGCCTCCAAATTTTCAAGGCGAAGACCACAGCTCCCAATTCAAGATCATGGGTGGTATAATTCACCTCATTTGTCTTTAGTTGTCGGGATGCATAAGCTATCACCTTACCAAGCTGCATGAGTACACAGCCTAAATCCTGATTCGAAGCATCGCAGTAAACTACGAAGTCCTCTGTTCCCTCTGGTAGTGATAGTACTGGTGCACTACAGAGAGCTTGCTTCAGAGTTCGGAAGACAACCTCCTGCTTTTCTGTCCATTCAAATGGCACGCCCTTTTGTGTAAGCATGGTAAGTGGCTTGGCTGTTTTGGAGAAGTTCTAAATGAATCTCCTGTAATAGCCTGCGAGACCTAAAAATTGACGAATTTCTGTGGGTGTCGCTGGGACTGCCCATCCTTCAATGGCTTTGATCTTAGAAGGGTCCACATGTATCCCTTCTTGGCTGACAACATGACCTAAAAAGTTTATGCTACGGAGCCAGAACTCACATTTAGAGAGTTTTGCGTATAACTTTTCAGTTCGTAGGGTTTCCAAGATTTGCCGGAGATGACGACCATGCTCCTCTTCGCTTCGAGAATAGACTAGAATATCGTCGATGAAAACGATGACAAAGTTGTCGAGGAATGGTCGGCAGACTCGATTCATCAGGTCCATGAATGCGGCAGGGGCATTCGTTAGACCGAAGCGCATTACAACGAATTCATAATGTCCATAGCGGGTTCGGAAATCGGTTTTAGGAATATCCTCTTCCCGGACCTTAAGCTGGTGGTAGTCGGACCACAGATCTATCTTAGAGAAGTAATTTGCTCCCTGAAGCTGGTCGAACAGATCGTCGATTCGTGGAAGTGGGTAGCGATTTTTGATAGTGAGCTTATTCAGCTCTCTATAATCGATACACATCCTAAAGGATCCGTCCTTCTTCTTAACAAAAAGGACCGGAGCTCCCCAGGGTGAGAAGCTAGGTCGGATGAATCCTTTACTCAAGAGCTCGCTGAGTTGGCTTGACAGTTCTTGCATCTCCGCAGGAGCCAACCTATAGGGTGATTTGGCAATGGGCGTAGCTCCCGGCACCAGGTCAATTCGGAACTCGACTTGTCTTTCTGGGGGTATCCCCGGAAGATCTTCGGGAAAGACGTCCGGGAAGTAGCAAGCCACTGGGATGTCTCGAATATTGACCTCTTCCTTGGACTTATCCACTATGTGTGCCAGAAACGCCAAGTCCTTCTTTTGTAGATACTTTTGTGCCTTAATGCACGAGATAAGACGAAGGTTAGTACTGGGTTTGTCTCCGTATATAATTAGGGTTTCGTGATTAGGGAGACGAAGGCGAACGGCCTTCTCGCGACACATAATTTCGGCATGATGGGGGCTCAACCAGCCCATGCCGATAATCACATCAAAACTCCTAATAGTTACAGGCATCAAGTTTATTTGAAAGGTATGCTGATTTAAAGTTAGGGTACATCCTACATAGATTTCCCCGGCTGATTCTTGTTTTCCCATTAGCCATTTCCACCATAAAGGTTTCATTAAGCTTTTGGGGTTGTTGTTTTAGCAAGTGTTTGAATTTGTTACTCAAAAAGCTTCGCTCTGCCCCGGTATCAAACAGGATGCATGCATACGAGTGGTTAAGGAGAAACGTACCGGTGACGACAGCGGGATCCTGAACCGCTTCTCCTTGTCCCATAGTCAGCACTCTTCCTGTTGCTCCTGTCGTCTGGGTGTTTGCATTGGCACAATTCCGTCTGAAATGTCCGGTATTCCCGCACCCATAAACAGGTATAACTGGCTCCATCCTTTGTGTTGTTGTTCTTGTTCTTGGGCATCTGGTTTTGTGGAAACTGGGTCCTACAATATTTTGCTGTATGGCCCTTCCGGTTGCATCTTGTGCACATCATCTCTCTGCATTCCCCGAGCTGATGGTAGTTACATTTGTTACACTTGGGAAGATTCCCTGTGTACTGCTTCGGAGTATTCGGCGTGGATGAGGCTGGAGCATGTGGTGCTGTGGTAGCTTGGGTTGCTGCATGGACAGTCACTGTCTGTTGCTTCTTAGATGATTCTGAGTTCTGTTTACCTCTTCTCTTGTTGTTCTTCCCTTTCTTATTCTCTTCTTCATTCTTAACATCCGCTTCCACAAACTTAACACTATTCTTGCTGCCATGATCATACAGTTTCTTGGCCAATCTTTTGGCGCTATCAAACGTCTCAGGGTTTGCCGCAATGACATTCCCTTGGATAGGTGCCGTCAATCCCCAAATGAACCTCTCAACCTTTTTCCCTTCTGAGGTGATCATACCCGGACACAGAAGGGATAGCTCGCTAAACCTGGATATGTATGCTTCAATGTTGTAGTTCTGAACTGTCAAGTTACACAATTCTTGTTCCATCTTATATATTTCGCCTCTAGGGCAGTACTCTGCGAACATCATTTCCTTCAGTTCTTCCCAGGGCATTGTGTTTGCCATTGGAAGGGTCATGGCTTCGATGTGACCGTTCCAACATGAAAGAGCTTGATCAACAAAGGTACATGCTGCGAACTTGACCTTGCACCCATCTGGACACCCGCAAATTTCAAAGACATATTCGATTTTCTCAATCCACCTCTTTAGGGCTATGACACCTCCCGTTCCGTTAAAGGTTTGTGGCTTGGCGTTGGTAAAGTCTTTGTAAGAGCAGGTCTTGGTAGGTCCTTGATTTATTCCGTTGTTTGAACTTCCAGCTCCCTGCCCGTTTCCTCCGCCATTGTTCCCTTGGTGGATTTGCGCCATGGCTGCTGTGACTGCAGCAAATACAGCTGCTTGAAACACAGCTGAGTTGACTTCTGGTGGTGTCGGTGGTTGGTTATTTCCGCGGTTTGGCCTTTTAGGCATCTTGCTGTTACGGAACAGAAAGATGTTGAGTAGGTATTGTTTTGAACTTGGGAATTTCGTAATTCGATTTGCGCATCTAAGTGTTTCCATAATTTACACTAAGCAATAAGAATATAAAACACATAACAGATAACAACATCACAAATAAACACATAATATTTTCCACTAATATTATTCGCACTTTGATTCATGAAAATTTTCTCGAAAGAGCATACATAAAGTTCGGCAGCATAACGACTCTATGAGTAGTGTAATCACTTAAACATGGAGTCGGTAGTACATAACAAACATAAGAGGACATAGCACTAGTAGGGTAAAGCTGGTCCTAACACACTAGGAAGCGCCCAACGGTGGCAGTGAGATCATATACCGAAGTGTTGTGCCAACAACTGGGCCATCTCAGTCATCTCTCCAATGACTTCATCTCTTTCCTGTTCGGCCTGCACCGCTCGTGCTTCCATGGCGAATAGCTGTTGTCGTAGTGCGGCAGCCTCAGCCTCGGGAGAACGATTCTCTCTCACGGGATTTCTTGGTGGGGCGGGGTGGTTCTGTGGTGTCTCGCCAGTAGGTGGTGTGACGGAGGCTTCGTCTGTGCCTCCTTCTGCCTCCATATCGTCATCGGTCCCATCAAACTCGTAGTCGGTGTCCGTGTACTCGTCGGGTCCAACACCATGCGCCCCCCCTTGCTCTTCCTCGGGGTCGTCCTCAATCATTATGTGGTTCACCAAGACTTGGTGAAACTGAATGCCCTGATGCTCTTCTTCCATGGTGACTGTGAGGGGGAACACGTAAGGGGGTAAATAAACTATTATTAATCCTAGATTATTTTTAGTTGTTATAAAAATTGGGTAGATGCATTCTTCTTGTTCAACAATAGGGTATGCCTTAGGTTTACTGACCATCGCGATCGTTCCAGGGCATGTGATAGTTGTACTACGAAGAAATGTAGTTGATCAGGCTACGTTCATCCCTAATACAACTGTGAACAATCCTGGCTTAACCGAGATGTCAGGTTCTCCCAATCATCTTATTTGATTTGTTATTATGTTCATTTTTCTAAGTCATACAAATAAGAGTTTTATTAGCACATTTTATTTGTTTTGTTCAGAGTTATTTAGTCCCTTGTTGGGTTTATAGTTGCATATCAAGGTGTGGTTAGATATGCCAGTTCACTATAAACAGAGCTCTGATACCAACCTGTCACACCCCCGAACCAGACGTCGGAAACGTCTGAGGGCTCGCGTGACTTAAATTAAAATATCATCACAATGAATATACATGAAACATAACACATTCATCACCAAACATTACATAGTACAACTGGCATTGTTTACATCAAGTACAAGGTTTACATTACATGATTCCAAAATATAAAGTGTTTGGTGATTAGCAACTACAAAAGAAACTTTCAACACACAGGATGCTTCCTTGTCTAACGATTACCTGAGAATACAAGTTATTTTGAAAACGGTCAACATATATAATGTTGGTGAGTTCATAAGTGTGTTTGATGTAAAATAATTTATGTCGTTCGTAAAACCCAGAAAATCCGATATTTTATGTATTAAGACTTTTCTCGAAAATGTTGTGATGATCCTGTAAGTATATGCATGAATGATTTCAAAACATGAATAAATGAGAAGTTTTGCATTATAGTTTTTGAAAGTACAAATGAGTAAGATTGGTTTCCCCGGAAAACCCGATGTTTTCCAATAAAGAGTTATGATTGTTTTGCATTATTGTATCGTCACATCGAATGAATATAATTTCCTTGATTACTTAAATGATATCGGATTTCTACGTGAGTCGTTATAACCATGCATGATAATGACTAGTTCGTCTGTCTTGGCATTCTAATGAACACCGAAATTTGATCTTAAGATTTTGTCACCCTAGACTGACCGAGTCTAACTGTAGCGAACAACTTAGGTGTGGGGGAGTCACCCCCGTATAGATCTATACACAAACTCTCGCTCTCCCTCCAGGAGACTTTGATTACAACTACAGACTACGACCGACACTTATTGGTGTCACCCGTTATTACTCACTTAATCCACATGAATTTGATTAACCTTCATTAATGACCTCATTTTTGTTTACTTGAAGAGAAGGTAAGCCTAACAGACGAGGAGAAGAGGACTACTAGGCCCTACTAATTTTGTATGTTATTTGAGGCTGTCGAGTATACGAAAAGCGCGTTGGCCCATTTTGCATATGATTTTTTTGGACCTTACTAGTAATGCTAATCGGCCACTGAGGCCCAATAGCATGTAAAAACCATTGAGGGTCCCTTAAGCATGTAATTGGGTCACAGGAGGCCCAATAACATGTATTATTTATGTTGGGCCCAAAAGTCATGTTAATGAGTCACGAAGGCCCAATAAGCATGATTAGAATCTCTCAAGCCCAACCATTAGAATGTTTACTTGTTTTGTATACTATTAATGTTGCGAGTTGTTTAATCGATATGCCGTAAAAATCACAAATTTGTTTTATAATGATTCATAGATTTATAAAAATAGTTATTTTTCTATTTAAAACCCATAAGTTATAAAGTTTTGTATATTTTGACTCAATTATTTTATTATTAACATAATTGACCAAAAATATTAGTTTGACCTATTCAGCCCCTTATTTTGGTAAAGTTGGCAATTTTAGTCCTTTTTATAAAAAAAATGACGTATTAGGTCATTGAACTATTTTTCTTGACATTTTTTACCCAAACACTTATTTAAATAATGTTCTAAGTCTAAAAGTAAATTTTTAGAAAGTTTCAACCCTTTATTTAAAATTCTTGCATTTTAATCCACACTTTTCGCAATTTTTACACTTTTTACCCAAAATCCAAAATCTTTGCATTTTCTATCCTTTTTAGCAAATAAGGTCATTTTAACCCCATAAATAGATTTATTTACTTTTCTACCAACTGTTTTGAGAAATTTACCATTTCAGTCCCCCTTAAACCATATTTTTCGCAACTTTGGGCCTATGGGTCGAAAAGCCCAAAATTTTAGCCCAATAAGCTACAAATTTCATTTTTAGTCCTTTGAAAAACATAATGTTCATAGAAACTTCCATTTTAACTGTTTTTACATTTTGAGCCTTGTAAAAACCGTAAATGACAACTTTTTCCCAAACTTTTGTTTATCTGACAAAAATAGTCCAATAATGAGTTTTATGTTGTAGTGTGTTATTTTAAAGCTTGTATAGTAGTTTATCTTGACATGTTAAGTGAAATATGACCTAGATCACATATTTTTCCTTCTTGAACTATTGATCTCGAAATATCTTTCATGTTTAGCACATATTTACCACAAAAACACAAGAAATCACACATAACATACAAATACACATAGATCTTCACATTTTACTTGTATTCTCCCCCATAAATCATATGAAACCGAAAATAGAGGGGTATGAACTCACCTTTGCTTGTTGGTTTCAGTTTGAAGAAAGAAATGGAAGAGTTTGATGCTATTTTCGGCCCTAGCAAGCTTTCTTGGGTGGATCTCGAACTTAGTATGTTTCTAGGAGTATGATCAAGAATTTAAGGTGGTAAGAAGAGTGAATGAGTGTAGAAAGGAAATATGTTTGCAAGATCTTACCACTAGTATGTAACTTGAAGTAATCTTTGGATGAAATCCCTCTTGAAGCCCTTATAATTCTCGAAGGTTTGAATGAAGGATGAAGAGTTGTTTTCTTTGAGAGTGTTGAAGAAGATTTTTAGTGAGATGTGTGTGTGTTTATGTGTTTGGCCGAGAAGAAGGAAGGGGGGGGGAAAGAGAGAGATGATGATATGATATGCATGGAAGTATGGGATTTTCAAGCTTTGTTATATGCTAAATAATATGGAGGTGGCAAGGCCACATAAATCCTCCATTTTCTCTTTTTTTTTTTTAAACTTATGGGCCGAAAATGGGCTTAAGGAAAGGAGTAGTGTATTAATTTGAGCCTATTCTTGTCTTGTTCGAAAACATGTAGCCCATAAAGAAAATTATCGGCCCATTGGGCCCTTAGGGTAGCTCACGGCCCTATTTGTATAAAAGAATGGGTTTTATGGCCCATTAAAGTCTACTAGATTAGTTATGGTCCATTAAGGTCCATTAGGGTAATTTATTTCATTTTTGGCCCATTATGGCCCAAAATGTTAAATTTTATGCAAGTGGGTCCAATTAGAGCCCATTTAAGAGTTCTAAGCCCAAAATAGTCAAATTGGAAGCTTATTGGTCCATTAGGCCCAATAATGAAATCCTAGTCCATATTGGACTTAAACCGAGATTTCTAGGGTTTGCAATCTTTCGTTGACTATTTGAGTGTTTGTATAGAGTGTTTGATGGAATATTGTTGTCATTGAATAAGCATCATACATGCTTTCAAGTTTTAGTTACAATGTTATCCTTGTTTAATGTTTACAAATCATTAAAATTCCTAGTTGTGACAATAAATGAATAAAAATGCATCAGAATTTTATTACAACACATTCATTATTCACTTATGAATAAAATGTATGCTTAACTTTTTTACAGTTTAAGTATCATTTATATATGAATATAACATGTAATAAAGTTATCTTACCTAAAATATTTTTTTTACATCATCTTTCGTCACATGTTATATTTATATATGAATAAAACATGTATTAGTATTCATCATATGTTATATTCATATATGAATAAAAAATTTATCAGATTTTTATAATACTTCATTAGTTATTTATATATGACTAAGTAGTAGGTTAATGTAAGACGAAATGTTTTGAAAATTTGAACTACTTATTCGTATATGAATATCAAATTAACTCTAACAAAATTATGATAAATGTGTTATTCATATATGAATATAACTTGTGAGGAAAACTAATACATGTTTTATTAATATGTGACTATAACATGTGACGAGAGCTGATGTAAACTGTAAAGAACTTATTATCTGTTATATTCATATATGAATGATACTTAAACTTAAAAAAAATTAAACATACATTTTATTCATAAGTGAATAACGATTCGAATTACTATCTCCAACCGGAGGAATTTTAGCTTCTGCAATTATTTGTATAATTTCATCAACACTTTGCATCGGTTGATCGGGCCCACCAAATTGATCCATTGCATTTTCTTTTGTTAATTCTACTGGAAAGTTCTTCAGAAATCATTCATGGTTTCTTATCTCATCCATTGTTATCCGCTTAGTAGGATCAGCAACACAGATTTTGGAGATTAAATGGTGACACTCGGTGGAAATATGAACGTAATATGGAATCGAGTATTGGACATTCAGAATTTACTGTACAGTCTTATGGAAGTTCTTGGGTTCATCAGGGTCTTCAAAAGGGTAACCTCTAACAAGCATGACATATAATGTTACACCACATGACCACACATCTACAATATTACCATCATCTTCGTTTTTAAGCAAGACTTCATTGATTCGATTTGTTGCATGTTCGGACTAGGTGAAGAATATGAACAATAGGTTCGTTCTTGGCTCGGAAGAAGCAATTGATATGTAGTGATGGTTGTTCAAAGGAGGTGGCGACAGGTTGGTTTATGTTTTAGGTGGTCTCGGCTAGACGCAGGGGTTCGAGTATCGATGGAAAGGGAGAAGGTGGAGAGGCGGACTCGGTGATGATGTGATACCGAAGGCGGTTTTCGTTTTCTCGACGAGCAAGGATGCAAAGATCTCAAGTCTCGGCTAGAGGGCAAAGAAAATAGCAACAATTTTTTTTATGTTTCTTTTATTTGTTGCAGGTGTTTTTTGATAGCGAACCAGCGAACCGGCCAAATCGATAATTGTTTTAATCGTAATTGAGGTTAGACTAGGAAATTGTTTCAACTTCTGATTACTTGCAATTAAAGGAAAGAACCAACAAACATTACTAAATCATTGTTTGATTACAGAGATTAAAAACAAATTAATTTCAAGAAACTTTAAAAAAAGCTTATGCATATGATTGGTGCATTGCTTGTTTTGCCTATTTGTTTCACACTTAGGGATACAATTTTTAAGGCCTAAAAAATGTGACTGTATCCTACAATGACACTTATTTTTTTTTTCCGTCAAAGGTGTGACTGTAGGTCGTGACACCATAGGTGTCTTACGACCACATTGAAATTTATCATTTAAGTGTGGCTATAATCTTCGTTTTAGTCACATATAACGTGAGACGAGTTAGTGTTAAACATGGTTATTTTATATTTGATGTGACTATTGTTTACCCTTTAGTGATATTTATTTATGTTAAATCGTGACATATGATATCATTTAGTCACATAAACAAAAATTTTAAAGAAATTAAGTGACCATTGGTTGGGTATTAGTGATACATAATTGTGAAAATAATCGTTGAATATTACTTATAGCAACACCTGTTTTCTAATTGATGTGGTCATTTGTTACCATTTAGTGTCATTCATTCATGGTAAAGTGTGACATATGAAATCATTTAGTCACATGAACAAATAACATAACGAAAACAAATGTGACCATTATTTTCTTTGCGTCATACATATTTGTTAAAACCACGCTGAATTGTACGTATAGCCACACCTTTTTCAAACTCATGTGACTATTAGTTACCCTTTACTGACATTTATTTACGTTCTATTGTGACATATGATATCACTTAGCCTCATAAAGAAATGAAGGCGGCCATTGGTTGCTATTGACGACACTTAATTATTAAACCATCGCTGAATAGTACGTATAACAACACCATTTTCTAATTCATGTAGCTATTAGTTACCCTTTAGTGACATTTATTTACAATATAATGTGGCATATGATATCATTTAGCCACATAAAGAAAATTCATAAAGATATGAATGTGACCATTGGTTGCTTTTGGCCACACTTTATTGTTAAAACCATCGTTATATATTAGTTATAACAACACCTTTTTCTAACTCATATGACTATTAGTTACCCTTTAGTGACATTTATTTACGTTATACTATGACATATTCTATCATTTAGCCACATAAAGAAAATTCATAAAGAAATGAATGTGACCATTGGTTGCTTTTGGCCAGACTTTATTGTTAACCCATTGATGTATATTAATTATAACAATGCATTCTTTCTAATTCATGTGGCTATATGTTACCTTTAGTCACATAAACAAAATTATAATGAAAAAAATGTGACCATCGGTTGCTTTTGGCCACACTTGATTGTTAAAATCATCACATTTTATCTAAATGGTGTGGCTATTTGTTACATTAATTTTGTGATCATGGTTCTAATTAACATTTGGTAACATTTATCAATGGACAGCGATAATATTAAAATGTTGCATATATATATATATATATATATATATATATATATATATATATATATATATATATATATATATATTACAGGAATAACAAGAATAGAATAAAATAACATTAATCATATAACCAACTTATATACACAAATGTTGTAATCAAAATATACATCGCATCTATACAAACAGAAAATAAAATGTATATCATAAAATGAAAGCTACATGAATTGTTCATCTTATTTAACAAGTTTCTTGTCTTCAGCGATGCAGGTGGTATGTATTGTACTTTGCGCTTTTTAGGGTTGGCAATTTTACCCTCCTTACATGCAGGTGTAGTGGGTACCTATAACAACACAATTTGTATGTGACGTCTAACATTAAAACAAATATGATTAAAAGAAATAAATACTTAAAAATATATAACATAATAAACAAACATGTCCATGTACTATTACAAGGTGTTTCGTCCTAGCAACAAAACATTTATGTGCTTCTCAAACTAACATGTGCTCGGTAGTTTCAATTGGTAAATATGCATTCTCCTTTAACACTTCTTCAATGAGCACCTTATACCAGTCATCTTGCAGTGGAATCCCATGAACGTACTGATTTCCTGTTGAGAAGTAAGCTTTACCATGGGCAACAAGGTTTCTTGCTATTCGTTCTGCTATGTATAGATCACAGTTTATCTCTTAGAAAGAATTATATAAGAGTAAGAACAAATATATATTAATAGGATGATGCAATACATACTTGTATGTCTTTTGGTGCCTGAGTTTGTGGTGTTTTTGGTTGCAAACTTATTTTCTTGAGTTTTCGAAATTCCTAAAAACCATACAAGTTCTGCAGTAAAAGAATGTTAACAATGCACTTACTGGTGTTATGGACTCAATTGTTTGTGATTTGATTTTTATTTATTGGAGTGGTCTCCAATGAAACATTTTTGCCCACAGATTACATTACCTGGATAAAAAAAATTATAGGTATGCATTATAACAATGTTAAGTAATTACAAACTGTGATGATGATACCTTTGCTTTTGTCTTTTTCTTGGTTGTGACCTGAGTGGGCTCTAATCCATCATTCTTGCCCACTGATGAAATTACCTTAAAAAATAAAGAAGAAAAGTATAACTACATATAATCTAAATACCATAAAGCTATCTTCTGTAGTATAAGAATGTTAACTTATTACTTACATGTCTTGATGACTCCTATGTCTTTGTTAGGTTATTGTCACAGATTGCAGTAGGCTCTAATTAAACAGTCGTGTCCACATATAAAGGTACCTGCATCAAAAAAATAAGAAAACTATAAGTATAGCTCATATAAATTAAAAAATAATCAAACTTCTTTTGTCTCGATATTAGGTATCATATTGAAATTTGTAATGTATTGAACGAGTTGAAAAAGAGACTTCACTCACTTCTGATACAGACAAATCTTTTGGCATTGATAAACCTGCTACCTCAATCCTTTGAGTTTTGAGTGCAAATAAAGCTTGTTTTAACATTTCAATTTGTTTCATAACCTTCCTTAGTTTATCATATTTTTCCTCATTCTCTTTTTAGTGTTCTCTAATTCACTCATCTCGTTGCTAGCTGATCTCTTACTTGTCTACATATTAAAGTACTTAATTCGTCTAACTCCGAAGACTACCCCCTTAAAGGACCTACATTTTTCCTTGATAAATACTAGTATCATTAAATCCGTGTCCTTATCAACCTTCAAATCCCCATCTCCGACTTCTTTTTCTTTTTCAAGCTAAACAGAAAAATTGTCGAAAAAATGGTCAAATAACATAAACTTATCAAAACGGTATATAAAACTCATAAAATTTACAATCTCATCTACTTTCACTCTGGCGTATGGATCAACAATATGATCTTCTTTATTTTGATATGCTTTACACCATATTAATGACTAGGGGGGCTGTTCATTTTTGGCAATTACTGTTTCTTCGATCTTATAGTCATTTAAAAAAAATCAAGGTTGTAAAAATCGCTTGACGGTAGTTCGACGGTCGACTGGGGTTAAAGGATTAATCGGTCCTCGTGGGGATTAATCGGAGACCATAGATTATTAATAAAATATTCAAATTAATCAAAGATTAATATATATTAAGAAAAACAAGTACTTCAAAATTAAAAAATTAGAAAATTTGTAATTTGAAATTTTGAAAATACGAAAATATGAAAATTTTAGTATAATATTTGAAGTTTTGAAAATTTGAAAAATTTGGAGTAAAAAAAAGTTGATTTTTTGAATTTTGTTTGACTTTTTTTGACATCTATTTTGACTTTTTTTGGCTTTTGTTAACTTTTGTTGACCGATTAATCCCGCCAAGACGATTAATCATGCGAAAACCGATTAATCCCAAATTTCGATCAACCACCCCTAATCCTAGTCGGCTGGGGAGCACCAAGCCATTAATCCACGATTAATCCCGATTTCTACAACCTTGAAAAAAAATAGTATATAAGGAAACACAAGTAATCAAAATTTAATAATACAGTGAACATACCAATTTCTCATGTACATAACAATATCCCCTTCATCCCATCATATGCTGATAAGGCAAATTGGCACGTGCTGCCACATTTCTTTTTGACACGTCCTTATATAGCAATATATATCAAATAGATTATTACTTTTTTCTAAAAACACATATAATAAAATTTAAAATTAAAGGATAATTCTGCAATTTATACGTTGAAAACTCTGATTTTGTATGTTCTACATAAGCATCCCAATGATTTTCATCAAGGATGATAGAACGTAATCGTTTAGGAATTTTTTTAAGTTTATCCATGTGGCCTAAGTAGGGGTTTATGTCCCTATTGAAAACTTTATGTCTGAAGTTCCTTAGAAGGTTTCCAAGCCGACTCATTACGTTTGGTTTTCGACTCACATCAATTTTATAGTAACGTTGCAACAATAAGAAGTTTTAAGTTAGGTATCAAACTAAATTGCAATTGACAATAAGAAAAAAAAATGATTGAAAACTTCTATTTTATACCATTATCTCGTCCCATAATTTGTCCTTAACATCTTTAGATACCTTCTTCCAGTCAGTGACACTAAGACCAACCCTCTCATGTACTAGGTTACTGAAAAGGCTTGGAAATTCTTACTTATACTTCCGTTTTAGCATTCCACATCTGTCAAATCTTACATGTTTGCTTTTGCAACCATATATAAAATATTTCATTAGGGTTTTACAATTTTCTTAGATATGTTCTTGTTATCTCAGTCGTTTCAATCGATTGAAGATCTTAGATCTAGATCTCTCGTTTTCCCTTGACCTCGATTCAATTACACATCTGATTCAATATTTTGTTTCATTGAATTCTCGTTAATATGCCTAATGACGATCCTCACTCTCTCTCTCTCTCTCATTCAATCTCCCAAGCAGCATCGGATCAACAACAATGACTCCTATCCTTTTTCCAGAAGATTATGAGTTCTGCGCTCTTCACTTTAAAGATTACGTGCTTGGAATCGATAAACATGGATCTAGCATATGACATGCAATGATGATTGAAACATACAAGCATTCGGGTACCAGAAAAGAAGTAAAAAATCAGGCTGACTATAATGTAGTCATTATTGAACACACAAACGTTCCACAGGATGAGAAAAACAAGTTGATGTGTAATTTAAAGGCAATGAGAATCATTCGATTTGCTCTTCCTCCTGAAACATCCTGTCTTGTCAGTTCATGTGACACTGCAAAAGGAATCTAGGACAGACTAAAGGAATTATATTCAGGTGCTGCCGACTTGGAACATTCTTTGTAGACGACACTTTTTTCAGAATTTGGATCTTTGTGCAGAAACCAGATGAGAATTTAGAAAAGATAGTCAATCGCTTTCATCACTTATTAAGAAGAATGCTTAAATACAATCTTAAGCAACAAGTCATTTAAGAAAAGTTAACATTCATGAATGGTCTCAGATCTGAATGGAAGTCTATAGTTTCTACTGTTAAGGCAAATGATCAATTCAAAAACTATTCGCTGGAAAAACTCGTGGGTATTCTGAAATCTCATGAAGGTAAAGTTACTAATGAAGCAAAGCTTCTCTCTAGTGTTGGATCTTTGGCGTTGCTTGCTAAAAGTAAAAAGTCAGTTGTTGAAGATTTCGAATATGACGTTTCGGATAATGAATTCTAAAAGGAAGATAAAGCACTGATGGTATCTAACCCCAAGAAATTCTTTAAGAAGAATTTATCTC
Source organism: Lactuca virosa (assembly GCF_052849685.1). NCBI lineage: Eukaryota > Viridiplantae > Streptophyta > Magnoliopsida > Asterales > Asteraceae > Lactuca > Lactuca virosa. Next base: position 227,751,938 of record NC_136432.1, read on the forward strand.
GATTCAGAAATAAGTACAAGCAGGGCAATTCCAGTTATGAAAAGCCAGAAGAGGAGAGTTACAAGAATTCTCAGAATGACGAAGAGAAGAAAGAGAAGAAGATGTCAGGTGATTCTGGATATAACTGCAACTATTTTCATGGCGAGAATCATTTTGCAAAAGAATGCATGCTGTGTAAACAGAATGAGAAGAAGGAGTATGTTAAAGACGAAGTTTACTACACTCAGAAGATAGAAGAACTCCGAAAGAAGAATGCATCAGCTGAGAAACCTGTCCGAATGGTACATGAACATAGTGTTGACGGATAGGTTGAAGTGCTTGTCTACTGACTCGGAAGATGAAGAAGTAAGGAAACCGGCTCATGTCGGATGTTTCGTGGTGAATTCCAAGAAGCGAGGTTATGAAGGAAGGTGTTTGATGATTTAGAGTGGTAGTTTAGAAAAGAAAAGATATTCAACTAATGATGGAAAAGCTTCAGATAGTTGCTTTGCCACGAAGACAATCAAGGAGCAGGTGAGCGAATGCGAGAAGGTTATCGACAAGGTACACTCTATTCTTGAATCTCTTAATATCCCTACATCTCGTTATGATTCTGAATTAAATGTTTTACGTTATACGATTTTATATTTTAGAGATAACTTCAAAATGACTCGTATCAGAAATTCTAATCTGAATGATAAACTTAACAAGGTAAAATTTAAGAATGAGGAGAGACGAATGAGAATAAAAGCCTTGGAGGTTGAGCTTAATAGATCAAGAGATGGTTTTATTTTCCTTAAAAGAGATAGTAGAGCACTTTTGAAACAGCGAAATATTTTTTGTTTGATTACTAAACGTCTGTATTTTAATATTACTCAGCTTCATTTGGATTGCGAAATAGGTAAAGGTTTGCATAAGATGATTTTGTCTTTTCTTGAATTGAAAGAAGATGAAATTGATGCTGAATGCTATAAATATGAATCAATTGTTTCTTTAGATGATGTTTCTGATTGTTACAGAGTTGGACTTGAGAAAATTAAGGAATATATTCAGTCCAAAGAACATAAAAGCATGTTGAAAGATAAATTAACTGAACAAGATAAACAAGAAAGCAAATTAAGTGCTATGCAGAAATATGACTTATTATGCAAGAAATTGAATTCTGATAATACTCTTGATTCTGAGAATATTTCTGAATCCGATGAAAGTGAAATGAGTGAAATATTTGTAAAGGACGAAATTGATTATTCGGCTTTTGTGAAAAATCTTGATGAACCAAAGAAAAATTTAATTTCCGAAAACTCAATCGAATTTGTTCGAATTGTTGAAAACAAAGGTTCAAAAGTTTTGAAAGAAGAAGCAACATTTTTTCAAAATGTTCAACTAGTTCCAAATCAAGTTATTTTAAAGAAAGGACTGAACAAAAATGACACTTCTAAATTAACGTCCATGGTTGCTGATGATAATGCAAAGGGTGTGATGAATTTTTCTGGTCAAAGCCAATAGACAATGCTGGTGAAACAAATCGTTTCTCAGAAATGATCTCCTGGAATACAAAAAGGAAATACATTTAAGAAGCATTAAATCGTGTGGAATTTTGTTACGATAAGGCCAAACAAAGTGGTACAAAATATGTTTCAAGTGAAACTTCATCAGAAAAGGATGAAAGAACAATTAGAAAGGAAAAACCGAAAGCTAACATTTGGAAATCACTAGAGGAATTAATTGCAAAGAAAAGACATATGAATGCAAGATACAAAAAGAATTTGATTAAAAGAAAAAAAAATTGGAAGAAAATTTGAATAAATTCAAATCAAAGTTCTATCAATTCATCAAGATCTTTTAATCAAAATGTTGATTCATCTCGAATTCCGAAACCAAAATCAAGTTTTTTTTACCAAAGTCACAGTTCTCAAAACCGCTTGCTAAAATGAAAGATTTTAAGATTGGAAACAAAGTTTCTTCGGAACCAGAAATTACTCTCAAAGAATACGAAGCAAAGTTGAAAAAGGAAGAAAAAGAGTTTTCGAAAAATATGGGTCCAAAATTCAATAATATATTATCCGAAAATCTAATTTTGTTGAAATCAATCTTTGTGACAACAAAATTGAAGTTTTTAAAATGGAAAAAGGGATGAACCGTACTTTGAAAAGAAAATAGTTTTGCGTTGACAAAACGAAGATTTTTCCTGTGCAAAAGAAATTCTCACATGGACCCTAGTTGGTTTGGGTTCCTAAACCTTTTTAAAATTTTCAGGTTATGCGTGACGAATAATATCATTTAGAATGATACATCGATAGCGGTTGTTCTCGTCACATGACATGAAGGAAAGAGGAATTAAGAGAGTTTCAGACTTTAAAAGATGGCGGAAAAGTGACGTATGGAAACAATGCCACTGGAGAAATAAAGAGATATGGCATGATAACAAATGGAGAATTCAAGATTCGGAAGGTAGCTTATTGTTAGGATTAAAACTCTAATTGTGATTTGATGAACAAGATGTGGAAAATAAGAACAAACACAAATATGAAGACATGTCGAATGATCACTCGATTTATGCAAAACATGAGGAATAGATTACACTTTTAGAATAGACTAAATAATCTAACTCTACATAAGAAACCTCACAACGTTGCGTCTACATTTTGCCTCTCTCTTAACCCTAATAATGAATAATACATGACTATTTATAGGGAAAAGACAAGTCTTGGGCTTTTAACCTACACTTCATCAAGGGGGGCCATTGCCATAATCCATGGAGTACTTTGAAACCCTACAATCTCCCCCTCAAAGTATGGAATGGATGACAAGACTTCAACTTCCAAAACAAGCATCTAGCAAATAAAAAATGATCTCACAACGAGGAATATTTGAAGCAATCCACGAATCTTGATTCTTCAATAGTCTTCAAAAACGGGTTCTAGGATATATAAACCAAGCACTGAAGTAATGTCTTTAAACTTCATTTTCTAATGTAATCCCAAAGATCTTCAAGAAAGCCAAACCCGCCATAAAAACTCATTTCAGAATTAAGAAACCAAATCACTTCGTGTCTTTGAAGAACTCCCCCTCCAAGTCACAATGATCTTCAAATAAGCTAATGATATAAGCCACCAAAAATTATCATGTAACAATCCAAATTTTAAGATTCGTAACGCCACTTGATCGAGAAAATACTAGAAGTCGGAGATATAACAATTCCTTAGAAGAGCTCGATGAAGAACTGCTATTGTAAATGATACTTCTCTGTAAAAGCTTTAGAAGAGCTCGATGAAGAACTGTTACTGTAAGGGCTACCTTCATAATTCTACCACAAGCTTTATAAAAAATCTTCAAATTTGAAAAGTCACAAATCCAATTTCGAATGGCCATACCAAATTTCCCCCCGATTTATAATAAAAAACGTGATTATAAAGCCTTCAAATGGTCATGAGAATGATCTTGAATGGATAAAAAATTACTATGCTCCCCCGCGACAAGATGATATAAACGATGAAGTATAAAATTCAAAATAGTCGGAAAAAAAAATTTGACGTTATCACGAAAAACGACTTTCCGAACCGCCAAGACTTGATGGAATCCTTAATTTTCTGTTCACGAAAAAAATATGTGCGTTAAAAAATCCAAAACTATTCACCAACCCTTAGATTTGCAAACTTTTCAAAAAATGGGCTGAAACTGTCACATTGCTGAAATTTTGGGGCTGAAAAGACAATTCTGCATCAGTTACCCCTTTTATTGTAATAGTTTCTGGAAGTGGACAAAAACTACCAAGTCACAAAAAATATCGGGACTATAACCGTCAAATCACTGAAGTTGGAGGGGCCAAAAACGAAAATTTATGTCATCTTCCTCAATTGTTTACGGAGAAATTAATAGAGGCTACGACACTGAACCAATTGCGAAAGCCAGCAACTACGAGACGCATTCAAATTGTGAGTTGCGAATCCGAGCCGACAGTTTCTTTTTTTTGACATTTAGAGCTTTCAACATTGACATCCAATTGTGAATGGGTACACATCCTTATTCGCAGCGAATCCGTTCGTCCCAAATTTTGACTTTTATGGTTTGAATTGCAAGAACATCTGCTCAAACATTCTGATAAAATCCAATCCCGATTTCTTTTCTGATTCCGAATGATTCTTCCAACGATATGCCAATATGGATTCTGAGGCCTGCACTTCAATTCCCAAAATTAACTATCAATCGTGAACATGGATTCGGTTCGGAACATCAAACATACAGATCATAGTCATTTCGATAAAGCATTCTTTTCTGATCAAATTCGCATGTGAGACCATCCTTTACAATTTTGACCATAAAAATCGGAACCCAGTTCAGTTCATTGTTCTTCATCCATTCTTTATCGATCCTTCAAACAATCAGTTCATCAATATGATTCCCCTTATAACATCGGATGACAATACTAGACCCAAAATCACAAACGATCATACAGATAACAAGAGATGATTCTCATTAAATAAAAATCATTATCAATCGTTAATTGGGTCAAACAGTACACGAGAACAAAATTGATTATGTCAATCAAAATCGATTTGATGACCGAAACTCAAGAACCGGACTGAATCAATAAGCGAATCAAATAGAAATTAAGAATTGTAAGGTATAGCAGAACAACCGATCATTCAATCGGAAAAAAAAATTATATGCGAGATATGAGATATCAATCGACGATTTAGGAACAATAAACAGTGAACGATTATTGTGGGCTAAAGAATGAACAGTAAACAGACTAGTTGGGTTCAAGAACAAAATAGAATTGAATAAATGGACTAAATCAAGAGAAATAGATCCATTAACATCAAACGAATGATCACATCAACCCAATGAACAGAAAAACTAAACGGATTAAAAAAAATACCACGTGAACAGTAGTGGAATATCATAAATTTTTATGAACAATAGCTTGAACAAAATTTTGATTCCAAGATGCCAAAACGCCAATAATCTTCAATAACTTGTGAGGAAAATCATCAAACCAAGAACAGATACTTGAAAAATCAATAGATCTTCAAAGACCCGCTCTGATGCCACTTGTTAGGATTAAAACTCTAATTGTGATTTGATGAACAAGATGCGGAAAATAAGAACAAACACAAATATGAAGATATGTCGAATGATCACTCGATTTATTCAAAACATGAGGAATAGATTACACTTTTAGAATAGACTAAATAATCTAACTCTACATAAGAAACCTCACAACGTTGCGTCTACATTTTGCCTCTCTCTTAACCGTAATAAGGAATAATACATGACTATTTATAGGGAAAAGACAAGTCTTGGGCTTTTAACCTACACTTCATCAAGGGGGGCCATTGCCATAATCCATGAAGTACTTTGAAACCCTACACTTATGTTGAAGGCTTGCAACACAATCTAATTAGTGTTTCTCAATTGGTTGTAGGTACAGGTCTCAAAGTGTCATTTGATGAAGAAGGTTCAGAAATAATAGAAAAGAAATCTAAAATTGTTCTTCTGAAGACAAGGAGGAAAGGTGTAATGTATCCTCTAAATCTAAATCGGATCCAAGCGAAACCCTCTATCTTCTTGCTTATGAAAGCTTCTTTGGGTGACAGTTAGTTATGGAACAGAAGCCTTTCCCACCTAAACTTCAAGGATATCAACAAGCTCATAATTGGTGATCTTGTTCGTGGACTCCCTCTTCTAAAATTTGAAAAGGAACACTTATGTGCTGCTTGTGACCTCGGAAAACAAACTCGAAAGATTCATTCTTCTATAATAAATAACAAGATCACTGAACCACTTGAATTGATGCATATTGATCTCTGTGGTCCATCTGCTATTGAAAGCATTGGTGGTAACAAATACATTTTGGTTACTGTTGATGATTTTTCACGATTTACTTGGGTATTTTTTCTTAGACAGAAATCTGATGCCACTCAAAAGCTCATTGATTTCATAAAACAAGTTGAGCTACAATTGCGAAAGCCAGTTCAGAAAATTCGTAGTAATAACGGTTCAGAATTTAAAAATCATGCATTTGAAGAATTCTTGATAAACAAAGGAATTTCTCAAAATTTCTCTTCGCCTTACATTCCACAGCAGAACGGTGTAGTTGAAAGACGAAATTGCTATCTCTGTGAAGCTGCAACGACAATGCTCTCATTTGTGAATTTTCCTTTATATTTATGGGTTGATTCTATTGCCACTGCTTGTTTTACTCAGAACTGCTCTTACATTAATAAACGATTTCTGATTACTCCATATGAAATTCTGAACAATCGAAAGCCTGACGTTAAATTCATTCATGTATTTGGATCAAGGTGCTTTCTGTTCAATTTAAAAGAGCATTGGAACAAATTTGATGAAAAAGCCGATGAAGGAATCTTTTTGGGGTATTCATTAACATCCAAGGCATATCGTGTTCTGAACAAGAAATCAAAGAAGATTGAAGAATCCTACTATGTTACATTTGATGAAAATTACATGAAGAAATATCAAAAGGGTGATTGTCAAACTGAAGAAATCTTCCCATCAACAAAATCTAAGACTACTCCTCTTATGCATCTATATGAGAATTTTTTAAATTTGTTTGATGAACTTGAAAGGGCAATTTCCTCATAATCAAACACCAAGGACAATCATGAGGATGAATTAATCAATATTGTTGATGAAGCTATTGAAGATATAGAGATTCCTCCTGAGCAACCAATTTCGAATGTACCTCAGCCATAACCTTTTGATGCTCCAATCTAGGGGGAGAGTTCCACTCCAAAATTCAATACATATGTTCCACTCCAGGAGGAGAACTCAACTCTGAATGGCGGGTCACATGCAAATTTCCAGGGGGAGAATAATGAAAATAATGACTCGGATGCATAATCGGAAGTTGAAGAAATGTTTGCTGAAATTGATCCAACCTATTATCAGAACTATCCACCAAGGACAAAATGGACCAAAGATCATCCTCCGTCTCAAGTGATCGGTGATTCGTCTTTAGGACTTCTTACTCATGCTCAACAAAAAGCGAAGCAAACTACATTATTTTCTAAATTAGAATTTTTCATTTTTAATTCTTTTATTATAAAAAATAAACCTAAAATTGTTAAAGATGCTCTTGATCATGCAGATTGGGTTCAAGCGATGCAAGAAGAACTTAATGAATTTGAACGAAGCAAAGTGTGGAGATTGGTTCCTACTCCAGTAGATGTATCCGTGGTTGGTATGAAATGGGTGTTCAGAAACAAGATGGATAAAGAAGGAAATGTCATTCGTAATAACGCACGTTTGGTCGTTAAAGGTTATTGTCAAGAAGAAGGAATCGATTACGAAGAGACATTCACGCCTGTAGCTAGACTTGAATCAGTTTGCATATTTCTCGCCTATGTTGCTCAAAAAAACTTTGAAGTTTATCAAATTGATGTGAAGTGTGCATTTCTGAACGGAGAACTTGAGGAAACAGTATATGTTAAACAACCTCCAGGTTTTGTGAATGATATTTTTTTGAATCATTGTTATATTCTGGACAAAGCAGTATATGGTCTTAAACAAGCTCCGAGGGCATGGTATGAAACTCTGACTCGTTTCCTTAGCAGTCTCGATTCAAACAAGATACTGCTGATCCTACCTTCTTTTGGAAGAAGGAGGGTAACAATTTAATGATAGTTCAGATTTATGTTGATGACATTATTTTCGGATCAACTAATCCTAGCTTAACTATTGAATTCCAAAAATTAATGAAAACAAAATATGAGATGAGTTCTATGGGTAAAATTAACTTTTTCCTTGGCTTAAAAATTAGATACAGTTCAGAGGGAATATTCATCAATCAAGAAGCCTTCACAAAGACGTTATTGGCAAAATTCGGAATGGTGGGTGATTCAAAAGTCAAAGTCACTATAGGGTTTGGAACGAAACTCACTCATTCTCTTGATAAACTAGCAACGAATATAACCCTGTTTCGTCAGATGAACGGATCTCTGTTGTATTTAACATTTAGTCATCCTTACATAATGTTTGTTGTGTTACTATGACAGGTCTTAAGCGAATCCTCGAGAACCTCACATGTTGGCAGTTAAGAACATTTTCTGGTATCTTAAGCGAACTACTTCTCTTGGTTTATGGTATCTATCAAATTATGGATTCTTTATGAAAGCGTACTCCGATAATGACTTAGGAGGCTGTGGTCTTGATCGTAAAAGCACGTCAGGTGGATGTCAGTTTCTAGATAGCAATCTCATTATTTGGTAATCTAAGAAGCAAACTTGTGTGTCCTTATCTATAGCTGAAGCTGAATACATTGCAACAATATCATGTACATCCCAAGTAGTGTGGATTATGAACCAGCTAAGAGACTATGGAATCAATATGAAGCGAATTCCTCGGTATTGTGATTCCGAAAGTGCTATAAGAATCTACCACAATCCATTGCAACATTCCAAAACAAAGCATATAGCACTGAGATACCATTATCTCAAGGATTACATTGAAGATGGGAATGTAGAAGTTCACTTTGTTCGTTCTTTAGATCAATTAGATGATTTATTCACGAAGGCATTACCAGAAGTATCATTTAATCGAATTCTAAAAGGGTTGGGAATGATTTAAGCTGACTCAGTTCCGAAATCCACTTTGTAATCGTCAGAGTTAGTGTCCACATTCCGAATGGTTCCGAGCTTCGGAATGGTTTGGAATTCACTTTTCACTTCCGACTAGTTTCGATCATTGGAATGGTTATGAAGTTACTATTCATTAGTGTGACACCAGTCAAGTTTTGGGCAAAAATAAATTGATCAATAATCGTAATTGGGATGAACCAAGTGGTAGAGTTTGTAACAAGGTTTCCAAAAACATAAAGAACACTGAAATCCGAGTTATAACGAAGAAGTTATGACTAATCGAAAATCCGCGGTAAAACCGCCAAAACACTGTTTAGTGTAAAAAGCGAATTTTCGATAAAAGGCTTTTTAGCCTTAACAATCTAAATAAAACTTGTAGAATATGTTAAACCGAGAACGTTCATAAAAAGAACGTAAAAATCTGACTTCGTATGAGAAAGTTATGATTTTTCGATGTTTCGGTTTAGCAGTAGACAACTATAAATTCGAAATATAAATCTTTCGATATTTAGCCGACGCAACTTAAACGAGAATCGAAGGTCTCGTCAAAAGTAGCACAACGGTAAAAAGACAGACGAAAACGGACGTCGGATGAAGAAGTTATGAATTTTTAACGGATTCCCGTCCCGGTCTGTTTAAAATAATAATAATAAAAATAAATTCAAAATCAGCCGACGAAGTCTAAACGAAAGTCATAGAGTATGATTTTACCTACGCGTGCATATAAAGAACGCCAAAAACGGAGCTCGTATGCGAAAGTTATGATTTTCGCAAGTTTTGGCACAAAAATAAAGAAAAATAAGAAAAAACCCGGACAATTTCGCATGCCACGTCACCCTCGCACGTGGCAGCTGCTGAGTGGACCGAAGCCATGCGTGGCACCTCCTGATTCGACCAACTCTGCGGTCCAATCCCACTCGGACAGCCTCGCATGAGACACACCGGACATCACCTCGCACGCTCCTCTGATGCTCCCTTCGCACGTGTCTCCTTCCACTGGACCGAGGTGTGGTCCAATCCGAGACTACCACCGCGAGCCTGCTGTCCGAACCCTCGCCTCGTGTACCACCCTTCTGTCCGACGCGTGTGCTGATGAGTAAGCTGCTTCGGACCTCGGCCTCGGCCTATAAAAGCCATGCGAGACCTCTCGGATTCCACCCTTATTTCACCCCAAAACTTCCCAAAATTCACATTTTAGCCCCGTAAAACTTTCTCACGACCCCCGAAGGCCCCGATACCACGTCTAAAGCCCGAAGCAAGCCCCGGAGCCCCAGAATTCTCGAGAACTCATCCTCTCTCCTGTCGATACACTGCCAGGTTTGAGCCGGTTTCTCGTTCAATAAACTCTTTACGGGAAACGAAACGCTGCCCGAATCACCGCTTATCAAAGTGAGTTCATACCCCTATAATATACCTTTTTAAATGATTTTATATTCTTTTTAGGGGGGGAATACAAGTTTAACACAATATTAAATTGTGTTAATAACTTTATGTGATAATAATCACACAAAGAATTTCCGTATGCTTTTAAGAATTACCAAATACTTTCAAAATAACGTGAAGCCATGTTGAATCTTTAAAGTCATGTAAAAACTCCGTTAAATTCTTTGAAAAATGTTTTATAAGCTATTTCAATGTATAAATGCCAAAATCATGTCTATATATGTATAAATGTATAAATAAGATTTGAAGGGCTTAGGACTAATGAATTATCCTATATCCTTTTCCTTGTTTGGATGTGGAATTACGGTTGTATTATTTGTCCGAAGGTCGTTTCCTTCTTAATTATATATATATATATATATATATATATATATATATATATATATATATATATATATATTATACATATATGAGTACAAAAGGTTACTCCTTTTGGTATCTTCACCTTTGTATCAGGCTGAGCAAATGTGTTCATCCATGAGAAACCATGCTAATCAGATAGAACAAATAAATTATAATAGGTATAATTTATGATTCAAAACTAAAGATACAAGTATGATTCACGACTGTATACTTTCCAAGGAAATTACCAAAATACATTCACCGATAACAACATATGTATAATACCTTTAATATACGAACAATATATTAAAGAAGTAAAGATACATCATACTGGGTTTGTATTAGCAAAGGTACTATACAGAGTACTTGAGTTAGCAAACATGAGGTAATGTCGGGTTTGCATTAGCAATGGTACTATACAGAGTACCAGAATTAGCAAACACGAGGTAATAATACATAAAACCAGGTTTGCATTAGCAATGGTACTATACAGACTACCAGAGTTAGCAAACACGAGGTAATAATACATTCTGACGAGTTTGCATTGGCAAAGATACTATACAGAGTACTCGAGTTAGCAAACTCGAGGTAATAATACATCTTACCGGGCTTGCATTAACCAAGGGTACGATACAAAGTACCAGAGTTAGCATTCATCGGGTAATAATAATAATACATCGGAAATCTCGTTGAAACAATAAATTTGTGAGACCCTTCACGGTGTACTTATCTAAGTACGACCTTTTTAAGTCCTGAACTATTAGCCAGAATCTCTTGTAGGGAGAGCGTGAATTTGTGTATAGATCTATATGGGATTGACAATCCCGCACCTCTACTGTTCGCTACAGTTTGGCCGGCAGGCCTAGGGTGTCAAATATCATTCCAGTTCCGACGCCTAAAGAACGTCGCCGCAGGCATATCAGTCATATTAGTATGGTTAATAGGACTCACATGGATAAAAAAACGAGTGAACTAAAAAGTAATATACTTCTCTTATAACAGTAAGAAAAGTTAATTACATCCCGACCAGATATAACTTAAGTAGCTTTTACTTACAGTAAGAGCTACGTATCATGAAATCAAGTATTGTACTTATGGTTTTGAACATTTAAAACCACAAGGCAGTATTATGGATAATACAATACTCTCCAGGATTAATACTAAGGTTTTTACTGTAGAACAGATATAACTAGGAACACTTTTACAAATGAAACAGTTTATGGGATTAAACCACTGTTACAAATGAAACGGTTTATGGGATTAAACCACTTATACAAAGGAAACGGTTTATGGGTTTAAACCACTCATCAAATGAAACTTAGTCATTAAATCTCTGTAAACTAGTATAACATAAAAGACCTTTAGTGGTTAATTCTATAATTCCTTAGTTATTACATCAGAGTTGTACATAAGTAATATCCGATTGACAGTGAAATGTGTGACTTCCGCCTTACTTCCTGTTCCTTGTTTGGTTGTGGGCTTAGGGCAGATACACCCATTTGACTGTCCATTCGATATTGTGTTATATATAATCAGTATAAACTAAGTAATTACAGAGGGAAACTATTGAGGTTATCAGTTAATCACTTCAGGAAATATAGGATTTCCTGGAGAAACCGGTGAACTTATTCAAAGAACTTAGGGTATACTTAACAGAACTAAAATACTTATGAAATCACCAGCTTAAATGCTGATCTACTCTTTTCAAATAACTTGTATTCTCAGGAATCCAGTAGACAGGTACACTCCCGAAGGTTTTGAGAAGACTACCTAGTACCGTACCGCGACTCTTGTCCTTTGTTGTACCTACTTTAGTGTTTGAATATGTAATGTTTAAACACTTATGTAAAACTTATACTTATTAATACAATGGTTGTTTGTACTTTGATTAATATATTGCATGTGTTGTTATACTTACCTAAAGTCCTCCGCCCTCGAATGTTTCCGCCATTCTGGTTTGGGGGTGCGACAAATTGGTATCAGAGCAATGTTTATAGTGAACTCAGTATATCAGTCATAAAAGATATACAACTATAAACCCATTGGGATAAAAACACTCTGACCAAGACTTATACTTTAAAAATATATTAATATTTTATAAAAGTATAAGTACATGCAGAGTATATATATACCAAAATGAGTATCACAAGAAGAACAAAACTAAAGTATTTAGATGTTGGACATTGCAGTTAAACCTAGACAGTGACGTAATCATATCTGGGATCAATATAGCCTGATCAACTATATTCATCCGAGATATGACCAACATGTGTTTAGGGGAGTGATTGTAGTGTTGCAACTGGTCTAAAACTTACCTAAGCACCAGAAGAATTCTAGAACCAAAGACTAAAATACTATGGGAGTATTTTAGGATGCTATAACAAGGAAACTGAAAACTTGTTAAGTTCTTGTATCTAGAAGTCCAAGAATCAAACTCATAACTAAAATAACATGGAGGTATGTTACATACCTTTAGGGAAATGTTAAAAGATCTTTTCTGATATGTATATAATTACTAAGTAGATACGTTAAGGTTATATATAGCCGATATTTTATAGACTTAGAATATGTGATTTTCACTCTACTTCGTTTGGATGTGGTTTTAGAGTAGGATTACTTATTCAAAGGTCTATTTGATCTGGATTATATATAATCGGTACACACCATGTGATTATAGAAGGACCAGAAAGAATCACCTTCGTAAAGATTTTCTCATAGATTGTTTAGACATTCCCGTTCTCGTATAAACCCGTTAGATAAACATAGTTACTCCAACAATCAATACAAAAGTCAAGGAGGATCCAACAAAATTTCATTAAGAGAATCCCAAGAAGATACATAGGAGAAGTAAACGAACTATAGAAATCATTTAGTGCCTTCACCTTATTAAGGACACCAATGAGATATTAGCATGAACTTCCGAGATTCAAAATCTTCATTACGAAGTAATAGGGATCAGTGTCAGAATCGGAAGTAAGATAGCCCGAGAATTCAATATACCTACAGAGGAGAGGGACACCCTATAGATACCAGGAGAGAACAAATCATTACCACCCATAATAGAACAAAGGAAAACCACGCTTTATTCATGTGAAGTGTTCGAGCACCTTTTCATCTAAGCAATAATTAGTAAATCGGTTCAACCTAGTGAGTTAGTGATTTCATTACTCACATTAGGTTTGGAGCTTATCCTCTTTTCCTGTGACGGCTAATAACGATAAATCAGATCACGGAATCTTAATTGATAGTGATTACCTCTCAAATTCATAAGTCTATTTTATGTAGACACTGTTATGAATTATTTTCGAATATTTTTGCAAATTGGGAAACGATATCCACCAAACAAAGGTAACTTAGTTTGGATAATACTCGGTTCACAACCATTCTAGAAACTTATTCCTGTTGCTCACCAGGACTGTATCATGGGGATGCAGGTCGAATCATTAAGAACAATATAAAAAAACAAAAGATTAATACATAGATACAAATGGTTAGAATAGATCTAGAGACACGATAGTCGCTCACGAACTCATTTTCTTATCATGCCTCCAAAGAAGTGTAACCAACCCACCAGCAAAACTCAAATCCTTCAGATAGATGCGGCTACGCTTCAAGCTGCGGTCACAGCAGCTGTAGCAGCTGTCATGGCACACCTTAATGCTAACTATGCAAATGTTAGTAGTAATGATATTGGTAACCCCGATCGTGGTGATGGCCAAGTACAGCCACAAGCACCTACTTGTAAGAACACCTCGAAACTTAAGCTTAATATCCTTAAACAAAAGTTCGAGAACACGAAAGGGAGTTGTTCAACTCAAGAACCTAACAGAGGGCAACGAACTGGGGCAGTCAATACCCCCATCAACCCTATTATTCTAGCACCTACCAAGCCGTACTTAGGAAACCTCCCACACTGCAGCAAGTGCAACTACCATCATCATGGAGTTTGCCGAGAGCTGCATTGCAATAGATGCAACATGAAGGGGCATACCGCCCGTATCTGTAGAACTCCGGTTGAGTTCATCACTTCAACTGCCAATGTTGGAACCATTCCCATATGTTACCTTTGTGGTGAAATAGGACATTACAAGAGGGACTGTCCAACAGAGAAGAACGACAGGAGAGCAGGAGGATTTTGATCCCAATACATGGGAAAGCATCAAAGAACCCTGCTATATTTTGGTACGCTTCCAAACCCCGATAATTATCTATAATTATGATTACTCTTCCGTTCAAATTAAATCATAACATTTATATAGAAATTTGAAACCCTAACAGGTAAGCTATGATGACTTAGTGTATACATAAGGGTCATTTATAATTAAGATTGGTAGACTTAGAGTGAGTAATCCCGCCTCATTTCCTGTTCCTTGTTTGGTTGTGGATTTAGGGCAGGGTTGCTCAGTCAAAGGTCTCACCAATCTTAATTATACATGACTTGTATACACCAAGCGATTATAGAGAGACCTAGTAAGGATCGTTTCATGAAAGTTCATAATTTTAAATTATCAGAAACCTCATATTGGTAGTACTCGCCAATTTCGAATCAAAAAGGGGTTCGTAGTGATAATAACAGAATAAAACCAGAATCGCAGAAAACTTAGGTACATAAGATATCACCCTAGTAATCATTCGTCCCAGAACGACTTAATATCTATTTCATCGAGAAAATTTCCGACATCCTCATTCGACATGGTTTGGCATGGCCCTTACCATGTGAAAATTCTTATGCTGTATAAGAGAACTTTTTCCTTAATCAGCCGTAAGATGAAATTCTTTCAATCCATAACACAAAACCCTTAGGTTGTCTCTTTCTTCAAAACTTCAGAAGTACCCATGCGAAGAGTACCACGCCATTCTAGCCTACTCAGTAGACATGAAACTTCAAACGAAAAGCACTGAAGTAGTCTTAGAAGTCAGTAACTACCGAAGTACCTCAATAGATCTTATAGGAAAATCATTGTACCGCAGGTCAAGTTCAAGAATAGAGACTAAGAACTCATTAATTTAATCTATCGCTGCTAAGTGTATACACGAGGATGGTATATAAGTTAGACTTAACAAGATTAAGGATGTGTGCTTCCGCCCTATCTCATGTTCCTTGTTTGGTTGTGGACCTAGGGCAGAGTCACCCATCCGAACGTTTTGTGAAATTTAAATTATATACGACTTGTATACATGAGGTGATGATGGATGAGCCAAGTATGAGTCTGATCATGAACTTCGGAGCAAAAGCCAGCATCATGTATTCTACTAGGTAGAATTCAACATGAGACCACGACAGTGGGTCGAGCTACTAAATGACTATGAATTTGAAATTCGTTATCATCTCGACAAAGCCAATATAGTAGCTGACACCCTAGGTCGGAAGGAGTACCCAGGTCATAGTGCCAATCATGGACTATGATAACCCATTCAAATCTCTCCACATAGAGTAAGGAGGCTCAATAGGAAGCCTTGAAACCTGAAAATGTAGCAAGTAGAGAAGATAACTAGAACGTGTGAATGTACGGTATGCCAATATCTGTTATCTCCACTGAGATAATAGAATCATCTCCCAGTTCAGGCCGTCACTCAAAAATCTCTAGGAACCAGAATAGTCATGATTCTATGGGATCGGGTATGTTAAAAATGGGATACCCATTTACCAATTAGTTGAGACCAGTATCACACTAGCATTCAAGTTGCTTCATTCGAAATCTTCTGTGGTCACAAGTGCAGATTCTATCTGCACTGGACTAAAGTGGGTAATACGCAACTAGTTAGAGATCCAATTTCCACACAGCACCCTCGCTGATCTGGAATTCATCCGAGAAACTACCAAAAACAAAATACGAATCAGGAAGCACCATAAAGCTTCCAAAATTAACCAGAGAAGCAACGACTTCGATAAAAGAAAACCGTTGGAATTCCAGGATTGATCACCTTGTCATATGAAGGTCTCACTCAGGAAGGACAAGATGCGCTTGAGAAAGCGTGAAATACAAAACACAAAGTACATAAGACCATTGGAGGTTACTACCAGAATCGGTCTTGTACTTTTAAACTTAGACTACCACAAAAACTTAATAACATTCATCCCATCTTTGACATATCTAATCTAAAGAGGTGTCTATCCGATAAAACACTTGTTATTTCACTCGATGAAATCAAGTTAAATAAAAGTCTACACTCTGTAGAAGAATCAATAAAAACCATGGATAGGGAAATCTAAAGAACCACGCTAAGTCTCATCCCGTTAGTGAAGGTTTGCTGGATTACAAACCAGGGACCTGAATTCACTTGGGATAGGAAAGATTAGACCTAGTCCATGAGTATCATTTTAGACTTAATTTCGGGACGAAATTCCCTCTAACGGGGGGATAATGTGACACCAGTCAAGTTTTGGTCAAAAATAAATTGATCAATAATCGTAATTGGGATGAACCAAGTGGTAGAGTTTGTAACAAGGTTTCCAAAAACATAAAGAACACTGAGTTATAACGAAGAAGTTATGACCAATCGAAAATCCGCGGTAAAACCGGCAAAACACTGTTCAGTGTAAAAAGCGAATTTTCGATAAAAGGCTTTTTAGCCTTAACAATCTAAATAAAACTTGTAGAATATGTTAAACCGAGGACGTTCATAAAAAGAACGTAAAAATCTGACTTCGTATGAGAAAGTTATGATTTTTCGAAGTTTCGGTTTAGCAGTAAACAGCTAAAAATTCGAAATATAAATCGATCGATATTTAGCCGACGCAACTTAAACGAGAATCGAAGGTCTCGTCAAAAGTAGCACAACGGTAAAAAGACAGACGAAAACGGACGTCAGATGAAGAAGTTATGAATTTTTAACGGATTCCAGTCCCGGTAGAGTATGATTTTACCTACGCGTGCATATAAAGAACGCCAAAAACGGAGCTCGTATGCTTTTAACTGTATGTGATAATAATCACACAAAGAATTTCCGTATGCTTTTAAGAATTACCAAATACTTTCAAAATAACGTGAAGCCATGTTGAATCTTTAAAGTTATGTAAAAACTCCGTTAAATTCTTTGAAAAATGTTTTATAAGCTATTTCAAAGTATAAATGCCAAAATCATGTTTATATATGTATAAATGTATAAATAAGATTTGAAGGGCTTAGGACTAATGAATTATCCTATATCCTTTTCCTTGTTTGGATGTGGAATTAGGGTTGTATTATTTGTCCGAAGGTCGTTTCCTTCGTAATTATATATATATTATACATATATGAGTACAAAAGGTTACTCCTTTTGGTATCTTCACCTTTGTATCAGGCTGAGCAAAGGTGTTCATCCATGAGAAACCATGCTAATCAGATAGAACAAATAAATTATAATAGGTATAATTTATGATTCAAAACTAAAGATACAAGTATGATTCACGACTGTATACTTTCCAAGGAAATTACCAAAATACATTCAACTATAACAAGATATGTATAATACCTTTAATATACGAACAACATATTAAAGAAGTAAAGATACATCATACCGGGTTTACATTAGCAAAGGTACTATACAGAGTACTTGAGTTAGCAAACATGAGGTAATGTCGGGTTTGCATTAGCAATGGTACTATACAGAGTACCAGAATTAGCAAACACGAGGTAATAATACATAAAACCGGGTTTGCATTAGCAATGGTACTATACAGAGTACCAGAGTTAGCAAACACGAGGTAATAATACATTCTGTCGGGTTTGCATTAGCAAAGGTACTATACAGAGTACCCGAGTTAGCAAACTCGAGGTTATAATACATCTTACCGGGTTTGCATTAACGAAGGGTACGATACAAAGTACCAGAGTTAGCATTCATCGGGTAATAATAATAATACATCGGAAATCTCGTTGAAACAATAAATTTGTGAGACCCTTCACGGTGTACTTATCTAAGTACGACCTTTTTAAGTCCTGAACTATTAGCCAGAATCTCTTGTAGGGAGAGCGTGAATTTGTGTATAGATCTATATGGGATTGACAATCCCGCACCTCTACTGTTCGCTACAGTTTGGCCGGCAGGCCTAGGTTGTCAAATATCATTCCAGTTCCGACGCCTGAACAACGTCGCCGCAGACATATCAGTCATATTAGTATGGTTAATAGGACTCACATGGATAAAACAACGAGTGAATTACAAAGTAATATACTTCTCTTATAACAATAAGAAAAGTTAATTACATATCGACCAGATATACCTTCAGTAGCTTTTACTTACAGTAAGAGCTACATATCATGAAATCAAGTATTGTACTTATGGTTTTGAACATTTAAAACCACAAGGCAGTATTATGGATGATACAATACTCTCCAGGATTAATACTATGGTTTTACTGTAGAACAGATATAACTAAGAACACTTTTACAAATGAAACGGTTTATGGGATTAAAGCACTGTTACAAATGAAACGGTTTATGGGATTAAACCACTTATACAAAGGAAACGGTTTATGGGTTTAAACCACTCATCAAATGAAACTTAGTCATTAAATCTCTGTAAACTAGTATAACATAAAAGACCTTTGGTGGTTAATTCTATAATTCCTTAGTTATTACATCAGAGTTGTACATAAGTAATATCCGATTGACAGTGAAATGTGTGACTTCCGCCTTACTTCCTGTTCCTTGTTTGGTTGTGGGCTTAGGACAGATACACCCATTTGACTGTCCATTCGATATTGTGTTATATATAATCAGTATAAACTAAGTAATTACAGAGGGAAACTATTGAGGTTATCAGTTAATCACCTCAGGAAATATTGGATTTCCTGGAGAAACCGGTGAACTTATTCAAAGAACTTAGGGTATACTTAACAGAACTAAAATACTTATGAACTCACCAGCTTAAATGTTGATCTACTCTTTTCAAATAACTTGTATTCTCAGGAATCCAATAGACAGGTACACTCCCGAAGCTTTTGAGAAGACTACCTAGTACCGTACCGCGACTATTGTCTTCTGCTGTACCTACTTTAGTGTTTGAATATGTGTTGTGATACTTACCTAAAGTCCTCCGCCCCCGAATGTTTCCGCTATTCTGGTTTGGGGGTGCGACAATTAGCTTTTCAGAACCTTTTATCTGTGTAAGTCTTTTGTTTTTTTTCTTTACTTTTATCAGTTTCTTTATTTTCGTTCTGAAGTTACTGTTTATATTCGCTATTTTTAGAAAATCAAAATTCCAAAAATATTTTATTTGTTTCTGTATTTCCTTTTCAAAAACTCAAATATATCAAAAATATTTTCTTCTTTTTAGTGTTCTGAAAAATCAAAAACATCAAAAATATTTTATTTTCTAAGAATCGAATTCATTTCTGAATTTGAGTCTGCAACAATGAATTGATAGTTAAAATTCTTTCTATCATATCTTATCTCAACTTCCACCTAGTCCCTTGATTATTGGAACAAAACTTGTTTCGGTATAGGGCTAAAATAACTCTAGTTAATGATAGCAAAATCATTGTCAACATGATTTTCGTGAAACTTCGAACCATTCTATTCCCAATATATTATTATGCATCGTAACCCTTAAGAATATCATGTATTACCACTGAGGTTTAGGTTACAAAACATCTGTGTTTATGATCTTGAAATTGTTGTCACCATGATTTTGACTGAAACCCAAAACTCCAAATACCTTTTCTGAATTGACGGTGAACAATTCATTGTTTTAGATTTTTACTCAAATAATTGATGGTGAACTAATCTTTTGTTCTCGTTGTTTTACCAACTAAATTAACGAATAAAACCATTTTCATTGAACCATTGCATGTTCGAAATCTCATTTTTTTTGGGTGATCTTGATGAAATGTTCTCGACCCAAGTTATTTCTTCCCAAAAGATCCAAATTTTTTTTACTTTTTTTTTGGGATTTCCATTATATCTAGTTACTTTAAAAGAATATCCAAAGCTTACATGTTTTTATAGCTACACTGGTCAAACAAGTACTTCTTTCAGATCTTCAGACTTATATTAGAATTTCTTAGAAGTTGAAACCACCCTTTACGCCTTAATAAAAGAAGACTTTCACAGTTTCTCAACAAACTGATGATCGTAATTCAATGAGAAACCACACAAGCACTTCAGAGTCTCTCTTGACTCAGAAGGAAGAGATCGTTGCCCTGGATCCAGCAAGTTTTCATATCATAATTGTTTGATATCACAGAATCCCACATATTAAATTTTCTTTATTTCTTTTTCTTTGGCACACTCTTGCACTAAAATCCTTGTGATTTTACAAAGTCTGGTTACTGTTTCGATTGATCACTTTAATTTAGAAGATCGAATCTTGGTTGTAATTCTGATGGATATTGTTCTCGCTTCTGCAAGCTGGCGGGTAGATTAAAGATTCTGAAAGTGCAGATTCTGAAACGCCCTTGTCCCCATAAATGAAAATTCAAATCGTCGCGCGACTTTTGGTTTTCCCTGACATCAGTGTGTTTGTTACAACGGCCCTAACACAAGATTGATGAGCTGGCACATAATTATTGGCTAATTTTTCGGCACAACAGGAATGTGAAACGACGGTTTCTCTCTCCCTTCATCATATTTCATATAAAAGGTTTTCAAACGGTTCATTTTCCTTCACCGCAAACACAACTCTCAAATTTTCAAAGCAAAAACTGCTCTCGATCTCTACTGTTCATCATGACTCTCACAACATCAATAGCTGCTTCCTCACAACAAGTTTCATTCGCCGACCAGTCTGCATTTGTCATCATGCTGAATGTTAAGCTCAACCAAAACATGATAATCGACCTCAATGCTTCTCGCTACAATGCCTCAATCAGGCCCATGATTGAATGTCTCAACTTCTCGCCACTAATGAAGGTGTTAACAATGGCTGAAGAAGTTCCATTAGTTCATCTCTCCAAGGCCTTCTCCACTACCATCTACACCAAAACTAGAGAAATTGTCAATTTCGAGGTTGCAAACCACAAGACATCCATCAATAAAACTAATTTCTGCAATTTGCTAAGGCTTGCATCTTCATCTGTGGGTATTGACCCCAAATCAATTCCAGCGACACGCATGATCGAGATATTCTACCAGATGGGGTACACCGGGGACATTTCATTATTGTCCAAGTTCAGGAAATCCTTTATGACCCCAATGTGGAATGGGTTATTTACCATGTTGTTCAAAAGCATGCCAGAAAGGGTTTCTGGTTCTGACAGTGCAAGCAAGTTGTTCTATAGTATGATCTATGGGATATACTATGACATAAACCTTGACTATGGGTCTGTTCTTTGGGCTCAATTCGTTCAGAGCACCAATTCTTCGACACAACACACAGAGATTTCTCGTGCCCGATTCTGGTTTATTGTTGTAAACCGAGCCCTATCTTACTTCAAAGTTCCCTCGATGCAAGACTCTCTGATGGCTGAAATTCTGACGCTCCAAACGACTACATTCGTTATGTCGGATCCACAAAACTTTGACGTCGTTGGTTCAATCCGTGACACAGTGTTGGTAAAAGTTCCTTTGGACAACGCCGGTATTAGGGCTTATCGAAAAATGCCCTCTTCTGTTGTTCGTCCAATCCCAACGGAATTACAAAAGATCATAGATGAAGGTGATAAACCTAAGAGGGGAGGGAAAAGGAAAGCAAATGTTGCTACTTCAGAAAACGTCAAAGTTCCAAAGAGGGCAAAGAAACTAGTTCAGAAACCGAGATCTCTATCTCCAATTACTCAATAGGAATCCGAAGAGAGAACTGTCACTCAAGTTCAGGAAGACAACACTCTCAGAAATGAAGAGGAAGATACAGCTGCAACTTCTGAACCCGCCCCTACTAAAAATATTCCAAAGGTATCTTCTCCTCCAACCTCTTCCATTCCAGAACCAGATATTTTTTATAACATCATGCAAAATCCATTTTTGAATCCTTCCACATCTTCACCTCCACCTTCATTCACTCCACCAACATCACAAATAACAACCTTACCAAATACCTCCCCAATTCCGATAACATCCATCCCTCCTCTACCACCAACGAGTTCAGTTAAAACATCACTTCCTCAAGTATCAATCCCACTTCCTCACCAATCTTCACAGACTCAACAGTTCCGACAACATCAACGGTTTCTACTCCACCAGAAG
The DNA here is from genome assembly GCF_052849685.1 of Lactuca virosa. Lineage (NCBI taxonomy): Eukaryota > Viridiplantae > Streptophyta > Magnoliopsida > Asterales > Asteraceae > Lactuca > Lactuca virosa. Next base: position 227,774,412 of record NC_136432.1, read on the forward strand.
TTCCGATAATAAAATCCGTTTCGGAGGAGATTTAAACTTCAGGCATCCCTGGATACATATATGACGTGGGGCCAAATGCTACCATTGGTGTGACTTCCGAACTGCCTTCGTCTTCGGTTCCTCCAGTTGATGATGATAATGAGATATTATTTTGAGATGATCAAGAACCGATTGTAGAGTTTGTCTTTCATCCATTCTCTGTAAATCTTTCAAGTGATGATGATGAATCACGTATGACGAAAGGCCAATTCAAGCAGTTGAATGAGAAGCTTGATTCAATCTTAGAGTATTCCCATACCTTCTCTTTTACAAAATGGGAAAATCTTCTCACAACCCATCGAGCAACTATGGAATTGCTCACATCTTCAAATGTCAAAGTCATTGAAGAATCATCAAAAGTTGCTCAAGCTTCCGAAAATAGGATCTTAGAAGCTTCTGAAAAGGTGCAGCAATTACAAAAGGAAGTTAAGGAATTTATGGTTGACTTCAGGACCTTTTCTGATAAAAATACAGTTGACATGAACAAAGTCATCGAAGGCTTCCGATCCTCCTTAAACGCTGAAAAACAAGCTTTTCTCAACCCTCTGTGCAGACATTAATCTTGACAATGTTGAGCTTAATTTATCAATTTTTGAAAAGCTCACAAAGTTACAAAATGACTTGGCTGCTGAAAACAAGATTATGGATGCACTGCCCGAACAGACGTAAAACGAAGGTTCTTACTGAAAGGTTGAAGAACGCTTCATCCAATATTGTCAAACTTGAGGAAGAGAGATATTTAGTTAAAAGGTGCACTTCGGAAATAAATCAACATTTTTTGCGAATTGTTGAAACTCGTGATTCTTTGTTCACTGTCTCTGATAGACAGAATCTCTCTGAAAAGCTTCAACCTGTATTCGCAATGTTAAATCAACTACATGGTGTTTCAGGAAGCGAGAATCTTGTGAAACAAAGGGGAGACGAGGATGAAAATTTAAAGAATGAGACTGATCGGAAGGAAAAAGAAGCTTCTGGAGCAGGAAAAGATAAAGGCAAAGGTATTTCTGAAAAAGAAATTGATGAGAATCCAACGATGTCTGAATCGTAAAGGATTGCTAGAGAGAAAAGAGATAAAGAGCTTGATGAACTCAATGCTCTTTGGAAGAAACTTGAGGCAGAAGAAGCTGAAGCCAAGAATTCGAAATTGATTCTTGAAACTCAGAAATTCTTGTGTTCCTGCCTGGTCTCTTCGGCATATACAGAAAGAAGCAACTGATGATCTGAATCTCTATTGGCTGGAGCCAACAATATCTCTCGATTTAGATAATGATGTGGAGTGTCAGTTTGACTTTCCACTCACTCAAAGGGTATTTCTCTCCAGGTGCTTTAAAAAGATCGAGAAATCTGTCATCTCTGATAATGCTGTACACCGAAAGCTCTTTTCATTTTACTTGAATTACGCGAAACAGCAATATGGGACTTGGAGCTTAAAAGTAATTATGGCGTTGAAGGTTGGATTGCCGGTTTAGAATCAAGACTTCTTGAATATTCAGTTCAAAGGATTCTGAGGTGCCAACCACATTCTTCACAAAATCACTTTGGTTGATCTACCATTCATGAACCCTTATGATTGGTTATCTCTGTTTTACATTGTGATGAAAGATGTCAAGAAATATGAGCCGATTTTTGAACACTTTAAATGAATGATCAATAGGCCAATTCTGAAGCCAGTAGAACAACCGGAAGACATCCAACATTTGAAGGTAGGGATCATTCGGAAGAAGCATTTTAGCATTGTTTACAAAAGGAATTAAGGTGAAGTGATCCAAAATGGCATGTTCTTCTTATGGGATAAACACTTGTATTCCACGAATGCTCTAAAAACAATCTTATCTTCGGCCGAAGCCAACAGAGCAAACTCTGCTGCCGACATCAAATGCTTTTCCGATATGATACGTTGGTATTTGTCTGTCCGAGGTTTAAGTTCTGAAGATTATGCCAAAGATTTTTGACGTGCAAAGACAAGAATGAAGACCTTCTTCTGATTTGAAACAAAAGATGAGATTCTTAAGTCAAATTTAAGTGTTGTGTCAAATGTTTAGTTTCAGATCTATTTTTTAATTCCAATTCCGAAATGGGCCTGTCCATGTTCTCAATTGATGTATTATTTAGTCTATAAATAGCGTACATTTAATATCCAAGGTTTCGACTTTTGAAGCAATTACAGAATACTTCTGCCTGTAAGAGTTATTTTATTGGTGAGATTAATACATTCGGCACCTTTTTGATCATTGTCGTTTCTTGTCATTAATTCGTATCATAATATAGAATTTATCAATCTTTTATTGTTTCTCACACAATAGATAAAGCCTAGCAGAATGGGAGTAACCTGGATCTCATTTTTATGGTTCACAAAGCTCAGAAATGATGAGACACTCCTCATGAAGTTTGGCGTTGTTCACACTCCCTAGATCCAAGCTTAAGGGAGAAATTCATACAAAATTACCACAGGAGAGATCTAATCAAAATGATTAGACTTTATACCTTCCTGAAGATGTTAAAGAAGAATAGAGTTTGGATCTACAAGCTGTGGACTCTAACCACACCTTCCAAGTTCTCATCTTTTCCTAAAACTACACCAAAAATCATGCTAAGGCCTTAAACTCTCACAAATGGGACTAGGTTTTTCAGGGGACTAATGGAGAGGGTGGATGATGGTGATAAGAAGGGCCTCAAAGAGATTAAGGTCCTTAAATATGGTCTAAGACCAAAAATTAGGGATTACACTCGGTATAGTTACGACTTGCATAACGTGAGTATGCCGTGCATACTGCATGAAGTCTTGTGTCCAAGTTAATGAGTTACGCCCTACGTAACTCAGCTAACTACTCCCCTCATACAACCAATATTTACAAAATAAATAGGCTTAATTAATTTAAGGAAATGTGCCTAGGGACTAAGTGTTACAACTCTCCTTCACTTGAATCAGACTTCGTCCTCGAAGTCCGCTACTATAAATAAGTGCATGGAATACCCCCTCATCTCCTCTTTAGGATCCTATGTCCACTTTGAACCCGTCCTATGTTGCCATTGCACTTTCACTAGGTTCACCACTTTGTTGCACATGGTCTATGTCTTTCTGTTAAGAATCGTATTCAGTCTCTCTACGTAGTTTAGACTCTCATCAACCTGAATGTCACCCAAGGGAACCACTACCAAATCATCTTTTAAACACTTCATCAACTGAGAGATGTCGAAAGTGTTGTGGATCTGACTAAGCTCATCCAGTAGGTCCAATCGATATGTATCCTTGCCCACCCAGGAAATAATCCAATAGGGTCCAATAAATCGGGGGCCTCACTTGCCCAACCTTTGGAATCGAATGACACCTTTCCAAGGTGACACCTTTAAAAGCATCAGATCTCCAACCTGGAACTCGAGGTCCGATCATCGATGGTCAGCATACTATTTGAAGTGATTTTGTGTGGTTCGCAACCAAATGATGATCTGCCGAATCGTCCGCTCACTCAATCCATTGGTCTGGGGGTGGTTTGTTGTACAGAAATGCAGCTGATTACCCAACTCCTCATGAAATTTCCTCCAAAATCTTGAGGTGAACCGGACATCGGCATCTGAATCCAGCGAAACAGGCACCCCATGGCGAACCACCACCTCCCTGATGTAGAAGTCAACCAATTTATAGATGGAAATAGTGTCGACAATAGGTATGAAATGAGTGCTCTTGGTCAATCTATCAATGATGACCCAAATAGAATCAACTTTGTGTGCTGTCCTTGGCAACTTCATGATAAAATCCATGGTGATCTCTTCCCATTTGCACATGGGAATAGGTAACGGTTGCGTCTTGCCATGGGTTCTATGATGTTCGGCCTTGAGTTTCTGGTAAGTTAAATACCACTCCACAAACCATGCTACCTCTATCTTCATACATCGCCACCAATTATCCCACTTGAAGTCTCTATACATCTTTATGGCTCCCAGATGTATAGAAAACACCAACTGATGTGCCTCTTCCAATAATGTTTGTCTATCCTCGCCAACAAATGGAACCCAGACCCTGCCATACTGAGTTAATAACCCATGACTATCGTTGATAAGCAATGGAATCTGACCCTTAATCCTCCCTTCTTTCTAATTTTCCGACTTCAATCCCTCCACTTGCGCCTTCTTCATCAATTCCAATAGTGGGAATACAATTACCATCCTTAGGCGTATATCTCCAATAGGTGCACTCACTGCCTTGTGGCTCAAGGCATCAGCCACAACCATGGCCGTCACAGGGTGATACAAAATCTCACAATCATAATCCTTCACCACATCCACCCAACTCCGCTGCCTCATATTCAGATTCGGCTGATCCATTAGATATCTCAATCTCTTGTGGTCAGTGTAAAAAGTGCACCTAACCACATACATGTAATTTCTCAATATCTTGATGGCGTAAACCACAACCCATAACTCCACGTCATGCATAGGGTATTTCACCTCATGACGCTTCAGCTGCCTCGAAGCGTAAGCAACCACGTTGCCTCTATACATGAGTACAACTCCCAATCTCGACATAGATACAACACAATAAACCACAAAATCATCCATACCCTTAGGTAGAGTAAGAATCGGGGACTCGCATAATCTCCGCCTCAGTGTCTCAAAGGTTGCCTACTAGTCAGGCGCCCATCAGAAACTGACAATCGTCATCGTCAAACAGGTCAATGGTACAACGATCTTGGAGAAATCCTGAATAAACCTCTAATAATAACTAGCCAGACCAAGAAAACTCTAAATCTCATATGGCGTCCTCGGAACCTCCCACCTCATCACCGCCTCAATCTTGGCCGGATCGACCAATATACCCTTCTGGTTGACAATGTGCCCCAAGAACAACAATTTGCACAACCAGAATTTGCATTTGGGGAATTTAGCATACAACCTCTCTCTTATCAGGGTCTCCATAACCTCTCCTAGGTGTTCCTTCGTCTTAGAGTAGTCCAAAATATCATCGATAAACACAATCACCAATTGATCCAACATGGGTCTGCATACTCGATTCATGAGATCCATGAATCCTTTTGGTGTGTTGGTGAGCCCAAATGGCATCACTACGAACCCGAATAGCATCCTCTCCGACCCTAATCTAATGATAACCTGACCGCAAATCAATCTTGGAGAACCAAGATGCAACCTAAAGCTGTCAAATAAGTCATCGATTCTTAGGAGTAGGTAATGATTCTTCACTGTTAGCTTATTCAAATCTTGAAAGTCAATACACATCCTATGCAAGTTTTTTCACGAATAGGATCAGTGTTCCCCATGCTGAACTACATGGTCTGATAAACCCCTTGTCTAGCAGGTCCTGAAGCTGCATAGCCAACTCCTGCATCTCTAGTGGTACTAATCGATATGGTGCTTTGGCTATCGAGACCTCATGAAATACATCAGGGAAGTCCAGAATAATGGGCACATCACTCACGGTTATTGTGCCCCTAACTCGAGTATCCGCTCCATAGGCCAAAATTCAGAACAACCTTGATGAAGATATCTCCTAGCCCACTCGGCTTAAAAGAGAGTCGATCCATGCTGATCACCCTTTCCATGAATAATCAGTTCTTTCCCACTTGGGGTTCGAACTCTCACTAACTGGTGCTTACAGTCAATCATGGTCCCTTTATGACACAACCAATCCATCCCAATGATAACCTGCAACCCTCGCAGAGAAATTGGAACCAAATCAATAAAATATCTCTTGGTAAACATGTTTAGAACACATCCTCGATAAACCCCTGAAGCACTCACATAATGATCATCCACAATCTCTACCTCCATTGGATAATCTAGAATCTCGAGAGCATCACTAAACATATTGCTAAGTGCAAGAGATACAAAACATCGGGTAGCACCCGAATCAAACAGGACATGAGCCATTGTACCATTAACTAAGAAAGTTCGTATACATGATCAATAAAATATAAGCATAAATAAAGAAAGCAGAAAAATATATGGTAAAGATACGTATGGATAACCACATCCGGTGCTGATTAAGCTTCATCGATAGTCAAATAGATCGCCTTGCTCTTCACCACCGATGCCTCCCCTTGTCCTAGCGGCCAACAATGATCCTCAAAGTGGTTGGCGGAAGCGCCGCCAATGCCCCTCCCATCAGCCTCGGATAATCGGCCTTCTTAAGGCGCGTCTGAATGCAGTGGAAACATATTAATGCTTCACTGGGGCATTCCCTACTGAAATGCCCTGTCTGGCCCCGTCAGAATCAACTTCCTCCCTTATCTAGATATCTACCCTCAAGATTCTTCCCATATTTGGAACAATGACCCTGACCCTGATCGCCCCTCGTTCTTGTGTCATCGGTATTGGGCCTCTTAGACTGATCCTCTGACGATGGTGTCTGGACTGGCATTTGCTTCCCAGAAGCTCCAAATCAGACTCCCTCCACATGTCATGGTATCATTGTAGGTTTTTCTCTCTGGTAAACTTATAAACTCACGAATATTATCCCTCAACATGTCATGGTATCTCGCCTTTCTTATACCCTCATTACTTGCATACTGGGTGATCTCTGCCACAGTCTCTGTGGTCTGGCGAAGGTCCTGGAACTTCCTCGCCAACTGTTGTACCTCAATGTCTGGTTCAAACTCCTCCTAGAACCTCGTCACAAACTCCTCCCAAGTCATGGCCACTACGACTGCAAATCCCACTGCATGACTAACCTCCTCCCACCAATCAAGGGTCAGTCCCTCAGAAGGCAGGATGTAAATTCCACATTTTCCCTCTTAGGGAAGAAGCTTGTTCATTAAGCATTCCCCATGTCTGCAATCCATCGCCGGCTAGCAATGGGGTCCTTAGCCCCAAAGAACTTTAGAGCTCCACTGTCCTTGAACTCCCGAAAAGAGAGAGTCCATGATCTGAACTGACCTTCTGAAATCTCGGCCCAAAAGACCCGAATTCGCTCATCCAAAAACTCCATAATCCCCTCCTTGATGGTACCGAAAATCACAGGGGTGGCCTCCATAATACCGTGAGTAATCTCTGATGTGATAAACTCATGCAATCGCTCATCAATCGGTTCTACGCTAGAGCCAGAGTCGGAACCAGAAGCTCCACCTCGAGTGGTCACCATACTGAAATACAAACATACAAACGATCATAATAACTCGAGAGAACTCCCACTCTGTAGGCTCCGTAGAATCTGCAGGACTGTTCTTGACTGGAGTACAAATCCTATGCTTTCAGTAGTATGGGCCCAATACTACCTTCCACACCTATCTGTACTTTCCTCAAGAACCCTCCCAAATCCTCTAAGCCACCCTACAAAAGCCATATACTTAATCCTTAAGCTATGAAGCATACATAACACTCTATGACATTTCCTAGGCTCTTATAGAAATTCTCAGCTCGCCAGCCTTTGCACAATTAAGAACCTCAAACAACACCGTTGGTTGCCTTATGCATGCAAATTCTACATAAAATGGGACCACATAGACTGTCGAAAAATGATTATACCTGAAGCCCACAGATAGACAAGGATCAAGAAATTAGGCCAAATCAATCATTCTAGGGCTATGTGATCCTAATCGTATATAATTTTTAAAGCATACACTTATCAGTTAATTGAGTCAATATGAATTCTGAGTAATACACAACATCCAATCCTCTAAGGATATTTGGCATCTCACAAATCAGGCAATTATAGTATGCGATTTCTGAATATATCGTTAGACCTATTCTAGCATTCAATTCACAAATCAAGCATACTAGTAATAATACATTGGTATGGATATTTTAGGAATCAATTACTCGAGCTCGACTGATTGCACGCATTGCACCCCTTTCATTTATAGAATCTTTTTAGAAAACTTTATTTTCCATTTTTATAAAAATTACAAAATCCTTAGTTTGAGTTCAGAAATACCCGAGAGTGTGCCCGAATCCCTCAAAGCAAGGCTTTGATAGCAACCTGTAACGTCCCAAAAACTCGTAGAAAAATTTTTCATTTGAAAATAATACACATCCAGTGTATTTTTCATAATAGACCATCATTGTCAACAAATTTTCCAAAAGAACATAAGAGTATAAAAACATAAATATGAATCCCCAGTGGAAACGATACAATCATGTCAGGCCCTTCCCTTTCGAAGTGGAAGTACCTGAATATGTTAAACCACAAAACCATAAGCACAAAGCTTAGTGAGTTTTCCCACAAAATACCAAATATCAAATAAATTAGCCCAACCCAACTCATAGCAAAATGGCCCCAGCCCAACATAAATAAATGGGTCTAGCCTAGAATAATCATGGGCCCCACCCAACATACATGAATGGGCCCAACCCAACATGTATATTAAATGGTCCAAGCCCAGCATACGAATGGGCCGAGCCCAACATAAACATGTAGGAGTCATAAAGAAAGCTAGCACAATCCAATAGGCCCGCATGGTGCCTTCGACCCATGAGTACAGTTAGAAGAATCACCACAATCTACTGTCAGACAAATGAGTCACACACCCGAGCTGCCTAAACTGAAACTCCCCGCAGAGAATAACACATCATATACCCTAATTAGAATTAGATAACAACCCCAAACACGAGTATTGGTTATGATTGACCTAATTGGGTAAAAGACCATTTCATCCTTACATGGCTGGGACCCACCCATCAAGACCTAACATCCAAAAAGACCAAAAATTGGACTTATGGGGTTACACCATGATTACCCATCCTCTACGCGCTGCATAGAGTCTACTGATGGAAAACGAGGCCAAATCAAGCTACACGCAGCGTAACTAAGATTATGCCTTGTGTAATATGGTTGTTTACCAACTCTCTTATTATGCCCTTAATGCTTTAATACCAAACTTCCAACTCTCAGATCTAAACCTCATGTTCGTCTTAAATGATAATTTCACAACCTTTATGCCTTTGTCTGGTTACAAGGAGTACAAACAAAAACCCTAAGTCTTAATCATGATCCAAAAACTCAATAGATCAACCATGGTTGAATGAGAGTGACCAAGGTGCCATTTTTATGGTTCACAATGCTTATAAATTATGAGAGACACTCTTCATGAGGTCTGAAGTTGTTTAAACTCCTTAGATCCATGATTAAGGGAAAAAACTCACAAAAAATCACCACAAGCTAGATCTAATCAAAAGGATCATCAAGGTTTAGATTTTATACTTTCTGGAAGATGTTGAATAGAGTATAATATGGATCTACAAGCTGTGAACTCCAAGCATACTTCCAAGTTCTCCTTCATCACTAAAAACACACCATAAATAAAACTAAGGCCTAAAACTCTCAAAAATGGTGCTAGAGTTTTGATGGGACTGATGGAGAGGGTGGGGGATGGTGGTAAGAAGAGCCTCAAAGAGATTATGGTCCTTAAAAAGTGTCTAAGCCCAAAATTAAGGTTTGCATGTTGTGCTGTTACGCCATGTGTAACCTGGGTACGCCCTGCGTACTGCATGAAGTCCCACGTCCAAGTTAATGAGTTACGCCCTGCGTAACTTGTCTAAATTCGTCCCGCCTATGGAAAATATTTACGAAATATATATACTTAACTAATTTAAGGAAATGTACCTGCGAACTTTGTGTTACAGCCACAACACATGGTATTGTGTATATAGAAATGGTGGTGGAATGGGTACATATGGTTGGACATTCTGCTTTGTTGGTATTACGATCGACCATAAATATTTTTGTATAAGGGATAATGTGACTTTCATATTGTAACACCAGTCAAAATAGGTCAATAGACAATCACATGTGATTATGCCAATCATGTAATGTGATGTTGTTAAACTAGTAATATGATAAACTTACTATGTAGTTCATCATAAATTCTAATACAAATATGAACTTTCTTTATGATACAACTCAAAGTGTACGTCCATAAGATTCCAAAAATATATAGAAAATCTAAATCTGACTTTGCGTGAAGAAGTTATGATAAACCGAACACTATAAATCTCTATAATAAGAGGAATTTAAAATATACTTCGAATTAGCTATTTGAGTCTATAAAGATAGTTGTAGTGCTCGTAAATACCTACGCGTGGATATAAAGAACTTCAAAAGCGGAGTTCGTATGCAAAAGTTATGGCCTTCCGAAGATGTCGCTGTCCGAAACCCTAATTTGACTGAACTCACGACGTGAGCATAAAAACTCACGATGTAAGGAGTCAAACCGCCACATTTTGAAGCTAGAAGTCTACGGAACGATAACCCAAAAGCTCACAACGTGAGCAAGGTTTTCTCACGACGTGAGGACGCTGCAAGACACTATTCGAGGCTAGAAAACACGCGTTAAAGCTACGGGATGACTCTTGCCATAACACACGACGTGAACCTATCATTTCTCACGTCGTGAGGGCCAAAAATCTTCCTATAAATAGCAAGGCCGGCCTCCTCTCTCCTTACACCATTTCTACTTTCTCTATCTCTCATTTGCTGAAGCCGTTTCGCTTCCCGAGCCCCGACGACCTCGTACCGCTGACTGTTCTCAGTTAGATTCTCGAAGCACGATATTAATGTGAGTTTCACGGCCCCACTTTCTAATATTTTGGGGGAAAATTCATGCTAAATATTGTATATAAGTTATTATTATGTCTATATGATACTATATTAGTATCAATGTAGATAGTTATAATAACCGGGATATAGTTGTTTAAATATAATATTTTGAACATGTACAACTATTATCAACTTGTTAGCATGTTATTACACTAATGTAGATCTTGAGTTATACTTAGGATTCTATATATATGTTGTGTGCGATATAGTTCCGAAGTTGTATTCGAAAGTTCTATATGTTAATTTATAAAGTATGTGTTATTATTGGTTTTATGTCAAGATAAAACTTGGTATGCTATATGTTGTTATTGTTAGTTTTATGTCAAGATAAAACTTGGTATGTTATATGTTGTTGTTATTGGTTTTATGTTAAGATAAAACATGGTTTTACTTCAAGTTATAACTGTTATACTGCCTAAATGTTATGAAATTAGGAGTACTGTTTAAAAGCATAGTCTAGTAACTTAGGGTTTTAGACATGAAAATGCTTTTGTTGTTAGAGCTATAGGAAGCCGTCGAAGTCTACATGAGTAATTGTATTCATCAACTAAGATTGGGGATCTTAGCGGAAATCCTCTGAGCTGTAACAGTTAATCCCGTGTGAGCGAGGAAGTCATGTATAATTAGTATACGGGTTGACCACCCCACTTGTTGACTGTTAGCTACAGTCAACCATAAGCGAGTGACGAACTATCCTTTTACTTGTTTTTGTTCCGGCGTCGATGAAGCGTGCAGTATTGTTTCTCATGGTAAATCATGAGTGTATTGTTTCTCATGGTAAATCATGAGTGTATTGTTTCTCATGGTAAATCATGAGTGTGTTTTATCAGAGGTATTATGTCATAGCAGCGGTTACAGGCTCATGGTAGCAAATTGTTAGAAGCATTATACTTTGTCGATATACAAGTATAAATGTTAAGTATAAGTTTCCCAAGGACGTATACTCTAAGTTTAAAAATCGGATAGGTATATTACTTGTATATTAAGTAGACCACTATACCTATTCTACTTACTCGTATAGAATTGAAATAGATTTATACGTAGTGGTTTTACTTGTATAGAATTGAAATATGATTTATACGTAGCAATTTAGTTTGTATGGAATTACAAACATTTATATTTTTAATATATAAGACTTATAGGTATATACTTATTTGGTAAGTAAACCATTATACTAAATGTTGGAGAATCAAAATGATACTTTCAAAACTATACTTTTGAACTTGAGAAAAAGTGTTATTTTTATATGGAGTCAAAACCTGTGAACTCACCAACTTTATGTTGACGTATTTTTAAATCCATGTGTTTTCAGGAAGTTGATAACTATGATAGGAGAAATGACGTTACACTGCCCGGTGTTTCCGCCGACGGCCGGGGTGTGACAGATTGGTATCAGAGCTATTAACTATAGTGAATTAGTACTTTTTTAGGAAAGCATGACTATGGTTTAGGGCTTACTCTACTAGGTTTAGGTATATACCTTAACCTACAAATAAAAAGTATTAGTAATTATACTACTGAAGGACTACTTACGGGAGCGGTGACAGGATTGACACGTCGCTTGGATTGCTGGATTTCAGAACGACTATATGCTAAAATGATCCTGCCCACCGACTGTCCTGACTGGCCGGTGCCTTATCAACTAGACCTGAAGTAACAAACAATAATTAATAATACCCATGAACATAACAAACACAAAGATATAGAGTTATGTGTGAACTCAGTCCCGCGATGAGAACACATGTATAACCCAATAATATAGAAAACCTAAACCCTCGATAGCAATACAACGCAATGTTTTAGGTCAAACTCCATAATCGAGTTTTATTGTATATGGGACGAACCACAACTAAATGTAGACTGATCACCTATGTTTAATTATGGTTAGACCGATGCACAACTAAAACTGGATACGGTGTTTGATAGACTAAAACACCTGAATATTCTAGAAGATTAGAGATAGATCTCATATTAGGATACCATCAACTCGGAGTACAGGAAGACGATGTTCTAAAAACAACATTTAGGACTCGGTATGGTCATTAAGAGTTCTTAGTTATGCCTTTGGATTGACCAACGCTCCAACAATGTTCAAGGACCTCATGAAAAGTGTTTGCAAACCGTACTTGGATAAATTTGTGATAGTAGTTATCGATGATATATTGATATATTCACAAACCAAGGAAGAAGACGGTCAACACTTGCAAATAATCTTGGAACTACTAAGAAAAGAAAAGGTGTACGCCAAATTCTCCGAATGTGAACTTTGGATTAGAGAAGTACAAAGTTTTAACATGTAGTTAGTAACAAAGGGAATCATGTCGAACCCTCCAAGGTTGAAGAAATCAGGAATTGGGAAGCACCAAAGACGCCAACAGAAGTGTGTCAATTCTTAGGACTTGCTGTCTATTACCGTAGATTCATAGATAATTTATCCAAAATAGCCAAGGCGCTTACAACACTAACCCAGAAGGATGTGAAGTTCAAATGGGAAGACAAACAAGAAGCTGCTTTTCAGAAACTAAAGCAAATGTTGTGTAGTTCACCAATCCTATCCCTTCCAGAGGAGACATAAGATTTTTCCGTATACTATGACGCATCAAATCAAGGAATGGGATGTGTGTTGATGCAAAGAAGAAAGGTTATCGCCTACGCATCACGACAACTTAAGGTGCATGAGAATAATTACACTACCCATGATCTTGAATTGGGAGCTGTAGTTTTTGCACTAAAAATCTGGAGACATTACTTATACGGTACTAAGTGTACTATTTTTACCGATCACCAGATTCTCCAGCACATCTTCGACCAAAATATGAGACAACGAAGATGGGTTGAATTATTGAATGATGAAGAATGTGAGATTCGTTATCATCCCGAAAAGGCAAATGTGGTAGCAGATGCCTTGAGCCGGAAATAATATATTAAACCCCATCGGGTACGAGCATTAACCATAACTATCCATTCTAACTTTGCTGCACAAATTAGAGAAGCTCAACTTGAGGCTCTAAAAGAAGGAAACATCAAGAACGAAGCTTTGCGAGGAATGGAAAAGCAACTTATACAAAAAGATGACGGAACGCGACACTTTATGAACCGAATTTGGACGCCTAAGTTTGGTGAAGTCAGGGACTTGGTCTTAGAAGAAGCCCACAAGTCCAGATATTCCGTACATCCAGGCTCTGACAAAATGTACTTAGATTTATAAGTACATTATTGGTGGCCAAACATCAAGGCTGAAATTGCTACTTATGTGATAAAATGCTTGACCTGTTCTAGAGTAAAGGCAGACCATCAAAAGCCTTCAGGTTTACTTCAACAGCCGGAAATACCTGAATGAAAATCGGAGCAGGTATCAATGGACTTCATCACTAAGTTACCCAAAACTCCTAGTGGGTTCGACAATATTTGGGTAATAGTCGATAGATTGACTAAGTCCGCCCCTTTCTTACCAATTAAGGAGAACGACAAGATGGAGAAGCTGACTAGAGTTTATCTTAAGGAAATTGTCAGATTGCATGGAGTTCCAAATTCTATTATTTCTGACCGAGATAGTAGATTCACTTCACGGTTTTGGCAATCTCTACAAAAATCCTTAGGAACACGTCTAGATATGAGTACAGCTTACCATCCACAGACTGATGGTCAGAGTGAGAGAACTGTTCAGACTTTAGAAGATATGCTCCGAGCGTGTGTAATAGACTTTGGAAATGCGTGGGATACTAATTTACTGTTAATTGAGTTTTCCTACAACAATAGTCATCACACCAGCATCAAGGCTGCACCCTTTGCGGCTTTTTATGGACGAAAATGTCGTTCCCCAATCTGTTGGGCAGAAGTTGGAGATACGCAGATGGCCAGAGAACATACGGGCGATACCCTACGTACTAGACCATAAATAATCCATGAGACAACTGAAAAGATCGTGCCAATTAAGGATCGATTAACAGCTGCACGTGATCGTCAATAGAGCTATGCTGACATAAGACGTAAGCCTTTAGAATTCCAAGTTGGAGATAAAGTAATGTTGAAGGTCTCTCCTTGGAAAGGCGTAATTCGATTCGGGAAACGAAGCAAACTAAACCCACGGTATATAGGACCTTTTGAAATTCTAGCAAGAATTGGTTCTGTCGCATATCAACTTAATTTACATCAAGAGCTAAGTAATATCCACAATGTTTTCCCCAACTAAATAACAGCTCCTCGTCGAAAAGGTAAATTTCGGGACGAAATAGTTCGAACGGGGGGAGAATTTAACACCAGTCAAAATAGGTCAATAGACAATCACATGTGATTATGCCAATCATGTAATGTGATGTTGTTAAACTAGTAATATGATAAACTTACTATGTAGTTCATGATAAATTCTAATACAAATATGAACTTTCTTTATGATACAACTGAAAGTATACGTCCATACGATTCCAAACATATAGAGAACATCTAAATCTAACTTCGCGTGAAGAAGTTATGATAACCGAACACTATAAATCTCTATAATAAGAGGAATTTAAAATAGACTTCGAATTAGCTATTTGAGTCTAAAAGATAGTTGTAGTTCTCGTAAATACCTACGCGTGGATATAAAGAACGTCAAAAATGGAGTTCGTATGCAAAAGTTATGGCCTTCCGAAGATGTCGCTGTCAAAAACCCTAATTTGACTGAACTCACGACATGAGTATAAAAACTCACGATGTGAGGAGTCAAACCGCCACATTTTGAAGCTAGATGTCTACGGAACGATAACCCAAAAGCTCATGACATGAGCAAGGTTTTCTCACGACGTGAGGACGTTGCAGGACACTATTCGAGGCTAGAAAACACGCGTTAAAGCTACGGGATGACTCTTGCCATAACTCACGACGTGAACCTATCATTTATCACGTCGTGAGGGTCAAAAATCTTCCTATAAATAGCATGTCCGGCCTCCTCTCTCCTTACATCATTTCTACTTTCTCTATCTCTCATTTGCTGAAGTCGTTTCGCTTCCTGAGCCCCGACGACCTCGTACCGCTGACTGTTTTCAGTTAGATTCTATCGAAGCACGATATTAAGGTGAGTTTCACGGCCCCACTTTCTAATATTTTGGGGGAAAATTCATGCTAAATATTGTATATAAGTTATTATTATGTCTACATGATACTATATTAGTATCAATGTAGATAGTTATAATAACCGGGATATAGTTGTTTAAATATAATTATCAACTTGTTAGCATGTTATTATACTAATATAGATCTTGAGTTATACTTAGGATTCTATATATATGTTGTGTGCGATATAGTTCCGAAGTTGTATTCGGAAGTTCTATATGTTAATTTATAAAGTATGTGTTATTATTGGTTTTATGTCAAGATAAAACTTGGTATGCTATATGTTGTTATTGTTAGTTTTATGTCAAGATAAAACTTGGTATGTTATATGTTGTTGTTATTGGTTTTATGTTAAGATAAAACATGGTTTTACTTCAAGTTATAGCTGTTATACTGCCTAAATGTTATGAAATTAGGAGTACTGTTTAAAAGCATAGTCTAGTAACTTAGGGTTTTAGACATGAAAATGCTTTTGTTGTTAGAGCTATAGGAAGCCGTCGAAGTCTACATGAGTAATTGTATTCATCAACTAAGATTGGGGATCTTAGCGGAAATCCTCTGAGCTGTAACGGTTAATCTCGTGTGAGCGAGGAAGTCATGTATAATTAGTATACGGGTTGACCACCCCACTTGTTGACTGTTAGCTACAGTCAACCATAAGCGAGTGACGAACTATCCTTTTACTTGTTATTGTTCCGGCGTCGATGAAGCGTGCGGTATTGTTTCACATGGTAAATCATGAGTGTATTGTTTCTCATGGTAAATCATGAGTGTGTTGTTTCTCATGGTAAATCATGAGTGTGTTTTATCAGAGGTATTATGTCATAGCAGCGGTTACAGGCTCATGGTAGCAAATTGTTAGAAGCATTATACTTTGTCGATATACAAGTATAAATGTTAAGTATAAGTTTCCCAAGGACTTATACTGTAAGTATAAAAATCGGATAGGTATATTACTTGTATATTAAGTAGACCACTATACCTATTCTACTTAATCGTATAGAATTGAAATAGATTTATACGTAGCGGTTTTACTCGTATAGAACTGAAATAAGATTTATACATAGCAATTTAGTTTGTGTGGAATTACAAACATTTATATTTTTAATATATAAGAATTATAGGTGTATACTTATTTGGTAAGTAAACCATTATGCCTAATATATATACTAAATGTTGGAGAATCAAAATGATACTTTCAAAACTATACTTTTGAACTTGAGAAAAAGTGTTATTTTTATATGGAGTCAAAACCTGTGAACTCACCAACTTTATGTTGACGTATTTTTAAATGCATGTGTTTTCAGGAAGTTGATAACTATGATACGAGATATGACATTACACTGCCCGGTGTTTCCGCCGATGGCCGGGGTGTGACACATATCTAGTTCATTGTGCCCATAGGTTGACTTAGATCGTCATTTGGATACGATCGGCTCCCTTGTGTAGGAACTACTTGCTGTTTCCATGGTGACTGAATTTTTTTGTGTAGTCTTTCTTGCCTCCATAGTTGGTTGTTTGGTCGAACCACATTCACTATTCATGTTTGGTCGGAGACTTGGTCTGTGCTATTATTTGAGACGGAGTTATTATCTGTATAGCGGTGCTTGGTGACGTCATCGCTTATGAGGTGAATGCATGGACTAAGTTGATTAGACTAAATAGTGAATATGACGAGGGTCGCGAGGTGTGTTGCTTGTCTTGCTTGGTATTTTCGGATGACATCAATGATACTACAAAGCTTCCTGGGTAGTTGTTGGAGCATTGTTGATCTTCTCTAATAAGGCCAATATAAGAAGTTACAATACAAAATAGATAGACGCTATGTCAGGAAGCATTTCGGAGGACGGGACTGTGATATTTCTCTCCGATGCCAGAGTTAGATATCAGACTTTGAACATTTCTTAATTGTTGTTATATATAAAGAGAATGTATCCATTGTCTTTTATTTTTGGAAAGGGAACTTCCATAACAGGGAGTTCTGAGCCAACTTTTGCGTACCGTCTAATCCTTCGCTGCAAGCATGAAGCTATGCATCATGCCCTAGAGTCATTGTACACGAACCTCCATGGCCAAAGGGGATGAGTAGTGAAACGATTTGAAAATGGGTCAATAGGTTATCCACCATATCTTCCACATGCATTACCAGTTCACCACAACCCAAGTGGTATCCTTTGTCTCTTACGGATATGTATCAAGGTATTTATAAATGGATGGAGGACACTAGGTTATTCTTTTTACCAGGGTGAAGATGTTGCCTTGGGGTAATAAGGGTAGCACCCTTAAATAAAATATTCAAGCTTTGATCTAGGTTTCCCAGGATGTCACATATGTACTTTCTTATGTATTTTATTCATATAGGTTGTATACATATGTACTTTCTTATGAGATTATAAGTAACAGTTGTCTGTCTGAGTGTCATTTAAATTTTACTTATATATATTTGTATATGTATACAAATATAAAAGTTATTTCAATAAATCTCAATAACGCTTTGTAACATGTTGAGCAAGGGGTTACATTCATGAATACTCATTATCAATTCAGAATGTTCATATAAATTATAGTAGGTGTAATTTATGATTCATAGTACATTGATTTACAATTCAAATTATACTAGAGTACATTATTTTACAAGAACAAAGGTTGATTCAAAACTATTCAAGGGTATATATTCTTTCAAGATTCATGATAAGAATATTAATTCAAGAACATACAACAATCATTCATTTCAGAAGGATTAGATTTTCATATCTATTATACAAATAACGTTATATGCTTTTATGAGTCAAGTAGTACAGTTTGTTTAATTCATTTTAAACAATATAGTAAAGTCCTGATATTATGACCAGAGTCTCCAGCAGGGGATCGAAACAATGTGTGTATAGATCTATATTGAGATTGACAATCCCGCACTCGGACTGCTAGCTACAGTCAGGCATACACGTCTGTGAGTGACAATTGTTATCATCAACTTTCAGCGCATTCATAGCGTTGGGTCAGGCCACCTAGTCAGTATGGTTATAAAAACTCATTTAAGATATTAACAACACGTTAATGTATAATTAACTAAACTTAAGTGCCTTTTTAAAAGTACTAGTTTTACAAGATACAATTTACAGGTTACAGTTTACAGTATTTCAGTTTGTGTAACTAAAACTACTTTCCCATACAGCAGAAAATATAGGATTTTCTGGACACATTATACATATTCAAGAAACAGAAAACCTTCTTTCAAAACATAAATACTTATGCACTCACTCAACTTTATGTTGATACTCTCTTTTCAAATTACTTGTATTCTCAGGGAACCAGTAGATAGGTACAGCCCGAGCTTTTGAGAAGATAGAGCTGTTTATGTCTTGTCTTCTTCTTTTGTACAACCTATAAGTTATAGTATACATTAGTGAAACTCATGTAAATATTTATACTTTTTAATTTAGTGGTTGTTTGTACTTTGATTACTATTATACATGTGTTGTGATACTACAAATGAAGTCCTCCACTCCCGGACGTGTCCGCCGTCTGGTTTGGGGGTGTGACAGATTCGTATCAGAGCAATGTTTATAGTGAACTCAGTATATCAATCCATAAAAGATATACAAACTATAAATACATTTGGGGCTGAGAGCTCTGACTATAAGTATACTTTTAAAAATTTAAGTATTTTTACAAGAAGTATACTAAAAAGAACAGTATTACAGTCATAAGAACTTAAAAGTATTTGGATGTTGAACATTACAGTCAAACCTGGACAGTTATGTAATCATATCTCGGTTTAATATAGCATGATCAACTATATTGATTTGAGATATGACCAACATGTGTTGGGGAGTGATAGTGATGTTGTGGCATGTCTAAAACTTACCATATATATTCAGAAGAATTTTAGAACAGAACATAAAGATTAAAATACTATAGGGGTATTTTAGGCACTATATAACAAACATGTGAAATCAGTAGAACAATCAAGGGTAGAACTATAAATATTAAGGGTATATTACAATTATATATAATTAAAGTTATATAGACTTAGAATATGTGATTTAGCTTCATTTCCTGTTCCCTGTTTGGTTGTGGATTTAGAGCCGGGTCATTTAATCGAAGGTGGAATATAACCAAGTTATATATAATTAATATACACTTTATAGTTATAGTAATATCTAGAACAAGTTGTACATAATACATTATTTGTCAAATGTAGGTCTTTCTTGTAGAAACTTATCGTTACTAACTATATTCAATATCTCTTATCCCTATTCTCGCTTAGATAACAATGGCTGGATTTTGCATACCCGAAGACCCGTATTTCCCCAAACAAGAACAAGATGCAGAACCAGAGGAAAATCACGAGATTCCCTTAGATGATGACTTTGCTGAGAACTTTCCTCAAGAGAATAACTCCGAATCAGAAGCCTATAATCCACCACCATTTGCTCAAAATCCTAACCCTCGTCCGGTTTTCCAAGGTCCGACGCCTCTGTGGGTAGAAAGCTTGGAAACATGGAGTCAAGATCAGGATCAACCAATGCCTTACAACGGAGACAAAAACTTCTACAACTTAAGCAAAGGAGGTTCAGCAGATAGAGTCCTGTCGATTATAGTCAGAAGAGTTGCTCGAAATGAAATTCAGGGTAGAACAGCCATCAACCGAATCGGGGAAGTTGATGCCAATGTGAGAATTAATACAATCAATATTAATCGTCTTGAATATGCTCGTGAGAGAGATACAAGGGACAATGAATCTCTATTGCAAGCATTAGCTGAAACTCGAGCTGAAGTCATAGAGCTTCGAGCACGCCTGACAGTGTATGAAAGGCATCTGCTTGCTATGGAACGTCAAATGGCTGAGATGAGGTTACATCCAAATGATACCCGTCACCATTAGGAAATACTCTACTCGTTTCCTATTTCACTCTTTTGGTTATAGTTAAGTCTATGGATAGGTTTTAGTGTTATTTTTCAGGTTTTTCAGTAAGATCACGAAAATTTTATCTTCGATGGGTCTGTTTATTGTCGATATTTTTCACAGAATTTGGTATATTGTAGACCAGTTTAGGGTCAAGTTTTCCAGACTTATGTATTCAATATGCCAATTTAATCGACATGTATTTTCTTAGTAATTGAAAAATAACCATTCACTTTCATATTATTCAGTTACAAGTTGTACTTGTCATAGACTTCTATTTCCAATTCATTCCAATATTTATATCGAACTATATGTTTTAGTTTAGAGATATCAGAATTCATATTCACTCTTGATATCTTATCATCTTTGTATCTTATCATCTTTGTATCTTTTTACTTTTATAGAAAAAGATGCTTCCTCGTAGAAATCCAAGACGTCACAATGTAAATGAACCGCCGGTACCACCTCCGCCACCACCTCCTCAGTTCGATCCCGCTATGTTCTAAGCGGCGGTCACGGCGGCTGTAGCTGCTGCTATGTCTCAGATCCATACTTCTGGTGCTAGTGGGTCTGGAGTTGGTACAAATGCTCCTAACCAGGGTGAAGGTCATGGGCATTCGCGAGAGTGCACTTATAAAGATTTTTCCAATGCCAAACCCATGACCTTTAATGGAACTGGGGGAGTTATGGCATTAAGGCAGTGGATAGAGAAGACAGAAGCAATTATCAAAATATGCTCCTGTCCTGAGAGAAACAAAGTCAAGTTCGCTGCTCGTACTTTTTCAGAAAGAGCTTTGACGTGGTGCAATGGTCACGTTAAGTAACTTACTCTGGTAGTGGCTAATTCGATCAGCAGGGAGAATTTTAAAGCTATGCTTATGCAAGAATATTGTCCGCGAGGCGAAGTCCAAAAACTTAAGCTGGAACTCTGGGGTCTTTCAATGGTTGGTTCTGATATATCAACCTATACTAGTAGATTTTGTGATCTGGCAATTCTGTGCCCGGAGATGGTTGCTATGGAGAGCAAGAAGATAGAGAGATATATTTGGGGACTGTCGCCCCAAATTCAATCAAGTGTGTTAGCTTCAAGGCCTGTTACTTTTGACAGTGCCAAAGAGCTGGCACAATCTATTATCGATCATGGAGTCCATTAACACTCAATGGTTGCTGCACCAGAACAACCAAAGGGAGACAACAACAACAACAATAATAACAACAACAACAACAACAACAAGAAGGGTCAGAGCAAGAGGAAGGGCAAGTTTTCATAGGGTTCCTCAAAGAAACAACAGCTGGCTACAGTTAACGATGCGACTGTACCTACTACTGTTCCAGTTAATCCAGCACCCGCCAAGCCTTATGCTGGAAACCTCCCCAAATGCAACAAGTGTAATTTTCACCATAATGGGAATTGCCGGGAAATGCAGTGTTGTAACTGCAACAGGAAAGGGCCTACTGCCCGATTATGTAGAGCACCACCTCAACCACTTAACCAAGTACCTGCGGCTGGAGTTGGTCAAGCATGTTATCAGTGTGGTGAAGTGGGGCATTTCGAGAGAGATTGTCCTAAAGCTGGAAATGCAGGTGGAGTGGGGAGAATTTTAGCCTTAGGCCAGGAAGAAGTAGTGGCAAATCCCGCAGTAGTTACGGGTACGTTCCTTCTCAACAACACTTATGCATGCATTCTATTTGATTATGGTGCTGAGAAGAGCTTTGTGAGCCATAATTTCAAAAACTTGCTAAATCAAAACTCTCAACCATTAAAAGAAACATTCACAGTCGAAATGGCTAATGGGAAATCTGAATCCACCAACGATATATACATAGGATGTACTCTTACTTTGAATAACTATTCGTTTCCTATTGACCTTATGCCGGTTTCTATCAAGAGTTTTGACGTCATAATAGGTATGGATTGGTTGTGTCCTAACCGTGCTTACATCCTATGTTATGAAAAAGCCATTCGTCTGAATTTATCAACTACTGAAACTCTTGTTATTTACGGCAACGAACCCGGAACGAACCTCCAAATCATTTCTTGCATCAAGGCACAAAAATACCTTCGCAAAGAGTACTGTCCTTTCTTAGCTCATGTTGTAGACAAAAAGCAAGAAGTGAAAGATATCGTGAAAATTCCCGAAGTCTGTAACTTTCTCGACGTTTTTCCCGATGATCTTCCAGGAGTACCTCCCGAACGACAAGTCGAGTTCAGAATCGATTTAATTCCAGGGGCTACCCCTATTGAGAAATCTCCTTATCGTCTTCCACCTTCAGAAATGCAGGAATTATCCAGCCAGCTTAACGAACTTCTTAGCAAAGGTTTCATAAGACCAAGCTTCTCACCCTGGGGAGCACCGGTTTTGTTCGTGAAGAAGAAGGATGGATCATTCCATATGTGCATAGATTACCGCGAGCTAAATAAACTTACCATTAAAAATCGATACCCACTGCCTCGCATTGACGATCTGTTCGACCAACTTCAAGGTGCGAGCTACTTCTCAAAAATAGACTTAAGATCCGGGTATCACCAGTTACGGATTTTGGAGGATGACATTCCCAAAACCGTGTTCAGAACTTGTTATGGTCATTATGAGTTCGTAGTGATGCCATTCGGATTAACGAATGCACCTGCTATGTTCATGGATCTAATGAAAAGAGTGTGTCGTCCATTCTTGGACAAATTATTTATAGTTTTTATTGACGACATCCTTATTTATTCAAGAAGTGAAGAGGAACATGGCCAACATCTTCATCAAGTTTTGCAAACTCTTAGAACAGAGAAACTCTATGCGAAGTTTTCAAAATGTGAATTTTGGATTAGGAAGGTTGAATTCCTAGGTCACGTGGTCAGTTCTGAAGGAATACACGTCGATCCTTCTAAAATTAAGGCTATTGAAAACTGGTCAGCACCCAAGACACCTACAGAAATCCGTCAATTCTTAGGTCTTGCTGGCTATAATCGCAGATTCATCCAGAATTTCTCTCGAATAGCTAAACCTCTCACCACCCTGACGCAAAAGGGGGTAACTTTTAGTTGGGGACAAAAATAAGAAACAACATTCCAAACACTAAAACGAGCTTTGTGTAGTGCACCAATCCTGTCTCTTCCTGAAGGGACAGTGGATTTTGTAGTGCATTGTGATGCTTCTAATCAAGGGCTTGGATGTGTTCTTATGCAAAGAGGAAAAGTTATATCCTATGCCTCAAGACAACTAAAGACACATGAAGTCAACTATACAACACATGACCTTCAACTAGGAGCAGTAGTATTTGCTCTGAAGATCTGGAGACATTACTTATATGTCACGAAATTCACAGTATTCACGGACCATAAAAGTCTCCAGCACATCTTCAATCAGAAAGAGCTGAACATGAGACAACGGCGATGGGTGGAGCTACTAAACGACTATGATTGTGAGATTCTTTATCACCCTGGTAAAGCTAACGTAGTAGCTGACGCCTTTAGCAGAAAAGAATACTCGGGACGCCGAGTAAAGTCGTTGACCATGACAATCCATTCACATCTGTCCACACAGATCAGAGAGGCTCAACTGGAGGCCTTAAAACCTGAAAACGTGGCAGGGGAATCATTAAGAGGAATGGATAAAAACTTCAAAGTCAGGGATGATGGAGTCTATTGTTTCATGAATCGAATCTGGACACCAAAGTTCGGTGGTTACAGAGATGTAGTCATGAATGAAGCACACAAAACTCGATACTCCATTCATCCAGGTTCAGACAAGATGTATCTGGACCTTAAGAAAATGTACTGGTGGCCTAACATGAAGGCCGAAATCGCTACCTTTGTGGGCAAGTGTCTTACTTGTGCCAAAGTTAAGGTAGAATACCAGAAACCTTCAGGTTTATTGCAACAACCTGAAATACCAGAATGGAAGTGGGAGCGGATTACAATGGATTTCATAACTAAGTTACCCAAGACATCGGGTGGTTATGATACTATTTGGGTAATCGTCGATAGATTAACCAAATCCGCACATTTCTTACCGATCAAAGAAACTGACAAGATGGAGAAGCTAACAAGAACTTACATTAGGGAGATAGTACGACTGCATGGTGTTACCATATATATTATCTTGGATAGAGATAGTAGATTCACTTCAAGGTTCTAGCAGTCGCTACAAAGTTCCTGAGGAACTAGGCAGGACATGAGTACGGCCTACCATCCTCAGACTGACGGACAAAGTGAGAGGACAATTCAAACTTTAGAAGATATGTTGCGAGCTTGCGTGATAGACTTTGGTAAGGCATGGGATACTCATTTACCCCTTGTCGAATTCTCTTACAACTATAGTTATCACACTAGCATAAAGGCTGCTGCTTTCGAAGCTCTCTATAGCCGTAAGTGCAGATCCCCTATGTGTTGGGCTGAAGTGGGTGATACGCAGTTAGCTAGAAGTCAAGTTCCTGACGGTGCCCTCACTGGTCCGGAAATCATTCGTGAAACCACGGAGAAAATAGTACAAATCCAGGAGCGAATCAAAGCTTCCAGGGATAGACAGAAAAGCTATGCTAACAAAAGAAGAAAACCTTTGGAATTCCAGGTTGGTGACCGCGTCATGTTAAAGGTCTCACCATGGAAAGGCATGATACACTTTGGGAAGCATGACAAGTTAAGTCCAAGGTACATAGGACCATTCGAGATTCTTGCTAGAATTGGTCCAGTAGCTTACAAACTCCGTCTACCTCAGGAGTTAAGTAACATACATCCTATTTTCCACGTCTCGAACTTGAAAAAGTGTCTGTCCGACGAGACTCTTGTTATTCCACTCGACGAAATCAAGATCGACGAGAGCCTCAACTTCGTGGAAGAACCTGTAGAGATCATGGACCGAGAGGTCAAGCAAACAAAGCAAAGCCGTATTCCTATATTGAAGGTTTGCTGGAATGCCAAGCGAGGACCTGAATTCACTTGGGAGCGTGAGGATCAAATGAAATTGAAATATCCTCATCTTTTTGCTTAGTTATTTGTAATAGTTTAATTGCCTAAACTCTAATTTCGGGACGAAATTCTCTGTAACGGGGGGATAATGCGACAACCCGAAATTTTTGTCTTGTACTGTTATTCAAATCAATAAAAGTTAGACTCGTTTCTGCTACCTTTTAGTATTATTTTGAGTCAAACTGAGTGTTCTAAACCTAGTATCCTCAAGTTAGAGTTTAGATTTGGGTTCTGCAAGTTCACCCGACACAAAAATTGGGCGTACGGCCGCACACCCCTCTTCTGGCAGCACACTCACGACCATAAAGGGTAGACATGGCCTTCATTCAATCCTTTTCACCCTTCTAGACTAGAACTCATTTTCTCTCAAGTAGCATCCAAATTTGCAGCTAGATCTTCAATTGGTAAGTGTTTTTATCCTTTGAATTGTTGATTCCTTACTCCATCTAGCTTAGATCACTGATTTCATCCATGAAATCACTCCATTTTGTTAGATCTTCAAGTGTTCTTCAGTTGCACCAAGAACACTTACTAAGTTATTGAGCTCCAAACACCCCTATACACTTCTATATCGTAAGTACCCTTCTTCTGCTTGTTATTTACTAGATATGAGCCTTAGAAAACGTCCAGAACATGATCATAAAGGAGTGTGCGTCCGCACACACTCATGTGGCCGTACACCCCTTTCTTTAGTGCTTAAGGGCCTCAAACTCCAATTGTAAGCTACCACATGATCAAAGACACTTAGGGGATGCAATATATAACCATGGAAAACACTTTTTGACCATTTTTCCTAGGAGTGTGCGGCCGCACACTCCATGGCCGCACACACAGGGCTGCACACCTGGTGGCCGCACACATCCCTGTACGACCATACACCCATTTCAGTCGACTTTTGATGCTTCTAACACTTAAATCTAAGTGTTTTCTAAGTTCTAGGGTGTTTTCCTTTCATGATTAGTGGTATATAGACTAATTATATTCATATATGTTCCAACATATGCTCATTAGGATTCATTGTGTTCAAGACTACACTTGACACTTAACATCCTTCACCAATTTTACGTTTGAGTAACTTACCGCAGGTGAGTTCACACCCCTCATATTTTCATAGTTTTTACTGTATTAAAGTGGGAGGGGGGAATACAAGTCTAACACAAAGGTTCTGTGTTATAACAAATGATTTCAAATCGATTACAGTTATCAAAACAAATGGTTTCAAACATCTTATCGAAATGAATTTCAGTATCATCAAATCAAGTGGTTTTAAGTGATTGTTTCAAAAAGACATCAAGTCACCAAAATGGATTTCAAAATATGAAACTTCGTTTAAATGTTTTATAAACTTATATTTTCCTCCAAAAATCACGTTTGTATATATATATATATATATATATATATATATATATATATATATATATATATATATATATATATATATATTTATATAAATAAGATTTAAAAAGTTTAGGACTGACAACCCACTTTGGTTCATTTTCCTTGTTTAGATGTGAGATTATAAGTAACAGTTGTCTGTCCGAGTGTCATTTAAATTTTACTTATATATATTTGTATATGTATACAAATATAAAAGTTATTTCAATAAATCTCAATAACGCTTTGTAACATGTTGAGCAAGGGGTTACATTCATGAATACTCATTATCAATTCAGAATGTTCATATAAATTATAGTAGGTGTAATTTATGATTCATAGTACATTGATTTACAATTCAAAGTATACTAGAGTACATTATTTTACAAGAACAAAGGTTGATTCAAAACTATTCAAGGGTATATATTCTTTCAAGATTCATGATAAGAATATTAATTCAAGAACATACAACAATCATTCATTTCAGAAGGATTAGATTTTCATATCTATTATACAAATAACGTTATATGCTTTTATGAGTCAAGTAGTACAGTTTGTTTAATTCATTTTAAACAATATAGTAAAGTCCTGATATTATGACCAGAGTCTCCAGCAGGGGATCGAAACAATGTGTGTATAGATCTATATTGGGATTGACCATCCCGCACTCGGACTGCTAGCTACAGTCAGGCATACACGTCTGTAAGTGACAATTGTTATCATCAACTTTCAGCGGATTCATAGCGGTGGGTCAGGCCACCTACTCAGTATGGTTATAAAAACTCATTTAAGATATTAACAATACGTTAATGTATAATTAACTAAACTTAAGTACTTTTTTAAAAGTACTAGTTTTACAAGATACAATTTACAGGTTACAGTTTACAGTATTTCAGTTTGTGTAACTAAAACTACTTTCCCATACAGCAGAAAATATAGGATTTTATGGAAACATTATACATATTCAAGAAAGAGAAAACCTTCTTTCAAAACATAAATACTTATGCACTCACTCAACTTTATGTTGATACTCTCTTTTCAAATTACTTGTATTCTCAGGGAACCAATAGACAGGTACACCCCGAGCTTTTGAGAAGATGGACCTGTTTATGTCTTGTCTTCTTATTTTGTACAACCTTTTAGTTACCGTATACATTAGTGAAACTCATGTAAATATTTATACTTTTTAATACAGTGGTTGTTTGTACTTTGATTAGTATTATACATGTGTTGTGATACTACAAATGAAGTCCTCCACCCCCGGACGTTTCCGCCGTCTGGTTTGGGGGTGTGACATAGTGTTTCCACTCTTGTTGAAAGTGGTAAGACTTTTGAAATTAGTTGTTGAAAATATATTTTCTTATGGAAAAAGCTCTGAAATATGATGTTCTTGATGAAATTGATAATATGATGGAAAATACTAGTTGCACTCAAAATTTGAAGTTGTTTTATGATCTTTTAGCTGAAATATTATGTTTACTTGAAGCATAAAATTTGATGTTATATTATGATATATTGAAGCATATGTTTCATTAAGGTTGAATTTGTTGAATTTATTTTATAGTTGTTGAAAGTCTTTGTACTTGTTGATTACACTTGCTTGAAAGGTTTATAGTTGCTGAAAATATTTAAACTTGTTTATTATACTTGCTAAAACGTTTATACTTGTTGATACTATTTCCTTATTATATTAATTTGGTGTTCTTATATTGGTCATAAACATGAAGCAAAAATCTCTATAATTAGTTGGAAACAAGAAGGTATATCATGTTTGGTGATTTTAGTGTCACAAGACATTTTGTGTAATTGGTACTAATATGTGAGCTAGTAGGCTAATAATTTGGAAACAAAAAGCTCTATAATTAGTTGGAAACAAGAAGGTATATCATGTTTGTTGAAATATGATCTTCTTGCTGAAACCGGTTTTGAATTTTTAAAATAGTTTCTGAACTTGAAATTTGATGTTCTTTTAGCTGAAATATTATGTTTACTTGAAGCATAAAATTTAATGTTATATTATTATATTATTTAAGCGTGAAATTTGATGTTATTTTTGATGGTTTTAAGCATTCTAACACTCCTATGGTTTACATGCAACCCTAGAAACCTTGGATCTATGTTTTCTCTATTATACATGCAAACTTTTATTTTTCCAAGGTTTCATCCTAACTAGCATATGATTGGGGTATATATAATATAAAAACTAGTAGAATGACATACCTTTCTTTTTGCTTGGATTCCTTAAGCCCTTGTGAGCCTAGCACCCCAAATGTGATGCCTCAAATGCTTCACACTACACCACCAACAACTTGGAATAACTTGAGAGAAGATTGATATGCACCAAAATCGGCTAGCCCTCACTTGTGTATGTCTAAGTGCCGATTTTGCTTGGATGAGGCTTCATTATATAGTGTGCACATTAGGGTTACACCATGTAACTCATGTCTTTCCATATTCTTCATGATCCATGGGTTTTAGACTCCATGGAGTATCCATGGGTCACCACATGGGTTTAGCCCAACATGAAGAACTATGGATAATAAGCCCACCATATAAGAATGAATGATTTACCAAATCAATTCCCATTTATTTAATTAGTATCGTTTGATCACAAAACTAATTCCAAACTAATTCTTGATCAATACTAATTAAATAATTCATATTAATATATTAGAACTTATAATATATTAATAAACCATAAATATCCTTTTCTCACAAAAGTCTATCCAAATTGTCTCGATGCCATGCAACCCAAATGGTCCATGCCAAGTCGGGTCAAGTACATACCAAATATAGTTATTGACGTAGACACCTTATCCACCAGTCTCCCACTTGGATAAGTCTAATAACTATAGCTGCAAGTATGACTTCAGGATCCGACCAGCAATCGTAGATCTTTCAAAGTCTCGCAGAACTAAATTGTGTCATTTTAGATAAGTGATCACATAATCCTCTATTCAAGATATCAGCCAGACAAATACATGGAACAACGTCGTACTTATTGTCCAGCAGTTTGTTTCCTGATGTCCGATTTGTTTGACATAGAACTTAATCGAACACATTAATTCAGTTCTGACCGGGCCCGACACATAAGTCAAAACAAAATCATCGAGGGGCCCAAGATATCGCTTTTAATCCTCCAAGGACTAAAAGGAACAGATAAACTTCGACTCAAATGCTTGTACTGACTAATCATCAAATTGTACACAACAACACGTTTTTTAACATCATGTTACTGATGCGTTTTCGTACTATCAATGTATAACCAACTCATAGTCAATAACTCATATCTCTTGGTTTTAAGAGTTACATGATATTACCATCTCATGATCACTCGAGATAAATTCCATGAAGTGATACAAGTGAGCATGGGTTGATTCCAATACTCAGAACTTATGAGCACTCTTGAATGTTGCAACAACAATTGCTATGTCTAATACAATTAAGACAAATCTACAAACCCAATTCATGACAGTCTTATTTCAATACCTACTTCCAAAGTATGATAGATTGTGGATAGTTTGAATAACAGGATATACCATAACATAATTACTTTGGAAGTCAAAACATGCAAAATGAAACAATAGTAAATGATTGACACAAGATAGTACCATACTAGTAAATAAAAAAAAATCTTTTATTTAAGCATCAAATGTCAATTACATTTCAACTATTACAAGTTTCGAAAGCTATCTAATTACTAAAACTAATATCATCCTTCAGCCCAATGCGCCGCGCATGATGTAAATGCTTAACCCTACACAGTCCCTTCGTGAGGGGATCTGGTGGGTTCTCACCCGATGATACCCTCTTTGCCACAAGGAGTCCTTCTTCTATTCGATGTCTAATGAAGTGGTATTTTCTGTCGATGTGTCTGGATCTGCCGTGATCCCTTGGTTCCTTGGCTAAGGCAACTACACTCTCATTATCACAGAAAATCTCCATAGGCTCCTTTATAGCTGGTACAACTCCAAGGTCTCCGATGAAGTTCTTCAGCCATATTACCTCCTTTTCCGCCTCGCTTGCTACTATATACTCTGATTCGCAAGTTGAATCAGCTACTGTCTCCTGCTTGGAACTTTTCCAAGTAATTGCTCCTCTATTTAGAGTCAAGACCCAGCCCGACTGAGAGCGGAAATTATCCATGTCTGTATGAAAGCCAGCGTCACTATACCCCACTACTCTCAAGTCATCACTCACACCAAGGGTAAGGACCCAGTCCTTCGTCCTCTGCAGGTACTTGAGAATGTTCTTTACCGCAGTCCAGTGAGCCTTGCCAGGATTCCCTTGATATTTGTTGACCATGCTCAAAACAAAGGCCACATCAGGGCGAGTACAAGTCATAGCATACATGATCGAGCCTATAGCGGAAGCATATGGTACTCGACTCAGCTCAGGTATCTCAGCCTTTCTACTCGGGCTTTGAGTCTTACTCAGTTTGGCGTTACTCTGGATCGGTAAATCACCTTTCTTGGAATCCTGCATGCTGAATCGTTTCAGCACCTTATCCAAGTAGGTACTCTAACTATGTCCAATTAGTCTTTTACTCCTGTCTCTTAATATCCTTATCCCTAGGATATAGGCAGCTTCTCCAAGGTCCTTTATAGGGAAACGCTTCCCAAGGCAGGGCTTAACCTCCTGCAAGGTTGGGATGTCATTTCCTATGAGTAGTATGTCATCCACATACAATACCAAAAAGCTAACTATACTCCCACTAGCCTTAACATATACACAAGACTCATCCTCGCTCCTCAAAAAGCCAAACTCTTTGACTTTCTCATCGAAACAAAGATTCCATCTATGAGATGCTTGTTTTAATCCATAAATGGATTTCTCAATCTTACACACTCTATTGGGGTATTTTTCATCGACAAAACCCTCTGGCTGACTCATGTAAACATCCTCAGCCAACTTTCCATTAAGGAAAGCAGTTTTGACATCCATTTGCCATATTTCATAATCATGAAATGCAACAATGACTAGCATAACCCTAATAGACTTAATCTTCGCTACTGGTGAGAAGGTTTCATCATAGTCAACTCCCGGAGTTTGAGTAAAACCCTTCGCAACCAGTCGCGCCTTATAAGTGTGTACCTTCCCATCCATGTCGGTCTTCTTCTTGAAGATCCATTTGCACCCGACTGTCTTACGACCAGGTACATTGTCAACCAAGTTCCAAACTTGATTGTTATACATGGACTGAATCTCGCTATTCACAGCCTCCTTCCATTTGGTAGACTCAGGGCCTGCCATGGCTTCCTTAAAGTTGTTAGGTTCATCCAAATTTATCAGTG
This sequence comes from Lactuca virosa, assembly GCF_052849685.1. Taxonomy (NCBI): domain Eukaryota; kingdom Viridiplantae; phylum Streptophyta; class Magnoliopsida; order Asterales; family Asteraceae; genus Lactuca; species Lactuca virosa. The sequence continues at coordinate 227,806,628 of NC_136432.1, forward strand.
TATTATCACTGATAAATGCATCACCTTCTATATTAATATGGAAACCATAATAAAACTCAGGTGTGTTCCTAACTCTCACGGGACGCCTCAGAGGTACGGACTCATCAATCGGCTCAACAGGAGTTTCCTCCTCAGGTTGATTGCTAGTGTTTGAGGTTCCTTCACCGCTTGACTCTTGAATTTCTTCAAGGAAAATTTGCCTCCCACTGTTTCCTTGGCTTATGAATTCTCTCTCACGAAAGACTCCTCTCCTCGCCACGAAGACAACATTGTCACTCAGTCTGTAGAAGAGAAAACCAAATGATTTCTGTGGGTAGCCGATGAAAATACACCACTCAATTTGAGGTTCAAGCTTTTTGTGAGTCTCGCGCCTCACGAAAGCCTCGCAACCCCAAATCTTGATGTGGACTAAAGTGGGAACTTTCCCAGTCCACATCTCGTGAGGTGTTTTGGCAACCTTCTTGGTAGGGACTAGATTAAGGATATGGCCGACAGTCTCTAAGGCATACCCCTAGAATGACATTGGTATCGAAGCTCGACTCATTATGGAACGAACCATGTCTAACAAGGTTCGATTGCGCCTCTCAGCCACACCATTTACCTGTGGTGTCCTAGGAGGTGTCAATTGTGAAACAATTCCACATTCCTTAAGATAGTCAAGGAACTCGATACTAAGATACTCACCACCTCGATCGGATCAGAGCATCTTTATCTTCCTGTCCAACTGATTCTCCACTTCCTGTTTAAACTCTTTGAATTACTCAAAGGTTTCTGACTTATGCTTGATTAGGTAGACATAGCCATATCTACTATAATCATCAGTAAAAGTCACAGAGAATCGGTTAGCATCCCTTGTGTCGATTCTGAAGGGTCCACACACATCAGTGTGTATGAGGTCCAACAAACCTTCACCCCTAGCACAAGTACCAGTGAAGGGTGACTTAGTCATTTTTCCAAGTAAACAAGATTCACAACTATCATCTGACTTTAAGTCAAATGACTCCAAGACTCCAGCCTTCTGGAGTTGGCCTATGTGCTTCTTGTTGACATGTCCAAGACAACAATGCCACTAGGATTCCTTATCCAAAATAGTGGAAGAATTGATATGCAATACATTATTTCCTAAGTTGTCTACAACCGACACAGTTTCATATACACAATTACAAGGAAATGCTTTAAAATAAAGAACATTATTATAAAAAGCATTAATACCGCCACATTCATTATCAAATGAAAAAGTAAATCCTTGTTTTTACAAACAATGAAAAGAAATAATATTTCTTGCCATTTCAGACGAGTAACAACATTTATTCAAATATAATACTAATCCACTACTAAGAAATAAAGAGTAAACTCCAATCTTTGTGACAGGTGAAACTTTCCTATTCCCCATGATCAAGTTTATCTTCCCGTGCTCCACATCCTCATTTCTTTTTAGGCCCTGCAAATCAGAACAAATGTGAATTCCACACCATATATCAAGGACCCAAGAATTAGTATGTGGTGAATTATTAGACAATATAGTGTAAATACCTAAATGGGCGGGTTTCACTTTCCCATCCTTAAGATCCTGTAAGTATTTGGGGTAGCTTAGCTTCTAGTGCCCTTTTTCTAGACAGTATAAGCATTGTGCATCATTCTGGTTGGAAGAGGGAGTGGCAGAACCACCTTTGGTTCCACTCGATGTGGAGCCATCAAGAGACTTTCCCTTGGTACCATTCGAAGGGGTCTTCCTCTTTTTCCCTTTACCTTGCCCGATTTCCAGAACAGGGCGGTGGTAGGGGTGGTAACAACATTTTTACCTTTGAGACTACTTTCAGCAGTCCTCAAAAGTCCTTGAATTTTGCTAAGTGTGACCTCCTCCTTGTTCATATGATAGGTCATGCAGAACTGATCATAACAGGAGGGTAGGGAGTGTAGAATAATATCTATTGCTAACTCCTCATCAAATTTCACATTTAACTTAAGCAAACGGTCCACGAATCTTTGCATTTTCTGCAGGTGGCCCGTGATGGATTCTCCATCCTTCATTTTCGGTGTTATCATGGAGGTGATGATTTCATACCTTTCTTGACGAGCACTCTGATGGTATCTTTCCATCAGGTTCTGGTGCATCTCAGAAGGGTAGAAATTATCATAGGATTTTTGGAGTTCTGTTGTCATTGTAGCCAACATGATACAAGATACCTTAGTGGCATCCTTCTCATGGGTAGTGTAATCAACAATCTCCTCTGGATTAGCAGAAGACTCATCAATAACGTTTAGCTCCTTATCAAGGACATACTCCTTGTCTTCATAGCGAGTGACGATCCTTACGTTCCTAATCCAATTATTGAGATTAGTCCCATAAAAGATGACTCTCCCACGAAGATTCATGAGAGAAAAGGAGCCAGTAGGGTTTGAGCCAGAAGCATTGTTGGTAGACATCTGAAAATGAAGTAAGACAAGTTTAGATTAGATAAAGAATCCTTAATAAGACACCCAAATGAAATGTTAAGGCTAGGAACCAACACAATATTTTATAACTTGGAAGAGGGATGCTGTAATCCAAGCTACAAAATATTTGAAGGTAGGTAAATGACGATTTACCAATTTCCACCATGAAAAACAAAACAAATTATTAGGTTTTAATTGGATTGAAACTCCTAGATCATTTAAGATTCATTGAACAATTCAATGGCATGTTTAAATCTAAATTATGCCCTTCAAGTTTGTGACTGGGATACCGAGGATCACAAACAAGGTGTGAATAACCATGCCAATTAACTTGGTACTCTTAATTTTATCACCTAACCGATGTGTCGGTGAACCACACACGCTCCACCGATCTATGATAAACCTTAAGCCACCCTTTGCCACCCTTGTTAAGTCCAAGTTAGTGTGTCGGTTAACCACACACGCTCCACTAACGACTTTAGCAAGGTACATAGTGTAATTTCATCGGTTAGCACCAATTTCACATTTTCCTAAAGTAACTAAGATTGGGAATTAAAAGATTTAGTTACTTTATATTTATCATTATTCTTTTAATGAGAATTATAGTCCTTGTCCTACCCGTTCGGCTAACAACCCTCCACCAGTCAAGGAAGCGGTGGGTGAGAGTGGACACCCATTAAGTTGTCATTTTATAGGCAACAACCTTTTACCCCCCTTATAGACCGACTTCGTGAATGAGGCCTACTAACGGTAAGACTGACTTGTTCTTATACACACACACACACACACACACACACATATATATATATATATATATATATATATATATATATATATATATATATATATATATATATATATATATAAACTTATAATACTATAAAGTATAAGGGTTGAATTTTAAACTTTTAAAATTTTAGGGTTCGGAATTAAAGTATTAGTGTGTGACTTTACAAATTCCAAAACTTGAGGGCAGGTTTTGAAACTATTCAAAACCTTTCATTTCTATAACTTATGAGTTTTAATTATTTTAATGAAAATACTTTTGGAATTCCATAACTTGAGGACAAGTTATGGAGTCCATTAAAATGCATTTAGATCAACAATTAAACTAACAAGCATGTCAAATAATTTCTATGATCTAACAAAACTCATAAGCATGCATAATTCATATCAACAATTTTCAAAAATCATATAAACTTAATATAAAACTTGAAACTTTGACAATTATCATTGAAATTGGATAAGCACAATCATTATCACATCAAAAACAGGTTTAACAATCTAAAAACAGTTTACGGTAATGATCCTAGTCCAATTCCAACAACAAAACTCGAAATTCTGCACTCAGGGCCTCCTACTCGCCGAGTGCAAGAACCTACTCGATGAGTAGGATGAGTTTACACATGGACTCGTCGAGTCCCCCTATGGACTCGGCGAGTTCACTGAACAGTGAGCAGAAAAATCGATTTTTAGCAATTTGCATCAAGTATAATTGAAAACAAGCTTAGGCTTTGATACCACTGATGGGTTTTGAGCATTCTAACACTCCTATGGTGTACATGCAACCCTAGAAACCTTGAATCCATGTTTTCTCTATTATACATGCAAACTTTCATTTTTCAAAGGTTTCATCCTAACTAGCATATGATTGGGGTATATGTAATATAAAACTAGTAGAATGACATACATTTCATGGTACTTGGATTCCTTAAGCCCTTGTGAGCCTAGCACCCCAAATGTGATGCCTCAAATGCTTCACACAACACCACCAACAACTTGGAATAACTTGTGAGAAGATTTATATGCACCAAAATCGGCTAGCCCTCACTTGTGTATGCCTAAGTGTCGATTTTGCTTGGATGAGGCTTCATTATATAGTGTGCACATTAGGGTTACACCATGTAACTCATGTCCTTCCATATTCTTCATGATCCATGGGTTTTAGACTCCATGGAGTATCCATGGGTCACCACATGGGTTTAGCCCAACATGAAGAACTATGGATCATAAGCCTACCTTATAAGAATGAATGATTTACCAAATCAATCCCCATTTATTTAATTAGTCTCTTTTGATCACAAAATTAACTCCAAACTAATTCTTGATCAATACTAATTAAATAATTCATAGTAATATATTAGAACTTATAATATATTAATAAACCATAAATATCCTCTTCTCACAAAAGTCTATCCAAATTGTCCTGATGCCATGCAACCCAAATGGACCATGCCAAGTCGGGTCAAGTACATACCAAATATAGCTATTGACTTAGACACCTTATGCAACAAATTTTTGATGTAATTTGTGATGTTCTTGAAACAAGAAATCATATTTTTCATTAAGGTTGAATTTGTTGAATTTTCTTTATAGTTGTTGAAAGTCTTTGTACTTGTTGATTACACTTGCTTGAAAGGTTTATAGTTGTTGAAAATATTTAAACTTGTTTATTATACTTGCTGAAATGTTTATACTTGTTGATTTGCTTATTAAATTAATTTGGTGTTCTTATATTGGTCATAGACATGAAACAAAAAGCTCTATAATTAGTTGGAAAGAAGAAGGTATATAATGTTTGGTGATTTTAGTGTCACATGACATTTTGTGTGATAGGAACTAATATGTGAGCTAATAGGCTAATAATTTGTACTATATATTATATGTTTTGTGAGTACGGAGTGTACGCATATATAAGATCGAATGATAAGTCTGTACAATAAATGGCAGGGGTGAAGGGGGTTGCACCCCTTTGTACGGTCTTAGGGGCAGCACCCTTACCCGGGTTCTAGGGGTAGAGCGCCTAGCGGTGGAAAATTCAGATTCTAGTGGATGGGTGATTATGGTAAAATTGACTAATTTCGTCTGTTTTTGAAATCATTGATTATGTCATTAATTATGTGATTCACTTAAATAATTTAGAAGACGGAAACCCTAATTGTGAAGTATAAATATGACTCTTCCATTGAGTTGTATTATACCCTTCTGAACTCCTTCTCTTTTATAACACTCCCAGAATTCTCTAGCAATTTCACTTATGTTTATGTACCCAGCTTTGCGATTGTCCATTTGGATTATCCTACACTGGATTTCTTGTAACCCGGACATAAGATAGAAATATCAGTTCAAAAAGCGAACTCAGGCGATCCATTCGGAGTCCGGATTTCCACCATAACCCTTGTTATCCCTAACATATAAAAACCATTCTTGATGTTTTATGTGATATTATATGATGCTTTATATATATATATATATATATATATATATATATATATATATATATATATATTTGGATTTTGAAAGGATTTATGTTATACAATGTTTTTTTAATTTTATAACTATTCTATCAAGTTGATTCAATTTTTTTTAGCAAAGTTGAGCATCGCATTTACCACAAAATAATCCATAAGGTTAAAATGCTCATTTTTTTCATGGCATAGCTAAAGATCATATTTTCAATTATAGGGATAGAAGGAGATTCAAATAGATTTATAACACCCCCTTAGATTCTTAGATGAAAATTCAAAAAAATAATAATAAAATAAATAAATAATAACAACTCATCAATTAAAATTTCGCATGTAAAGCATGAGAAAAATAGTTTTTCATATGGATATTGATAAAACGTATCTTTATAAGTCAAGCAAGCAAATCATATCCATTTGACATAAGATAATCTGGACCGCAAAATAATATGACATACAATATTATGTAGAATCCCATTTCCTTTCAATAAATGACACGATATCTTGCACAAGTTCCATCATAAATCGATGTGAAAGCCTGAAAGGTGTTATTATTGACGTTACTAAAGACTAAATTTATGTGATTTGATTATACATGCATGACGTTAATATAAAAGGAAATCATAATTATATCCATACACATACTTCTTAATAAAGTTTTAGACCACTTATATGTTTTTAAACACAAAAAGGGTCCACATGATCCAAATACGTACTAAACCAAATCCTTGAAAATAAGGATTGTTCAAACCGTATTAAGAAGTTGAAATTCATAAATAAGATCTTAGGTTAAGTCTCCTTATTATTTTCTTTGTTTTAGAGACATGGTATGTACGTATATTACGTTAACCATCACATCCGTACGTTGAGGAGTCGAAAGTTGATGTTTATACATTTAAATACATGAGGTGAAAGATACAAAAGATCACAAAATGTGTGTATAATTTTAATTACACAGAAAAATAAATGAACTTCAAGACTCATGTAAAAATGAATATCGAACATCGATCAATCCTAATTTTTTGTTTACTTTCTCAAAATTATCAAGAGTTGAATTTTAATCAATATGAGTAAAGTTATATAACGAACATATGAGTTCTGATTAGGGATTAAAGTGGGTCCAAACCCGACCCCAGTAGATCTGGACCCGGAAAACCAGGAACTGGTTAACAGGATTTTATAGGAGAAGAAACCGGACCGGTATATATAAAATGGTTCTGGTTCGGTTTTGGGTAAGGTACTGGGTAAATGGGTCTAGAACTGGAATACCTGGAAACATCAAAATGGGCTGGGTAAAACCGGTAAAGTGGGTCTAGAAACGGAGAACCCGAGAAAACCGAAAATATACGGTAATTATTTATGCTGGTAGGTGTCATATCACACTTTTGCACTGTCACGTCATTTTTCCCCCACTCCACAAAACTGATGGGTGTCATACAATATTTTCCCATACTTTTATTTATTTTTTTCTTTTTTTAATTGAATAAAATGTAATTACTTAAAAATAACAAAACCAAAATAACTTCATTAATTAAACAAAATACATACTAAATTAAAAAAAACATAATCGAAACATAATATGTGACGTCAAATCATCGTCGCTCGGCACGTCATCAAAATCCTCGTCTGAATCTCCCTCAAACATTTCCGATTCGTCATCTTTATCGTCAAACAAATCGTCTTCAACAAAATCATCGACAACGGGATCTGTTCGAGCATTGAATATGTGTTCCACCAAATCAGCATGAAGGTTGTGGTGTCCAACCCGGTCATATACTTCCGCTATGTTTGCCATGTACGTCTTCGAACGAATACGAACTCCTTCGACATTTGGTAAATTTTCATTTTCATTGTAACGGAAAATCGACTTTCCCTTATCTTCTAAAATAATATTATGCAATATGATACATGCATACACTAGACTATTTATTCGTCTACTCTCCACAGATCGTGTCGGTACTGTGAATATCTATCAACGTGTCTTTTGGACACCAAATGCGTGTTTCGTTAATCGCTTGTCATCGTTTAGACATGTCAATGACTTCACAAATACTGCTAACTCAGGATATATTCGATCATTAAGGTAATACCGATGCTTGTATGACATCCCATTTGCTTGAAACGACACATCATATGATTTTCCAAGGTAGATTTTGTTCAATATCGGTGATTTGTCTAGAACATTGATCTCGTTGTTTACACCCAATGGACCAACAAATGCATGTCAAATCCAAAGGTCATATGTCACCATTACTTCTAAAATTATTTTGGGCTGCTTTTGATCACCTCGCATAAACTGACTGCACCACACAGCAGGGCAGATTAACCACCCCCAATGCACACAATAAATATTACAAAGCATTCCCGGTCCGATGCCAAAGGCTAGTTACCGAATTGAAATTGTACATTTTTCAATTTTGGAGAAACTTTGCTTACCTCTTCCATTAACCCGCTGTCGAAAATAAGGAAATTCATTTTTTATATCATAAGCAATGCGTAAAAATAATACCTTACTCATCTGGAACTGACGCCTGAATTTTTCCGCGTACACTGCATCATCGGCAACGTAGTCGTTCACAAGTTGGTTGTGGTCGGCTTCACGATTTCTTCGTAAAGGAGGATGTCTTACTATTGGGCGCGAACTATCGCCTTTATTTTCTTGATAATAAGAAGGTGTTGTGCGCATGACGTCCCCGATAAACCTCGCTTGCATCAACGCCAATGTATCGGACGAAGTGGACAAACAAGAAGACATTTTGAAATATAAATTTTGTAAAGTCTAGAGAGAGTTTTGTGTTTGAAGGTGATTTTGAAATGAAAATGGAATATTAATTTATAGGAAAATTAAAAAAAAAAAGCCAACGACTACATTTTAACAGGCAAAGAAAAAAAAAACAAGGGTGCGGCAAAACCATAACTCACGAAAAGCATACCACACTTTTCAACGGCAGGTCGGTGCAATGTTTAACGCACACCGCATTTTGTGGTACACTATGCATCGTGCGGTCTTAGTGGGTCGAACGTTGAAAATTTTCAACTTTGATATCCCAACTTCGGGGGACTGTTAGTAATTGAATATTATACTTAAAATGTCAAAATTATAGTCTAAAATAATGTACAAACTCTAACGTGCACGTGGAAAAAAGCTCATGATAATCTGACATCAAACGAATTAGATTGCATGTTTTAAAATTTCAAAAATACATAAAAAAAAAAAAAAAAAAAACTGAAAACTGAAAAACTGAATTTTTTTAGCTTTGATATCGTGACTTTGGGGGATTGTACGTCAAGGAATATAAAACCAAAAATGATAGAATTATAGTCTAAAATCATCTACACACTCCAAAATTACTCATTCAAAAGAACCGCAAGTTAATCCTATTTCAAAACGAATTAGATATGCATGTTTTAAACTTTCACAGAATACATGAAAAAAAAACTAGAAAGCAGAAAATTTCTAGCTTTGTGATCCCGAATTTGAGGAACTATAAGTCAATAACTATCAAACAAAAAATAACAAAATTATAGTCTAAAATCATGTACAAACTATAAACTACACTCCGGAAAAACCTCATGCCAATCTGACTTCAAACGAATGAGATATGCATGTTTTAAACTTTTCACAAAAACCGATTACGGTTCTTAAAACCTGTGTACCTGGACCCGAAACCCAGCTAAAGCCATTATTTAAGCTCAGAACCTAGACTGGTTCTGCCTATTCCGGTTCTAATTGTTCCGGTTCCGATCTGGTTCTAGTTCCTGGTTTACATTTTTAAATCTCATCGCTAGTTCTCATCATATGACACATTTGATCTCACACATATAAAATTATATGGAAATAATAAGGGGCAAGAGATAATTGAAACAAGATAAAGAACTCAAAACTCGTATAACAATAGGGAACGGTGTGCCCACATCCCCACATCACCGGATATTCACCTCACACCAGTCTTGCGACCATACTACCAAGGGTATGGTGGGCCTAGAACCCCCGAGCACTCCCAATAGAGAGAACAAGAGAGAACGAGGAAGACAAAACGGACATCGCTCGTCAACCAGATCTCTTCCAGGTCTTGTAACCATCCTACCTAGGGCACAGTGTAGCCAGACCACCCACGAGCACCAAGCTCATCATCAGACCCTTCTGGGGTACCTTGCCCTATAGCCTAACAATATTTCTTCTTAGGGTGAAACTAATTTGTATCTATTTATTTCAAAAATGGTTAATAACATACCTCCTAACGTAAAATAAAATCTTAGCATCCTTATCTATTATAATACACATTCTATGAAAAAGAAACAGAAACATTACTTTAAAAATAACCCTAAAATGTCAAAAGCCTGAAACACAAACCATAGGCATTGAACCATAATTTCCATTAGGGTCGTACCTCTTGGTGCTCGAGACTAAGTCAGCAACCCGTAACTCTTAAGTCTAATGCTTAGCTAGTACCACCACAGTGAAGCTCAGAAAGTAGACTATCGTTTACCAATAAACCGATATGTATGAGACACTTAACTGGTGCATCGGTGAACATGATCGATGTATTTCTTTCTTCTCGTTGGTCCAATACTTTTTCTTCCTTCTAAGATGATCGCTCCATACAAATGATTGACTAGCCAGCCTAACGACTATGTTAGTCTGTGTAAAAGTGTCTGGTTGATCGTTTAGTTTATTTTCTTAGGATATCAAGCATCATCCTTAACCTCTATCCATAGAATGTCTCTTCCTCAAGTGTGTTTCTTCATGTAGTTGTAACATCCAAGTGCTAATGAAGCTTGCTGCTAAATATATGACAGATGGATATTAAACAATAGAACAAATGATAACTATTATGATAATATGATTATTAGATTGAAAGAGGTTGTTGAGAGAAGAACTTAGTGATGGAGATTATGATATGGAATTAAATTTAATCTTGTAGATCTTTTGGTTAGCTCAACAATAAATGGCTTTGTTGATCTGTAACTAGGTTTACATGCAAACACTAAGTTAGATAATGAAGAACAACAAAAGAATAAACTGAGACAATGAGAATTTGTATTTCCATTAACTCATTACAAGGAAGAAATGAAGTTCAAACAAACTTTTGAATACTAACCCATACCATATATTAATAGCTAAACAAGTTAATAACTATTGACTGGATATACAAAAATGTATGGGGAACATGCAACCATGCTTTCCATGCCTGTTCTGACAAACATCACCAATTACTCAAGGTCAGATAAAGTTGAATGTTGTATTATACTCTTCGTAGCACTTCAAGACAAAAACAATTGAACTCTTCGCATAGATCCTTAACTCTAATCTTCGCACATTGTCATTAATCCATCAATTCTTTGCAATAAATCAAAAGCAAACTTCATCGCATCACCCTTCACAAGTAATCTTTGCATCTTCACTCCAAAAGATGTTCGCAAACCTCCAAAATACCCTTAGCTGCCGAGGGTCACTTCATGTATCAACAATTCCCCTTAAGTGACCTCACATCTACTTTTTTACTTGTGAACCTTAAAGAACCAGAAAAGAAACTTCCGTAAATTCCTCGTTACAAACGTGCATTTAATTCTTTCATTAATATTAGCCTTGGCCTCTAATTTGGTGTGCTTGGATCGAGTAGAGACCCTTAATATTTCATCCAGTTGGTTGTTTGAACATCGATTGAAAGCATAAGAAGCAAGGAAATTCTTGGTATAATTTTTGCTAAGGTGAAAGACGATGTCTAACTCTGGGAAGTCTGTAGCTCCACAATTCAGGTCTTGAATTCCTTTAACCAAAAGTATTGGTACTTCAAGTGGAGGTAGATCAACGTGCTTGATTACAATTGGATGGGTCTCTGCATCTATGGTTGCGAAGTTGATCAAAGGAGACTTCAAAAAATCACACACCTTTTCGTAAGCAGTTTAAAGTGGTGATATTTCTCAATCTTTAGACTGAAGATCCATGCGATGAGATATAGCTCTCTTTTAGATTCATGTGAACAAAGTCTGCTTTGATTCGATTATACTCAATTTCATTGCGCACAAGAGTATACTGAGGTATTCAGACTTCATGAATGATATGGATATGCAGTGCTTGACTTGCTCCAGTTTGATGTTTAACCAGATGTCCTTGATATCACTACCATGTTTGTTGTGAAATTGGCACAGTATCTTAAATTCCATAGGAAGCCTCCTTGAGAAAAGAATTATGATATCAAACTCCTTGAACACTTGGAAAAAATTGCCATTAGGGGACTGAGGAATGTGTCACACCCCCGAACCAGACGGCGGAAACGTCCAAGGGTTGGGTGACTTCATTTTGTAATATCATCACATTGTATATAATTGAATCAAAGACAACATCATCATCACACATTAAATATAACAACCATCATACTTTACATCAGTGTGTTGGTTTACAAATTACATTCCAAATGTAAAATGTATTATGATAACAAAAATACACAAAAATCCACATGGTCTTGATGACCAACCTGCTTAACGATTTCCTGAGAATACAAGTTATTTGAAAACGGTCAACATATATAATGTTGGTGAGCTCATAAGCATGTTTGTAAGAAACGTTTTGTATCATTTGTAAACTTCCAAAAAATCCGATATTTTCCGCAAAAATTGTTTGAGCGTTTTGTTTCAAATCTTGTATTATAGCATGTGTGTTCATATTTTGAAAGTGTATAAAGAGAGAGTTCTAGAAATTTGTATGTTTTCTGTTGTAAGTAAAATGTAAGGTATCGTGTTTGTTCCCCAGAGAATTCAATATTTTTTGTCTGTAAAAGAGTTGTAGTCTTTACACCATAAGACCCGAGTAGTATAGAAATGAATAACTCGTATATGTATCAAAAGTATAGTATAGGTATTCCGTAAATTTTCCGTGTTGTTAAACTCTATGTGAGTCGTTATAACCATGCTTGATATGACTGATCTGCCTGTCATGACGTTTTTCAGGCGTCGACTTGTTTAAGGTCAGATATTTGTCACCCTAGACTGGCCTAGTCTAGCTGTAGCGAACAGCTCAGGTGCAGGGTTGCCAACCCCATATAGATCTATACACAAACTCTCGCTTTCCCTCCAGGAGACTTAACTAGACTTAAGGTTGTACACTAGGTAGGTACGAATGAAAGAACGTCTCCCAAGAACCTTAACTAAATTTACGCGAACAGTGTAACACACTATTTTATGTTTTGAATAATGTTTCTGTGTAGGTATTTAGGTTACAATGCCCAATGTGTATGTACATGAATCAATGAGGCCCAATAAGCATGAAATGTGTATACAAGGTCCGTCGATCATGTAAATGGGTTAACAAGGCCCAATAAACATGTAAGGACTATACATGACCTATCAAGCATGTAAATAGGTCACTAAGGCCCAATAAACATGTAATGAATGTATCAGGCCCAATAAACATGTAAATGTACCACGGAGTCCCAATAACATGAAAATGGGTAAACAAGGCCCAATAAAAGTGAGAATGACGTAATTAGCCCGTTTGTTATTATATTGCTTGTTTTAGCTGAATTATTTACCAAAATGACATAAAAGACCCACTTTTTATAAAAATGACATTTTTGGCCAATTAAGCCGAAAATTTACAATTAAGGCACAATTTTTGGTAAAAATGACACTTTAGGCCCATTAAGACCGAAAGTTTACATTTAAGGGCTCATTTTGAATAAAATGACATTTTTAGCCCAACTTTGATAGAAATAACATTTTCGGCTCAAATTTAATAGAAATGACATTTTCAGCCCATTTAACCGAAAATTTACATTTTTGGCCCATGTTTGTTTAAAATGACAATTTAATCCATAAAAAGTCAATAATTACCTTTTTAGGCCCATGAAACCGTAAATTTCTAAATAAGACCCATTTTTGTGAATTGACAAATGTAGCCCATTAAAACCGTGAAGGCCCAAATAGAAGCCAATTTTGTGAAAATTAACACTTTTGGTCCCTTTGAAACCGTGAATATCATAAAGATCCATGTTTATCTAAACATGCCTCTTTTGGTCCTCTCAAAACCGTGAGTGTCTTAAAGGCTTCATCTTTTGTTTATTTGTCATATATGGCCCCTTATACGGTTTTATTTATTTTTCAAACATCCTTAGCATGTCTAATCCTTTCAACTTCATAGTAAGTCACATAAGATGGTTTAGTTTACAAACATCACCAAGTTTAGTAGATATTTCGAGTTTGGTGAAGATTTGATATGTTTTCATAACATAGTCACAAAATATAACATGAAAACACAAATATACATGCATAAATACATAGATATAAAAAAAGCAACTTGTATCCTCCCCCAAAACATAGTAAAAACAAAAAACAAGGGGTATGAACAAACCTTGGGCTTGATCGGTTTTTGAAGAGTAAAGAGATGTAGATTTTCGGCCTAGCTTGTTCTTTGGAATTTTTTTTTCGAAACTAGGATAATCCTAGGAGGCACAACACGAAAATAGTGTTGTTAGGGAATGATCTTAGGGAGAAATGGAAACAAAACATATTAAGAGTGCTAGTAGCTTACCTAGTTAGTGGAAACTTGAAAGAACCTCCTTGATACATACTTAATTCTCGAAACCTTTGAAGGGAGGGATGAAGAATTTCCTTGTGTGCTTGAGAGAGATGAGAGGAGTGTTGGTTTGTTTGAAGTGAAAAATGAGGGTGGAAGAGGGAGGTTCGACTGAAGATATGAAAGAGAAGAGAGAGAGAGAGAGAGAGAGAGTAAGTTTTTGCCTAGAGGTTAATATTCCATGCATAGAAGTATGGGGTGCATTTGCATGGATACATGAAATGCTAAAATAAGGTGTCATGATTTTAAGGCACCTTTCATTTCCTCTTTTTTTTATTAAATCCGAAAATAAGAGAGGGGAGGAAAGAAAAAAATTCATTTGGGTATGGGTTTGAATAGAAATCGAGCTCTTATAGCCCAATAAGAAAGCTTTCAGCCCAATGGGCCCACACACAAGTTTTCGGCCCATATAATTAAAGAAGATGGTTTTCGGCCCAATAAGGCCCATGATGAGTCTTATGGCCCAAAATGAGGTTGCTTATTGAATGTGGGTCCAACTAGTGCCCAAATGAAGCTTCTTAGCCCAAAAGAATCAAGTTGAGGGTTTATTGGTCCATTAGGCTCAATAAGAGGATCCTGGTCCAATAAAAGTTTGAACTGGGAAGTTAGGGTTTCAAACCCAAAGTTGAGTGGGTGTAGTGCATTGAATTAGGTTTAGGACTTTACGTCTGATTTTGGATTTGAATTGTTGTTGTTGAATGAATAAGATGTATAACATAATACTTAGGGTTACAAGAAGTCTCCAAAAGTAATTACACATGGACAAAAGTTCCTAGCCCTAAAATGCTAGTTGTGACAGAATGTCCTAATACATGTCATCATTGGGTTTTACATATATTTGATGAGGAACATATTATTCATAAATCATCCTATGAATTGGATTAACCATGATTGACTCAGGGTTTCATCTATGTGAATATCAAACCCTTGGCTCTTCCAGGTATCTTCGGTAAGTTTGGATACTCTCTAATCACTCTTCTTTTGTTTTGTGGCAGGTGAATCATGAGATTTATCATCAAACACTAAATGTTCTAAAGTAACCTCATTTTAAGGTAAGGGTTTTTGGGAGATTACGGGGGTGTTGGAGTTCCGCGGGGACTCATTCTGTGTTGAAAGTCTTGGAATTTCTTCTTCCTGATTGTCTTCATCTACTGGAGTCTACTCAAGTCTCATTATTGTTTCTATCTTTTGTGGATGAAGGCCTTGGCTTCCCCGTAAACTTGAAATCTTTTGAATCTGGAAGGGGTTTAATTATCTTTGCGAAGCCAATCTAGGTATTCGCACTGACATCATTAGTTGTGGGGATGATGGTATTTTTCAAGTGATCGATAATGTTCTAGGAAACTTGAAGGATTTCATACATACTTTATTTTTGAGCATCTATCGACTTGGCAGCCTTAGACACTATAGTGGAGAGCATTTGAAATAGTACAAGATTATTATTCTGGAGATTCTCTATGGTGTATTGGAGTTCTACGCATGCCACATCATACGACTTGTGGGTCTCATGAAGTAATGTTCTCATATTGTTCTCAATGGTATGCGATTATGTTGTTAGATTCTCATTGAATTACGTCACCTCTTTCGCTAATTCCTCATTTTTCTTGATGAATCTGGCATGATCATCATCAAGTGACTGCAATCCCATTTCAATGCGAAGTATAATACGTTGATCCAAAATCCTTTCCCTCGCTTTAATTTATGTGACCCTCTAAACAATTGATTTGAAATTGGGAGGGATCATGATTGGTTCTTGACGTCTTTGGAGGTTTGTCACTGCGCTTAGGATTTGATCAAACTTTGCATTTAGCTCAAGGAATTCTTTTGTTGATACGACAACCTTATTCTTCTTCTTTGCTTGCGTGGTTATAGATTGTTGTGAAGCACAAGATTCATAATCGGAAAGGAACATCTAAAAGTCACCATCTTGATCATCCTTTTGAACCTCAACTTCGCTAAAATTACAGCCAAACATTAGTTCCTGGCTGACTTACACCTTAGTTCCATTCGAACCTTCGCTATTCATCTCATTCAGCTTCTCATGTTCATTCACTCCTCTGGCTTCGGCTCTAGTACCCTCATTGTCTCTACGAAGAGTTCCTTCCATCATAAACTTTCATTCTTAGTTCTTTTCTAGATCATCCATAGTCCTTAGATAGTTGTTTCATTTAGCAAAGTAGACTGTTGTGTTTGGGTTGTCTTCTACTCTTCATTGTTGGGCCAACATAAAATTCACTTTTCTTTCATGAACAACATTCTGAAACTACTCAAATTTCCTTCTATCTTCATATGTTTGAGGCTCATAGTCTTCTTAATCATCATCATACAGAAAACGAGTATCCAAACCAGTCATCACCGGGGTGTCCCCCGGGTTCATGGATCCTTGCACATTTGTGCTTCGCGTGCCTAACCAACTCATTCGTAATGTTGATGGTATAGGATTTTAAAACTTCCTCAGTCTCCTTGGACTGAAACCTACTTTAGCCTCGGTCCTATTCTAGCATTGGTCACTGAAAAAGGACACTATAGTGCATTGACTATTTGCAGTGTATGTGAAAGTGAAAGAAAGATGTACTTTAGCTCTTTGGATGTGAAAATGTGCAGTTTCTTTCTTCTAGACACCATAAGAGAGGATTCGACATCAGGATTCCTATGGAATCCTGATTGGGTTCTATCTCCACTATTGTTTGAAGCATATGCACCTCCTACATCTTAGGGTATAGATGGGGTTCTTTCGAGTGATCCATCAGGATATCCAATATTAGTCAGTGTCTTTTGAGAGAATTTGGTGTCTAGTTTGGGTCACTTTTTGGCTAGGTGGGCTAGGATTTTCAATTTCCTTTTTTTAAAACATTATGAGATTCGGTATCACTATTCATTAGTATGCATGGGCTCTTCAGAACCTTTCTTCACAATTTTGGAAGGAGTGGATTTCTATGACATCCCTAATTTTGCTGTAATTTTAAACTTTTTATTTACACTTGAAATAAAGTTTATTTATAAATGAAGAATTTGTTCCCGTAAAAGTATTTCTGAAGAAATGTTTTTCATTGATTTATAAAAGCATGGGATGTCATAGATAATACAAAACATAAGCATAAACTGGTCTTACATTATCTTAGACTAACAATCTACATTTCCTTGAGTCTCTCATAGTCCGTGTACCTTTATACCGCTATCTGTGATACAAAGAAGCTGAGTGGGTCAAGTTGGGAAACTTGGTAAGTACATAGGGTTGTTAAACAGTTATCCTAATTACCCATCCTCGTTTCTTTAGATTTATTTATAAAGATCATCGCCTACAACACATTTTTGTATAATTTTCATCATTAAGGATTTATCCTAATGTTCATCGCCTAATCATCACATTGAATACACGACTCTTACATTGCCAGAACTCATAGTCCGTCGGTAGAGTACATGACATCAATACATGGTTCTTACATCTCCTAAACTCGTAATTTATTAGTAGAGTACATCACATGAATACATGGTTCTTACATCACCTGAACACGTAATTCATCACCTATAGGTTGCAATATGCCGGTGTTTTATTGGACTGTTTAGATTAGTCTGTGGTCGTCATCTATACTCCGGTAGACAAATACATCACAATCATCAAAAGTAAGGGTCAGGGCATCTCCTAATCATTTTCATCTCCCATCTCCTTATCTCACATCCCCCACCACTACCCGATATATTTATATGTATATTTGTAGACAAAAATAGCTATATAATAAACTCGAGTAAAATCATATCATAGAAGTTCATCCAACACATATTGCAGATAATAGGCATACATAGCATTTTATTACCTAAATATTGTATATCTATGTGTAAGAAAAAAGTAACTATGCACTCACTTGATAAAAGTGGATGACTGACGATTTTGGCAGCGCTTCGCTTTATACTTTCAAAATACCTAGATGTATAATGTACTAAGCCTTGCTCTAGCTTTCGTAGTCCTGGTGAATATAATAATTATAGTCTTGATTGCTCACTAACCCCGATGTCCACATCAAGATCTATCAAGTAAGGATCAGACAGGCAGGACAGTTGGGTGGCATGAGCATTTCAACATATAACTTTTCTGAAATCCAACAACCAAGCCAACGTGACCATTCTCGACACCTCTCCTGTAAGTAGATCAATTAGTATAATTACTTGGAATTACCGATAAATCGTATTTATAGGTTCATAATAACGAATTATGACTATAAATATAATTTACACTAAATGAAAAAGGGTATACATTAACTTACAGATGTTTTAGCAAATACAGGGAAATTGTGCAGACAGAACCCCAAAAAGGAAAACTTATATTTGTCGGACACCTCGAACCCTCAAAACCTTACTAAATACCCCTAGGAACCTTAATAAAATTGGACTCAAGAAAGGATGATATCTCAGAGATAAAGTGGATGGAATTTGGTTTGAATTGAAATCAAAAATCGCAAGGTACTTATAGGAATAAAGTGGCGCGTCGTGCATGCCCTATAGGTGTGCCGCGCATGATGGTCTTGCTAGCTCCTATAGCTTTTTGCCACGTGTCATCATCCATTTTGGATACATCCTCCCTTTTAGAAGGGTTCCACATGTCACCATTTCATGGTGCCATGTAGAGCTCACTCCTTGGGCCACATCGCCTTGTCATCGATGGAGAGTCGGCCGGTGACAATGCCACGTGGCGCCCTCTTGTGGTTCCATGTCATCAACATATGCAATTTCTCGTAGATCTTCGGATGGTCATAACTTACATATACGATCTCTGTTTTTGACTTTCTTTATACTTACGCGTAGTTATCGATGACATCTACACTTTCATTATGGCCCCAACATCTAAACCTTGATCTAACAAAAATTCCTATTTACAACATTTTAGACTGTTAAAGTCCATGCGGAATTTATAACTTGTTTGTACGAACTCCATTCTCGACTGTCTTTACATCGACGGGCTAATAATCAACCGATTAGAATTTGAATTTATGTGCCTGTACTTTTTAGCTAAAACTTCGAAAAATCATAACTTCTTCTCACGAAGTCAGATTTTGACGTTCTCTATATGCACGCTCTCGGTTAAACAATTACTATGAATTTCATTCAGATCACTTAGGCTGAAAAGTAATTTATCAAGAATTCACTTTTTACGATACGTAGAGCCATGCCGGTTTATTCGCAAAACTTAGAAGAAGCATAACTTTTTCATACGAAGTCGGATTTCAGCATTAAATGTACATAATCCTTGTCACATTTAATATAGCTTTGTTTATGATTATTTATCTTATATAATCTTCTATCAAAAAGTCAATTTTAACGCTTACAATATCTTAACTAACTAGCCCGAATCTGCGGGTGTTACAATTATCTCCCCTCAAGAAGATTACATCCGATAATCATCAACAAAAAGGGCTCATATGATGACTCTGCACGTTACCTTTCCATCCTACGTAGTAACCATAACTCTTATGTCTTTTCTATTGTGTTTCTAACTCTTAATCTTCTTGACTATTGGCGATGCTAAATCCCACACCTGCTCTTCCTTCAAAATTTGATCTCCATTGAAATCTCAAGTTCCTTAACCTAAGGTAACATCTTTACTTCGATTATCGCAACAGACCGATGGTTCACATTCTAATGATCTATCATCATATGATGCAATGGTTAGACTCAGGTATTTTAGATCAGACTCTAGTAGGGAATGTACATTCTTTCATGTTTTAATGTGATATAATCACATCATGATAAGTTTTATTCCTAGCTACAGGTTTCTTAGCCTTAATGACGATCGCAATATTCATATTGATCGCTTCAATTCTGATTTCCTTCAATCAAAAGTCAGAAACTACATCAAAATTTCTTCATAGATTACTCAGACTCGATTTGGTATGACCACTAAAGTTGGAATAATATTTATCTTTGTAGTCACTACCGAAACAAAGGTAATGATGGAAATTAACAAAATAGCTCAATCAGTTAGAGACTTAGTTACGTTGTGACT
The DNA here is from genome assembly GCF_052849685.1 of Lactuca virosa. Lineage (NCBI taxonomy): Eukaryota > Viridiplantae > Streptophyta > Magnoliopsida > Asterales > Asteraceae > Lactuca > Lactuca virosa. The sequence goes on from NC_136432.1 coordinate 227,826,882, forward strand.
TTCCTTGATCCAAGTATGAGTCTTGTTCTTCCGATAATATAGGCCTCTATTACCTTTCCCACCTACAAATACTCGTCCCGAGTATTTCCATGTAGTCATCCAAGTCATCATTCAATAAAATCATATAGCGACTCAACACATATAACATAAGTAGAGATTTTTTATAACTTCTGAGAATGATTACATTCATATTTGAAACCTATCATATTCTATTAAATGACTTATTACTATCTATTTAAGACATTTTCTTTATATATTTCACTTCGGAGAAACAATTTCCACTTCATCAAGGATTATGGAACGCTCTTGCCTTTGGATTTGACGACACATTATGACCCTGCTGGTTCGTTTTTCTTTGGGCAATCCTTCAAAATATTTCCCTTAACTCCACATTCGTAACATATTCTGTTTTTCAATGTATAATCTTTGGGCAATCCTTTAAAATATTTCCACACCTATAGCAGGTTACTTCCCCGTTACATCTCCTAAAGTGCTTCTTCCTACACTTATCACACCATTTTTCTTCATTGTAATCCCTAGGTTTCTTGTCGTTGTGGCTAGGTTTCGAACCTCTTCTTTTTTTGGGGTTTGAGGATCCTTCATTAATCCTCTTCTCCTCGACTTCAGCATGTATGGTGGTTCTTCCTGTGATCATGTCTTCAACAGATTTGGCAACTAAGATGGCTGCTTCCAAAGTAGTTGCTAATTTCACTATTGGACCAAAATCCATTGGCAGTTTATTAGCAAACTTTTCTATCTTGGATAATTAAGTAGGAACCAGGTCAGAAACTAACTTCATTTTCTCGGTAAGGTCTGGAACATACTCCTTGACACTCATGTCTCCTTTCTTCAGATTCTAGAGTTCCTTGCTCATTTCCGAGACGTATCTTTTTTTAGAGTTGTATTCCCTTTTTAACCATACAAGGAAGTCTTGCCATGAAATATTCCATGATTCTCCCTTCGGCATACTGAGGACCACTCGTTTCCACCACCTTAAAACACTAGTATGAAGTTGTCTGGCAATGAAGATTATCTTCCGTCTATCATTACAGTCGCAACATTAAAATGCCAGCTCCATTTTGTAAATCCATATCATTACTTCCACTGGCGTTGGCTTCCCATAAAGGGTTCGTGGGTTTTATTCCATGAAGTCTCCATACTTGCATCCATTTCTTTCCACTTCTTCTTCATTATTGTTCTTCCTACTACTTTGTGGTTCAGTATATCTAACGACTCTACTACAATTTCCTTCTTATGACTGTTCCTTATTCAACTTAGATTACAAAACTAGTCCAGTATGTTCATCATTATTTGCATTAATTCCTGAACTTCTACCATTGTGATAGGTTCAGGTGCAAGTGCAACGACCAGTGCATGACCCATCACATGCTTAGGCTTAGGCGGTCGACTTTCGTTGATATTTCCTAGTTCGATACAAGTCTTCACGATGACATTCTATACACTGAAGCAATGTTCCGTGTTCCGAGGCGATAATATTGATAGGGAAAGTTTAGATGCATAATTCACTTATCACTCAAAAAACAGTATATCTCAATCATCTCAAGTAAGGGTCAAGGCATCTCCTAATCATTTTTCATCTCTCATGTGATTATTTCTCATCACCCATCACTACCCGAGATATTTATATCTATATTTGTATACGAAAATAGTTATATAAAATAACTCGAGTAAAATAATATCATATAAGTTCAACCAACACATATTGAAGATAATAGGGATACATATCATTTAATTATCCAAATACTTTGTATTTATGTGTAAGATGAAAGTAAATATGCACTCACTTGATAAACGTGGATGGATGACACTTTCGGCAGCACTTCACATCGTACTTTCAAAAGACCTGGACGCATAAAGTACTAAGCGTTAGTCTAGCTTCGTAGTCCTGGTGACTATAATAATTATAGTCTATATTCCTCTCTATTCCCAGTGTCCACATCCAGATCTATCAAGTGAGGATGAGACAGGCAGGATAGGTGGGGTACATGACCATTTCAGCTTATAGCTTTTTTGAAATCTAACAACCAAGCCAACGTGACCATTCTAGACACCTCTTTCGTAAGTAGATCAATCAATATAATGACTTGGAATTACTGATAAATCTTATTTATAGGTGCATGATATATAATTATAACTATAAATATAAGTTACACTCAAAGGAAATTAGTGTACCTTAACTTACAAGGTTTTTGAGAAAACCGGAAAATTACGTTCACACAACTCCAAAACCGAAAGCTTTAATTTGCTAGAGACTTAGACCCTTCAAAACCTTACTAAATACCCCTAGGAACCTTAAGAAAATTAGACTCAAGAAAAGATGATATCGTAGAGGGAAACTGGATAAAATTTAGTGTTAAATGAAAACAAAAATCACAAGGTATTTATAGGAACAAATGGGCACACTGCGCATGATTGTCTTGCTGGCTCCTATAGCTTTCTGCCACGTGTCGACATATGGTTTGGCCACATTCTCCCTTTGAGAAGGCTACCATCTGTCACCATTTCATGGGGTTACATGTCGCTCGCTCCTTGGGCTACGTTGCCTTGTCGTCGATGGAGAGTCGGCCGCCGACCGTGCCACGTGGCGCCCTATCGTGGTGGCATGTCATCAGCATAGGCGGTTTCACAGATCTTTAAATGGCCATAAGTTTTGCATACAAGTTCCATTTTTAATGTTCTTTAGATCCATGTGTAGCTATCAACGTGATCTATGACTTTCATTAAGGCCTCAACATCTAATTCCTTCTCTAGCAAAAATTCATATTTACACTGTTTTACACTATTAAAGCCCGTGTGAAATTCGTAAGTTATTCATACAAACTCCGTTCTTAGTTGTATTTACATCAATAGGTTCATATAAATGAGATCTTCAATTCTCGATTATATTGTTTTGGCTAAAATCAACTGATCAGAATTTCAATTTTTCTGCCCGCACTTCTACACTGAAACTTTAAAAAATCACAACTACCTCTTAAGAAGTCAGATTTTGATGTTCTCTATATGCACGCTTTCGATTAACTGACTGCTACGAATTTTGTTTAGATCACTTAGGCTAAAAAGTAATTTATCATGAATAAACTTTTTACGGAACGCAGATTTGTGTCGGTTTAATTACGAAACTTCGAAGAAGCATTCTTCATACGAAGTCTGATTTAAGCGTTTTTATATGTACAAAATCTTTTTCACATATACTAAAACTTCGATTAAGATTGTTTATCCTAAATAATCTTCTATCAACAAGTCATTTATAACGGTTATAATATCTTAATTGACAAGATCGAGTCTGCGGGTGTTACAATTTCTTTTCACAATGTTCTTCTTCGTTTTGGATGGGTTTAAAAAAGTAGGTGAGTTGCGTTCTGTGTAAGGGGGTTGGGTAGGGTAGAACAATATGGCGTTACATCATTCGTAGCCTCAATGTGATCGGATAGCGCAAGATCAAATTGACCAAGTTGTGTCATGTAGGAGAAGTTGTCTGATTGGTCTGAAAAAGAGATTGATCTTTAGGAAGAGAATACCTTTTAAAATATCTGGTTGCAAAGAGGTTGTTGTTATTTCCAACACTAACTCCAGCCCCGTGATGAAGATATCTTATGCATATCGACCAAAACCTCGTAGAGGTTATGTCAATAAGTCTTTCTCTTGGGTTATTGCTTCCAATTTATTTAGTAAAATCATCCCAAAGGATTGTTCCAAAATCAACCAGTTCTCATATGAAGATGCTCCATAGAATATCCATATATTCCTTGCTCATTTGATCCGTTCCTCTAGTTCTCGTAGAGAGACGTATGATGATGTGGTTGCAAAGAAATTGCCATACAGCTGGAAGTTTTCATTTCTTTAAATTTGTAACGCCTTTGAGTTTAGTTTTATACACCATATTATAACTAACACTAAAAACATCATTGTTCGAAGGATTCTTGAACACAATGTTTGCTAGCACTCAAAGATTGATGGCATTGATGAATTTGTGCTAGGTTAAAATGGCAGTTGTATCATCTGCCGATTGATTTCTGACTTTTTGTGGATCTTCTTTAGGCCGGAAGGCGGAGAAGACACATTTAAATATAACAGATAGAAGAATAACTTCATTCGAAGCATCAAATGGACCAAAAAGTGGATGTTTTGGCATAAATCGCAGCACGAGTTTTATCACCTTATCACACTTATCATAGTCGTTAATACTGAATGATAATTGTTTAGGTTCCCATTTTTCTATTGGATTGGTGCTGAAAGATAATATCCAGAAGATAGCCGTGTATAAATATGATGAACAAAACATAAGAGTAAAATGTGATTAATAGATAGGGAGATATAACATATTACATGAAGAACACTTAAGGATATGGAGAAATCCTCAACCAACTCTCTCTCTCTCTCTCTCTCTCTCTCTCTCTCTCTCTCTTTCTCATCTAAAGTCTACATGGGTGCACTCATATTAAAAATGACCACTCACATCCATTTTATATACTAGTGTGGGAAATATGCTCTCATACAAGGAATATTCTAACCTAATAAATCAGTCATCATTGTAGAGTATTTCATGCTCCAACAATATCCCCCTAAAGGATTGGAATTGGTGAGGGTAAAAAACAGTGATAAGAAGCACAACATCCGACGGACATGTTTTGGTGCTGAAATATCTTAGAAAAAATGAAGTTGTCATGAAATAGAAATCTGGAAATAGAATCTCTAGCATCAAAGAAAATACATAGGAAACAACTCTAAATAAGAATATGAAATCCCAATCTTCAAATCTGACCAGTCCCCAAAAAGCAATCATGTTTACAGTCTCCCCTCAACTGTTGAACCGAAGAAGTCAATATCGAATCACACAACGTCTTCAACATTCCAAAATCGAATCATAATGCACCAAATAATATTGGAAGAATAACCTTCTGAAAATGTGAAGAATCCCATGCTAAATTCTGAAAAATAAATAATATGGATCTGAAGAATGGTTTAGCAATGCCAAAAATTTGAACGAAAGATCAAAAATCAGTGTCACATCGCATCGCCAAAAGAATCTTCATCCTTAAAATATTGAAAATCCAAACTCGAATAATAGAATCAGAACCAGATGCAAACAAAAATGAGACATCCAAAATATTCTTGTAACAAATCATTGTAAAGAATACCAAATGAATATGAATCCAAAATTGAAGTCTTGCCCAAGATTTCCACCGAGGATTTGTCAACTCATGAAGTAAAAATCAGACTTCAACCAGCACGACCACTACGGTATAGATAATTAGCCAAGACCAATTATATACCTCCAATACAAACCGTTCTCCTATCCCAGATGTTTTTAAGAATCTAAACTCTAAAAGTCAAAACGAATGCTTAGATGCCCATGATTCTACCCCTATTTTTGATCGACAATGCAATAAAGTTAAAAAATTGTCATGAAAGCAGCCAAGAGAATAGGTCAAATATGTTGAAGCATCGTACGCTCCCCCTTGATGTAAGCATCTACCTGTAAAAACGTGGGTATTATTTTTCGGTCATGGGTAGACTTGGTGATGTATTGCGAACTAAACAAACATTGTAGAATATATATGATAAAACCTACTGCTAAAGAATCGTAATGTTAAACCAAAGTGATGCTTATAACTACAATGCAAACCCGAACTCCCAAAGCATGACTGATGAGTTGAAAGCTCTTTTAAGATCGACAAGATTCTTAACAAATAAAACAGAAAGTAAACCAAAGAACAAACACACAATGAATCAAACGGATGTCGAATGATTAAACAACAACACCTCAGAAGAGCTCGATGAAGAACTTCTACTGTAGAGGCGTGCTAGGGTTACATTACTTTAAAGAAAATATTCAAGAAGCATATCTAATGTGATGCATGCGTGCACCATAAATACTAAACCCTAAAAACAAATACACAGTTGGACAGGCCCAAACTGTGAATACATTGGACTAAGCTAATGAAGCCCAATGGCGCAACCCATAGACTCAACAATCTCCCCTTTTGCACCAATTGAGGCGAGAGATCACTTCGGTTGAGTAATCGTGGTTTTCTTCACAGTCTTGAACAGTTTCGGTATGATGGCAAGAAGAGTTTGACGAAACTTAACATACCACCGAAGCATATCTGAAAACATCGATATCGAGAATATGCTCCAAGCAAGAAGTGGAGGACAGGTGTTTGTCAACAAGAGCGAACACGCATTTTGGACCTTTGCCCCTGGTGAACATGACTGTATGAAACTGTGGGTCGATTTTTCCCTTCATCATCACGTTGATGTCGCTTGCCTTCCCAATTGGCTTGATAGTGGGCTTCTTCTTTAAGGCAGAGGCGATTTCCTGATCCATCTTCGCGACTTAAAGAATATAACACACCAACATTCGCTTGATGTGATCGATGATAGGCTCATACTCTTGTTGATTGGTCAACAAAATATTGATCAGGAGAATCCAGTCATGAGGATTCAAATTTGGCAGATCAGCTAGGGAGATCATATGAACCGAACTGTCTGAGCCTCGGGTCACTTTGAATTTGATAATGATAAACTTCCCTGCTGAAGTGGGTTTCAACACCTTGACTGTTGTGATCTTCTGTTTACTCCAAGTCAGGTATTGCGGTTGAGAGAACACAAGATAGTATTCAATCAAGTCGCGATCAACCTTCGGGTCAGGAGAGGAGATGGAAACTGTTGACTCGAAACAATGAAAGATGAACGCCTTTCAGGTGATTGGCATATCAAATTGAGAATCCTTGGAATTCTCAAGATCGAATGAAAGGACCGGTTCGAGCCAATGTGTGCTTGGAGATTCAATTACCTCCTTCAGAAGTTTTTCCATTGTCCACAGAGGGAACATAGATTTCCTTCGTTCTAATGCATCGTTCGCTTCTTTTTGTTTCCTCTCCGTTTCAGCTTCTTCATTTGCTTTACGAAGCTTTTCCTCAAGCTCTCGATCAGTTCGCTTGATTTTGAGGTCTTCGAATTTGGAAGCTTTTTCTTCTGTTTCAGCCACATCTTCGATTTCAACCTCATCATCATCACCAATTTGCTTCTTTGGTTTGTCCTTCATAATACGCGAAGCTTCATTACCCTTCGGTTCAGCAGTGACTTTTGGTTGGGTGATGGGTTTGCTTTTTGGACGTTGTTGAGATTGATCCTGTCCGACATCTTCTCCCCCTTGTTTTGGAGGGACAACGGTCTTTGAACACCTTTAATCCTCCTTAGAATGTCGAGTGCAGGTCTTAACTTCTCAGCCAAGTGGCCTCGAACCGAGATAGTAAGGACCGAGTCATGTGCGTCCAGAAGATGTAAAAGAATGGAATGCACATCACGACTGCTCGTTTAGACTTAAGTTCATCAATTTCCTTGGTCGCCATCTTGAGTTTCAAGTTCTGAGTTTTAAGCTGAGCAGTTCGACGATCCAGCTCATCCATTATCTTGTTTTCCACAACTAGTTTGGCTTCGAGTTGCGTAAGACGAGCATCAACAGATGTATGAAGCTCGGTGTTGGCAGACTGGATAGCTTCGCGTGCCTCCTCAAAGTGCTTCTTTTCAGCTTGAAGCGAGCTGGTAAGATTATCAACAAAAGCATTCACCGTTTGAGCATTCTTCTGAGCTGCAGCCTGAAGAGAATTAAGAAAAACTTGAGCATCATAAATTAGTTTTTTGACTTTTGCGGTCGCTTGCTTGCAATCTTTGGAGGATTCTTCAACGACAATATAAGCTTTCTGGCATGAGGAAGTGGAAGCATCTATATCTTTGACAGCATTAGAGATGGAAGTGTCACGCTCCTTGAAAAAGGTTGCCAACAGAGCCTTGATTGCGGCTTAAGAGTATGCCCCACTTGGAGTAGAAGAGGAAGAAGAAAGCAATTGGTCAAGCTTGTCATTTAGATCCTTTAAATGCCTGTTCGTGACATGAGCGTCATCACCATCATCATCGGTCTGAACTCGATATGGGCTAAAATAGAGAGAATCAAATTCCATTTCTGCTCTGCCAAGAACAGTGCCAGATTCGGGTGAGGGAGGTGGGGATAGAGGTTTTGAGGTAATTAGGGGTTCAGATTCGAAAGTAGTAGTAGTAGTTGTGGTAACTTTGGTGAATAAAGGGGTAGGAATTGGAATTGAGGTTATAGTTGAAGATGAGATGGGAGGTGGGCACGGAGCAATGGTAATAGGAATCGATTGTGTAGGAGAAGAAGGAGGTTACCTTCATGAGTTGGTGATGGTGGAGGCAAATTACCTCGAAGCGAACTCTCGTGTTAAGAAACGTCATCATCACTAGACTCTGGTTCGGGCTGAGGGTCAGATGGAACGTATTCAGAATCACTTGAAGAAGGAGCCTTCGGCTTGTGTGCCTTCTTTTTTATCTTGCGTTTCTTTGGAGCATAAGGAGCTGCTTATTCAGACTTTCGCTTATTAGGAGTAGAAACTTTAGAGGATTGACCTTCCTTCTCCCCTTTTCATTCAGGCTTCTTCCCTCGTTTTGCTGGTTTATCTGCCACGTCCAGCGAGCTTTGCATTTCGGGAGTAAGTTGCCTTGGTCCTGTAGGAGGTAGCTTATTGTACTCATTTATCACTTTACTTTCACTGGGAACACACCTGTACATGGATTCCGGAACCGAACCAATAAACATAAACTTCGATGGATCAGAAACTATTATCTTCGTCGTGTGGAAGGTAGCAATAGACGACATCAATGAGTCCGCCATTGTTGGAACTTGAAGCTTCTCCATCGCCCATTGAGTAACAAGAGTCCAAAACCTAGCACAAGAGATTTTTGAGTAACGTGAAGTAGAACTGATACTTTGAACCAGTTGAGACCATAAGATTGACCCAAAGTCCATGTTGACCCCATGGTACAGACCGTAGAGAAGGGTCATCAACGCCTTGCTCTCCCCATCAGACCCTGCAACCCTCTTCGATAAACCATTGAAGAGGAGGGTAAAAAGACCATTCCACTGAGGAGGAAGGCATGATTATTGAACTTTGTAACAGTGGTGAGAATATCAGTGTACCCCATATCATAGAACATTGTTAAGAGTTGAGTGGTGGTAATGGAATCAGGGTTGATCATGGATTCGTCGATGGCAATCCTTAGCAACAAACAAAACCTAGTTTTTGAAATCGACGCCTTTTGATTGAAGATCTCAAAGAAAATTCTCTCCTTGACTTTATCGTAGACAACGATTGAGTAGACCTGAGAAAGTAGCGACATGGGAACATACTCCACCTTGGTTAGGGTAACTACAAGTGGTGAATATTTGAGGCATTCAACCACTTGCAGCATGTAGGGATCATACTGGAAAGGTGAGAGATCAATGATGAGTTTTTGATTTGGTTTAATGGTGAGAAAAGAGGACTGGGCACTGTGTTCATGAACAGAAGAGGATTCCGCCATTGTTGAACCTTGAAGAAAAAGAGGAACAATAGAGAGAGAATTTGCCGTATAGTGCTTGAGAGGATTTGTAAGTGGTAAGAGCGTAAAAGGAAGTTGAGAAATCTCCTTATATGATTACCATGACAGATAAAAATCCGGAGTTATGATTGTACGATCCGCTGACGTAACGCCTGAAAAAGTGCGATTTGACAACTGTTACCCCGAAAAGTGTGTCAAGCGTGTCAGGCAGCGTGAGAAGGGAAATGATTCAAATTCACGCGCCTTCAAAATCTTAGCCTTTCATCTTCTTTTGAATATTGAAACGATTCAAATTCCCGTTGAAATGTTGAGTCATCCTTTCTCTTCATATGAAATTGCTCTTCGCTCCCAACATAGTGTACCACTACAGCCAATTGAACCGAACGTTGTATCTAAGAAATAGCAATTAGTACCACGATCAATACTTGTGGAAAATCATAAAGATCTTCGTGTAAGAGTGTGCCAAAGAAAAAGAAATAAAGCAAATAATTTGTGGGATTTAAGTGATGTCAATTAAGACACGAAACTGTGGATGTCGGGCACGAATCTCTTCCTTCAAAGTCAAGAAAGACTTAGAAGTGTCTGTGTGGTTTCCCGTTGAAATACGATTAAATGTTTATTAAGAAACATTGAAAGGCATCTTTTAATTATATGGCTATTAGGGTGGCTTTCGCTTCATTCAAACTACGGAACTTGATATAAGACCGAAAGTTGGATGAAGTACTTGTGAGACCGGTGTAATCTATAAAACAAGTAGGTTTGATCATTTTCAGTGACTTGGTGAGTTTTGTAGAAATCTCAAAAACAAAAATAAACTGGATATTATGGGAAGAAAAGCCTTGGTGTCAGACAATTTCATAAAGATCGCACAAAAATTAAAAAGAGATTTCTTGGTACCTTCCACTAAAGTGGTTTCGTTAATACTTGGGTGAAAACTAGACATTTGATTGTTCACCGTCAATTCGTTATAGGTATTGGATTTTGGGTTTCACTTAGCACGTTGTGAAACGAAGCTAAGATCATTAACACAGATGTTGTGTAACCATAAACCTCAGTGGTAAAGTCTGAGAGTCTCAAGGGTTACGATTAGGAACTGAAGTGTGATGGAGAAAAGTGATAAAGAGGTTAAAGAACCGAAAGTACCTCTACTATATAGTAAGGACCGAGTAGACAACTCTTAACTCAATGTGGGACGAGTAAGGTAGCTCATGACATAAGTGATTTTATCAGCCTGATTGGGAAGAATTGATTTGTATATATCAAATCTGTAAGGCTTCACTTGAAGTCTTTGAGGCTTTGGTCAACACACAGCAGCATGCTTCTAGGGACACTTAGCTAGTACAAAGATAAAGACATTTAAACCTGTCCCAACTCCATCATTTGAATGATCCATGATACCTTTCAGTGATATTTTTGGTATTTCTGATTTTGATAAAAAGCAACAAGAACAACAAAAAAAATATTTTTGGATTTTATGAATTTTTTAAAAAAGAAATAAAAAACATAAAGGAAAATATTTTTGAGTTTTATGAATTTTCTGAAAAAGAAATAAAAACAGAAAGGAAAATATTTTTGAGTTTTATGAATTTTCTGAAAAAGAAATAAAAACAAAAAGGAAAATATTTTTTAATTTTAAGAAAAGAAATGAATTAAAAAAATATACATAGTGTACAAATTATACATCTGAAACTTCACCTAAAAGTAGTGAAGCGAAATGGACCGAGCGTTCGGTTCATTTCGGTTCCCGAAAAATCTGGAGCCGAAATAGACCGAGCGTTCGCTCTATTTCGCTTGTTCAATTTTAATGAGGCGAAAGTAGTTTCGGTACTGATTCAACTTCCATCATTCCTAAGCCTTGGAGTATTTGATTAAAATGTACTTAAGGTAAGGCTTTCCGAATAGCATTTTCTGAGTCACAATAAAGTGGAATTTTCTTCATGTTTAGGCCATAGTCTCTAAGTTGGCTTTGTATCCAAATGACCTGTGAAGTACAAGATGTAGCAGCAATATACTCATCTTCGGCTGTAGAAAGAGACACACATCTTTGCTTCTTGGATTGCCAGCTAACGAGTTTTCCATCAAGGAATTGACACCCGCCAGTTGTGCTCTTTCGGTCTAAACCACATCCTCGAAGATCAGCGTCAGAGAAAGCTTGAACAAAGAAGCCGGATTTCGCCAGGTACCAAAGACCGAGAGATGAGGTTCGCTTAAAATACCGGAAGATATTTTTCACAGCCTGTTGGATATAGTGTCTAAGTCGATAACTATATTTGGTATGTACTTGAACCGACCCGACATGGTCCATTTGGGTTGCACTTCACCCAAACAATTTATGGATAATCGTTTGAGAATAGTATAAGTTATCATTTATTAATATATTATAAGTCTAATATATTAATATAAAATCATATTATTTAATTAGTATTGATATATAATTAATTTAGAATTAATTTAGAGATCAAAAGTATGACTAATTAAGTATGGGCTCTTGTATTTATATAGTGTGGGCTAATGCTTATTTGGAATGGGCTAGGCTTGCATGGAAAGTCCATGGATACTCCATGGAGCATTTACCCACTGATCTCATGGAAATGAAAAGACATGGGTATTAGGGTTTACATGGATGTAACTCTAATCCACCACACTATATAAAGGAGGCTTTGGTTCTTGAAATTGCACTAGTTAATGTGTGTAAACCAAGAGGGCCGATTTCAAGAAGTTTGTGACTATTCTCTCAAGTTTCCAAGTTTGTGGTGATTTGTGACTTCCATTTGAGGCATCCACATTATTGGTGCTAGGCTCTCAAACTCCAAGCAATCAACTACTACTACAAGGTAAGTAATTCTACTAGTTTTATTTGATTCAAGTATCCCATGCCATGCTAGTTAGGATAAGAACCTTGGAAAAATAATTATTTGCATGTATCTTAGTCAAACATAGATCCAAGGTTTCTAGGGTTGCATGTACACCATAGGAGTGTTAGAATGCTCAAAACCCATCAGTGGTATCAGAGCCTGGTTTGTTTATTTGATACTTGATGCAAAAAAAAAAAAAATAAATTGAAAAATCGAGGTTTTGTTCAAAAGCTCGTATCAAAATTTCAAGTTTTGTATATGTGCTTACGATTCTTGAAATTTTAGATATGAACACTCATAAACATATGAGTTTAGAAGATCATATAAATTATGTGCTAATAATTGATTAGATTAATTCTTGATCTTTATGTGTTTTAATGGAGTCCATAACTAGTTCTTTAGTTATGGATAACCAAAAGTCACATTTATAAATAACCATTAAAAGAACACATAGGTTACAAAAACTGAAGAGTCTTCATTTTTAATAACCATTAACTCATAAGTTATGAGAAATAAAAAGTTTTGAAAGTTTACAAAACTTGCCCTTAAGTTTTGGAACGTGTAAAGTCATATTAAAAAGTATAGTTCCAACCCCTAGAATTTTAAAAGTTAAAATTCAACCCTTATACTTTATAATATTATAAGTTTAATAATATTTATATGTATGTATAAGATCGACTCGTCTTACCGCTTGTACGCCTCATTCACGAAGCCGGTCTATAAGGGGAGTATAAGGTTGTTGCCTATAAAATGGCAACTTAATGGGTGTCCACTCTCACCCACCGCTTCCTTGATCGGTGGAGGGTCGTTAGCCGAACGGGTAGGACAAGGACTTATAAATTCTCATTAAAAGTATAATGATAATACTAAAGTAACTAAACTTTATTGAATTCCCAATCTTACTTATTTTAGGAAAATGTGAATAAGGTGCTAATCCATGAAATTACACTTTACACTTTGTTTAAGTCGTTAGTGGAGCGTGTGTGGTTAACCGGCATACTAACTTGAACTTAACAAGGTAGGTAAAGGGTGACTTAATGTTTATCATAGTATCGATGGAGCGTGTGTGGTTAACCGGCACATCGATTGAGGGGTAACACATTAAGGGTACCAAGTAATTTGCAAGGTTACTTCACACCTTGTTTTGTGATCCTCGGCATCCCAGTCACAAAACTTGAAGGGCACACTCGAGATTGAAACATGCCATTGAAGAAAGTTCAATGAATCTCAAAGAATCTAGGAGTTTCTAAACCAATTAAAACCTAATTAAATATTTCGTTTTTCATGGTGGAAATTGGTGAATTGTCATTCACCTACCTTCAAATATCTTATAGCTTAGATTACGGCATCCCTCTTCTAAGTTATAAAATATTGTGTTGGGTCCTAGCCTTAATATTACATTTGGGTGTTTTGTTAAGGACTATCTCTATATCTAATCTAATCTATTCCCTCTTCTTTTCAGATGTCTTCCAATAACAATGCTTCTGGCTCAAACCCAACTAGCTCCTTCTCTCTCATGAATCTTTGTGGGAGAGTCATCTTTGATGGGTCCAACTTTACAGATTGGATCAGAAACATCAGGATGGTCACTCGGTATGAGAACAAAGAATATGTTCTCGACAAGGAGCTGAAGATACCCGAGCCAACTGCTACTCCTGAAGAGCTTGCTGAATATGAGGTACATGAAAGATATGCTACAAAAGTGGCATGCATCATGATGGCCACCATGACAGCCGAGCTCCAAAAGTCCTATGAGGACTATTATCCTTTTGAGATGCACCAGGACTTGATGGACCGCTACCATCAAAGTGCTCGTCAAGAGCGATATGAAATAATCTCCTCCATGATAACAACCCGAATGAAGGATGGTGAACCCATCACGTGCCACATGTAGAAAATGCAAAGGTATGTGGACCGTTTACTGAAGCTGAATGTGAACTTCCCTGAGGAGTTACCAATAGACATCATTTTGCACTCCTTGCCATCGTGTTATGATCAATTCCGCATGACATATCACATGAACAAGGAAGAAGTCACCCTCAGCAAACTTCAAGGACTTTTGTAGACCGCCGAAAGTGGTCTAAAGGGTAAGTCGGTTGTTACTACTCCTACTCCAACTGCGGCCAATGTCTTGGCAATCGGGCATGTCAAAGGGAAGAAGAGAAAGAACCCTTCTAAGGGTACCAAGGGTAAGATCCTTGAAGGCTCCTCTTCAAGCAAAACCAAGAAAGGTTTTGTCACTCCTTTTGCTAACCCTAATGAGGCTGAATGCTTCTATTGCCATGAAAAGTCGCACTGGAAGCGAAACTGCCCAAAGTACCAGCAAGATTTGAAGGATGGGAAAGTAAAACCCAACCATGCAGGTATATACACTATATTGTCTAATAACTCACCTCATTCTAAGTATTGGGTCCTTGATACAGGTTGTGGTATTCACATATGTTGTGATTTGCAGGGACTAAAAAGAAGTGAGAATGTGGAGCAGGGAAAGATAAACTTGATCATGGGAAATAGGAAAGCTTCATCTGTCACCATGATAGGAGTTTATTCCTTAGTGCTAAATAGTGGATTTACATTAGATTTGAATAAATGTTATTATTCGCCAAAAATGGCAAGAAATGTTATTTTCTTTCATGCATTGTATAAACAAGGTTTTACCTTTTATTTTGATAATAATAATGGTAGTATTGATGCTTTCTTTAATAATGTTCTTTATTTTAAAGCATTACCTTGTGATGGCGTGTATGAAACTGTATCTGTTGTAGATAATCTAGGAAATAATGTATTGTGTATTAACTCTTCCACTAGCTTAGATAAAGCATCCTTATGGCATTATCGTCTTGGACATGTAAGCAAGAAACGCATAGGCCAACTCCAAAAGGATGGAGTCTTGGAGTCATTTGACCTAAAGTCAGATGATAGTTGTGAATCTTGTTTGCTTGGTAAAATGACAAAGTCACATTTTACTGGCACTTGTGCTAGGGGTGAAGGTTTGTTGGACCTCATACACACGGATGTGTGTGGACCCTTCAGAACCGCCACAAGAGATGCTAATCGGTTCTATGTGACTTTTACTGATGATTTTAGTAGATATGGATATGTCTACCTAATCAAGCATAAGTCAGAAACCTTTGAGAAATTCAAAGAGTTTAAGCAAGAAGTGGAGAATCAGTTGGGCAGGAACATTAAGATGCTTCGATCCGATCGTGGTGGTGAGTATCTTAGTACTGAGTTCCTTGACTATCTTAAGGAATGTGGGATTGTCTCACAGTTGACACCTCCTAGGACACCACAGTTGAATGGTGTAGCTGAGAGGCGCAATCAGACCTTGTTGGACATGGTTCGTTCCATGATGAGTCGAGCTTTGCTACCAATCTCATTTTGGGGGTATGCCTTAGAGACTGCCGCCCATATCCTTAATCTAGTCCCTACAAATAAGGTTGCCAAAACACCTCACGAGGTGTGGACTGGAAAAGTCCCCAATCTAGACCACATCAAGATTTGGGGTTACGAGGCTTTCGTGAGACGCAAGACACTCACGATAAGCTCGAACCCCGAAGCGAAAGGTGTATTTTCATCGGCTACCCACAGAAATCCTTTGGTTACATCTTCTACAGACCCAGTGATAATGTGGTCTTTGTAGCAAGAAGAGGATTCTTTCGAGAGAGAGAATTCATGAGCCAAGGAGACAGTGGGAGGCAAATTGACCTTGAGGAAATTCAAGAGTCAAGTGGTGAAGGAACCTCAAACCCTAGCCCTCAACCTGAGGAGGAAACTCTTGTTGAGCCGACTGAAGAATCTATACCTCTGAGGCGTTCCACCAGAGTTAGGAATGCACCTGAGCATTATTATGGTTTTCATATTACTGCAGAAGGTGAGACACTTATCAGTTATAACACACTGGTAAATCTGGATAAGCCTAACAGCTACAGGGAAGCCATGGCAGGCCCTGAGGCTGCTAAATGGAAAGAGGCTATGGATAGCGAGATACAGTCCATGTATGACAATCAAGTTTGGAACTTGGTTGACAATGTACCTGATCGTAAGATAGTTGGGTGCAAATGGATCTTCAAGAAGAAGACCGACATGGATGGTAATGTACACACTTATAAGGCACGACTGGTTGCAAAGGGTTATTCTCAAACTCCGGGAGTTGATTATGATGAGACCTTTTCACCAGTGGCCAAGATTAAGAGTCTATTAGGGTTCTGTTAGCCATTGCTGCATTTCATGATTATGAAATATGGCAAATGGATGTCAAAACCGCTTTCCTTAATGGAAACTTGGCTGAAGATGTTTACATGGTTCAGCGAGAGGGTTTTGTCAGTACAGAGTACCCCAGTAGAGTGTGTAAGCTCGAGAAATCCATTTATGGATTAAAACATGCACCTCGCAGATGGAATCTTTGCTTTGATGAGAAAGTCAAAGAATTTGGCTTTTCAAGGAGTGAAGATGAATCTTGTGTCTATATCAAGGCTAGTGGGAGTATAGTCAGCTTTTTGGTACTGTATGTGGATGACATACTACTCATAGGAAATGACATACCAACCCGGCAGGAAGTAAAGTCCTGGCTTGGGAAGTGTTTCGCTATGAAGGACCTTGGAGAAGCTGCCTATATCCCAGGGATAAGGATTTTGAGAAACAGGAGTAAAAGACTAATTGGACGTAGTCAAAGCACCTATGTGGACAAAGTGTTGAAAAGGTTCAACATGCATAACTCCAAGAAAGGAGAGTTACCCATCCAGAGTTACGCCAGATTGAGTAAGACACAAAGCCCTAGTACTGATGCTGAGATAGCAGAAATGAGTCGAATACCTTATGCTTCAGTTGTAGGATCGATCATGTATGCTATGACGTGTACTCGACCTGATGTAGCCTTTGCTTTGAGCATGGTTAGCAGGTATCAGGGGAACCCTGGCAAGGCACACTGGACTGCGGTAAAGAATATCCTCAAGTACCTACGGAGGACTAAGGACTGGGTCCTTACCGTCGGTGGCAGTGAGGACTTGAGAGTTGTAGGGTACAGTGATTCTAGCTTTCAGACTGACAGGGATAATTTCGGCTCTCAGTCGGGCTGGGTCTTTACTCTAAACGGAGGGGCAATTACTTGGAAAAGTTCCAAGAAGGAGACAGTGGCTGATTCCACTTGTGAATCACAGTATATAGCAGCAAGCGAGGCAGCAAAGGAGGCTATATGGCTAAAGAACTTCATCAGAGACCTTGGAGTTGTACCAGCTATAAAGGAGCCAATGGAGATTTTCTGTGACAGCAATAGTGCGGTTGCCTTAGCCAAGGAACCAATAGATCATGGGAGATCTAGACACATTGATAGAAAATATCACTTCATCAGACATCGAATAGAAGGAGGAATCCTCGTGGCAAAGAGGGTATCATCGGATGAATACCCAGCAGATCCCCTCACAAAGGGACTGACTCGGTCTAAGCATCTCCAGCATGCTCGGAGCATAGGGCTGAAGGATGATATTAGTTTTAGTAGTTTGATAATCTTGAAATTTGTAAAAAGTAATTGACATTTGATGATAAATAAAAGCTGTTATTTATGAGTAAAGTGTTGCTATCTCTTGTCAATCGTTTACTATTATTTCTTTTTGCATGGTTTGACTTCCAGAATAATTATGTTATGGTTTATATCATATTATTCAAACTCTCCACAGTCGGTCATATGTTGGAAGTAGATATGAATCAAGACTGTCATGGGTTGGCTTGTAGAGGTCTAAGATGTTAGACAAAGAGGGGCTACAACACTCATGAGTGCTCATAAGTTCTGAGTATTGGATTCAACCCACGCTCACTTGTATCACTTCATGGAATTTATCTCGAGTGATCGTGAGACGGTAATATCATATAAGTCTTCAAACCTAGAGATATGATTTGTTGCCTATGAGTTGGTTATACATTGATTGCACGAAAACGCATTGGTAACTCGATGTTATAAACCGTGCCTTTGTGTGTAGTTCAACAGTAGAGCAAACATATGAGTCGAAGTTTATCTGTTCCTTCTAGGATTAGAAGCGATATCTGGGCCCCTCGATGATTTTGTTTTGACCTATGTACCGGGCCCGGTCATAACTAAATTGATGTGTTCAGTTAAGTTCTATGTCAAACAAATCGGAAATCGGGAAACAAATACTGGACAATAAGCAAGACCATGTTCCATGTATTTGTCCGGCTGATATCTAGAACAGAGGATTATATGATCACTTATCTAAAATGGCGCTTCATAGTTCAACAGAGTTTAAAGAGCTACGATTGCTAATCGGTTCCTGAAGTCATACTTGCAACTATAGTTATTAGACTTATCCAAGTGGGAGACTGTTGGATATAGTGTCTAAGTCCATAACTATATTTGGTATGTACTTGACCCGACCCGACATGGTCCATTTGGGTTGTAGTTCACCCGAACAATTTATGGATAATCGTTTGAGAATAGTATAAGTTATCATTTATTAATATATTATAAGTCCTAATATATTAATATAAAATCATATTATTTAATTAGTATTGATCTATGATTAATTTAGAATTAATTTAGAGATCAAAAGAATGACTAATTAAATATGGGCTCTTGTATTTATATAGTGTGGGATAATGCTTATTTGGAGCGGGCTAGGCTTGCATGGAAAGTCCATGGATACTCCATGGAGCTTTAACCCGTGGATCTCATGGAAATGAAAAGACATGGGTATTAGGGTTTACATGGATGTAACCCTAATCCACCACACTATATAAAGGAGGCTTTGGTTCTTGAAATTGCACTAGTTAATGTGTGTAAACCAAGAGGGCCGATTTCAAGAAGTTTGTGACTATTCTCTCAAGTTTCCAAGTTTGTGGTGATTTGTGACTTCCATTTGAGGCATCCACATTATTGGTGCTAGGCTCTCAAACTCCAAGCAATCAACTACTACTACAAGGTAAGTAATTCTACTAGTTTTATTTGATTCAAGTATCCCATGCCATGCTAGTTAGGATAAGAACCTTGGAAAAATAATTATTTGCATGTATCTTAGTCAAACATAGATCCAAGGTTTCTAGGGTTGCATGTACACCATAGGAGTGTTAGAATGCTCAAAACCCATCACAGCCACCATATGAGGTTCTCGTGGATTAGCTTGGAACCTGGCCCAATAGCAGACAGAAAACATGATATCTGGTCTACTAGCTGTTAGATACATAAGAGACCCAATCATTTGACGATAGAGAGTCATATCAGCAGCCGGTTTCTCCAGAGATGGTGTTAGCTTTGTTCCGAATGCCATTGGAACCTTAACTTTAGAATCTCCCAACATACCGAACTTCGCCAGTAGTGTCTTAGTATAAGCCTCCTGATTGATGAATATGCCTTCGGGTCCCTTTCTTATCTTCAGTCCAAGGAAAAAGGTAATCGGACCCATTGAGCTCATCTCAAATTTAGTCTCCATCAACTTCCGGAATTCAGCTGTTAAGCTATGATTCGTGGAACCGAAGATGATGTCATCGACATAAATTTGGACAATCATTAGATGTTCTCCCTCTTTCTTGCGAAAGAAGGTTGGGTCAACCGAACTTTGTTTGAGTTTAGAGATTTTCAGAAAACGAGTTAATGTTTCATACCAGGCTCCCGGGGCGTGCTTCAGACCGTAAACTGCCTTGTCAAGGATGTAGCAATGATTGGAAAACTTTTCGTTCACAAACCCAGGAGGTTGCTCGACATATACTGTCTCTTCCAGTTCTCTATTCAAGAACGCACATTTGACGTCCATTTGAAAAACTTTAAAATTCTTGTGAGCAGTGTATGCCAGAAAGATCCGAACGGATTCTAACCTTGCTATAGGAGCGAAGGTTTCTTCGTAATCTATACCTTCTTCCTGACAATATCCCTTAACAACCAGCCTTGCATTGTTGCAAATTACATCCCCTTCTTTATCCATCTTGTTCCTGAATACCCATTTCAATCCAACCACAAATGCATCCTTTGGTGTGGGAATCAGTCTCCAGACTCGATTTCGCTCAAAGTCATTGAGTTCGTCTTGCATGGCCTGTACCCAATTGGAGTGATCAAGTGCAGTATTCACTATTTTCGGCTCAATCTTGGAAACAAATGAATTAAACATGCATAATTCTACTTGAGAGAATAAAGCAGTTTGCTTCGCTTTCAGTTGAGAACGTGTGAGAACTCCCATAGATGATTCGCCAATTACTTGAGTTTTTGGATGATCGCGTGTCCACTTTACGAGTGGAGGATAATCTGGATCATAAGCAGGATCCAATTCAGCATTTATTTCTTCTTTGAATTCTGATTGAGAATCTTCGCCATTTGTGTTGTTATTCTCCCCCTCGAACGACGAAACAATCTCAACATCCGGTTCAGAATTCTCCCCCTCGATTGGACATGGGTCATTGTTGGAGATGGGTTCTCCCCCTGGAAGAGTAAGTCAGGTCGCCTTGGTGTAGATGAACTCTCCCCCTGGAATGTAGAACATCTATGAGTAGGATCGCTCGAGCTTTGAGGTTCGCCTTGATCTTAAGGTTCGCTTGAGCTTTGAGGTTCGCTTTGATCTTGAGGTTCGCTTGAGCTTTGAAGTTCGCTTTCCATGTCTTGTGCCACTTTGTTTATTATCTCCTTCAGCTTGTCAACTTTATTATCTGCTGCCTTTGCTTCAGCCTTCAGAGAGAATGGACTTCTCCGGTTCATCAAAGAGCATTATGTACTCTTCAAATAGATTTGATATTGGAACTGTGACTTGACCTTTTTGTAAAAAGATCTCCCTCATTGGATTTTCGCTTGATTGAAGTTTCTTCACGTAACTATCATCGAATGTGACATAATAGGTTTCTTCAATCTTCATTGATTATCTGTTCAAAACCCTATATGCCTTGGAGGTCAGAGAGTAGCCAAGAAAGATCCATTCATCTGCCTTCACATCAAACTTGTTTCGGTTCTCTTTAGAATTGAAGATGAAGCACCTAGAACCGAAGACATGGAAGAATTTCACATTAGGCTTGCGATTATTCAAAATTTCATACGATGTGATTGAAAATAGCTTATTGAGGAAGGTTCGGTTCTGGGTATAGCAGGCAGCTGCAATTGCATCAGCCCAGAAGTATAGAGGTAGGGAAGCGAAACTGAGCATGGTTTGGGCCGCGTCACACAACGAACGGTTTTGCCTTTCAACTATGCCATTTTCTTGTGGAGTATAGGGAGCAGAGAAGTTGTGAGACACTCCCTTTTCAGTGAGAAATTCTTCAAACTCTTGGTTTTTGAATTCCAGCCCATTGTCACTTCGGACATTTCTAACCACCTTTCGTAGTTGAAGCTCCACTTGCTTAATAAAGTTCTTGAGCTTTGGAGTCACCTCTAATTTCTGTTTAAGAAAGAAAACCCAGGTGAAGCGTGAAAAGTCATCAACTATAACGAGAATGTACTTATTACCACCAATGCTTTCTATGGCCGAAGGTCCACATAGATCGATGTGAAGAAGCTCAAGAGGTTCGATGATCTTTGTGTTGAAAATTGTGGGATGACTCTTTCGGCTTTGCTTTCCCATTTCACAATCAGCACACAAATGTTCCTTGTCAAACTTTAGAAGTGGCAGTCCTCGCACATGATCACCAAGAACTAACTTGTTGATGTCTTTGAAGTTAAGGTGCAAAAGTCGTCGATGCCACAGCCAGCTTTCATCAGAATGAGCTTTCGTTAGGAGACATACATCAGGCTTTCCACGTATCGGGTTCAGATTTAATGGATACATTTCGCCTTTACGCTGTGACTTCAGCAGAAACCGTCTTAGTTTTCTTCTCGATGATCTCAGATCTTTCATCATCAAATGAGACCTTCAAGCCAGTCCCTACAACTAATTGTGAGGCACTGATGAGGTTGTGTTGCAATCCTTCCACGTATGCCACCTTTCGAATCGAGAAATATCCGTTTGTGATCATTCCATAGCCTTTTATTGTGTCATATGAGTTGTTACCGTATTTGACACACCCACGATCTTTTAGAGCCCGAAACTCCCTCAGCTCTTCCCTTCATCCTGTCATGTGACGTGACCAGCCACTATCTATGTACCATTCGTCGTCGAACTACTCGTCACTGATAACCTGCAAAAATCAAGCAAATTTTGGAACCCAAAGTTGCTTGGGTCCATGTGAGCCTTTTACAGAACAGGGAATATCAATTGAAAGATCAACCATATAAGTTCTTTTTATTAGAGTGGTTTCATCTTTCCTTTTGATGGTAAAGACCTTGAGTTTGTTTAAATCAGGTTGAGGATTTTTATTTTGATTCTTAGCAGACTTGTTTTCGTGTTTCCTAGGGTTGGCTGACGTCTTCTTTGTTTGCATTTTGTCTTCAGAGACGAGCTTCCCTTTTCCCTTGCTATCCTTGACATCCTTGTGAGGATTCTACTTTGGTCTAGAATGAGGAGGATGGGATTTACGACCGAAACTTGTGTTTCGGTTCTGATCAATATTAGTTTTGGGACCGAAACTAGCCTTTCGGTTCTTTTCGATGCAAGATTTGGGACCGAAACTGGTCTTTCGGTTGGCTTGACTGCAGGATTGGCAGTGAGTGCATGGATCAGAATTATCCTTTGATCCTGCTTTTGCCTTGAGATTTGATGCCTTTTCTGTGCGAACATAATTGGAGTTTTGGGAGTTCCAAAACTGCTTCCTTTCATTGTGATTCTTTTGATATCTTCTGTTTTGCTGGCGTTTTTATTCAACAAGCTGCTTTTGAGACTAGTGTATGTTTGCCCTTGGCTTCGGTCTCTCAGCATGAGTTTCACTCTTCAATGAAGAGGTTTCGCTTGCAGCCTTCATAGGTTCGCTTGGAATTTCTTTCGTACCACTTGTGCTCGGTACAGCAAAGCTTGTTGGCTCATTGAGTGGTTCTGCCACATATCTGCCTTTAACCCTCCATGAGGTTCTCTCTGATAAACCGACAGTCTCATCTGCATTGTCGATTGGAGCGGACCAGAAATGATCATCACAGCCACCAACGTTGTCTTCATTTACTATGGCTGTACGTTCGGCTGTGTGTTTCTGAGTAACTCATGTGGTGGTATATACTTGATTTGGTACTGTTTGTACTTTTTGATAAACCACTGCCTTCGGTTTCAGAACTTTGGATTTATCTTGGGATATTCGAGCGAACTCAACTGAATTTTCAGATATAAGACATTTGGTAGGTTCGGTTTTGACAAATTCTGAGTAGTGAACCACAACCTCTGCGGAAATTTCACTCATATCACTGTCCTCGTCAAATTCAGAAGTGTTTTCAACGTTTATTTTGTTTTCTGAACTTAACTTGGCATTCAATGAGTCAAACTTATGCATGGTTTTGGTCTTTAATTTCAATTTATCATTTTCGTCCAAAAGGTTTTTAAGCATGTCCTTATGGTCTTTGGACTTAATAAAGGACTCGATTTTATCCAGACCGAACCTGTAAGCATAAGAAATTTCATTTGAAGAGACAATTGATTCACATTTATAACCATCAATATCGACTTCGTCCTCCTTTAATTCCAGGAAGGGCAAAATCATTTTGTGAATCTTTTAGCCGATTTCACAGTCTAAATGCAATTGAGTGATATTAGTATATAAACGTTTACCAATTAAGCAAAAAAAATTCTTTGTTTCAAAAGTTTCAAGTTATCACGTTGCAAATGAATAACTTCATATCTCGCCCTAACTAACTCCACCTCCTTCTGCTCTATCCAAATTCTTCTTTCCTCACTCTTTGAAGACACCCTGCTGATTTGATCAGTTAGGTTAGAATTTTATAGGCGATTTTGTTTTAGACTACCACTTAAACTAGAAACCTTGAATTTTAAATCATTTAATTCCTTTTCATAGTTATTAACTGCTATTTTCAGAGACTCGAGGATAGATTGTACCTTCTTGATCAACTTATCACATTCGTTGATCTGTTCTCCTATTGGTTTGGCTGCGAAGCACTTGTCTTCTCTTTCCTTCGCTTCCTTACCTTCTCCTTCGATTGTATAGCCTCTCATCTGTGACACTCCAGCAGTCACCATCAAACATCTTCCACCAAGCTCAGAGTTTCCTCCCTTCGCCACAAAAGTTCTGCCATGTGAGGGCTTGCGAACTTCTTCATCTTCAGAGTCTGTAGACCAGACTTCTACACCACTGAACTCATCATCAGCAATGTTTCCCTGCACAATCAAAGCATTCATAGTATTGTTAGTTGTTTTCTTCTTCTTTATTTCCTCCAGCTTGCGTGAATAGTATGCTTCAACGTCTTCTCCATCCTTCTTCTCAGCCAACTTTCTCAACATGCAATCTTTGGCAAAGTGATTTTTGACGTGGCAGAAATTACAATCATATCTGGAGTCACCAACAACCTTGTTCTCCTTCTTCGCTTATTCATGCTGAGGAGCGCTTTTAGATTCCTCTTTCTCCTTTTCGGAGTTGTAGCTACCCTGCCAGTTTCGGTTCTTAGTGGTAGGGAACTTTTTGCGAGCAAACTTTTTGGGATTGGAGACCATTAAAGCATATTCATCATTCATCAGATCACATTCAGAGAGATCCAACTCTTCTTCTTCTTCATCCACATTCTTTCCTTTGGAAAGAAGAGCCAACGATCCCATGCTAGAGACCACGTTTGTTTCCTTAGTCACAACGCTTTCTTGTGATTTCAGTATTCCCACAAGTTTCGCCAACGAATAGGATTTGAACTGTTCATGGGCTTTTACATTCGAAACCACCGCCATCCATTCAGGTCTTAGGCCATTCATAAAGGTGACCTTCTGCTCAATTACTTCTCTTCCAATTCCATGCGTGATCATTTTGCTGAGGAGATGATTGAATCGATTAAAGGCCTGGATAAGTTTTTCTTCAGGCTTCTTCCTGAAATCACCGAACTCAGAGAGAAAAAGAGTTTGTATTGAGTGCTCTAAATCTTCATATGTGAAATAAAGCTCTTTAAGTCTATCCCAGATTTGTTTCGCTGTTGTGCATGTACTAACCAGACGAAAGGTATCTGATTGCACTGCAAATCTGATCATCCTCGTAGCTTTAATGTTGCAAAGCAGCTTGTCCTTCTCGTCTTTAGCAACATCTTTCACGTCAATCATCAGCTGGTTGTACTCCTTTTGAGTCTTGATGACTCTTCTGGTTCCAGTATGAGAAAAAGTACCCACTGTCATCGCTTCCCAGATTAGATAACCATTGTCTTCCGAACAAAGAACGTAGTCTTCAAAGGGTTGGTTTGTGAATCATCGAGAGACATGACGACCTGTTTAGATTGTTTGTCAAGAATCAGACTTGTAAAGATTAAATAGGGTAATATTGAGATCTATGAACAACTTCAATGAAGGAATGAGGGCTCAACAGATTCAATAAAAGCGGAAACCCAAAGAAAATTCTTCAAACAGAAGAGATGAGTATGATTTACACAGCCTCCTACTCTGATACCAATTGATGAGTTGAAAACTCTTTTAAGATCGACAAGATTCTTAACAAATAAAACAGAAAGTAAACCAAAGAACAAACACACATTGAATCAAACGGATGTCGAATGATTAAACCAACAACACCTCAGAAGAGCTCGATGAAGTACTTCTACTGTAGAAGCGTGCTAGGGTTACAGTACTTTTAAAGAAAATATTCAAGAAGTGTATCTAATGTGATGCATGCATGCAGCATAAATACTAAACCCTAAAATCAAATACACGGTTGGACAGGCCCAAACCGTGAATACATTGGACTAAACTAATGAAGCCCAATGGCGCAACCCATAGACTAAACAATGACCATTGACTCGTCTATCAAGGTTAAAATGAATTGGTCTAGACCTCTAATCTGAAGATCGGTGATCTGAGTGATGGTCCGAGAGCTTATGCAAGCAGTTCGAAGGAACTAAAAATGCAAACCTCGGAAAGATCCAAACATCGGAAAACGTTGTTGATCGGACAAGTTCCCAATTGAAAATGTGCGGTTCTAAATCTCTGAAACATACAAATCAGAGCCTACAAATGCATGTTGCTCACCAGAAGGAAGAACAAACAAATAATACTCTTTGAAATAATTGTGACTTCGCTCGAAATCAGCAAGAAGAATGAAGCCTTGAAGCATGAGGCTAAAATTGGTTTTAAAAAAATTGTTTTAAAAAAATAATAATGGTTTTCTTAAATAATTGGGTAAATATAAAACATGAATGAATTGGTCTTTAAAAAAATAAACATTTCAAACAAATGTTAAAAAATAAACAAATAAAATTGGTTTAAAAATTGTTGGAAAAGATGGAATCTCAGAAATTCTTTGAACTGAGATTGCGGATTTGGTTTGAGGTGAATCCACGATTAGATCCGAAATGAGGCAAAGGTGGGTTCAATGGACAAAAAAATGGGTCGATCTGCCGGGTTAATTCTTGGAAGTCAGATTTAGTAAGAGAACTGATGGATCAAGTTAAATCCGAGAGAAACGGTTTTGGTCAGATTGTGAATCTGATGAAGGGTAGTTACGATATGACTATATGAGAGAGGCTTTGAACAAGGTTATTCGGATGTATATGGCATTAAATGAAAACTCGTACAAGTGTGATGAATCCGAAAATGGATGATTTTGATTCAAAATGGATTCAAGTAGAAAAGAACAAGTCTTGGAAAATAGTGCGCACATGCCGAAAAAAACAAGAAAGAACAGTGGGGAAAAGGCTTCTGGTCTGCAGTGAAAGCTGTTGGCAGTAGAAAAAAATGTGTCACAAACTATCTAGATTCATGTACCACACATGCTGGATATTTAGTGTAATTTTGATTGTCTCCCATATATCGACAACAATATCAAGAGTTGGTTGTCTACCAAAGCATGGACTCCTTTTAATGCTCTAGTTTGACTTTCACTTGCAGCAAACCAATGTTGGACCAACTGTCAATCTGACTTTTCAAGCCACGACTTTTCCATTTTCCACATTATTGTCGGTATATAAACTAGTTTTTGCCAAAAATAAATATATATTGTATTTAAGGAAAACAAACACATGCATTCAAACATTGTATCACCAACTGAATTAACCTGTACATTCGGAAATAAGTACCCAAACACACTAAAATCCATATTGTCCAAAATTGATTCCCTCTGTTGAATCTTTTATCCCACAACCACACTTTTTTTTCTTTTTGAAAACACCTTTTATTATCCGATAAAAAGATGAGACACCACCATTTTCAAACAAGAGCTTCAACAAAAAATAATTTTCTTTTTAACTCAGATTTAACAACAGCAAAATGCATATGAACAGAACAACGTAATTTTTATTTTCAAGCAACATCCCCAACAAAAACAATAAAGAACTCACAAAAGATTTTTCAGTTATGAAGGCTGAGAAAGTATACAAGAATAATGAAAATATTCAAGATAGTAAACCAATAGGGATCGTTCTTTTGAAATAACTAGTTAGACCTTCACATTCAATCTCTAATACCACTTGTAGGTTCCTATTTTTCGATTGGATTGGTGCGGAAAGATAATATCATGAAGATAAATGTATATGAATATGATGAACAAAAAATGTGAGTAAAGTGTGATGAATAGATAGAGAGAAATAACATATTACATGAAGAACACTCATGGCTATGTAGAAATCTCTAGCCAACTCTCTCTCATCCAAATTCTGCATGGGCGATTTCATATTATAAATTGCCACACACCTCGACTTTATATACTAGTGGAGGGAATATGTTCTAATACAAGGAATATTCTAACCTAATAAGTCACTCATCATTGTATAGCATTTCATGATCCAACAAATTGCTTGAAGCAATTGTTGGTCCGATGTGTTTGATGGTGGAAGTCGAACCAACTCCTTTTGTTCGCTTCTAGGAAACTCCAGATTTTTCCATTGTAATAGCCAAGATTTGAAAAACTTGCTCGAAAAGACATGAAGATCATCGACTGAGTTTGGAAAGCATAAATCTTTCTCGGAGAAGAAAAGGGGTTTTATACTTTCGGATTTCGAAGTGTAATTCAAACATATTTATCTTTTTCCAATAGCGAAAATTAAGGGTTATTATCCGTTTTATTTTTTTTAAATGAAATGTAATTTTGGAAAAGACGGGCATTAAATGTGGACATGGGCGTATATATAAATCTTTCTCGGAGAAGAAAAGGGGTTTTATACTTTCGGATTTCGAAGTGTAATTCAAACAAATTTATCTTTTTCCAATAGCGAAAATTAAGGGTTATTATCCGTTTTATTTTTTTAAATGAAATGTAATTTTGGAAAAGACGGGCATTAAATGTGGACATGGGCGTATATAATAATCCTGATGATTTAGTCTAAAAACTTTAGGGAATGGAGCGAAAACCGTCTAACGGTTGATAAACACATTGTCTTATCACAAACGAGTTGGCGAAAGTTTGTGAAAAGATTTTTTATTGAAAAGACAAATCTCCTTATTTTATTAAAAGAACACAACACGTGTTCATGAAAGTTTTTGAAAAGATACTAGATGTTACAACCGTCAAAATTCATGTCGGTTCTAGACTTGAATAAACTTACTTGCACATATAGGCACGACACATGTTAGCTTTAGTAGCTAGAAGCTAATTTATAGCCTACTAGAAATTTGGAAACAAGTAGAATCGAATGATAGTGTACTTAGATTTCACATTGATATGTGAATTCTAAACTACTTTAACAATAACAACTATCAAAATTCAGGTCATTCATTGACGTGAGCATCTTTCTACACTCATGTTTACACATCATGCACTTGACCTAAAAGTAGAAATTAGGTCAGAGTCTCATAGGAACTTAAGTCAAAGTTGAAACTACGACTAGTATACTTGATTCCTCAATTTCACTTAAATCTCGGAACCACCACATAGAAATGCCAATAAACCGACAAAAATGAATTACAAACATTCCTTATAACTAAAAAAGAGTTACAAGACTCAAAACTAATTTGATTTCTAAAAAATTCAATCTATCTTGATATCCAAAGATTTACAAACTCCTTAAAACCTTAAAAGTCATAAAAACTTAAATTTATGAAATTTTATATTAAAATCCCATAGAATTTTTTTTAAACACTATAATATCAAATTAATATATTTAAAATGTGGAAAATCAATCAAAGAAATTAATTTAATTCATTAACATTAACTTTACATTATAAGCTAAAAATCCAAGAGTTATGAACAAAGTTTATATAAAATACACATTTTATATAAATTGAAAGAAATTTTATAAAAATTAAGGAATTAATACAAAATAAATAAATAAAGTAAAATTAAATCTCCTCTCTCCACTTAAAAATCGGCCTCATCGCTCCCAAGACCACTCTTCCCCAAAACTCAATCATTTCACTCACTTATTCACTCTACCCCTCTACTTCTCTCTCTAAATTTATCTCTTCCTTCTCTCTAAAGGAAATCCGATGGTAGAAGCAACTTCTATAGGAGAGATATTTCCAGTACATTACTCATATGTTAGCACACATCTTTGTATTTTGGTGACATATTTTAGTGGAGAGAAACCCCAAAGAGATGACAAGAGAGATTGGGTATCCAGAGAGATGAAATCTTTCTTTTCTCTCTTTTCTTCTCTCTAAAACCCCCATTCTTTACCTCTATGAATGAGCTTCAAAACCCACGAAATTTCTAGAAAATATCCCTCATTTTACTCAAAAATCTTCATCATTTGAAGTTGATATTCAAGGTAAAATTAAATTCTTTATATTTTCTTTACTTTTCTTTCAAAAATTTCATGTTTTCTTGCAATTTTTCTCCCTCTTCTACACTTTTCTTTGAGATTATTCACATGCATGTTCATGCATGTCGAGTTTGATGATGATGGTTGTAGGATTTCACCCAGAAACAACATGCATGTTGTTAGGAGGTGAAATCCAATGATCAAAACCTAAATCAAATCCATCAACTTGAGTTTTACAAGTTTTAAAGATCCAAAACAACATACATTCAAGTTTTTCATTTAGAAACATCATTTTAAACAAAATAAGTTCACTCATGGTCTTCAAATCGTAATGCATGTTATGAACATCAAGCTTAAAGGTTTGATGATCAAAGTACATTGTTAAGAATGCTTAGAAAGGATTTAGTCATAAATAAATATCTAAAACTCTTTTTCTCCCCAAATCCAGTTTTTCCCCGAATCCTACCAACAAAATGAGAAGTTCTGAAAATGTTTAAAAAAATAATTCATTTTTCTCGAATTATTATAATTATTGGAAGAAAATAAAGAAATAATTCATATAAAATACTTTTATTTGTCAATAAATTCTGGTAAATTTTGAATATCACATTTTAATTGAACAAAGACTTTTAATGACTTTGTCTGCATTTCTAAGGTTGTTTACTGTTGATTTCTAATTTATTTTTGTTGAAGAGAAATAAATAGTCAAATACAGTTATGAACGTCCAAAACCATATTTCATAATTTGCACATCTTCTAGAAATCATAAAGACTCCATCAAATATATTTCAGATTTTTCCAAGACCATTACTTATTTTTCCCGATTTAATGAATGTTTAAGGGATTAAATTGATGAAAAGTAGCTACACTTATCCAAAAATTATGAAACGTCATCAGAATATCTTTTATTACATATTAATCGTAAATAAAAAGTTTAGTGAATTTTACCTAGTGTTTAATAGTTTTTCACGAATTAATGCTTTTTAAATGAATAAAACAAAGAAAAATAGTTTAACTACTTGAAAACCAACTTTGATATGTTTTAGCTTATATATGTTAAATAACAGTGGAAAAAAATGTTTGGAGAATTTTATAAACTGATCCTTGTTTATTTCAATTTTTGCTATAATAAATACACAAAAGTCATACAATCATGTTAATCTCTTTAAAAACCAAGTTTTATATTTTTCGCAGATTATATATGATGAATTTCAGTGTTACAAAATATTTGGAGAATTTTCTTAACTGTTTGCTATTTTTCATGAATTTGTGTTGATTTGAGTAATTAAATAAAGGAAAAATAGTTAGACAAATCAAAATTTTAAGAAAATTTATTTTAATATATTTGCCTTCCGTTAAAACTCAAATACAAAGTTTGGAAAATTTTATAACTTATTTGACTTAGTTTTGAATATTTAACCATTTGAAACATCTTCCAAAATGTTATAGTTACACTTCAATTGACATTGCCAAAAAGAGTATTTTTCACTTAAATTTGTTATTTAACAAATTAATCCATGGGAATCTGAATTTATAAGAAAAATGTTTGTAACTTATACAAAACCTAATTTTGACATAATATAGGCATAATTCTAATGTAGAAATTAAGTATACTAGTGTTAGATTTTCGACTAGAGACTTACTAGTGTGTAACCTTATCGTATGGAATCGGTAGTAGGACGTGAGGGAAGTTATCGCAAGGCATTACAAATACCTTCACGCATCATTCTGAGTATTCACGCCTCCCCCTATTTTCGGTTTTGAAATGTTTTGGGGTGGAAAAGCATGTCCTAAACTATTTATGTTCATTGTATTTATTTTGACTCGTATAAACTTGGTTGCTATATTTTGCATGTATGTGTATGTGACTTTAATATATGAGGACTATATCGCGGTTAAGTCCCTGGAAACATTCGACACAACTCATTAACTCTTTTGAGCCCGTGGTCATTATGGATAACGCTATTAGGAGGTAGACAACTCCTCACTCGTATGATTCGCTTGAGTACATTTTACCATATTTTATACACTATGTGTGCGATACACATAGTATTCAATAGGGCACAATTCGGTCATTGAGCTTGGGTTGTGTACTCATGAATGAAATCTTTATGCACATACAAAACTTGTATACTCATTTTAGCAGTTAAACTTTTATACTCATTTTAGCAACGAAACTTGTATACGTATTTTAGCAGTGAAACTTGTATACTCATTTTAGCAATGAAACTTGTATACTCATTTTTGCAATCAAACTTGTATACTCATTTTAGCAACGAAACTTGTATATTCATTTTTGCAGTGAAACTTGTATACTTATTTTAGCAACGAAAGTTGTATACTTATTTTAGCAACGAAACTTGTTTACTCGTTTTAGCAACGAACTATATTTCCCATGAGAATATGAACTTAGCATCTCATTTTGGCAACATACTTTATTTCTCATGATGACAACGAACTTTGTTTATGCAAACTTATTTACTCATTTTATCAATGTACTTTTATTTATGGAAACTTCTATCAAAAACTTTGATTACGTTTCATGAAACCAATATTTGTGTAAACCTATGAACTCACCAACTATTTTTATAGTTAACGCTCGTTTTACATGCTTTTTCAGGAATCTTCTAGTAAGAGGCACCTAAGGACACATCACTTGTAGAAGCATTCACACGTGTTGTATTTTAAATACATTGTAATTTCTTTTAAAAAGTTGTTCAAACTCATTTTAAATTTGTAATGCTTTTTAATACTATGGTTGGTGTTGTCTTTTAACTTTTGCTATGAGACCCTTTGTATTGCCACGCCCCGTGTTTCCGCTTTAGCGGGGTGCGACACTAGAGGACAAAGTGCATCAATGAATTGGAATAAATACATTCATTTGAAAACACAGAGATTTGATCTAATTCATTAAATATCACTTCCTTTGAAACTTTACACATTAGCAAACATGAAAAACAACTCCGACGTTCTTAAAGGAAGAACTACGGTATGAAACGTCATCTGTGCAGATTGGATTAGCACTGAACGAAATTCTTAAATGCGAGGTTAGACATAAAAACAATAAAATTACCCAAAGAGTACATAGATCATAAATAAACTTTGGTGAACAACGTTTACCAAGGTACAATTTATGAAGTATGTGCTGAATAATTAAACTTAAAGAGATAATCTTTAAAACATAGACAAATAAATGTGATTCAAAAGTTTTGAGATGACAACAAGAGTGAAGGCAATATCTATAACGAAGGCAATGTCTGCTCTACTTGTTGTCATGTATAACAAAGAACCTATCATTCCTCAGTAAATCTATTGATCGACTAGTTCTCTTGTGGGATCAGCTGGGATTTTATAACTGAAGGCCATTAGAACATTGGCTGATGAGCAATTCTCCGTGGCATATTTATTTAACAACTATGTTGTGTATTTCTCTTGCTGAATGAAGATTCCTTGAGGGATTTTCTTGATTTGTCAACGTAGAAAGTAACTAATCTTTCTATTCATAATCATTTGGAACTGGCTTTTCATAGCTTTTTCAAATTGGTCTACCATGACTTGATCCATAGAACCAAAAATGATGTCGTCCACATAGATTTGTACATGAAATAAATGTTTTTCCCTTGTCCATTTAAAGAGTGTAGGATCAATAACCCCATGCTTAAATCTAGATTCAGTAACAAACATTGAGAGAGTTTCATACCAGGATTGTGGTGCATGCTTCAAGCCCTACACATCGTTCTTCATTTTATAATAGTAATTTGGGAATTAGGAGTTCTCAAATCCTGGAGGCCTCTGTAAGTATACCTCTTCTTTCAGCGTTCCATTAAGGAAAATGTTTTTTTTGCATCCATTTGATGTGCTTTGAAATTCTTGTGCACCATATATGCCAGGAAAATACATATAGCCTTAAGCCTCACAACTAGAGCATATGACTTGTCATAGTTAATTCCTTCAAGTTGACTGTATACTTTAGCTACCAAATGGGCTCTATTTCTAATTATAACATATGTATTGTCCAATTTATTGTGACATACCCAATGAGTTCCAACTACAATATGGCCTTTGGCTTGGGAAAAATTTTCTAGAGTTTTTTTCTATCCAACTTCAAAAGATTTTCTTGCATTGTAAAGATCCAATCATGTTCCAATAGAGCTTCTTTGATTGATATGGGTTCAATCAATGACATGAATGTTGCATACTAAAATTGTTTGGTTAGATCTTCATATGATTGAGTTCGAATACCTACATAAGGACTTCCTATTATCTGGTCAGGTGGATGATCTCTTGTCCAGATTTGTAGAGGTGTTTGATGATGTTCCATAAATGCATTTAATGGAATCTATTCAACTTCGTGAGTTTAAACTCTTAAATATATTGAAGTTATTCTCCCTCGGTTTGTGAACATCCCGCAGATAGATCTTGAGCAGCAGATGATGATGGATGTTCCGCCTAGGATGTTGTATGTCTCCCCTCGATTTTTGATGGTTACCCTCGATATTTCAAATAAATATGGGAACTTTTGGTTTTGCTTCCGTTTCCTCACCCAGTTCTTCCTCGAAATCCTCAAAGACTTGAGATGGATTTTGTTGAACTGTCGCTTAAATCTCTTCAATATCTGGAATCTCAAATTGTTGTGAAGTATTTGAGCAATGCCTTTGTGTTACCAAATGAATTTCGTCAATGAATGGATCCTTGACAATTGTAACTGTAATGAAATTATTTATCACACTTTCCCCCTCAACTGGCAAGGTGGAAGTCTCATGCGAAGAGTCTTCTCAGAGAGAAGGTCCAAATGCTTCGGTATGTTGTAATTGTAAAATAGGAGAAACAAGAACCTCATATATTCTTGCTGTCTCTGGAGAATCAAAGAGGGCTTCATAGTTAACTTCAACTATGTTGAGGGGTCCAGATTGGATTGGAATGCCGCATCCATCATAAACTTCATCTTTTTGGAATGAGATCATTTCCGGACATAGAAATTATCAAATTTCACTTCAAAACATTCGTCTATTACACTTGTTCTTTTGATGAGAACCTTGTAGGTAACTTCGTTGGTAGAGTAACAAAAAAATATACTTTCATTTGATTTTGGTGCGAGTTTGCTAAGAAACTCTTTGTTTTTTTTTACCACAAAACACCTGCAACCAAAAATATGAAAGAAACGAACATTAGATTTATGATTATTCAAACCTGTTGGGTTTTGAGCATTCTAACACTCCTATGGTGTACATGCAACCCTATAAACCTTGGATCTATGTTTTCTCTATTATACATGCAAATATTAACTATTCCAAGGTTTCATCCTAACTAGCATATTATGAAGCACCTATACTACAAAGTTCTAGTTAGATGACATACCTTTTGATGTAGCTTGATGTCTTCAAGCTTTAAGAGCTTAGCCCCGATAGTGTGGAAGCCTCAAATGGAATCACAAATCACCAAAACACCTTGGAAGAACTTGAGAGAATATGTATGCACACTAAAATCGGCCCACTCTTATTTTCACACACTTATTCCAATTTTGTGAGCCAAGGACCCCTTTATATATTGTGGAGGATTAGGGTTACATCCATGTAAACCCTAATACCCATGACCTTTCATTTACATAGGATCCATGGGTTAAAAGCTCCATGGACCATCTATGAAAGCTTAGCCCAACCTAAATGAACTTGGCCCATTCCATGTATATAAGAGTCCATATTTAATTAGTTCTTTTTGATCACTTAATTAATTCTAAATTAATTCTTGATCAATACTAATTAAATAATATGATTCCATATTAATACATTAGAACTTATAATATATTAACATAAATCATAAATATACTATTCTCAAAAGACTATCCATATAAATTGTGCCGGTGAAGTGCAGCCCAAATGGACCATGCCGGGTCGGGTCAAGTACATACCAAATATAGTTATGGACTTAGACATTAATCCAACAAAACCTTCGTATGGAGTTTTGTTGAGGCGCTTGGTGATGATGCTTATGTTCTGAAAAAAGCAAGTAGTAGATATAGAGGCAAATTTGCAAAGTTTAGCATTAATCTCGCAAGTTTCACTAGGGTTCTGTTTCTTCTTTATACCATACCACTCTATTACGGTGTATATGGCGCTAAAATATAGTGGTTGATACCTTTGTATACTAGGATGTCATTCAGAAGCTTGTTATTGAATTATGTTCCATTGTCATTTCTTATCATTCTGATTGGTAGCCTGATTTTTATTTCAAGTTCATTGATGAAGTTTATCATGATATGTGGTGTCACACCCCGCTAAAATGGAAATACGGGGCGTGGCAGTACAAAGGGTTTCATAGCAAAAGATAAATACAAAACCAACCATAGTATTAAAAAGCATTACAAATTTACAATGGGTTTGAACAACTTTTATAATAAATTACAATGTAATTGAAATCCAACACATGCGAATGCTCCTAAAAGTGATGTGTCCCTAAATGGCATCTTATAGAGAAGTTCCTCAAAAAGCATGTAAAATGAGCGGTTAACTACCAAAATAGTTGGTGAGTTCACAGAATAAAAATAATATTGGTTTCAGGAATCGAAATCAAATTTTTGATAAAAGTTTCCATAAATAAAAATATATTGCAAAAGTGATGTGACATCCCCAATTTCTCGGCCACAAAAGACCGATTTAGTTTATGCTTTTAAAATAAAATCAGAGTAATCTTCCAAAAAGTTTTGCGGAATTTGTCTCCAAAACAAAATATGATAAAAATTTATCAAAGCATTTCTTAAAGAAATGTATTTTCATTATATAACATAACCTCGGGATGTCATGTTCCGATACATACCAAATGCACAAACAGTACATTATAATCCTTACAACAATTATTTACATCTACTAGCCTATAATCCAAAAATCCCTCGTCATCATCCAACTATGCTCTGGGTCCACTACTTGTAATATAAAAAGCTGAGTGGGTCATGCTTGGGTGCCTGGTGAGCATATATGGTTTTCAACCCACAATAAATAAATTTATTAATTTCATCAACCAACAATAAATTTATTAATTTCACCAACCAACAATAACCCTGATTACCCGTTCCCGTTATCTTCACTTTACGTCCATAAAGACCTATCATAAGGGACCTAGCCTAAGGATCGTCATCGGGATGGACACTACTGCTAAGGGGATTCCTTAGCCATATATGTCTGAAAGGCAACCATGAGGGGGATGGAGTACACCAACGAACATATCGTTCACCAACACCTACAGGTTGCGAGCCTGCTAGCGTTCCACTGGACTGTCTAGAAAGGTCTGTGGTCGTCATCTATACTCCGCTAGATGACTACAACAACAACAACTTCGAGGCCTCTCAAAATGTTATCACACATCAACTATTTTATCTACCCATGTTTTACCCAACATATTTGGAGATAAAAAGACATATACAGTTTAAAACTTGTATAAAACATCTATTCAACACCCATCTCAAATAAACAAACAATATATATACACATAGCAAGTATTTTATAGAAAATACTTCATATCTATGGGTAAGATTAAAGTGACTATACACTCACTTGATAAGACGGCGGTTAGACATCACTTCATCCCTTAAAACAATCTTTTTCGATGAAACTGGGATGTTTTCTCAAAAACCGGGCTTCACGCGGGCTGAGTTTCGACTCGAAAACTCTTTTTCTCGGGATCTTCGGGCTCTCTGGGGCTTGTTTACGATGCTACGATGATATTCTAGGCTTGGGGGTATTTAGGATAGCTTGAAATGATGTAGGGGGTGTAAAAGTGTCAATTTAGCAACCATAAATCAAGCAGCCTCGCACCCTATTTATAGTATCCGAAGCACCTAATTACGTTGGGCGTAATTCCTGGTACGCGGGGCGTACTGCCTTGCAAGACTCTTTACTGGGCGTACGAAGGGATCAGCTTCAGACGTGTCAAGGCTACAAACACGTGTCCATCATGCGAAGGAGTAGGGGGGTTACTGACTCCGAATCACGTACTCGAGTACGTTGGGCGTAATCCTGTACGCTGGCCGTACTCCGATTTTTCAAACTTCAAAAATTCGTAACTTTCGCATACGAGCTCCGTTTTTGACGTTCTTTATCTCCACGCATAGGTGAGACCATGCTCTACAACTTTCGTTTAGACTACGTCGGCTAATTTTGAATTTATTTTTAAAGTTATATTTTTAACAGGCCGGGACAGGAAAAGTCCGTTTTCGTCTGTCTTTTTACCGTTAAACTACTATTGACGAGATCTTCGATTCTCGTTTAGGTTTTTCGGCTAAAAATCGCTCGATCTATAATTTGAATTCCGGGTTGCATACTGTTATGCCAAATCTTAGAAAATTCATAACTTCCTCATACGAAGTCAGATTTGGACATTCTTTTTATGCACGCTCTCGGTTTAACGTGTACTACGACTTTCATTTAGGTCTCTAAGGCTAAAAAGGACTTTATTGTAAATTTACTTTTTACGTCACACAACGTCATGTCGGTTCTGTCGCGAAACTTTGACATGTCATAACTTCTTCGTTATAACTCGGATTTCGGTATTCTTTATATCTCCGGAATCCTTGTTTCAACCACTAGAACTTTATTTATAGATATCGGGTTTATCTAACATTTATTTTTGACGATTATTTTTTATCCTTAATTTATTAAATCATAATAATTAAGTATAAAACAAATAATACTCAAATAATTCATTTTTATTACTTCACAAAAAGTTACAAAGGTTGCCCTAGACTATTACATCATCATTAATGCCTAGCCTAGAAACACAGGCGTTACAATTCTCTCCCCCTTAGGATGATTTTGTCCCCGGAATCATACATCAGCAAACAAATGCGGATAGCGACTCATCATGTCACTCTCTGTTTCCCAGGTGAGATTTGGCCCATTCGTATGTTTCCATCGCACATGCACTAAATCGACCATCTTGCGTCGCAACTTCTTAGTCTTACGGTCAACAATTGCCTCTAGTTCTTTAATTCATCTCTTGCTTTCATCCAACCTTAATTCAGAAATTGGAATTATATCCAGAACTTCTCCCGTGAACTTCCTCAAATAATACACGTGGAAAGTGTTATGAATGTCATCTAGTTCTTCTGGTAGTTCTAGCATGTAAGCTTGGTTCCCAATCCTCTGAAGAACTTTAAACGGTCCAATAAACCTTGGACTCAACTTTCCCCTTTTAACAAATCTTATAAGTCCCTTCTACGGTGAGAATTTAAGTAAAACCGAATCTCCAACTTCGAGTATTATCGGTTGTCTTTTCTTGTCAGAATAGCTCTTTTGACGATCTTGAGCTGCTAACATCCTTTCCCTAATCACTTTCAGCTTTTCAACAGTTTGATGAACTATCTTGGGTCCCATAAACTGCTTTTCTCCAGCTTCAAGCCAACATGACGGCGTTCGACACTTTTGTCCATACAAAGCTTGATAAGGTGCCATCTTGATGCTCAAGTGGAAACTATTATTGTAGGAAAATTCTACCAAAGGTAAATGTTCATCCCAGTTACCTTGGAATTCCAGGGTACATGCTCATAGGATATCCTCCAATGTTTGAATCCTTCGTTCACTCTGACCATCGGTTTGCGGATGGTAGGCTGTACTTAGACACAATTTCGTACCCAATTCCTCTTGTAGACTTCTCCAAAACCTCGAAGGGAAACGAATATCATGATCTGATACAATCGTTAAAGGAACACTGTGAAGTCTCACTATCTCCTTCACATAGGCATTTGCAAGTTTATCCATAGAATATTTTTCATTGGCTGCTATGAAGTGTGCACTTTTAGTAAAACGATAAACGACCACCCAAATCATGTCGTGACCGCTCTTCGTTCTGGCGAGTTTAGTTACAAAATCCATGGTGATGTCTTCCCATTTACCCATGGGTACAAGTAAAGGTTCTAAACTCCCATACGGTTTCTGATGTTGTGCCTTAACCCTCGCACATGTCACACACTCGGCCACATACTTTACAACAACGAGCTTCATCGTTGGCCACCAGTAGTAGGGTTTCAAATCCCTATACATTTTCGTGCTGTCGGGATGAATCGAGTACATGGTGTTGTGAGATTCTTCCATCAGAAGATCTCTTATTCCTCCCGTCTTAGGTACCCAAATCCTATCTTGGAATACCTTCAGTCCTTGACCGTTTGTATCTAACACTAACGTTTTCCCCAAACATTCTTCCTTTCGGTCATTTTTCTCTAAAGCTTCTATCTGAGCTTTCTTGATACTTTCTACAATCGTTGAGACAACTTTGATTCTTAATTCCCTTGGCCTTTTCTTTTCAAGGCTCACTTTTCTGCTTAAAGCATCAGCTACAACATTTGTTTTACCAGGGTGGTAAATGATTTCACAGTCGTAATCCTTAAGCAACCCTAGCCAACGTCGTTGTCTCATATTCAATTCCTTCTGATTAAAGAGATACCGAAGACTCTTATTATCAATGAGAAGTTTGCACTTTGTTCCATAAAGATAATGCCTCCATATCTTTAGGGCGAATACTACCGCTGCCAACTCCAAATCATGAGTGGGGTAGTTCTTTTCATGTTCTTTTAATTGTCTCGATGCATATGTTATCACCTTATCCTTTTAGGTCAGAACACAACCTAACCCAACTCCATATGCATTGCTATAAATTGCAAAGTCATCGACTCCATCAAGTAAAGAAAGAATCGGTGCTTCACACAATTTCTTCTTTAACTTCTCAAATGCTTCCGTATGCTTCTCACTGCAAGTATAAGTAGCTCCTTTGTGGGCCAAAGCTTTCAATGCAGAAGCTATCAAAGAAAAGCCTTGGATAAATCTTTTGTAATATCCGGCTAATCCCAGAAAGCTTCGA
Organism: Lactuca virosa; assembly: GCF_052849685.1. Taxonomy (NCBI): domain Eukaryota; kingdom Viridiplantae; phylum Streptophyta; class Magnoliopsida; order Asterales; family Asteraceae; genus Lactuca; species Lactuca virosa. Next base: position 227,867,673 of record NC_136432.1, read on the forward strand.
ATCTCCGTGGGACTCTTTGGCTGTTCCTACTTTATTATAGCTTCAATCTTAGCTGGGTCAACCATAATCCCTTCTTGGTTAACCACATGACCCAAAAATTGGACTTCTTGAATCCAAAAGTCACATCTAGAGAACTTTGCATACAACTTCTCCTTCTTCAGAACTTCTAACACTTCGCGCAGATGCTTGTCATGCTCCTGCTTGCTTTTTGAATAAATAAAAATATCATCTATGAACACTACCACAGATTTATCGAGGAATGGTTTACAAACCTTGTTCATCAAATCCATGAATGTTGTTGGAGCAATGGTTAGTCCAAACGACATAACCAAGAACTCATAGTGTCCATATATTGTTCTGAAGGCAGTCTTCTCAATATCCTGCTCTCTCACCTTTAGCTGATGATATTCTGACCTAAGATCGATCTTTGAGAAATAACTCGAACCTTGTAGCAAATCGAATAGGTCATCAATCCTTGGAAATGGGTGCTTGTTCTTTATTGTTGCCTTGTTCAACTCTCTGTAATCTATGCACATTCTCATACTCCCATCTTTCTTCATTACGAATAATACCGGAGCTCCCCAGGGTGATGAACTAGGTCTAATGAAATTGTTGTCCAACAACTCCTGAAGTTGCGTCATAAGCTCCTTCATCTTTGTCGGTGCTAATCGATATGGTGCTTTTGCTATTGGTGTTGTTCATGGTAGCAAGTCTATTCTAAACTCCACTTGTCTATCAGTGGGCAATATAGGAAGACTTTCGGGAAAAACTTCCGGATAGTCACACACCACTGGTATACTTTGCATATCCTTTTTCTCCTTCTTTGCATCGATCATGAATGCCAAGTATGAGGTGCATCCTTTACACAAACATTTTATGGCTTTCATTAGGGAAATGATTCCAGAATTTACTCTGCGCTTGTCTCCGTATACAATAAATGACTCTTTTCCAGGCGGGTTTACCCTCACTATATTTTTCTTGCACAGTATCTCGGCATCATTGGCACTAAGCCAATCCATTCCTAGAACGATGTCGAAACCATTCAACTCAATGGTTAACAACTTCTCATGGAACTCGTTTCCGTTCAAGTCGATAACGATATTCTTAATACAATCGCTAACAGGTATGAATTTTCCATTAGCAACTTCTACAATTAGGGCATTATCAAGTTTTTCTATAGGCAATGGTAGTCTTTCACCAAATTTATGTGATATAAAGGAGTAATTTGCTCCGGAATCAAACAATAAATTGGCAGACAATCCATTTACAAGAAAGGTACCTGAAGTGACATCCGCTGCATCCTTTGCGGCTTCCAATGTCATCTGGAAAGCTCTGGATTTTGGCTTTGGTGGTAGATTGGGCCTTGCTGCATCCTTCTTCTTCGGGCAGTCCTTCAATGTGCCATTCTTCGTTGCACCCATAACCGACTTTCTTATTGAAGGTGCATTCATTGGCATAATGCCCAGGCATTCCACATTTGTAACAAGTGACTTCCTCGCTACATGTCCCAACATGTTTCTTTTTACATTTATCAAACCATTTCATTTCGGCTCCTCCTCCGAATTTCCTTGAACCAGACTTCGAGAACTTGCTCTTCTTGTTGGAACCTGAAGTTCCTTCAAACTTTCTCTTTTCGCCAACTTCAACCTTGCTGGCGGCTCTTCCTTTAATCATATCTTCAACAGACTTGGCAACCCAGATAGCTTCCTCCAAAGTAAGTGTCTGACACATTGGCACCGCATACTTCAATGGAAGTCCCTTAGCGTACCTGTCGATTTTTGTCAGCTCGTCTGGGACAATACGCAAAGCAAACTCCATTTTGTCCGTGAAGTTATTGGTGTATTAATCGATGGACATGCTTCCCTTCTTTAATGTTAGAAATTGGTTCTCTAACTCAAGCAGATGTTGAGATGAGCAGTACTTGCGCTTGAAATGCACCAAGAACTCTGGCCAAGTCAGTTGCAGTGGCTCATTAGGGCTTAGGGTCTTCCCCAGAGTGTTCCACCAGCGAACAGCGCCACATCTGAACTGACGCACTACAAATATGCTTTGTAACTTGCCTTGGCAATTACATGTCATGAAGGCTTGCAAGTCATAAAGCCTTTGTACTTTCATCCATTTCTATCGAATCCATCCTCTTGGTTATTCCTCTAACCACAAGCAGTTTAGTTTGACCAAAAGATCTACTGTAATTTCCTTCCTCTGACTGAATGTCATTTAATTCAGGTTGTTCAACATGCATTGAAGGTTCATTCCTATTGTTCAACAATAGTTGTCTCATTTCTTCCCTTTGTTCAGCCATCATTGTCTGAATCATGGCTTGTACACCAGCCATTGTGACTGGTTCTGGTGCAGCTTCTGCTATAGGAACCTGTTCCATCACTTGGGGTTGAGGTTGCTGATTTCTATTTGCATTTCCGGCTCCACTTCTAGTTCTTTCCATTTTAATCTATACAACAAACTAGGTGAATTTAGATATTTATTCATGATAGATTTTTAAATTCTCCTTATCACTCCGAAACGTTTACATGCTAGTTCTAATATCGTAGTCCTACGCTTAGAATCCTAAACACATAAGGTTTCCAGATCCGGTCGGCAACATACCCTAGATCCGAACAAATAATGACATATATGGCAAACATATAACATTTAGCACATAAAATCATTTTAGGCATCTTTCCTAAAATATACTAGTGCTCGTGTCTAAAAATATGGTAGACACTCATCTCATGATCATCACTTAGCATTCTAAGTTTAAGTCTAGAAATCCTACAAATTCCTAGTTCACTTAAACTAATGCTCTGATACCAACTGTGACATCCCCAAATTCTCGGCCATAAAAGACCGATTTAGTTTATGCTTTTAAAATAAAATCAGAGTAATCTTCCAAAAAGTGTTGCGGAATTTGTCCCCAAAACAAAATTTGATAAAAATTTATCAAAGAATTTCTTAAAGAAATGTATTTTCATTATATAAAAAAACCTCGGGATGTCATGTTCCGATACATACCAAATGCATAAACAGTACATTATAAGCCTTACAACAGTTATTGACATCTACTGGCCTATAATCCAAAAATCCCTCGTCATCATCCAACTATGCTCTGGGTCCACTACCTGTAATATAAAAAGCTGAGTGGGTCAGGCTTCGGAGCCTGGTGAGCATATAGGGTTTTCAACCCACAATAAATAAATTTATTAATTTCATCAACCAACAATAAATTTAGCAATTTCATCAACCAAGAATAACCCTGATTACCCGTTCCCATTATCCTCACTTTACGTCCCTAAACACCTATCATAAGGGACCTAGCCTAAGGATCATCATCGGTATGGACACTACTGCTAAAGGGATTCCTCAGCCATATATGTCCGAAAGGCAACCATGAGGGGGATGGAGTACACCAGCGAACATATCGTTCACCAACGCCTACAGGTTGCGAGTCTGCTAGCGTTCCATTAGACTGTCTAGAAAGGTTTGTGGTCGTCATCTATACTCCGCTAGATGACTACAACAACAACAACATCGAGGCCTCTCATCATTTTATCACACATCAACTATTTCATCTACCCATGTTTTACCTAACATATTTGTAGATAAAAATACATATACATTTTAAAACTTGTATAAAACTGATGGGTTATATGCATAACATCAATCCTATGGTGTACATGCAACCCTAATTGCTTTGATCTAGATTTTTCTAAGTAAACATAAAACATTGAATACCAAAGCAATAAACCCTAATTGACTAGCATACAAATCTGTAAATCACATATGATTAGGGTTAGAAAGTTTACCTTGGTTGTTATATAGCAATAACAATCACAATCCTTCTTGATCTTCACTTCTGAAAGCTTAGTGCCTCAAGTCGTGCACCTCTAATGGAGTCACAACACTCAAGCAACAGGATGACTTTAGAAGAGGGAAGATTTTCGGCCCTTAGGGTCTCTTAGAAGCATTGGACGAAATTCCCTTAGTCATGGGGTCTATTTATACTTGTGGCTGCTAGGGTTTTGGGTGGAAACCCTAATATGACTGCTTATGCCTTAAGCAACCCATGGACTCCTTCCATAGAGCCCTTTGAACGAAATCTTATTGGGCTTCCCCATAGATTTCATCCACTCCACTCTATGGAGTCCGTCAGGCCATTTATGCAACTATCAATGATTTGCATAACAGTCCCCAATTATTTAATCACTCTCTTTTGACCACCAAATTAATTCCAAATTAATTTCTAATCAATACTAATTAAATAATATGATTTCCAAATAATATATTAATCTTGTAATATATTAATAAAATCAATTTGAGTACGAATTTATTATTCATATAATAAATTCTACTCTCTCTCCTCTAGTCATCCTATCAAGTTGCATGTGTGAAGGCAACCCAAAAGGACCATGCTCATAATCGGGTCAAGTACATACCAAAATAGTTATGGGCTTAGACACCTAATCCAACAGTCTCCCACTTGGATACGTCTAATAACTATTTTGCAAGCATGATTTCAGAACCTGATTAGCAATGGTAGCTTTCAAAAGCCGCTGTCGAACTCTGATCTTATCAGCAACGCGTCCATTAGATAAGGAATCATATATTCCTCCATTCTAGATATCGTATGAACTGAGACATGGATTTAAATCATACTCTCTGTTAATGTGTTGTTTCCGGATTTCTGATTTATGACGACTGACAACAGACAACAATTGAACACATCAACTTAGTCTAGGCTTGGCCAAGCGCTTTGAGGTGTCATCACTAAATCATCGAGGGGCCCACATATATCGCTTTTATCCCTCTTAGGGTAAAAGGAACGGATAAAATTCTACTCAAATGATCGCTTGTACTTACTTATCAAATCACACACAACAATATGTTTTATAACACCAAGTTACTGGTGTGTTTACATATTATCAATGTGCAACCGACTTCTAAATTACAACTTACATGTCTTTGTTTCAAGAATATAAGATATTATCGTCTCACCAATCACCCGTGATAAAATCCATGAAGTGATTCAAGTGAGCGTGGGTTTAATCCAATACTCAAATCTTATTTCAGGAGTACTCATTAACACTGCAACATACTTTTGCTATGTCTAAACGCTTTAGACAATCTACAGTCAGATTCATGACAGTCTAGCTTCAATAGCTACTTCCAAAGTATTTACCGACTGTGGATGGTTTGAATCATAATATTATTCGGGAAGTAAAAACATGCAAAGTGAAACACAAGAATAATCGAATCCAATATGGTCTCAAACTTTTGAGTATAAATAAAACCCCTTTTATTTAATCACGATATCGATTACACATTATTCATTTATAATGTTTCGGATAATCAATTTATTACTTGAATTATAACAACAGTTGTCCCATTCTCCAAGCATGCACACTATGTTTACCTATCATCCTTACTTTGTGAAATAGATCAATTGAACACATTTCCAATGATGTTCATTTCACAATTCCTAATCCTTAAGTGTAAGAATATCAAATTCTTGCCACTATTAGAATATGTTAGATTCTAACATTTTACGCAATGATCCTTTTGTAATGTCATAGCACCAAAGCCACAAAGACTTTGCCAATGATATTACAAAGTACTCTATGAAGTCTCACATTCAAAGTACATTCCTTTAAACATCATTCTTGCATAAAAGTTTCTAATCTATACATTGAATCTTGATATCCAACTCCCATTTATGGAAACATTTCCATATTTTCCATATGACAACTCATTCTGAATAGAATCATATCTATTCATAATAATGTCGATATGTTCCATCTAATACTCTACTTTCAACTGCCCACAAGTGACCAATCCTTGTCGAACCTTAGATTGTTCTTGACAGTTGTTTAATTAATTTCAGTCATATTTGGTTCTGGTCCTTTTTCCCTCTTAATTCCCTAGGCATTTGGAAAATCAGAACGGTCGAATATTACAGCATATGCAATCGATCCTATACCCGAAGCGTATGGGATACGATACGAATGAAAACGTGATACTTTTCTTGCCATAATATTGCCATATATAGGATTCCCTTATGTTGAATCTTTTCAACATAACATCCATATATATCTTTTTAACTAAATTTGATTGAAAGTTCTCGATCTAAGCTTTTAGATTTGAAATGAAGTATAATATTCTCTCCCTTAATTATAGCAAAACAACCTTTCAACCCCTACAACTTTGCAAAGTGAAACCTTTTGTTTTCTATAATTAATATTGCTAACTTGCAAGATAATAATCATGCACCCACTAACATGATAATTATTACTTTACTAGCATAACACTTATGCTCCCACTAGCTTTGACATGTACTCAGAATACAATTGTCCTTCTAAAAATCAATACTTATTGATTTCCTTGATGAAAGTTCATATTTCTGATACGAGATGCTATGATAAGCCTTTATTTAAACTTCTCAAACTCATACACCTTTCCTTAGATAGCTCACATGTGTTTCTAAAAACTTTCAGAACGTACAACAATTAGTCTTAATTGTTCAAACTAATTGCCAAATCTCACAATTCGAACTATGAAGAGGGATGCCATAATCATAATCAAATTTGAGAATGCAATTTACACAATCGCTATCTCATTAAAATCTTCCTAGTGAAAGCGTTTCCTTACAATCATTTTCATGAAGCGTAGAGAAACCTTATCACTTAGATTTTATGGTCTATGTGTTCCTATCCATGTGAATCTGTCATAACCATAATCACAAGACAAGGTTAGTGACAAATCCAAACTCATATGGACTGAAATTGTTCAATCTTAATTTGTTCCCACATGGCAGCACAAGGGCCTACCATTGCTTCCAAGTTGTTATGCAAACAACTGAGAACTCATAGAACTCACGTGCATAGTCAACTTTACTGGAATGGGCATATAAACAAAAATATGTCAATCACGATAGGTTATAAACCTCAAGTCGTGTGCTAGTGATTAACAATGGGTTTATTCTTGATTAGTTCTTGAAACTTTTCAAGATCATTAAGAATCCCACTAACCTCTTGAAATATAAGATTCTCTCGTCAAGAAACATTTCTTGACAAACAAATATTCAAGAGTTAGTGCGGGTTCTTATCAAGACAAACAGTACACACAATTGATCTTAGTTGGTCTTTGCCTTATCCAAGACATCACAACTTACCAATTTCAAACGTGCAAGAGCAAGAAAAACATTTTCCTACTCCATATTTGATGAGTGTGTTAAAAGTTCTTATGATGTGTCACTCAAGTCACAATCTTAGAGTATGACTCTAAGACTCGATTTTGGAACAAAGTATGATTTACCTTTCGATTTAACCATTTCAATAATTGCCGATTCCTCTTCTTAGCCATACTAGTGTACTAAGGTGTCCTTAGAGGATCAATTATGACACGATTTTATAATCACTAAGTTAATCATAAAACACGATATTTAAATACTCTCCCATTTTTTCAGATTGGAGAAACTTTTATCTTTCCGCCTAATTGATTCATCTTATTCGTTCTGCTATTCATTGAAACTTTTCCAATGATTTAGAATCATACTTAATCTTTTAAGCATAACCACATTTACTAAACTTTTAGCAAATCATGACGAACATTCTTATCGTTATTTGTGGTGGACCTGGCTTAGTGCACACTAATGCTTACTAGATCTCCTAGTCCTTCACTTGACTCACACATTTATGCGAACAAGGAATCATTCTTAATTTCCCAAATACGAAGGTTCTCATTCATCGTACAATACCAGTTGCATGATTCCAAGTTTCTGTCCAATTGTTACTTGGGCGATGAGAATCTTTCCTTATTTGGTAAATTTTTTACACTACCACAAATAACATAACTAAGAATCATATCCATTTCAATATTGCTAACAATAAAAACAAACAAACATCAATTTTCACAAATAACATTGCAAGGATAAATAAATAAGATAAAACTCAAAATTTCATTTATTTATAAAACGCGGAAAAACTTGTCCTTACAACGTAATTCAAATGAAAACTATGCTTATTTCATATTCCTAAGCAATCTATCCTAACTCTTAAACAGCAGCTCAAAAATCCGATCTTCGAATTATGCGATCGAAATCCATTTCTTCGTGATCAGACTCAGCTCACTCTTCCTTTAAGCTTCCTTTCTTTTCTTCGATCCTACAAAAACATCAAAATGTAATCATATCACATCATGTACTAAGAATCTACAAAGAGGAACTTAATAGAGTTAGATAGTGGATTTTACCTGAAGCAGAGTCATACATCTTGACTCTCCCATCTCTTAGATCTCTCAGGTAGTTAGGGCAGCTTTATGACCAATGCCCATTCTCTTGGCAGTAGAAACACACAGACTCTTTGGGAATGGCACAAGGGACTATCTCAGACATAGCATTTCCCTTGCGTAGAGAAAACGTTTCTGGACTTCCAATGTTGCCATTGTCTATAGAAGGTTGGGACATTTATTTACCAGATAAATTTGCTTGACCAGTCCGCAAAATCATTTCTGATTCAACAGCAATAAGCAAATAAGTAAAATCAATGAGGGTCACGTCGTGGTCCATCATATAGTTCTCTCTAATGAAATTACTATATGAGTCAGGAAGTGATTGAAGAACCAAGTCAATAGCCAACTTCCTAAAGACTTCGACACCGGACATTCCCAATCTATCAATATGCAACTTCATATCCAAGACATGAGCACATACAGACTTTCCATCTTCATGTTTGTTTGCCAATAGGGCTTGAGTGACCTTGAACTTTTCAAGTCTTCGAGCACGTGGGTCAGGGAGAATTACTTGAGGAGGTGGAGGAAGTGAAGCATGATTTCCATTTCCACAATCCAATCGTGGAACATAATCTTCATGTGGAAAGCTTTTTCCAAAGGATTTAGGAAGCCCAAAGTTGTTAGATTTTGACATCTACAAAACGGGAGAAATTCAAGTTAGTTGATAAAATCCTCAATATAGCACCCAAATGAAATATTGAGGCTAGGATCCAACACAATATTCTACAATTTGGAAGAGGGATGCCGTATTCCAAATTGCAGAACATTTGAAGGTAGGTAAATGACGATTTACCAATTTCCACCATGAAAAATGAAAATTGAAGATTAGGTTTTAAATGAATTGAAACTCCTAGATCTTTTGAGATTCATTGAACTTTTCAATGGTATGTTTAATCTCGATTATGCCCTTCATGGTTGCGATTGGGATGCCGTGGATCACAAACAAGGTGTGGATAACCGTGCAAATTAGCTTGGTACTCTCAAAGATGTCCATCACCTAATCAATGTGCTGGTTAACCACACACGCTCCATTGATCAATGGTAATCTACGAGCTACCCATTGCCATCCTTCATTGGTCCCATATTAGTGTGGCGGTTAACCACACACGCTCCACTAACGACAAACAAGGTGCAATGTGCAATTTCATGGATTAGCACCAACTCCACATTTTTCCTAAAGTAACTAGGATTCGTAAATTTATAAAAGTGTTTAGTTACTTCGAATTTCATTACACTTATAATGAAAAGTTGTGTCTTATCCTACCCGTTCGACTAACGACCGTCCACTAGTCAAGGGTGCGGTGGGTAAGAATGGATACCCAATGGCGGTCATTTTACATGCCGGTTCCTTAAACACCCCTTATAGACCAGCTTCATGAATGAGGCCTACTAACGGTAAGACTGACATTTACTCATACATATAATATTCAACTTTTAATTTTATATAGTATAAGGGTGTATTTTATACTTTTTAAAATACTAGGAGGTTTAATCTATTGATAAATTAAACTTTTAATTTGATTAATCTTAAACCATATACTTATGGATTTATTAATTATCTCTTTTAATTAAACACTTAATTAACTTAATAAAACCATAAGGGTGTAATTTGAACTTTTCAAAATACTATGGTTCTAGAATTTAATATTTCAAAATTAATACCTTTTAATTAAATTTTAAATTCCAAAACTTGAGGACAAATTTTGAAACCTTTCAAAAACATTAGGGTTTGACTATTTAAATTTCAAAACTAAAACATTTAAGTTTAAATTTAAAATATAAAACCTAAAGGGTGTAAATTGAAACTTTTCAAACTTACTAGGTAAAATATTTGACTAATAATAATCCTATATTATCCATATTTAACCAAATCCATTAACTTTGATAAAGATAAACATTCCAAACATAAAAAATCGATTTTAGGCAAGAAAAACGAGTTTGGGAAGTTATCCTCAACAAAATCTGGCAAGAAAATCGAAATTCCCGGCACCAGACCCTTGGACTCGTCGAGTCCACTATGGAACTCGTCGAGTAGGACCTACTCGTCGAGTCCATACAGGGACTCGGTGAGTCAGCTAGTCAGAAGGCAAAAAATTTGATTTTCTTGAACTTTGGCAATTCACTTTTGCATCTATTCACTAGAAAAACGGCCTAGGCTCTGATACCACTGATGAGTTATGTGCGTAACATCAATCCTATAGTGTACATGCAACCCTAATTGCTTTGATCTAGATTTTTCTAAGTAAACATACAACATTGAATACCAAAGCAATAAACCCTAATTAACTAGCATACAAATCTATAATTCACATATGATTAGGGTTAGAAAGTTTACCTTGAATGTTATATAGCAATAACAATCACAATCCTTCTTGATCTTGACTTCTGAAAGCTTAGTGCCTCAAGTTTTGCACCTCTAATGTAGTCACAAACACTCAAGCAACAGGATGACTTTAGGAGAGGGAAGATTTTCGGCCCTTAGGGTCTCTTACAAGCATTGGACGAAAATCCCTAAGTCATGGGGTCTATTTATATTTGTGGCTGCTAGGGCTTTAGGTGGAAACCCTAATATGACTGCTTAAGCCTTAAGTAGCCCATTGACTCCTTCCTTAGAGCCCTTTGGACGAAATCTTATTGGGCTTCCCCATAGATTTCGTCCACTCCACTCTATGGAGTCCATCAACCCATTTATGCAACTATCAATGATTTGCATAACAGTCCCTAATTATTTAATCAGTCTCTTTTGACCACCAAATTAATTCCAAATTAATTTCTGATCAATACTAATAAAATAATATGATTTGCAAATAATATATTAATCTTGTAATATATTAATAAAATCATTTTGAGTACGAATTTATTATTCATATAATAAATTCTACTCTCTCTCCTCTAGTCATCCTATCAAGTTGCATGAGTGAAGGCAACCCAAAAGAACCATGCTCATAATCGGGTCAAGTACATACCAAAATAATTATGGGCTTAGACACCTAATCCAACAAAAACATCTATTCAATACCCATCTCAAATAAACAAACAATATATATACACATAGCAAGTATTTTATAGAAAATACTTCATATCTATGTGTAGGATGAAAGTGACTATTCATTCACTTGATAAGACGGTGGTTGGACATCACTTCGTCCCTTAAAACAATCTTTTTCGATGAAACCGAGATGTTTTCTCAAAAACCAGGCTTCACGCGGGCAGAGTTTCGACTCGAAAACTCCTTTTCTCGGGATCTTCGGGCTTGTGACAACCCGAAAATTTTTTGCTTTGAAAACTCCGTCAGTCAACTCAATTGACTGTCAGACTCATTTCTAATGAGTTCTAGCCTTGTTAAAGGTCATTCTGAGGAGTTTTAGCATAGTACACTTAAGGAATAAGTGTTAGGAAGTATCAGCGGAAGTTCTAGACTACCTAGCAACCGTAAACCTCCTCAAAAAGGAGTTTACGATCAAGACTTTAGAGCTTACAGTCATGGTGACCATAAACTCCTCCCTACACATATAATGGTGCATTATTTCACCCATTTGTTTCACTTTTCAGGCCTTAGAACTCATTCCCTCTCAAGTATCTTCCGACTTTTCTCTTAGATCTTCAAGATTGTAAGTATCTCTTCCCTTGATTAGTGGATATCCTTCTATATCTAGTGATTATACATGATTTCATCCATGAAATCTCTTCATTTTGATAGATCTTCATGTGTTCTTCATTTCACCAAGAACACCAAGAACACACACTAGCGTTCTTGGACCTTAATCACCATTTCAAGCCTCTATATCGTAAGTACTCCCTCCTTAGCTTGTTATCTAGTTGAAACACCTGATTAGAGCCTTGAAAACATCATTGTGCAAAGATTTGATGAGTTTACGGTTGGATCTCCTTAGACCGTAAACTCCATAACCATAAGGTCATTAGACCGTAAACCACATGGACCGTGAACACTTGGACCGTAAACCCTATGATCGTAAACACATAGGACCGTAAACCACTTTGACCGTAAACTCCTATGGTCATGCCACATGGACCGTAAACTCAATAGGGTGGCCATACACCGTAGTTATGCAAGCATATGTGATTGTATCCCTTAAATCTTAGATTTTCCTAGTCTATAAGGGTGTTACCCTTCTTAATTAGTTGTTTAGACACTAATTACATACACATATATGCCATTATATGTCATTTAGGACCCATTGTGTCTCGGGAGTTCATTCGTGGAACTTCTCATCCTTACGCGTGTATTCGTTTGAATCACCCATATCAGGTGAGTTCATACCCCGTAATGAATCTTATAACTGTTTTAAATGCTTTTAAGGGGGGGGGGGAATACAAGTTGAACACAATGATAATTGTGTAAATAATTGTTATAAACATCTTTCAAAAGGTTGCTTATGTCTTTTATAAGTGATCAAAACATTTCAAAAACTCTTTTAAAGTTATGTTACTTTATAGTTTAACAAAACTCCATTTTTAAAGTACAAGCATAACTTAGTAGTAAAATGAGTCTTTTCAATAACAGTTCAAGTAGATTACTAGTAAACTATAAGGGGTATAGTTTAGGGGTCAGTTCATACTATAACGAGAACATACTAAGATACTATAACAAGAGAAGATACTAAGATACTATAACAAGATAAGATACTAAGATACTATAACAGAACGAACATACTAAGATGCTATAGCATGGAACAACTACAAGATCTAACTATACCAGTGAATCACTAACTCATTGTTCTAAACAAAATGTGATATTTATATTGGCTATACATGATCACATAACCTTAATGTGGATTACACGACCTAGCAACTGGGTTGCGGAAGTCGCGTTTGGTTCCCAGAATCTCTTGACAGGGAGAGCGTATAGTATGGGTACTAGCCTTCACATTATGACCTTGATAAAATAGACATGTTTTAAGGTAACCAGTACTGCAGGTCGTCAATTCAAAAGACCCATGAGTACTTACATTATCCCATTACTTTCATATTGTGGCAGTTCCACTTGAAAGTTAATGCAAACTATTTTCGAGTTAAGATAGTTATAAACTAGGGAAAACTCACATCTTTTCAAAGCGACAAACAGAACAGTCGGGTCTAGTACATTCAGTAAAAAGGGACCATAATGCTAACCTTATGATTCCTTAATGTATACATTAAGGGATATATATAAATAGGATCTGACATGTAATAGGATGTGTGCTTTCTGCTCATTTCCTGTTCCTTGTTTGGTTGTGGGCTTAGAGCAGATTCACCCAACCTATTATCTATTCGATCTTAGTTATATATATGTTCCGTATACATTAAGTCGTCATAAGGGGTACCAGGTATGGGTCAGGTCATAGGACACTAATTCAATGCACATTTTTCTAGTAAAAAACATACTTTTCAAATAGAACATTTGGTGTACAAAACTAGAAACTTACCAGTAAAGGGTTTAATCCATTTTATTAAACCAGTATAACTTAAAGGACCTTAGGTGATTAACTCTATAATACCTTAGTTTATACATCATGGTTATATATAATTAATACCCGATAGGTAGTTGGATGTGTGATTTCCGCCTTACTTCCTGTTCCTTGTTTGGTTGTAGGCTTAGGGCAGATTCACTCAATTAACTATCTATTCGATATTAGATTATATATAACCAATATAAACTAAGTGATTATAGAAGTAACCACTGTGGTTACCATTTTTATCATAAGAAATAAGGGTTTTCTTAAAGAATCTTTTAATCAAATATAAAGGAACTATTACAATTAACTCCGTGAGTACCAAGTGATTACGCTAGGGTTATATACAACGGCGATCTAACAAACAATGTGATGTGTGCCTTTCGCTTCATTCCCTGTTCCTTGTTTGGTTGTGGGCTTAGGGAAGATACACACAATCGATTGTTTGTTTACACTGAGTTCTATATAACTTGTATCCATTTAGTACTCATGAAAAGGATTGTAGAGTCATTTTTACTTATCTTTCATAAAAGTAGGAAATATAGGATTTTTATAGAGAAACAGGTGAACTTTTCTAAACAAAACTTACAACATACTACATCTTACTACAACTTTCTACAACTTACTTACATCACTAAAATCTTATGTACTCACCAACTTAATTGCTGATCAACTCTTTCAAAATAACTTGTATTATCAGGAAACTAGTGGACAGGTACAAGTGCTGGGAAGTCAGAAGATGGAGCATAATAGCTTCAAGTCTTGTTTTGTTATTTGCTTATGTATTCTACGTTTTGTGAACACACACATTGTAAACACTTTCTTTCTAATGAAATGGTTGTTCATTACTTTGATTACTATGATGCATGTCTTGTGATACTAAACATGACGTCCTCCACCCCCGAACGTTTCCTCCGTTCTGGTTTTGGGGTGTGACAGATTGGTATCAGAGTATTGTTTATAGTGAACTAAGTATATCAACCGATAAAAGATATACAACTATAAATACAATGGGGCTTAAGTGCTCTAGATAATAATATATTTTAAGAGTATAACAATGAGTTATAAAAGTATACCTACTTTCTTATACATGTATACATACTAGAACAAGTATCACAAGAAGAATAGAACAAAAGTATTTAAAGGTTGAACACTGCGATCAAACCTGGACAGATATGTAATCACAGCTAGGATCAATATAGCCTGATCAACTATATTCATTCGAGATGTGACCGACATGTGTTTGGGAGTGATTTGGTGTTGCAATAGTCTTAAAACTTAGCTAACACCAGTCAAGAGAATTCTAGATCAAGTACATAGAGTTAGAATACTATAGGAGTATTCTAGGATACTATAACACGAATACAAGTTTGAAGCATACCAAGTACATTACGTTAAAATACTATAGGAGTATTTTAGGCACTATATAAATAACTTATGTGATAACTTAAAAGACCCTTACGGATAGGTCTATAATCTGGCAATGTATACTCCCAAGGTTTTATATAATTGAGGTTTTATAGACTTAGAATTTGTGATCTACGCTTCACTACCTAATCCTTGTTTGGTTGTCGTTTTGGAGTAGGATCACTTATTCGAAGGTCTATTTAATCTTGAATTATATACAGCTTGTATACATTGTACAATTATTGAAGTACTCTGTAAGGATCACCCCATAAAGTTACCTTAAATCTCATAGATTCTCTAGTCACTTCCATTCTCGCACGACAAACCCATATAGATGTAACCACTTCCTCATAGCAGTTGATAGAAGAGTCAAGGAGGAACAATAGTAAGTTCAAGAGAAATTTTCAAGGAGGGATCAGCCAAAGTAACCACAACGTCATATGCGTCACACTAATAAATAATAATCCCGGTTAACTTAATGAGTTAGTGGAAACACTACTCACATTATGTGTTAGGATTATTTCCTTACATGCAACTGGTAACAGTTATTCAGGTAACAGATATTCATTCGAGGATAGCCATTCCAAATTCATAAAGTTTATTAGGTATAGACTCTTTTAGGAATTGTTTCCAGAACCCTGTGGAAGTCAGGACCATATACACTCAGAACTAGGATAACCTTATCTTTCAGCTTTCGGCTTTTATCCACTGCTATAGACTTAGTCCATCTCATCTTTGTATTCTTTTAGCAAAGATGCCTCCTCGCAGATCAAACAGACGAACTACTCCGATAACTCCAACTCAACCGCCACTACCTCCGCCACAATTCGATACTGCTGCTCTCCACGCAGCGATATCCTCCGTAGTGGCAACTCCTCTAGCTCATTTTGGCGAAAGTGGTACCTTCAGATCTGGTAGCGGTACCCACTTAGGCAACCCCGGAGCTACTCACGGACACCCAAGGGAGTGTTCGTATAAGGACTTCATGAACTGTAAACCCAATTCCTTTAATGGAAATGGTGGAGTCATCGCTCTGATGCGATGGTTCGAGAAAACAGATTCGGTCTTCGAAATCTGTCCGTGCCCAGAAGGGAGCAAGGTGAAGTTTGCTGCCTGCACCTTCTCTGGCAGATCCTTGACATGGTGGAACAACCATGCTAAGTCACTGACCCTATCAGTGGCTAACTCAATAGGTTGGGAGAACCTAAAAGCGATGATGTTGGAAGAATACTGCCCGAGAGGCGAAGTGCAGAAACTGGAACAAGAATTATGGGATCTCACAATGGTCGGCTCAGACATAGCGGCCTACACTAACAGATTTAGCTACTTAGCAGCGCTATGCCCCGGGATGGTTTCCCCGGAGAGCAAGAAGATAGAAAGATACATCTGGGGACTGACTGCTCCAAACCAAGGAGATGTGTTGTCTTCTAACCCTGCCACATTCGATAGCGCCAAACGCCTGGCCCAACGACTCACCGACCATGGCATCCGCCATGGTGTAGAAGTCCTCGTTCCCGAGCCATCAAAGGGAAAGGACTATAATCAGAAGTCGGGGAACAGGAGGAAGAAGAAGTGAACAACACAGGAACCCCCGCAAGAGCAACAAGCAAGTACTATATACGCCGCTACAACACCTACTACTACAGCACCTGCCAGTCGATATGCTGGAACCCTCCCGAAGTGTGGAAAGTGCAACTACCACCACACCGGAATATGCCGGGAAATGTAGTGTATGAACTGCCACAGAAAGGGACACACAGTCCGTTTCTGCAGGGCACCGGCTCAACCGATCTCCCAAGTCCCTGGAGTTGAAGAAAACCAAGCCTGCAATGGCTGTGGTGAGAATTGACACAATCAGAGGGACTGCCCAATAGCAAAGAACTCAGGAGCGGATGGATGAATTCTGATGATCACCGCCGGAGAGTCAACCCCAGAGTCGTCAGCGAGCAGTGGTACGTTTCCGAAATGGTAATTACTTTAAAAATTAATTAATTTATATTTATATAAGATTAAAACTTGGGGAAAACACTTAAAAAGTAATTATAATAACTCACATATTGAAATAGATCACAGTATTCGAGAGAACTAAAAGATCCGTTTAGAGAAGCTATGATGGCTTAGCATGTACATCAGGGTTTTGCATAACTAAGATGTTGAAGACTTAGAGTGAGTAATTCCGCCTTAATTCCTGTTCCTTGTTTGGTTGTGGATTTGAGGCAGAGTTACTCAGTCGACTGTCTTATTCATCTTAAATACTCATAACATGTATATGACAGGCGATCGTAGTGGTACCTAGGAGGATCATGATATAAAGTATCATCACCAGTTATCAAAGCACTTTTATTTGTATGTATGAGCGCATAGCGGTATGATACGTAGGAGTGTTAACATCAAAGGGAAAACAGAAAGCACTGGAACATTTACAAAGAGTACATTGTCGAACACACTAGGAGTACATTGTCGAACACACTAGGGTACATCAATCGTATAACGGCCGTTTCTTTCAAATTGGCCAAAACTTTGTTCAGTAAAGAGTCTGTTACTATCATTCGTCATGAATTGGCGTGGTCCTCACCATACTAAGTTCATATGTTTCTATCGCCTCAATCGTCAAGTTAGCGAAACCTTCGTCATTCGTATCGACAGTCCTACCTAAACCTCAGTTTTGTCTTTCATATTCTAAACCCCAAAGTACTCGTACGAAGAGTACTTTGTCCTCCGAAGCCTTGTCGTCGTATGTTCCCACAGACCGTCACGAGATACCACTCGTCCAGCAGACCAAGTTCGAGCACAGAGGCTAAGGACGAATACAGCCGACCTATTACTATTCAGTGTATACGCGAGAGTGGTATATAATTATGATTACGCAGATCTAGTATGTGTGTTTCCGCCCTATCTCGTTTTCCTTGTTTGGTTGTGGACCTGGGGCAGAGTCGCACATCCGACCGTCTAACTAATCTTAATTATATACGACTTGTATACACGAGGTAATGATAGATGGACCAAGTACAAATCCTATCATGAACACTAGGGCAAAGTTGCCAGGTCTACGAGTGAGTATCCTACAAATTAAAGGAGCACAACCCAAGTAGTACTGTAAGAAAGCTAATTTCGGGACGGAATTCCATCTAACGGGGGGATGATGTACCAACCCGAAAATTTTTTGCTTTGAAAACTCCGTCAGTCAACTCAATTGAGTGTCAGACTCATTTCTAATGAGTTCTAGCCTTGTTAAAGGTCATTCTGAGGAGTTTTAGCCTAGTACACTTAAGGAATTAGTGTTTGAAAGTATCAGCAGAAGTTCTAGACTACTTAGCAACCGTAAACCTCCTCAAAAAGGAGTTTACGGTCAAGACTTTAGAGCTTACGGTCATAGTGACCGTAAACTCCTCCCTACACATATAATGGTGGATCATTTCAACCATTCGTTTCACTTTTCAAGCCTTAGAACTCATTCTCTCTCAAGTATCTTCCGACTTTTCTCTTAGATCTTCAAGATTGTAAGTATCTCTTCCCTTGATTAGTGGATATCCTTCTATATCTAGTGATTATACATGATTTCATCCATGAAATTTCTTCATTTTGATAGATCTTCAAGTGTTCTTCATTTCACCAAGAACACTAAGAACACACACTAGTGTTCTTGGACCTTAATCACCATTTCAAGCCTCTATATCGTAAGTACTCCCTCCTTAGCTTGTTATCTAGTTGAAACACCTGATTAGAGCCTTGATAACATCATTGTGGAAAGATTTGATGAGTTTACGGTTGGATCTCCTTAGACCGTAAACTCCATAACCATAAGGTCATTAGACCGTAAACCACATGGACCGTGAACACTTGGACCGTAAACCCTATGACCGTAAACACATAGGACCGTAAACCACTTTGACCGTAAACTCCTATGGTCATGCCACATGGACCGTAAACTCAATAGGGTGGCCATACACCGTAGTTATGCAAGCATATGTGATTGTATCCCTTAAATCTTAGAGTTTCCTAGTCTATAAGGGTGTTACCCTTCTTAATTAGTTGTTTAGACACTAATTACATACACATATATGCCATTATATGTCATTTAGGACCCGTTGTGTCTCGGGAGTTCATTCGTGGAACTTCTCATCCTTACGCGTGTATTCGTTTGAATCACCCATATCAGGTGAGTTCATACCCCGTAATGAATCTTATAACTGTTTTAAATGCTTTTAAGGGGGGGGGGGGGAATACAAGTTGAACACAATGATAATTGTGTAAATAATTGTTATAAACATCTTTCAAAAGATTGCTTATGTCTTTTATAAGTGATCAAAACATTTCAAAAACTCTTTTAAAGTTATGTTACTTTATAGTTTAACAAAACTCCATTTTTAAAGTACAAGCATAACTTAGTAGTAAAATGAGTCTTTTCAATAACAGTTCAAGTAGATTACTAGTAAACTATAAGGGGTATAGTTTAGGGGTCAGTTCATACTATAACGAGAACATACTAAGATACTATAACAAGAGAAGATACTAAGATACTATAATAAGATAAGATACTAAGATACTATAACAGAATGAACATACTAAGATGCTATAGCATGGAACAACTACAGGATCTAACTATACCAGTGAATCACTAACTCATTGTTCTAAACAAAATGTGATATTTATATTGGCTATACATGATCACATAACCTTAATGTGGATTACACGACCTAGCAACTGGGTTGCGGAAGTCGCGTTTGGTTCCCAGAATCTCTTGACAGGGAGAGCGTATAGTATGGGTACTAGCCTTCACATTATGACCTTGATAAAATAGACATGTTTTAAGGTAACCAGTACTGCAGGTCGTCAATTCAAAAGACCCCTGAGTACTTACATTATCCCATTACTTTCATATTGTGGCAGTTCCACTTGAAAGTTAATGCAAACTATTTTCGAGTTAAGATAGTTATAAACTAGGGAAAACTCACATCTTTTCAAAGCGACAAACAGAACAGTCGGGTCTAGTACATTCAGTAAAAAGGGACCATAATTCTAACCTTATGATTTCTTAATGTATACATCAAGGGATATATATAAATAGGATCCGACAGGTAATAGGATGTGTGCTTTCCGCTCATTTCCTGTTCCTTGTTTGGTTGTGGGCTTAGAGCAGATTCACCCAACCTATTATCTATTCGATCTTAGTTATATATATGTTCCGTATACATTAAGTCGTCATAAGGGGTACCAGGTATGGGTCAGGTCATAGGACACTAATTCAATGCACATTTTTCTAGTAAAAAACATACTTTTCAAATAGAACATTTGGTATACAAAACTTGAAACTTACCAGTAAAGGGTTTAATCCATTTTATTAAACCAGTATAACTTAAAGGACCTTAGGTGATTAACTCTATAATACCTTAGTTTATACATCATGGTTATATATAATTAATACCCGATAGGTAGTTGGATGTGTGATTTCCGCCTTACTTCCTGTTCCTTGTTTGGTTGTGGGCTTAGGGCAGATTCACACAATTAACTATCTATTCGATATTAGATTATATATAACCAGTATAAACTAAGTGATTTTAGAAGTAACCACTGTGGTTACCATTTTTATTATAAGAAATAACAGTTTTCTTAAAGAATCTTTTAATCAAATATAACGGAACTATTACAATTAACTCTGTGAGTACGAAGTGATTACGCCAGGGTTATATACAACGACGATCTAACAAACAATGGGATGTGTGCCTTCCGCTTCATTCCCTGTTCCTTGTTTGGTTGTGGGCTTAGGGCAGATACACACAATCGATTGTTTGTTTACTCTAACTTCTATATAACTTGTATCCATTTAGTACTCATAGAAAGAATTGCAGAGTCATTTTTACTTATCTTTCATCAAAGTAGGAAATATAGGATTTTCTAGAGGAACATGCGAACTTTTCTAAACAAAACATACAACATACTACATCTTACTACAACTTTCTACAACTTACTTACATCACTAAAATCTTATGAACTCACCAACTTAATTGCTAATCAACTCTTTCAAAATAACTTGTATTCTCAGGAAACTAGTAGACAGGTACTCGCGCTGGGAAGTCAGAAGATGGAGCATAATAGCTTCAAGTCTTGTTTTGTTATTTGCTTATGTATTCTATGTTTTGTGAACACACAGATTGTAAACACTTTCTTTCTAATGAAATGGTTGTTCATTACTTTGATTACTATGATGCATGTCTTGTGATACTAAACATGACGTCCTCCACCCCCGAACGTTTCCTCCGTTCCGGTTTTGGGGTGTGATAGGGCTCTCCGGGGCTTGCTTACGATGCTAGGTTGATATTCTAGGCTTGGGGGTATTTAGGATAGATTGAAATGAAGTAGGTGTAAAAGTGTCAATTTAGTAACCATAAATCGGGCAGCCTCGCACCCTATTTATAGTATCCGAAGCATCTAATTACGATGGGCGTAATTCCTGGTATGCGGGGCGTACTGCCTTGCAAGACTCTTTGTTGGGCGTACGCTTTCGTACGCTGGGCGTACGAAGGGATCAGCTTCGGACGCGTCAAGGCTACGAATACGTGTCCATCATGCGAATGTGTAGGGGGGTAACTGACTCCGGATCACGTACACGAGTAGGCTGGGTGTACTCCGATTTTTCAAACTTCAAAAATTCATAACTTTCGAATACGATCTCCGTTTTTGACGTTCTTTATATCCACGCATAGGTGACACTGTGCTCTACAACTTTCGTTAGCCTCCGTCGGCTAATTTTTAATTTATTTTTAAAGTTATATTTTTAACAGGCCGGGATAGGAAAAGTCCGTTAAAAATTCATAACTACTTCATCCGACGTCCATTTTCGTCTGTCTTTTTACCGTTAAACTACTATCAACGAGATCTTGAATTCTCGTTTAGGTTGTGTCGGCTAAAAATCGCTCGATCTATAATTCGAATTCCGGTCTACATACTGCTATGCCAAATCTTAGAAAATTCATAACTTCCTTATACGAAGTCAGATTTGGACATTCTTTTTATGAACGCTCTCAGTTTAACGTGTACTATGACTTTCATTTAGATCGCTAAGGCTAAAAAGCAATTTATCGTAAATTCACTTTTTACATCACACAGCGTCGTGCCGGTTTTGTCGCGAAACTTCGACAGGTCATAACTTCTTCGTTATAACTCAAATTTCAGTATTCTATATATCTCCAGAATCCTTGTTTCAAACACTACAACTTTATTTATAAATATCGGGTTTATCTAACATTTATTTTTGATGCTTATTTTTTATCCTTAATTTATTAAATCATAATAATTAAGTATAAAACACATAATACTCAAATAATTCATTTTTATTACTTTAAAACAAGTTACAAAGGTTGGCCTAGACTATTACATCATAATTAATACGTAGCCTAGAAACTCGGGCGTTATAAGTGAGTAAATAAGTTTGCATAAACAAAGTTCGTTGTCATATTGAGAGATAAAGTATGTTGGCCAAATGAGAGGCAACGTTCATATTCTCATGAGAAATAAAGTTCGTTACTAAAACGAGTAAACAAGTTTCATTGCAATAATGAGCAATCAAGTTTGTTGCTACAAGGAGTAAACAAGTTCGTTGCTACAAGGAGCAAACAAGTTCGTTGCTAAGACAAGTAAAGAAGTTTCTAGTAATAAAAGTTCATTGTTATAATGAGAAACAAAGTTTATTGCTATAATAAGAAACAAAGTTCATTGCTATAATGAGAAACAAAGTTCATTGCTATAATTAATAAACAAGTTTGTATGTATATGAGCAAGCAATGATGTGACAACCCGAACCTTTTTCCGTTTCCGTTATCTGATTTCCGTTAATAAAATTTGAATTTTATTAAGTTTCCGTCAAACTTCTTGGTTTAGAAAATCATCTAGTTTTATATATAATTTAAATTTTATATGAGTCGGGACCAAAACTTCACGAAATTTCGAGTTATCCTACGATCAAAACATCGGTTTTCGGCCTAAGTGAGTTTACGATCGTAAACCCGTGTACGGCCGTACACTCGTTTACGGCCAGCGTCGGGTGGACCCCACCACCGACCACGAGAACCCATATAAATACGAGACCCTACCCCTCATTTACACTTTTCTGGCCGTACACACTCTCCTTCTCTCTCTAAGCTCTTGACCGCACACCCCAAAAACACCCGTATTCTTCCGAAAATCATCGAAAATCGTCATTGGGAGTCATTTAGGAGCATCTAGAACACGTTTTTCATCGAATCCAGCTACCTTGTTCTTGAGTGTACGGCCGAACACCCTTCAAGTTTGCAAATCTTCATTGACCGTACACCAGTTCACGGCCCTACACACTTCAAACCTTCAAAGGCCGTACATCCTTCGAGAGGAGTTCACGACCGTAAACAGTTCACGACCGTAGACAATTCACGGCCGTAAACCCCCTTCACGGCCGTAAACCCCATTCACGGTCGTGCACATTCCCTAAGTGGTGCCTTAGACTGAAAACCCACTTTCCTCGATTCAATCAAGTCCCGGTAACATTCCTTAACCGAAAGCAAGTGTTTTTCTAACACTTTATCTAACGAAATCGCTAATTTAGATACATATATGTATTTAATTGTTATTAGGACTCCGTTAAGTGCCACACTACAACTCGAGGGTCTTCATTTCAGTTCGTTGGTTCAACACTTGTACACAACTAACTGTGAGTTCATACCCCTATGCCTTTACTGTTTTTAACGTTTTCAGGGGGGGATATGTGACAACCCGAAATTTCCATTCGTACAAACCCTACAGTCTAGCACTTCAAATAAAAGTCAAATACTTTTCTGCTAAATTTTAGCCGGTATAAAGTTCGTATGAGTGTATTAAAGCTTAGTACTTCAGGAGATAACTACAGAGAGGATACCCTAGGGTTTATTTTGCATCAATAAAGTCTTCAAACTCCAAGAGTTTGGAGTTTACGGCCCAAACATGGTGTTTACGGCCATAAACCCCAAGGAGTATAAATATGACACTTAGTCATTTTTATCACTTTTTTACCATTTCAAGCCTAGAAAACCCATTTCTCTCTCAAGTATCATCCGACTTTTCTTCAAAGATCTTCAAGAAAGTAAGTGTTTCTTGCTTTGATTAGTTGTTCTCTACCTTAATCTAGTGATCTTACATGATTTCATCCATGAAATCATTCCATTTGTGTAGATCTTCAAGTGTTCTTTAAAACACCAAGAACACCAAGAACACACACTAGTGTTTTTGGTCCTTAAACACTCTTACAAGCTTCCTATAAGTAAGTACACTCTTCCTATCTAGTTGTTTGCTTAGTATACTTGCTAAACCATTGGAAAACATCAAAAATCCCCAAGAACACATGGGTTTACGGTCAAGGGATCTCCTTGAACCGTAAACACCATCAAGTGGTGTTTAAGTGCCCCCAACACCTTCTAGGGCTTGGATATTGGACTAGAACCTTGCATGCATGAGCTAAAGACCCCAAATCACGAAATGGAAGGAGTGACCATGAGTTTACGGCCGTAAACTCATGGGTTCACGACCATAAACTCAAGGGTTTACGACCGTAAACTCCAAGGAGTGGTCCAAGAACCGTAAACTCCAATGAAGGGCCATTTTGAGCCCTAGACCCTTCTTAAGCGTTTGATACAAACCTAGAACACTTCCTTGAGGGGTATAAGACCTTAAAACGCATAATAGCACAAATTACCATGAGTTTACGGTCGTAAACTCATGGGGAAATGACCATGGCCCGTAAACTCATGTGTTGTTACCATATGGGAAGTAAACTCCAATGTGAGGCCATCCTCTCTTCAGATACAACCCTTTAGTACTCCTAGCACTTGAATCAAAGTGTTTCCATGCATTAGGGTGTCTTTACTTGATTAATTAGTTGTTAAATGACTAATTAGATATATTTATGTATCACTACATGTTAAATAGGATCCGTGTGTGTGTTCAAGTCCTCACTTGACACTTAGCATCCTATCCAGCACTTCCATCCAAACCACTCACTGCAGGTGAGTTCATACCCCTTAATTAACCTTTTAAATGTTTTTAAATGCTTTTGTGGGGGGGGGGGGAATACAAGTTGAATCATGATAGTTACTATATCAAACACATGTGATTATTAACTATCAAACTATGGATTTACTACACTTTTAGTTGTTTTATCAAGTAAACTACTTCAAAATGATTTCTCGAACGCTTTTACACGTTGAACTCTTTATCAAACTTGTTTTCTAAACTACATCTTTCCTTTCAAATTCTGTTATGACTATGTTTCAAACAAAGGTTTTCATGTACTTTAAACTATATTCCAAATAAGGGATTTCTTATACTTTAAACTGTTATATTGTCAAATGCATGCCTATATATGTATAGTTATATAAGTAATGTTTAAAGGACTTAGGACTGCTAACCCGCCTTATTTCATGTTCCTTATTTGGTTGTGGACTTAGGGTATCCTGTTATTTGTTCGAAGGTCGTCTAAATATTAGTTATATATTATGTATACCTATATAGACATAAAAGTTCTATCAGTCAGTTCAGTACCTTTGGGTAGCAAAGGCATACTTCCATTTATTCATATATATATATATATATATATATATATATATATATATATATTACTAGTAACTATAATGGGTATAGTTAGGAGATACTATTTACTATTACTAGTGCAAGGAATCACTCAAGAGTCAGTTCATTCATGAGTCGATACAAATATATTACATGCTATATGAAGAGACACTATTGTATACATATATTACTAGTAAATATATTACATGCTATATGAAGATGGACTAGTACATACACTACTCCTCACAAGACTAACCATCCTACACCTAGAGTCTGCATTTCATTCATTTGGACTTTTCGAGGCGTATTATTCATTTAATACCACCTGGAGTCTGCATTTCATTCATTTGGACTTTTCGAGGCGTATTGTTCATTTAATACCACCTGGAGTCTGCATTTCATTCATTTGGACTTTTCGAGGCGTATTATTTATTTAATACCACCTAGAGTCTGCATTTCATTCATTTGGACTTTTCGAGGCGTATTGTTCATTTAGTACCACCTGGAGTCTGCATTTCAGTCATTTAGACTTTCGAGGCATATTGTTCATTTAATACCACCTGGAGTCTGTGTTTTAATAACTTTATAGCCAGTAGTGTCACTGCTGAGGTAAAATATTATTTTCCCTATTACAGTTACTTTGTGATTTTATCACATACACGTTTATGTATAGCTATATTTAGATAATAATAGTTATACTAGGGGAAAAACCTTCATTTTTGCAGAAGTGCAAACCTTCAAAACAGTCGAGTTTTGATAGAAGACTGCTTTTATACTAATAGGAAATATGGGATTTTCTAGGGTTTTTCATACTTATACAAAGTTTTCATAAAACTATTACAAGTCTTTTCTTTACAGATTTACAAATCAATGACACTAAATTACTTATGATCTCACCAGCTTTAAAGTTGATACTCGCTTTCAAAATAGCTTGTATTCTCAGGTCACCAATGGACGGGTACGATGACCAGGTTTTGAGAAGACGGAGCAGTCAAGACTCGTCTTTTATTTTGATTTCTTATTATCATGTCGTATACTATGAAAGAACACACATGTATTAAAATTCTACTATTAATGCAATGGATGATGTTGTTGCTTGTTTACTACTTTACATTGTTGTGATGCTTTACATGACGTCCTCCACCCCAGAACGTTTCCGCCGTTCTTGGTTTTGGGGTGTGACAGGATACAAGCCAAACATAAATGATTTTGTGAAACTTATACAAAAAGGATTTTAATAAACTTAAAACGGAAGAAATTGATACAATCATACAGTTTCTATACTTATATAAAATATATAGATATTTTATCCCTTTTGTACTATGCAGAGCATAAGGGAAGTTTTCATCATAAACAAAGAACTTTCAATGTAAAACATGAACTGAGTGCATAAATGAACATATAAACTATAATAAGTATAGTTTATAGAACAACTAATTTATCAATGTACAAGACATAGATTCAATGCGATCAAACATGCAAACTATATAATGTGTAGTTTATGAGATATATATACAGCAAGTTAAATTCAATGGATTCATTTTATTCTACACCTAATCGTTAGTATAGCATTTTATGAGTGAGCATTCTTCACGTACTTACCTAAGTACTAACAAAAGTCTTGAGATTATAACCAGAGTCTCCTAAAAAGAGAACGTGAGTTTGTGTATAGATCTATACGGGATTGACAATCCCGCACCATAACTGCTAGCTACAGTTAGGCCGGCAGGCCTGGGTGACAAAGTCAATTCGATTCCGACACCTAGAGAACGTCGTTCAGGCAATTCAATGGTCAAGTATGGTTATAACAACTCATAAATTTGGTACTAAGAATATACGATTAATGTATGAATGGTAATAACTTTAATTAGTTTTATTATAAAATAATAGAACTACTATACATATTAAAGTTTTCAAAGCTTTCCGAACTTACTACACATACTGGTGATAACGAAGGTTTTTCATGTAAAAAGAAGTTTCTTATTCAATCATACAATGCACAACACATTTAGTGGTAACTAGAAATATGAACTATTATGATATGAGATTCAGTAACAAAATACACATGTTAGAAAATAATGCATTTTCTTAGAAGCATACGAATACATTCATTGATTCATTAACCGATTTTTCTCTCAAAACATGCTTATGAACTCACCAGTTTTATGCTGATACTCTTTCAAAAATGCTTGTATTCTCAGGAAATCAGTAGACAGGTACCTGCTGGAGTTATGAGAAGACGGAGCGTATAGAGTTTCGTCTTTTACTATTGTTATACTTTTGAAGTGTATAAACATGAATCAAACCGATGTAAATATTTTACTTAATTAATGTAATGGTTGTGTTTACTTTGATTACTGTAATGCAATGGTTGTGATACTATACATGACGTCATCCACCCCCGAACGTTTCCGCCGTTCCGGTTTGGGGGTGTGGCATATTGGTATCAGAGCTCTTGTTTATAGTGAACTAAGTATACCGAACCTTACATGGTATACAACTATAAACACTAAGGGGATGAAGTGCTCTGAACTGAAAGTATACTTTTAAAATATAAGTATTTTATAAGAAGTATACAAGCATACATAAGTACCAGAAACAATATCATAAGTAGAAAAAAAACAAAAGTATTTGGATGTTGGACACTGTGGTTAAACCTGGATAGTTATGTAATCATGTCTGGGATCAATATAGCCTGATCGACTATATTTATTTGAGACATGACGAACATGTGTCTGGGAGTGATCATGGCGTTGCAGCAAGCCTATAACTTACCAAGCTTTATACATCAAGATATCGATAGAACAGAGGATACAACTTAAAATACTATAGGAGTATTTTAGCTAGTGCCGAATACAGTGTAGAGATTCATTCCAAATGTTGCTACTTATTTCTTCTTAGCGATAGTTTACTTGCGTTAGTAACCTTTCTCTGTTTATCGCTTAGTAGAACACTTTATCTATCACGATGAGATATATCTTGATTCCTATCTCTTAATCTAAGATCCAGGGGACTTACCATCCTCTTCTTCCTGATGATTTTTAGAAAAAGATGCCTCCCAGAAAGAGACCCAGCAAGAAGAACAACGACCCTCCAGCGCCACCACCTCCTCAGTTCGATCCTGCCATGTTCCAGGAAGTAGTTACAGCCGACGTGACTATATTAATGACACAAATAAACCCTGGTGGGGCTAGCGGATCCGGAGGTGGTACTCATGCCCAGAATCTCGGCGATTAGGGACATCAAAAGGAGTGTTCCTATAAGGACTCCATGAACGCGAAACCCAAACCCTTCGACGGCAATGGAGGAGTCATTGCCTTAACCCGATGGTTCGAGAAGATCGAATCCATCTTCGAGATTTTAACTTGTTCTGAGGCCAACAAGGTGAAGTTTGCCGCCTGCAACTTCACCGACAGAGCATTGACCTGGTGGAATGGTCGAGTTAAATCCCTAACCCTACTGGTAGCGAATGCCTTGGGTTGGGAAAGCTTAAAAGAACTCATGCTTGCTGAGTACTGCCTAAGGGGCGAGATGCAGAAGTTAGAGCACGAGCTCTAGAACCTGAAGATGAAGGGTTCCGACATTGCCGCTTACACAGCTAGATTCTGCGATCTGGCTCTTCTCTGTCCGAGGATAGTCACCCCGGAAAGCAAGAACATAGAGAGATACATTTGGGGATTGACGCCCCCAACTCAAGGAAATGTCTTGGCTGCTAAGCCTACCACATTTGACAGCGCCAAGTGCCTGGCGCAGATTGTCATAGATCACGGGGTTGATCTGGATGAAGTAACAGCCTCTCCCGAACCACCAAAGGATAGTGGTGGGAAGAAGAAATTCTGGAACAAGCGTAAGGGCCAGTCTTCGCAGGAGCCCTCCAAGAAACAACAAACAGTAGCAGTCCCCATTGCTACTACTCCTGCTGCTGTTCCAACTACTCCAACAACTCCCAGCCGCTATGCTGGAAACCTACCTTTGTGCAACAAATGCAACTTCCATCATTTGGGAGTTTGTAGAGAAATGCAATGCCACAAATGTGGCAGAAAGGGGAATACATCGCGATTCTGCAAAACACAAGCTCAACCGACCAACCAGGCTACTGAAGCAGGCGTGGGACAAGCCGGTTATGGCTGTGGGGAGGTTGGGCACTTCAAGAGAAATTGCCCGAAGGCAACAGCAGGTGGTAACATAGGGAAGGTGCTGGCAATGGGCCAGGAGGAGGTAGTTGTTGATCCCATAGTTGTTACGGGTATGTTCCTCCTCGACAACTCTTATGCATGCATTCTTTTCGATTCTGGTGCGGAGAGAAGTTTTGTTAGTCATGCATTTAAATGTCTACTCAAACATAAATCCCAACCTTTAACCGAAACATTTACTGTCGAGATGGCTAACCGAAAGAAAGAGAGCACTAACGACATATTCATAGGCTGTACCCTTACCCTAAATGACCATTCCTTCCCCATTGATCTTATGCCAGTTTCCATAAAGAGCTTCGACGTTATCATCAGAATGGATTAGCTGAGCCCCAATCATACCGATATCCTTTGTTATGAAAAAGCCATCTGTCTCAATCTGCCCTCAGGTGAAGTTCTCATTGTTTACGGCGATAAACTTAGCTCAAACATTCGTATCATTTCCTGCATTCAAGCCCAGAAATATCTGCGAAAGGAGTGCCATGCATTCCTAGCCCACGTCGTTAACGAAAAGAAGGAAGTTAAAGACCTCGAGAGCATCCCCGAAGTCTGCAACTTTCCTGATGTCTTCCCCGAAGATCTTCCAGGAATACCTACCGAGCGCCAAGTCGAGTTCCGTATCGACTTAATCCCCGGAGCTACTCCTGTAGCTAAATCTCCATACCGCCTAGCGTCGGCAGAAATACAAGAGTTATCCAGCCAGCTCAATGAGCTGCTCAGCAAAGGATTCATAAGACCAAGTTCCTCACCTTGGGGAGCCCCGATCTTATTCATGAAAAAGAAGGATGGATCCTTTCGGATGTGCATAGATTATCGAGAACTGAACAAGCTTACCATCAAGAACCATTATCCCTTACCCAGAATCAACGACCTCTTCGATCAACTTCAGGGAGCCATTTACTTCTCGAAAATAGACCTAAGATCAGGGTACCATCAGTTGCGAGTTCATGAGAATGATGTTCCCAAGACAGCATTCCGAACTCGTTACGGTAGTGATGCCCTTTGGTCTAACCAACACACCTGCTGTATTCATCGATCTGATGAATCGGGTGTGCCGCCCTTACCTAGACAAGTTTGTAATCGTGTTCATTGACGATATACTTGTCTATTCTCGGAGTGAGGAAGACAATAGACAACACTTGAGACTAGTGTTAGAAACACTAAGGGCGGAGAAACTCTATGCAAAGTTTTCAAAGTGCGAATTCTGGATCAGAAAAGTAACCTTCATTGGTCACGTGGTTATCGAGGAAGGCATATACGTGGAACCTTCCAAGATCAAAGCGATTGAGAATTGGTCAGCACCGAAGACACTCACAGAAATCCGTCAATTCTTGGGTCTCGCTGGCTACTATCACAGATTTATCCATAATTTCTCTAGAGTTGCTAAGCCTTTAACCACCCTGACACAAAAAGGTGTAAACTTTAGTTGGGGAGAAAAGCAAGACATTGCATTTCAAACATTGAACCAGGCCCTATGTAGCGCACCTATCTTGTCTCTGCCCGAGGGGACGGAGGACTTCGTTGTCTACTGTGATGCATCCAATCAGGGCCTAGGTTGTGTGCTTATGCAGCTAGGAAAGGTTATTGCCTATGCCTCGTGACAGCTGAAAACACACGAAGTCAATTACACAACTCACGTTCTAGAGTTGGGTGCAGTGGTCTTTGCGTTAAAGATTTGGAGACATTATCTCTACGGAACCAAGTGCACTGTCTTCACCGACCATAAGATCCTACAACATATTTTCGACCAGAAAGAGTTGAACATGAGCCAGCGGCGATGGGTAGAGTTACTCAGTGATTACGAGTGCGAAATACACTATCATCCCGACAAGGCTAATATGGTAGCGGATGCCCTCAGCCGAAAGGAGTATTCAGGTCGTAGAGTGAAGGCACTGACAATGACCAACCATTCTCATTTATCCGCTCAAATCAGAGAGGCTCAGCTGGAAGCCTTAAAACAAGAGAACATGTCGGATGAAGCCTTGAGAGGAATGGAAAAGAACTTAGAGGTCACGGGAGACGGAGTGTTACTATTTCATGGACCGGATCTGGACCCCAAAGTATAGTAGTTACAGGGAGGTTGTCATGAACGAAGCTCACAAAAGTAGATACTCCGTTCACCCAGGTTCAGATAAGATGTATTTGGATCTCAAGCAACTCTATTGGTGGCCGAACATGAAAGTAGAGATCGCTACCTTCGTGGGCAAGTGCCTGACTTGTGCCAAGGTGAATGTGGAATATCAAAAGCCCTTAGGTCTACTCCAACAGCCAGAAATACCTGAGTGGAAGTGGGAAAGGATTACAATGGATTTCATCACTAAGTTACCCAAGTCTCCGAGTGGTCACGACACCATCTGGGTAATTGTCGATCGACTAACTAAATCCGTCCACTTCCTGCCAATCAAGGAAAACTTTAAAATGGAGAGGTTGACATGAATCTACATTCGAGATATAGTCTGTCTGCATGGTGTACCAGTGTCCATTATCTCCGATCGAGATAACAGGTTTACTTCGAGATTTTAGCAGTCACTACAGAAGGCTCTTGGAACTAAGCTGGATATGCGCACAGCTTACCATCCACAGACAGATGAGCAGAGTGAGAGAACCATTCAAACATTGGAAGATATGTTGAGAGCCTGCGTCATCGACTTTGGCATGTAGTGGGACACATATTTGCCCTTGGTCGAATTTTCCTACAACAACAACTAGCATACCAGCATCAAGGTTGCGCCGTTCGAAGCCCTCTATGGCCGTAAGTGCAGATCCCCTCTGTGCTGGGCTGAGGTGGGTGACACGTAACTAGTCAAGGGTCAAGTCCCTGATAACACTCTCACAGGCCCAGAAATCATCCAAGAGACTACTGAAAAAGATCGTACAAATTCGGGAACGACTAAAAGCTTCAAGAGATAGACAAAAGAGCTACGCTGATATGAGACGAAAACCCTTGGAGTTCCAGGTTGGTGACCGTGTCCTTTTGAAGGTCTCACCCTGGAAGGGCATGATATGCTTCGGAAAGCGTGGAAATCTAAATCCAAGATACATAGGACCATTCGAGATCCTCGCTAGGATCGGTCCCGTAGCATACAAACTTCTCCTACCTCGATAACTTAGCAACGTACATCCCGTCTTCCATGTGTCGAACCTAAAGAAGTGTTTGTCCGATGAGACACTTGTGATACCCCTCGATGAGATCGAACTATACGAGAGCTTACACTTCGTAGAGAAACACATAGAAATCATGGACAGGGAAGTCAAACGAATGAAACAAAGTCGCATACCGATAGTGAAGGTCCGCTGGAATGCCAAGCGAGGACCTGAATTCACTTGGGAGCGCGAAGATTCAATGAAACAAAAGTACCCTTATCTTTTTTCCGAGTCCATGATTTGTATTCAGTGTTTGAATTTCGGGACAAAATTCCCTCTAACGGGGGGATGATGTGACAACCCGAACCTTTTTCCGTTTCCGTTATCCGATTTCCGTTAATAAAATTTGAATTTTATTAAGTTTCCGTCAAACTTCTTGGTTTAGAAAATTATCTAGTTTTATATATAATTTAAATTTTAAATGAGTCGGGACGAAAACTTCACGAAATTTCGAGTTATCCTTCGATCAAAACATCGGTTTTCGGCCTAAGTGAGTTTACGACCGTAAACCTGTGTACGGCCGTACTCTAGTTTACGGCCAGCGTCGGGTGGACCCCACCACCGACCACAAGAACCCCTATAAATACAAGACCCTACCCCTCATTTACACTTTTCTGGCCGGACACACTCTCCTTCTCTCTTTAAGCACTTGACTGCACACCCCAAAAACACCCGTATTCTTCCGAAAATCATCGAAAATCGTCATTAGGAGTCATTTAGGAGCATCTAGAACACGTTTTTCATCGAATCCAGCTACCTTGTTTTTGAGTGTACGGTCGTACACCTTTCAAGTCTGTAAATCTTCATTGACCGTACACCAGTTCACGGCCGTACACACTTCAAACCTTCAAAGGTCGTACATCCTTCGAGAGGAGTTCACGGCCGTAGACAGTTCACCGCCATAGACAGTTCACGACCGTAAACCCCCTTCACGGCCGTAAACCCCATTCACGGCCGTACACATTACCTAAGTGGTGCATTAGACTGAAAACCCACTTTCCTCGATTCAGTCAAGTCCCGGTAACATTCGTTAACTGAAAGAAAGTGTTTTTCTAACACTTTATCTAACGAAATCGCTAATTTAGATACGTATATTTATTTAATTGTTATTAGGATTCCGTTAAGTGCCACACTTCAACTCGAGGGTCTTCATTTCATTTCGTTGGTTCAACGCTGGTACACAACTAACTATTAGTTCATACCCCTATGCCTTTACTGTTTTTAACATTTTCAAGGGGGATACAAGCCAAACATAAATGATTTTGTGAAACTTATACAAAAAGGATTTCAATAAATTTAAAACGGATGAAATTGATAAAATCATACAGTTTCTATACTTTTATAAAATATATAGATATTTTATCCCTTTTGTATTATGCAGAGCATAAGGGAAATTTTCATCATAAACACAGAACTTTCAATGTAAAACATGAATTGAATGCATAAATGAACATATAAACTATAGTAGGTATAGTTTATGGAACAACTAACTTATCAATGTACAAGACATAGATTCAATGCGATCAAACATGTAAACTATATAATGTGTAGTTTATGAGATATATATATATATATATATATATATATATATATATATATATATATATATATATCATTTTATGAGTGAGCATTCTTCGCTTACTTACCTAAGTACTAAAAAAAGTCCTGAGATTATAACCAGAGTCTCCTGAAGGGAGAACGTGAGTTTGTGTATAGATCTATACGGGATTGACAATCCCGCACCATAACTGCTAGCTACAGTTAGGCCGGCAGGCCTGGGTGACAAAGTCATTTCGATTCCGAAACCTGAGGAACATCGTTCAGGCAATTCAATGGTCAAGTATGGTTATAACAACTCATAAATTTGGTATTAAGAATATACGATTAATGTATGAATGGTAATAACTTTAATTAGTTTTATTATAAAGTAATAGAACTACTATACATATTAAAGTTTTTAGAGTTTTCCGAACTTACTATACATACTGGTGATAACCAGGGTTTTTCATGTAAAAAGAAGTTTCTTATTCAATTAAACAATGCACAACACATTAAGTGGTAACTAGACATATGAACTATTACGATATGAGATTCAGTAACAAAATACACATGTTAGAAAATAATGGATTTTCTTAGAAGCATACGAATACATTCATTGATTCATTAACCGATTTTCCTCTCAAAAACATGCTTATGAACTCACCAGCTTTATGCTTATACACTTTCAAAAATGCTTGTATTCTCAGGAAATCAGTTGACAGGTACCTCCTGGAGTTTTGAGAAGACGGAGCGTATAAAGTTTCTTCTTTTACTATTGTTATACTTTTGAAGTGTATAAACATGAATCAAACCGATGTAAATATTTTACTTAATTAATGTAATGGTTGTGTTTACTTTGATTACTGTAATGCAATGGTTGTGATACTATACATGACGTCATCCACCCCCGAACGTTTCCGCCGTTCCGGTTTGGGGGTGTGACAAATGAGTTCACAACCAAGCCTATGACTGATGCCCTATCAAGATCTATGCTTATCGTTTCATAGATTAATATGGTATCATGCACTCAAGCCATTGGACGAGTGAGGAGTTGTTAATTCCTAATAGCGATATCCATAATGACCATTGGTTCAAAGAGTTAATGGTTGGAGTAAAGTGTAAGGGAAGGGACTTTTCCACCCCAAAACGTAAAAACCGAAAATAGGGGGATTCGTGAAATCTCACAATGCATTGAGATGATGCAATGATGCCTTGATCGAAGTTCCACTTGTACCACTACTGATTCCTACAATAGTGGTCTACACTAGTGAGTCTCTAATCGAAATCTAACACTAGCATACTTAACTTCTACAATAGAATTACGCCAATATTGAGTCAAAATTTTGACATTGATATGTTACAAACATTTTTCTGTGAAATTTATATTTCTATGAATCAATTTGTTGTATAACAAATTCAAGAGGAAATCCCCATTATTGAAATGTTAAAATTTAACATTTTAGGTGGTGTTTCAATGATTACTTATTCAAAAACTAAATCAGTTTAGTTCCTAAATTTTCCAAAATTCACATTTTAATTCTAACTGAAGTCAACGATCTCAATATAAATTTTCTTAAATTTTCAATCTGTCTAACTATTTTTTACCATTTTAATTTCTTGAATAATTATAAAATCATAAAAAATACTAAAACATTAATAAAAATTACCAAACTTTGGGTTTTGCTTCTAACAGTACTAAGGGGTTTCCATATAAGTTTTCAAGGATTTTAGATATGTATAACCATTTTTGCAATATTTAATTCTCTAGATAGATATAAATTCATCAAAAATATCAATCAGTTAAGAAAATTCCCTAAACTTTGTGCACTATTGGTATGAAACATATATAATCTGATAAAAATAGTAAAATGTATTTTAAAATAGATTACCACGATTTTTATGATTTTTGTATATTTATTCTATCAAAATAGAGATAAATAGAAAACAATTTTAAAAATTCCCCAAACTTTGTTTTCTACTGTTATTACACATATAAAAACTGGGAAAAATATAAAATTTGGTTTCCAAACAGGTTAACTATTTTTCTTTATTTTATTCATTTAAATAAACATTAATTCGTGAAAAATTATTAAACAGTAGGTAAAATTTACTACACTTTTTATGTAATATAAGATATTATGATGAATTTTCATATTTTTTGGATAAGTGTATCTTTTTTTCTTCAATTTAATCCTTTAAACATTCATTAAATCGGGAAAAGAAGAAATTGTTTTGGAAAAATCTAGAAACTTTTTCATGGTGTCTTTATGATGTCTCGAATATACAAAAATTATGAAATATGGCTTTCTACATTCATAATGGTGTTTTGCTATTTATTTCTCTTCAACAATAATAAATTAGAAATCAATAGACAACAGCCTTAGAAAGGAATACAACTTCATGAAAAGTCTTTACTCGGCGCATAGGTGATATTCAAAATTTACCAGAATTTATTAACCATAAAAAGTGTTTTATATGAATTATTGCTCGATTTTCTTGCAAAAGTTACAATAAATTGAGAAAAACCAGTTATTTTCTAAAAATTTCTAGATCAAGTTATTTTATTGTTTGGATTTTGGGAAAAATCATATTTGAGCATAAAATAGGTTTTAGATATTTTTTTATGAATAAATACTTTATGAGCATTCTTAACAATGTACTTTGATAATCAAGCCTTTAAGCTTGATGTTCATCACATGCATTATGATTTGGAGACCATGAATGAACTTTTTTTTGTTTAAAATGATGTTTCTAAATAAAAACTTGAATGCATGTGGTTTTGGATCTTTAAAACTTGTAAAACTCAAGTTGATGGATTTGATTTAGGTTTTGATCATTGGATTTCACCTTCTAACAACATGCATGTTGTTTTTGGGTGAAATCCTACCACCATCATCATCAAATTCGACATGCATGAACATGCATGTGAATAATCTCAAAGAAAAGTGTTTATGGAGAAGAAAAATGCAAGAAAACTTGATATTTTTTAAAGAAAAGTGAACAAAATGTATGAAAATTGATTTTACCTTGAAGATCAAGTTCGAATGATGAACATTCTTGAGTAAAATGAGGGATATTTTCTGGAAATTTCGTGGGTTTTGGAGCTAATTCATAGACGGAAAGAATGAGGGTTTTAGAGAGAAGAAAGGAGAGAAAAGAGAGATTCT
The DNA here is from genome assembly GCF_052849685.1 of Lactuca virosa. NCBI lineage: Eukaryota > Viridiplantae > Streptophyta > Magnoliopsida > Asterales > Asteraceae > Lactuca > Lactuca virosa. The sequence goes on from NC_136432.1 coordinate 227,905,425, forward strand.
ATCTCTCTGGATAACTCATTTCTCTCATCATCTCTTTGGGGTTATACTCCACCAAAATCGTCCACTGATAGATAGAGATGCTTATGAACTCATGAAGAATTGAATGTCAAAATCTCTCCCAGATATTTTGCTTCTGTGTTTCGATTTTCTAGAGAGAAGTGAGAGAGACGTTTTTAGAGAGAGAAGTAAAGAGGTGGAGTGAGGGAATGAGTAAAATGATTAGGGTTAGGGAAGATGTAACTTAGGGGAAGAGATGTGAATGTGATTTTGAATAGAGAAGGAGTATTTTCGAGCATTTACTTTTTATTTATATAATTTATAAGGTTTGGGGGTTATGTTTATAAAATAAAAAATCTTGTATTGAATTTTATGAGATTTTGGCTGTTATGCTTATAAATAAGCTAATGTTTATAAATTTTTGACACTTGTTATAAACTTTGGACATTTTGGAATATCACAATGGATGTAGAATATCTTGGATTGTTTTGAACGAAAAAAAATTTGTTAACACCATAATGAATTGAGTTTAATATTTGAAAAAAAATTTCAAATTTCTAAAAATAAATAATTATATTTGGTAGAAAGTTACATAGTTTGATTGAAATCATATTATTGGCATTCGATGTAGTGATTCTGAGATTCAAGCGAAATTGAGGAATCAAGTATAATAGTCCTAGTTTTCAACTTTGACTTGAGTTTCTATGAGACTTTGACCTAATTTCTACTTCTAGGTCAAGTGCATCATGTGTCTACATGATTCATGCAAAGATTTTCAATTCAAAGAATGACCCGAATACGGATAGTCATTAAAGTTAAGTAGTTATAGAATTCACATACCAATGTGAAATCTAAGTACACTATTCTCCGATTCTACTTGTTTCCAATTTTCTAGTAGGTTATAACTTATCTTCTAGTTACCAAGCCTAGTATGTGTCGTGCCTATACGTGCAACTAAGTTTATTCAAATCTAGAACTGTCTCGAATTTTCACGGTTGTCACATGTGGAATCTATGATTCTAGTCTTAAGAAGAAGACCCATGTGAAGAGAGTGTAGTCCTTAACAATATAAAGAATGTATTTCTTGTGATGAATACTTACAATTATAGATGGACTATAGAGACCAATGTTAAGAAGTTGCACTGGCTTAGAAATTGATGAATCTACTATCAGTGGATGACTTCCTTTGGCTTATTGTTACATCCCCAATTTTCTCGGCTAGAAAAGGTCGTTTTATTTATGCTTATTATTCAGAGTGATCTTTATAAATGCGGAATTTGTCCCATTAAATTATTTCCGAAGAAAATGTTTTTCGTTGATTATTAAAACTTGAGATTCCATAACTAATTGAACGCGAAACATCAGAAGATCATAACTTCTTCACTCAAATTCGGATTTCAGATTTCTTTATATGGATGGAATCCTTGTTATATACACTATAACTTTGGTTAAGATTATTTATTATCTTCTATCAAAAATTAATATTTATCCATCATTATATCTTAAGCGTTTAGCCCGAATCTGGGGTGTTACAATTACCTCCCCCTTAGGATGATTACATTCTAGAGTCATCAGCAAGATAGGGATGAATGACGATCTTGTGAGTATCTTTTCCATCCTAAAAAATATCGTCTAAGATATGGTTTTTGCTTCCATTAACGTAAAAGACCAAATGGTCATACCCTTATAACCTTTTATCGTATCATGCAATGGATACACTTAGGTCTCTTTGACTCAGACTCTTGCATGGAGGATTCCTTCTTTCATGTTCTAATGTGGTACAACCGCATTATTGTAGGTAACATTTCTAGATAATGGCTGCTTAGTCTTCATGACGATTGTGATATGCTTCTACTGATCATTTCGATTATCCTTCCCTTTGATTTCTTGACTAAAGTCGGATGCTACGTCTAACTTGGTTCCCTAAATTGAGTAACCCATTTCGTAGCTTTTATCTTAGCCGGACTCGATTTTCATTGACCAATTGTTTCAGGATATCATTCATCTTGTTAGTCATTACAAAAACAATGATAACAACGGACATGAAAAAAAGAATTCTACTACTAATACCTTAGTAACCTTGTGATACATCCTAATTTGAGTACAAATCATGTGCTTTCGGTAGTATGGGCCCATACTATCTGCCAAACATATTCATAATTATCCCCAAAATTGTCTCGCAGTCCCCTAGTCCCTACTCCTAAAAGCAAATTAACACATATGGATGTGTCCAAAAAAGCATATATACCAAATTTCCCTAGACACCAATAAGAATTCTTCCATGAGTATCTTTAATAGCAATTTTGCTTCAACTTGGTTGACGGTGGAAACGCCAGTCAATGGGATGACTTTAGGGATTACACCAAAAGTAAATTCTCTCTGCCAATAGAAGATGTACTTCTCCCATACCAGACATATTATTTATTAGGTGTTTGTAATGGTACAATAACACTTTATAGGTATCATCTATGATATCTTTCAATAGGTATCATTCACTATTGAAAGCAGCCTTATTTCCTTCATTTGCTCAGTTTGCTACGAGTCGTTATCATAACATTCCGTTTCCCCAGAACAATTGCTCAGGGTACCGGAAATGCGAGTATGTTATGATAGAGAAGACTTTAGTTATGTTTAGACACATACTCCTCCTTATCGATCTGAAAAGTTATATGGTAGTTCTAATGCTGTAATTAAACGTTTAGAAGCATGAACACATAAAATTTATTTATCCAAGTTATGGTCCTAATATCATAACTGAACGTTTAGAAGTCAGATTTCAGAGTTCTTTACATGTACGAAATCCTTGTCATATACACTATAACTTTGGTTAGGATTATTTATCGTAAATAATATACTATCTGAAGTTATATTTATCCCTCATTATATCTTGATCGTTTATCCTGAATTTGTGGGTGTTACACTTGTTTTCCATATTTGCATGCATGACATAAATTGTCATTGTTAAATTTAGGAGAGGCAATCATCGCACCAATTCTATGATAACCAAGTTATTGATATACTGAAAGTTAAGGTTAGCAGGGTTTTAATGCCATAGCCAACTAACCTCGAAGACTGCTTTTAATTTAAAAGACATTTGTGATTTACAGATGACCAGATAATGTCCAATACAAAGATAGTTCCCCTAACTTTGGACTTGATAAGGCATTTTTCTCTATCATTCATCATTATATATCAGTATTCATCATCAAATTCAACACGGTGACCAACTTTGTAGAGTTTTCCAACACTCATCAGGTTGGTTTTAAAACATCAAGATAAGAAACCCTTTGTATTAAAAAAAATTCTATTTGTAAGAACACCACATCCTCATTTTTTACGTGACCACCATTTATGTTGGGGCCCGCACAAGAAAAAAAGATTTTCTAATAAATTTTTGATAAGAGGATGTAGATTTGTGAGTTGTGATGGTGTGTGCATTCTTGACTTTGGTTACGAGATCATTCTAGGGTGTTTAAGGTTTCCAATTTTTTTTGGGTTTGTGATTGAAGTATTTAGATTTTTTTTTGTTTTGAATTTAGACGTATGGACCTTTTTCTTTGTGGGTGATTGATTACTAAAGGTAATTTTCTTTCCATTTATCTTAGTGGTGATTTTAGGTTGGACTTTTGGGACATGATCTACAAACTTCACAAGATTTTTCTTGATTTGAAGTTTCTCTTCAGTTTTGTCTTGAGAAATGACAACTACAGTGTTTTCAATCTTAATATCCTTGGGTCGTTTAAGAGTTTGAGGAAATAAAAGACCTTGATATATTTTTGGACTTTGAAGCTTTTGTCCTTTATTAAGGTTTTGCGAAGATGTGATTCGCGCAGATGTATTTTGCAAAGCTTTGGTTTGTGCATATCTATTTTATGGTGAGTTTGAAAAAACCTTCATTTTTCTTGAAAATATAGATCTCTTTTTGGTAGGAACACTAGGACTGGGCTCACCATTCCTAGTCATTATGCGATATTTAATTTCCTCTTTTAATGCCTTTTTGGCTTCATCCTTCGATGAAAAGATATCAAAATTGTTCAACTTCAGGCTGTTGCTTTTTTAGAGTTTACTTTATGGCATATGTTTGGGAGATGAGTCATCTTAACTGTAGAGTTCAATACATCAAGAAAATTTTCCATATTCAATTGTGTCTAGTCTTACTCCTTTTAGAAGAGCTTGAATACTCGTCTTTGATATGATTGTGACTTTATCTTTGACAGAGAATTCTTTTAAAACCTCTGTCTTGGATGAAGGATGTGATATTATGATCAGTGTAGGTATTAGATGATTCATAGTTAGGATAGCTTTTAAAGAAAAGTTTGCTCCTTCTCGTATAATTTCCTTTGTAACACCCATTTCGTCATATGGTTTTTCTGAATTTAATTTCATTAATTAAGTTTTGGGACTTAGACTAGGAAATGACATGGTGATGGACTGAACATGACATTACAGTCTGGTTCAGGAAACATAAATCCTTAAACCACCACGATATGACGAGGTCTTGGCCACAACATGGTGGCAGATAGGGTTTAAAACCATAGATTTTAGGATTAGTGCCCTATTTAAAGGAACAAACACCTAGGGCTGGCTTATTTCGCAGCCTCCATACTCTGAAATCAATCCCCACCTAAAACCCTAGTCTTTTGTATGTGTTTTGAGTGTGTGAATCCATTTTTGTGAAGCTTGAAGGAAGAAGGAGATCATCATGTGGTTTTTGAGCATGGTTTCGGCTTGGATCTAGCATCTTGTTCCAGGTCATTTTATGACTTTTTTAGTCCCAAAACTTCTTGGCTTCGGAGTTTGAGAAAACTCCAGCGCCTTTGAGTGCATTATTTAGCTTGTAGACCATGGTGTTGGTTGGAATGTGCTTTTACATGACTTAGTTTGAATTCCATGCATTTAGTGTTGGGTTTTGAGCATTCTAACACTCCTAAGTGTACATGCAACCCTAAATACCTTGGATCTATGTTTTCTCTATTATACATGCAAATATGAATATTCCAAGGTATTACCCTATCTAGCATACAATCTTTGATACTTGGGTAATAAAACTAGTTTGAAGACATACCTTTTTATGTAGCTTGATTCCTTGATGCTTAAGAGCCGAGTGCCCCAAGTATGACACCTCAAATGGTTCACACAACATCAAATACACTTGGAATAACTTAGAGAGAAATGAACCACTTCATGAAATCGACTAGCCCACACCATACACACATAGTTCTCTCATGGTGGCCGATTTTGACAAGAATAAGATGATTATATAGTTTGTCACAATTAGGGTTACACGATGTAAACCCTAATTGTCATGGGCTTTCATTTCCATGATCCACGGGTACAAAAACACCATGGAGCATCCTATGGGTTTTAGGCCAACTTGATAATCCATGGAGTATTAGCCCAGTATACAAGTATGGATGATTTACACAATCAACCCATATATTTAATTAGTCTCCTTTTGATCACTTAATTAATTCCAAATTAATTCTTGATCATTACTAATTAAATAATCTTATTAATATATTAGAACATATAATATATTAGCAAACCTTAAGTGTTATTTCTCTCATGTTAGTCTATCCAAATGCATGATGCCATGCAACCCAAATGGACCATGCCAACCGGGTCAAGTACATACCAAATATAGTTATCGACTTAGACACTAATCCAACAGTCTCCCACTTGGATAAGTCTAAAACTATTATTGAGTATGACTTCAAAAACCGACTGGCAATCGTGGCTTTTTAAGCCGCTGCCGAACTCTGACGTTGTAACTGAACTCTGATCTTGTCAATGACTTGTCCATTAGATAAGGGATCATATATTCCTCCATTCTAGATATCATATGAACTGATACATGGATTATCAATCACTCTCTCGGTCCATTTGTTGTTTCCCGATTTCTGATTCATGACGACTGACTGATTGAATAGATCAAATCAGTCCTGGCTTGGCCAAGCACTCACATGTGTCATCATTGAATCATCGAGGGGCCCACAGATATCGCTTTTATCCCGAAGGTAAAAGGAATGGATAAACTTCGACTCATATGACTTGTTCTACTACTTGTTGAATCATACACAACGGCACGTTTTATAACATCGAGTTACCAATGCGTTTTCGTGCAATCAATGTACAACCAACTCATAGTAACAACTCATATCTCTAGGTTTGAAGAATATAAGATATTATCGTCTCATGATCACTCGTGATAAAATCCACGAAGTGATTCAAATGAGTGCGGGTTGAATCAAATACTCAGTACTTATGAGCACTCATGAGTGTTGTAGCACCACTTTCTCCAACATCTTAGACATCTACAAGCCAACCCATGACAGTCTTGATTCATATCTACTTCCAACATATGACCGACTGTGGATGGTTTGAATCACTTAGTCATTGAGGAGGAACGACCTAGTTATTCTGGAAGTCAAAACATGCAAAGTGAAACACAAGAATAATCGAATCTAATATGGTCTTAGAACTTATGAATATAAGTAAAACATCTTTTTATTTATCACCATATTGATTACACATTGTTCATTGTATATTGTTTCAAACTATCAACTTTATACTTAAATTAAAACAATAGTTGTCCCATGCTCCAAGCATGTACACTATGTTTTCTAAACACTAGTCATGCCATACTCCAAGTATGCACACTATGTTTGTCTAAACATTAGTTATGCCATACATCAAGTATGCACACTAAGTTTGTCTATGATCTTTACTCTGTGAAATAGATCGATTGAACATAATGTTGGATATAGTGTCTAAGTCCATAACTATATTTGGTATGTACTTGACCCGACCCGGCATGGTCCATTTCGGTTGCACTTCACCCGAACAATTTATGGATAATCGTTTGAGAATAGTATAAGTTATGATTTATTAATATATTATAAGTCCTAATATATTAATATAAAATCATATTATTTAATTAGTATTAATCTATAATTAATCTAGAATTAATTTAGAGATCAAAAGTATGACTAATTAAATATGGGCTCTTGTATTTATATAGTGTGGGCTAATGCTTATTTGGAATGGGCTAGGCTTGCATGGAAAGTCCATGGATACACCATGGATAAAGACATGGGTATTAGGGTTTACATGGATGTAACCCTAATCCACCACACTATATAAAGGAGGCTTTGGTTCTTGAAATGACACTAGTTGTGGTGAGTAAACTAAGAGGGCCGATTTCAAGAAGTTTGTGACTATTATCTCAAGTTTCCAAGTTTGTGGTGATTTGTGACTTCCATTTGAGGCATCCACATTATTGGTGCTAGGCTCTCAAACTCCAAGCAATCAACTACTACTACAAGGTAAGTAATTGTACTAGTTTTATTTGATTCAAGTACCCCATGCCATGCTAGTTAGGATAAGAACCTTGGAAAAATAATTATTTGCATGTATCTTAGTCAAACATAGATCCAAGGTTTCTAGGGTTGCATGTACACCATAGGAGTGTTAGAATGCTGAAAACCTATCACATAATTCCAATGATTCTCATTTCACAATCCCAATTCCTTACCGCAAATGCAAGAATTCCAAATCCTGCCATTTACCAAAATCTGTTAGATTATAACCTTATATGCATTGATTCTCTAGTAATGATTATGCACAAAATCACAAAGACTTGTCAACAGACATTACAGAGTATTCCAATGGAGATCAACTCCATGGAAATATCCTTCTTGCATTAAGTTTTTTTTCTAATCTTACACAGATTGAATAATTTCCACCTGTAGAAACATTTCCATATTCCCATTTTGACTATCACTTCTGAACAAGAGTTGCCTCTTTTCAGAATATGTCAACATAGTCCTTTCCAAAAATTAACACTATACTTCCAACTGTCCCTGAGCAACCAATCTTTGGTAAACCGTAGATTGTTCTCGACAATTGCTTAATCATTTTAGTCATATCCAATTCTAGACTTTTCCCCTCTTAATTCCCTAAGCATTTGGAAAATTTAGAAAGGATGAATAATATTATAGCACATGAAATCGATCCGATATCAGAAGCATATGGGACACGATTCATGATGTCTCACATAAAGACATGATACTAGACCAGTCTTTCACTATAATATTTCTGTATCTATTTGCCAAGTTCTCATAATTCAGATTATGAAAAGGGATGCCGTAATCATAATCGAATTTTAGAACGCAAATAATGGACCCAAATATAGAATCTCCTTATGTTGAGCCATTCCAACACAAAATTCATATATATCTTTGACTAAATATGATTAAGACATCAATCTAAGCTTTTAGAATTGAAATGAAGTATAATTTCCTCTCCCTTAATTATAGCAAAACAACTTTTCAACCCCTGCAACTTCACGAATTGAAACTTTTGTTTTCTATAATTAACATTGCTATCTTGCAATAATAATTATCATGCTCCCACTAACATGAGAATTATTAGCATAACACTTATGCTCCCACTAGCTTTGACATGTACTTAGAAATCAGCTGGACTTCTAGAAATCAATACTGTATTGACTTTCTTACCAAAGTTCAAATTTCTGATACGAGATGCTTTGATAAAACTTTATCAGGATCATACACCTTTCCTTAGATAGCACACATGCGTGTCTAAACAATTTCAGAACTATGAAAAGGGATGCCGTAATCATAGTCTTAATTGTTCAGACCTTTGCCATTCCTCACAAGTCCATGTTAGTGTGCCGGTTAACCACACATGCTCCACTAACGACTTTGAGAATGCAAATATCACACTTGCTATCTACCTAAAATCTACTTAGTGAACACGTTTCCTCACCATCATTTTCATGACCCGGAGAGAAACCTTATAACACTTAGATTGTTTATGGTGTAAGTGTTCTTATCCAAACTCATATGGACTGAACTCACTCTTACTTTCTTGCCACCTGGGAGCACAAGGGCCTGCCATTGCTTCCAAGTTGTTATGCAACCAATTGAGAACTCTCAAAACTCATATGCAAAGCCAACTTTTCACTAGAATGGGAACAGAAGTAGGAATATGTCAACACGATAGGTTATAAACCTCAAGTCGTGTGCTAGTGATGAACTACAGGTTTTACTCTTGATTAGATCTTGAAATACTTTCATGATCTTTAAGACTCCCACTGTCTTCTTGACATATAAGACTCACTTGTCAAATATTCAAGAGATAGTGCGGATTCTTTATCAAGACAAACACTTTACACAATTGGCCTAAGTTGGTCTTTGTTTTATCCAAAACATCACAACTTACCAATTTCAAATGTACAAGAGTAGGACACTTTTACTCTTACATTTGACAAGTGTTATAAATCTTTCTTCACTACAAGAAAAAGTCGAAATAACTACGGAAAAATTCCGTAGCTAAAACATGATATTCCGTAGTTAAAATCGATTAGCGACGGAATTTGCTACGGATCCGTTCTGTAGGCAAATTCTTCGTTAGTAAAGGTTCGTTATGGAATCCGTAGCACCTTCGCAATGAAATTTACAACGGACTTATTTCGTAGAAAACCTGCTATGGAATACATCCGTAGCAACATCGTAGCAAATTAACTACAATTTATTTCCATAGCAAGTCTGTAGTGAATTAACTACGCCTCGATCCGTAGTAAATCTGTCGCAAATTAACTACAAACTAAATTCGTAGCTAGTTTCTGTAGCAAATCCACTATGGGTAATGGCGTAGCTAGTACTCCGTAGTAAATTTACTATGACCTAATTATGTAGCAAATATTCCGTAGTAAATTCACTACAATCTACTTCCGTAGCAAATGTCTTGTAGAAAATTTACTACAATACACTTGTGTTACAAATGTTTCATAGTAAATTTACCACGGTCTACTTCCGTTGCAAAAAATATATGACGAAATAGATTACATAGCAAAATCCAAAACAATTCAACTTGTGAAAATATCCGTAGAAACTTCATAAAAATAATAATAGCAAAAATTGATGATATGATTAATTCTGTAGCAAAATACATACATGTAACGACCCAATTTTTTTTTATATTTAAAATATAATATTAAATCCTCATAAAATAAAAGTAGTCGTTACCCTTTGAAAACTACAATTAAGGTTATCAAAAACTTCCAACCATACTTATAAAATATTATTTGAAAGAAAACATTAACGGAAGCAAAAAAATCCCAAATTTAAATACATAACATTTGTTTATAAGTATTCGAGAGAATGTCTTCTGCAGTCACACTGGTCTCCTTTCTTTATTAAAACTTGACGATCCTGAAAAATGTTATATAACAACGGGTAACCATAACGCTTAGTGAGCATACACATTACTCTACCATTATATAAGTCACTTACTTACACATAACACACATAGAACATTTCACATAAATCATGACATAAACATAAACATTCCTAACACATACTGTTGGTACCAACCATAACCTTGTTCCCCCTTCCGGGAACTACCCCCTTACCCCTAGTTAGGGAATAAGAAATAAGAGTGTAGTTTGCCTCACTAGAGGACAAACCACATTCTGCCTTACCTTGTTCTTTCTACCGGATTAGGGTATCCGTGAACAAAACATAAAACAAGTCATGCCTACATAATAGGAGAGTTAGTGTAACTCACCTCTCTTGGTAACTTGAAATACTCTAGTTGCAATAGCCACGTAAACTTCCTTCTTTTGAACACCTACACAACAATTATAACACTTATTTAACTTGTGCTTCATAACTATACTTTAAAATACTTTCCTTTGCATTACTTTAACTTTTCTTTGGTTTTAGTGTTCTGTTTGGGACCTGAATTCATAACTTTAAATCCATAGTTAAGTTCTGATAAAATTGTGTTCATATATTTCCTACTTTTATCTTTTTAGGAATATAAGGATCTCAACGTAACGATTTTCGGTTGATTTTATACAAATTTTACAAGTTAACCATCTTGAGTTGTTCCTTTCTAGACTCACATTCAAACTCGGTAACTTTTAGTCTAGGAGGCTTAGGAATTAAATCATATGAAAAATTCATAGTTAAGAAGACATTATTCTCTAACCATAACCTCTGACGTTTCATGAATCGTAGTTTTGAAGAATTAATTATGCACATCACAAGTTGATGTATAATTTATGCAGCCTTCCAGACCACTCAGTATTATTTTAATAAATTGTAAAAATATAATAAGCTTTAAATCATGCGCTTTTTATGGACGAAACTAGACATCTATATCTAACTACATGATTTAGAATTTTAGGATTTCAAGTTATGAGGAATTTATTATGATTTTTAGAAGACAGAACATGTAATCCGTGACAGCATAGACCCTTCTGAGAAAATTGGCCATTTTACCCATCAATGGTTTGGAATTTGGAAATGTGATTTAAAGTTTGAACAAACTAGACATAACAAGCTTTCAAGAAAAGTAAGTCTCATGATTTTTAGATGTTTGGATTGCCTTGAACGGAGTTTAGAACTTGAAGGGCAGAATTGGAAAAACATGTCATTTTAGCTTTTCATTCACTTTTGGTGTTTTATTAAGGACTTAATGGTTAAGCTTTAACCTTAGAACTTTAGACATCATAATTGATTACATATTGGTTTAACAAGATGTATTGTCGAAGTTTTCCGAAAGGACTTAATGCTTGGCCTAATAAGGTCTTAAAGTTATAGATTTTCAATAATATATCATTTTCTTCTAATATTAGGGTTAAGTTAATAACTTAACCCATTAAGCCTTAAAATACCACATGGCTTAAAATTCAAGTCCTTCACAGATTTATCATTAAATGGTGGTCTAATGGTGGAGTTGTGGTGGTTAATGGTGGTCAACCACCACAAACGAAAATAGAATGTTATAAAGGGCATCAAAGGGGACAATTCTTGAATGCATGGCATATGGCCTTAAAAATCATTTACAACAGAGGGAAAACCCACATCCACCTATCCATGGTGGCCTGTGGTGGCAGGTCGGGCTACTCACCGGCAGCAGGAGGTGACCCGTGATGGTCTTAGGGTGGTGACGAAATAAATATTATACATTATACACACACACACGAGGGACTAGAAAAAGAATTGCTTATGGGCTTCCTCATCAAAACACACACGTACACACCTATCCACAGCCACCGTTCGGTAGTTGATGGTGCCATAAATCCCGCCGGCAGCCTAGGCTGGTGGCCATGGGTAAGGTTTCTCGATAGAAAGAGGAAAAAGAAGAGAAGAAGAAAGGTTTAAGATCTCGATACCTACTGAAACGAGATGCTCTCCCGTGGTTATTCTCTAATCCTCCTTCCACCAATGACGACTCCGACTCCGGCAGCCAATCGGCGACGTAACTCTCTCGCGATCTTCTTCTTTTGGCGCCGCAAGCGGAACGAGTACTGAATTTCGAGTGCTTAGGGTTTGATGGGGGAAATACGATCGAAGGGAGTTAATCGGCCCCAAAAAACAATCCCAAAAAAAAATATGTTGATCCCATGGAGGCTTACACAAAATTTCCATTTACAGCCTTTACATAACCTATAATGACATTTTCTACCATAGGAACAATTTTCTTCACATATGGAGTTTTAAGATTGTCATTTTCAGCCCTTGCTATAAGAATTTCTAACATAATGATGCTATTGTTATTTGCTTTGATTTTCATTTTATTTTATTATTTTATTTTCTTTATTTATTATTTAACCACTTCCAATTTATCAAATGTCTTTTCTTTGAGTATTCATCGATATAATTCTTTAGAATATAATTCCCTAATCATTTGATTATTCTTATAAATTAACAAAATCATTTTTTTTTTGAAATTACTAATGAGGAATAGGGCGCTACAATACAAAAGTGACAAAAAAAATTCCCAAAGCATATTTATAATAAAACCAATATTATGAAAGTGCAATAAACAAAAAAATTACATAAATTCTTCATAAAAAATAGTTTATCATGGAATTAAATTTTACTTTGTCCAAAACACCAATAAAACTAATCTAATAATCAAACTCAACTAGAAATCAAAAACATGCAATAAAAAACCGTGTCAATGATTATTTGTGTTTCTCATATCACTGAGCATGTTTCTCATGTCATTCAACTTCGTCCTTTGTTGCTCTATGGTTTCGTCTAGTTTCTGAATTTTTTTCTCAAGATGATGTTTTTCAGAAGTTATCTCAGGTGAAATGCATGTTTGAGAAGAGTTTTCAGGAAAAATGGACCTGCCATATGATCCAAGCCCATAAATTCTTTTCTTACGGTCATGTCCTCCGACAGCTTTATAAAATAGTTCACTTTCATCAACTTCCTCTAGTTTCTGAATTTTTGAACTTACAAAAAAACCATGTGGTTGTAAATAAAGGCCTTAACGATTCTAGTCCTTTTCTTACTTTTGTTGTTGATAGGTAAAGAAGATGACCGATGTTGACCAAATCTGAGTCTGAAATAAAATTGAAGTAATACAAATTATATAAAAATAATTCTTTGATGTTCAAGTTAAAGGATACTTAGTCATTTCAATTTTTTTCACTTTTCGTTGACTCAGTGACTCAAGTATTTTCTAAAAGGTAGATTTTCTATTATGGGTGAGCAAACCCGAGACCGAAAAACCCGAAACTGAAGCAAAAACGACGGTTAGAGTTTGCTATTTTTAAAAACTGAAAAACCGGGTTCGGTTTCGGGTTTTACCCAAAAACCGACCCATCCAACCCGGGAAACCGACCCACACTTAAAAATGAAATACCGCCCCAAGAAACCGACCGATCCAACCCGAGAAACCACCAATACTTGATTGTGTTTTGGTTGTAATAGACTATTTCGAGCTTTGGTTGTAAATTGTAATAGACTATTTGTTGTAAGACTCATGTTTTTTTGAAGTATTCGACTTCAATTTCGTGTTTTTTGAAGTATTTAAGTTGTTGCTTCATTTATGGAAAATGGATTGGAACCCAAAACCGATGGGTTTAAACCCAGAACATGTGATCAGTGTATGGGTTGAACCCAAGAAACCGAAAAACCATCCAAACCGACCTTAGAACCCAAGAAACCGAACCGACCAAAAACCGATCCTATTAAGTTCTAAAAACCATAAAGCGGTTGGGTTAGGTTTGGGACCAAAACCGACCCATGCACAACCCTATTTTCTATTAAGAGGTTCGGTCGAGGTCCAATGCGCATCGAAATGCACCACAATCGATCGAACAAACGGGATGTGACCAGCCCCCTACATGGTTGCTACTAAAGTCTGGACTCACAATTTAAAAAAGGCTTCAATCTTAAATATTAGAGATGGGAATCAGTTTCGGTTTATGGATTTTTTGGTTTCCTTGAATCGGTTTCCTCGGTGTGAGTCGTGAATTCGTGAGGATTAATGTATAAAATATAAAAATAATTTTTAATTAAGTAATTAGTAAATGCAATTTGAAATTTCGGTTTTAAGGGTTTAAACTTTACTTGAGAAACCTCCAAACATTTAAAATTGCATACTAGAAACTTCTATTGTATAATATTTATGGTTTTTATATTATAGTATAATAGCTACAACCTATGATCTTGTAGCAAATTCTGTAGCGACATAGTTACGGATTTTGACTCCGTAACAAATGTCGTAGCAAGCTAGCTACAGACTTAGATGCGGTAGCAAATTTTGTAGCAAAATAGCTACAGATTTTGATTCCGTAACAATTTATATAGCAAAGTAACTACAAACTTTAATCTGTAGCAACAGTTGTAGCAAAATACCTACGCCTTATAATTCTGTAGCAAATTTCGTAGCATGATAACTACGGACTCCGATTGCATAGCAAAATTCTGTAGTTATCCAAATATTAGCTATAGAATGCAATTATGTAGCTAATTTCGTAGCAAATATACCTACATCTAATTAGTTTGTAGTATATTCCATAGTAGAATAGCTACGTTTTTAATTCTGTAGCAAAATTGTGTAGTTATTCAAATATTACCTACGCAATGTAATTATGTAGCAAGTTCCATAGCAAAATAGCTACGACAAGTCATTCCGTAGCATAATCCGTAGCAGAATAACTACGGATTTTACTTTCATAGAAAATTTTCGTAGTTATTTCAACTTTTTCTTGTAGTGCTTTAAGATATGTCACTCATCTTACAGTCTTGGAGTATGACTCTAAGACTTGTTTTGGAACAAAGTATGACTCATCTTCTTTATTTAACCATTCCAACAATTCAAGATTCCTCTTCTTAGTCATAAGAATGCACTAAGATGTCCTTAGAGGATTAATTGTGACATGATTTCTAAATCAATAATATGATCACGAAACATGATACTAAAGTACTCTCCCATCTTTTCAGATTTGAGAAACTTTTATCCTTCTGCCTAATTTGATTCTTCTCATTCGTTCTGCCATACATCGAAACTTTTCCAATGTTTCAGAATTATACTTAAACTTGTAACTATAATCATATTTACTAAACTTTAGTAAATCATGACGAATAGTCTTATCGATCTTTTGTGGTGGACTTGATCAGTGCACAAGAATGTGTACTCGATCGCTTAGACCTTCACTTGACTCACATATACATGTGAACAAGGAATTAATCTTAATTTTCCAAACATGAAAATTCTCATTCATCATACTATACAACTTGCATGATTTCCAAGTTTCTATCCAACTTAAACCTTGGGTGATGAGAATCTTTCCTTATTTGTTAAATTATGACACTGCCACAAACGAAAGAATCAAGTCCATTTTTCCAATATTGCTATCAATGGAATCATATAAACAACCATTTTTCACAAATGCCACTGTAAGGATATATAAAATTAAAACATATTTATTTTATTTTAAAACTTTGCAGAAAAACTTATCCTTACATTACAAATGCATATGAAAAACTTGTTGTTATCTATTCCTAAGCAATATATCATAACTCCTAAGCAACAGCTAAAAAATTCCGATCACCGAACCATGCGATCGAAATCCATCTTCGCGATCAAAATCAGCATATACTTCCTTTAAGTTTCTTCACTTTTCTTTGATTCTTAAAACAACAACATGTGACCCAGTCACATCATATAATGAGAATATTAGAATAGAAACTTAATAGAGTTAGATAGTGGACTTCACCTGAAGTAGAATCAAACATCTTGACTTGATTAACCCTATGATCCTTCAGGTAAATAGGCAGTTTGTAACCAATGCCCCTTCCTTTGGCAATATAAACATATGGACTCTATGGAAATGGTACACGAGACTATCACAGACTTAGACTTTCTCTTTACCATTTGGTCAACCGAGTTGACTATGGCCGATCCCTTTCCATTGGGAAGAGAAAGCTCTTTCTGGATATCCAATGTTACCATTGTCAATGTCCATTTAAGGTTTGGGAAGTTGATCTTCTTAATCAAACTTGCTTTACTAGTCCTCCAAATCATTGCTGATTCAGCAGCACCAAGCAAATAGATAAGATCATTTAAGGTCATGTCATAGTCTGTTTCATAGTAGTCCCAAGGAAACTCACTATGTGACTTAGAAAGTGATTGAACA
Source organism: Lactuca virosa (assembly GCF_052849685.1). Taxonomy (NCBI): domain Eukaryota; kingdom Viridiplantae; phylum Streptophyta; class Magnoliopsida; order Asterales; family Asteraceae; genus Lactuca; species Lactuca virosa. Next base: position 227,921,896 of record NC_136432.1, read on the forward strand.
TCCAACTTTCTTAAGACTTTGACACCCAACTCTCCCGGCTTTTCAATATGTGACTTCATCTCCAAGATGTGAGCTCACATAGACTTTGCTTGCCAATAGGGCTTGAGTGACCTTGAACTTATGGGTTAAGGAGAATAATTGGAGGAGGTGGAGGAAGTGAAGTTCCAAGAGATTTGGGAAGAACATAGATGTCTGAACTAGACATCTTTTGGGAGATATTCAAGATAGTTGATTTAAAGTACTTAATATAACACCCAATTTGAAATATTAAGGCTAGGATCCAACACAATACTTTTATAACTTGGAAGAGGGATGCCGTAATCCAAGCTATAGAATATTTGAAGGTAGGTGAATGACGATTCACCAATTTCCACCATGAAAAACGAAATATATTATTAGGTTTTTAATTGGATTAGAAACTCCTAGATCTTTTGAGATTCATTGAACTGTTCAATGACATGTTTCAATCTCGAGTGTGCCCTTCAGGTTTTGTGACTGGGATGCCGAGGATCACAAAACAAGTTGTGAAGTAACTGTTGGATAAGGTGTATAAGTCCATAACTATTTCTGGTATGTACTTGACCCGACCCGGCATGGTCCATTTGGGTTGCATGGCACCATGCAATTGGATAAACTAAAATGAGAGAAATAACACTTATGGTTTATTAATATATTATAAGTTCTAATATATTAATAATATTATTTAATTAGTTTGATCAAGAATTAATTAAGTGATCAAAAGATAACTAATTAAATATATGAGTAGATTATGTAAATCTTCCATATCTTATATAGTGGGCTAAGAGGCTCCATGGATTATCAAGTTGGGTTCCACCCATAGGATGCTCCATGGATGCTCCATGGGAGTTACAAACCCATGGGTCATGGAAATGAAGAGTCATGACACATTAGGGTTTACATGGTGTAACCCTAGATGTGTCAACACTATATAAGAAACCCATTCTCCACCAAAATCGGCGACACTTAGAAACAAGAGGGCTAAAGCCGATTTTGCAAGTGTAAGATTCTCTTAAAGTTTACTCCTTTGCATTTGGTGTTGTGTGAAGCATTTGAGGCATCACACTTGGGGTGCTAGGCTCACAAGGTTTCAAGGATCATAATCAACAACAAGGTAAGTTATTCTATCTTTCATTCAAGTTAAAAATGTTCCCCATGTATGCTAGATAGGAATATAACCTTGGAATTTAACTTTGCATGATTATTAGACAAACATAGATCCAAGGTTATTAGGGTTGCATGTACACTTAGGAAGTGTTAGAATGCTCAAAACCCATCAGTGGTATCAGAGACTAGGTTTGTTTGTTGTTGTTGTTTTTTTTTTTTTTTTTGTGCAAACAGCTTGAAAAAAAATCGTTTTTCTGTTTTCTGCTCGTATGAAAGTTTGCACATTTGTTGCTGGAAATGGACTAGAAACATTACCCTAAACTGTTTTGATGTTTTAAAGCTTGTTTTATTTGGTGTAATGTTTATGCTAATCCATTTATAATGGCAATTATTAAAATTACAAGTTTTTTTAAGTGTAATTTTTTGATTCTTGAAAGTGTTCATATTCATGTTCTTGAACTTATGAAGATTAGATGATCATAGGAATTGTTTGTAACCTTCATGGTAGTTTAATTCATGATCATAAGGTGTTTTAATGGAGTCCATAACTTGTCCTCAAGTTATGGAAAACCAAAAGTCTCACTTTTATTAAAGCCATTAAAAGAACACAAGAGTTATAAAAATGAAGAGTCTTCATTTTTATTACTCAATTAATTCATAAGTTATAAGAAATGAAAAGTTTTGGAAGTTTACAAAACTTGCCCTCAAGTTTTGGAACATGTAAAGTCTTGATTAAAACTTTAGTTCCAACCCTTAGAATTTTAAAAGTTAAAATTCAACCCTTATACTTTATAATATTATAAGTTACTAATATATATATGTATAACGTCAAGTCGTCTTACCGCTAGTACGCCTCATTCACGAAGCCGGTCTATAAGGGGGTATAAGGTTGTTGCCTATAAAATGGCAACTTAATGGGTGTCCACTCTCACCCACCGCTTCCTTGATCGGTGGAGGGTCGTTAGCCGAACGGGTAAAACAAGGACTTATAAATTCTCATTAAAAGTATGATGAATATTATAAAGTAACTAAATGCTTTTATTAAATTCCCAATCTTAGTTACTTTCGGAAAATGTGAATAAGGTGCTAATCCATGAAATTACACTTTACACTTTGTTTAAGTCGTTGGTGGAGCGTGTGTGGTTAACCGGCACACTAACTTGGACTTAACAAGGTAGGTAAAGGGTGACTTAAGGTTTACCATAGCATCGGTGGAGCGTGTGTGGTTTACCGACACATCGATTGAGTGATAAACCTTGAGGGTACCAAGTGATTTTCATGGTTACTTCACACCTCGTTTTGTGATCCTCGGTATCCCAGTCACAAAACTTGGAGGGCACACTCGAGATTGAAACATGTCTTTGAAAAGTTCATTGAATCTCAAAAGAATCTAGGAATTTCTAAGAACCAATTAAAAACCTAATATTTATATTTCATTTTTCATGGTGGAAATTGGTGAATCATCATTCACCTACCTTTCAAATATGTTATAGCTTGGATTACGGCATACCTCTTCTAAGTTATAATATATTGTGATTGGATCCTAGCCTTAATATTACATTTGGGTGTTTTATTAGGGACTCTCTTAATATCTAAACTAATGTTGTCCTCTTCTTTCAGATGTCTTCAAACAATGCTGCTTCTGGCTCTAATCCTAATGGCTCCTTTACCCTTATGAACTTGTGTGGGAAAGTCACTTTTGATGGATCCAACTTCAATGAATGGATCAGAAACATCAGGATGATTACCCGCTACGAGGACAAAGAATATGTCCTTGACAAGGAGCTGAAGGAGATTGATGAGACCACTGCAACTCCCCAGGAGATCGCTGACTTCCGGGCACATGAAAGGGATGCTACAAAAGTGGCATGCATCATGTTGGCCACCATGACAGCGGAACTCCAAAAGTCCTATGAGGACTTCTACCCTTTTGAAATGCACCAAGATCTGATGGAAAGATACCATCAAAGTGCACGACAAGAGAGGTATGAAATCATATGCTCTATCATAACTACCATGATGAAGGACGGGGAATCCGTCACGAGCCACATGCAGAAAATGCAAAGGTATGTAGATCGGTTGCTGAAGCTTAATGTGAACTTCCCTGAGGAGCTTGCAATAGGTATCATTTTGCACTCCTTACCATCGTGCTATGATCAATTCCGCATGACATATCACATGAATAAGGAAGAAGTCACACTCAGCAAACTTCAGGGACTCCTCAAGACCGCAGAAACAGGTCTTAAGGGTAAGTCGGTTGTTAACACTCCTACTCCAAACTCCGCCCCGGTTTTGGCAATCGGGAAAGGTAGAGGGAAGAAGAGGAAGAGCTCTTCGAAGGGTACCAAGGCTAGGACCCTTGATGGCTCTTCTTCAAGTGGAACCAAGAAAGGTTTTGTCACTCCTTCTTCTGACCCTAAAGAGGCTGAATGCTTCTATTGCCATGAAAAGTCACATTGGAAGCGGAACTGCCCAAAGTACCAGCAAGATGTGAAGGATGGGAAAGTTAAACCCAACCATGCAGGTATTTACACTATCTTATCTAATAACTCACCCCATTCTAACTCTTGGGTCCTTGATACCGGTTGTGGTATTCATATCTGTTCTGATTTGCAGGGACTAAGAAGAAGTGAGAATGTGGAGCGTGGAAGAATAAACTTAATCATGGGGAATAGGAAAGCTTTACCTGTCACCAAGATTGGAGTTTATACTTTATCGCTAAGTAGTGGGTTTAGTTTAGATTTGAATAAATGTTGTTATTCGCCAGAAATGGCAAGAAATATTATTTCCTTTCATGCATTGTATAAACAAGGTTTCACCTTTTCATTTGATAATGAAGTTGGTTCGATTAATGCTTTCTTTAATAATGTTCTTTATTTTAAAGCATTACCTTGTGATGGTGTGTATGAAACTGTATCTGTGGTTGATAACTTAGGAAATAATGTATTGTGTATTGATTCTGTTAATGATAATAACTTGGATAAAGCATCATTATGGCATTGTCGTCTTGGACATATAAGCAAGAAACGCATAGGCCAACTCCAAAAGGATGGAGTATTGGAGTCATTTGACCTAAAGTCAGATGATAGTTGTGAATCATGCTTACTTGGAAAAATGACAAAGTTACCCTTCACAGGTTCTTGTGAGAGGGGTGAAGGTTTGTTGGATCTTATACACACGGATGTGTGTGGGCCCTTCAAACATGCCACAAGGGATGCTAATCGTTATTATTTGACTTTTACTGATGATTACAGTAGATATGGATATGTCTACTTAATCAAGCATAAGTCAGAGACTTTTGAGAGGTTTAAAGAGTTTAAACAGGAAGTCGAGAATCAATTGGGCAGGAACATTAAGATGCTTCGATCCGATCGAGGTGGTGAGTATCTTAGTTCAGAGTTCCTCGACTATCTTAGGGAATGTGGGATTGTCTCACAACTGACACCTCCCAGGACACCGCAGTTGAATGGTGTAGCTGAGAGGCGTAATCGAACCTTGTTGGATATGGTTCGTTCCATGATGAGTCGAGCTTCGCTACCAATCTCATTTTGGGGGTATGCCTTAGAGACTACCGCCCATATCCTTAATCTAGTTCCCACAAAGAAAGTTGCCAAAACTCCTCATGAGATGTGGACTGGTAAAGTACCCAAACTTGACCACATTAAGATTTGGGGTTGCGAGGCTTTCGTGAGACGCGAGACTCATGATAAGCTCGAACCTCGAAGTGAGAGGTGTATTTTCATCGGCTACCCACAGAAATCCTTTGGTTACCTCTTCTATAGACCTAGTGAGAATGTGGTCTTTGTAGCTAGGAGGGCTTTCTTTCGAGAGAGAGAGTTCATAAGCCAAGGAGACAGTGGGAGGCAAGTTGACCTTGAAGAAATTCAAGAGTCAAGTGGTGAAGGAACTTCAAACCCTAGCACTCAACTTGAGGAGGAAACTTCTGTTGAGCCAATTGACAAGTATGTACCTCTGAGGCGTTCCACAAGGGTTAGGAATGCACCTGAGCATTACTATGGATTCCATATTACTGCGGAAGGTGATACACTTATCAGTGATGAGACACTGATAGGTCTGGATGAACCTAACAGTTACGCGGAAGCCATGGCAGGCCCTGAGTCAGCCAAGTGGAAAGAGGCAATGGACAGCGAGATACAGTCCATGTATGACAATCAAGTTTGGAACTTGGTTGAGAATGTACCAGGTCGTAAGACTATAGGGTGCAAATGGATCTTCAAGAAGAAGACCGACATGGATGGTAATGTACACACTTATAAGGCACGACTGGTTGCAGAGGGTTTCTCACAAACTCCGGGAGTTCATTATGATGAGACCTTTTCTCCAGTGGCCAAGATTAAGTCTATTAGGGTTCTGTTAGCCATAGCTGCATTTCATGACTATGAAATATGGCAAATGGATGTCAAAACCGCTTTCCTTAATGGAAAGTTGGCTGAGGATGTTTACATGAGTCAGCTAGAGGGTTTTGTCAATACAGAGTACCCAAATAAAGTGTGTAAGCTTGAGAAATCCATTTGTAGGTTAAAGCAAGCACCTCGCAGATGGAATGTTTGCTTTGATGAGAAAGTCAAAGAATTTGGCTTTTCTAGGAGTGAAGATGAATCTTGTGTATATGTCAAGGCTAGTGGGAGTATAGTTAGCTTTTTGGTATTGTATGTGGATGACATACTACTCATAGGAAATGACATCCCAACTCTGTAGGAAGTTAAGTCCTGGCTTGGGAAGTGTTTCTCTATGAAGGACCTCGGAGAAGCTGCCTATATTCTAGGGATAAGGATCTTGAGAGACCGGAGTAAAAGACTAATTGGACTTAGTCAGAGTACCTACTTGGATAAGGTGCTGAAGAGATTCGGCATGCAGGACTCCAAGAAAGGAGAGTTACCCATCCAGAGTAACGCCAGATTGAGTAAGACACAAAGCCCTAGTACTGAGGCTGAGATAGCATAAATGAGTCGAATACCTTATGCTTCGGCTGTAGGATCGATCATGTATGCTATGACGTGTACTCGACTTGATGTAGCCTTTTCTTTGAGCATGGTTAGTAGGTATCAGGGGAACCCTGGCAAGGCACACTGGACTGCGGTAAAGAATATCCTCAAGTACCTACGGAGGACTAAGGACTGGGTCCTTACCCTCGGTGGGAGTGAAGACTTGAGAGTTGTAGGGTATAGTGATGCTAGCTTTCAGACTGATAGGGATAATTTCCGCCCTCAGTCAGGCTGGGTCTTTACGTTAAACGGAGGAGCAGTTTCTTGGAAGAGTTCCAAGCAAGAGACAGTGGCTGATTCAACTTGCGAATCAGAGTATATAGCAGCTAGCGAGGCAGCAAAGGAGGCGATATGGCTGAAGAACTTCATTGGAGACCTCGGAGTTGTACCAGATATTAAAGAGCCAATGGGAATTTTCTGTGATAGTGAAAGTGCAGTTGCCTTAGCCAAGGAACCAAGGGATCACGGGAGATCCAGACACATCGATAGAAAATACCATTTCATCAGACATCGAATAGAAGAAGGACTCCTCGTGGCAAAGAGGGTATCATCGGATGAGAATCCAGCAGATCCCCTCACGAAAGGACTGACTCGGGTTAAGCATCTCCAGCATGCTCGGAGCATAGGGCTGAAGGACGATATTAGATTTAGTAGTTAGATAACCTTGAAATTTGTAAAGTGTAATTGACATTAGATGATGAATAAAAGGTGTTTTATTTATGAGTAAAGTGTTGCTATCTCTTGTCGATCGTTTACTATATTTCTTTTGCATGTTTTGACTTCCAGAGTAATTATGTTTGGTATATCATATTATTCGAACCTCCACAGTCGGTCATATGTCGGAAGTAGGTATGAATCAAGACTGTCATGATTGGTTGCAAAGGTCTAAGTTGTTGGACATGGCTACAACACTCATGAGTGCTCATAAGTTCTGAGCATTGGACTCAACCCACGCTCACTGGAATCACTTCATGGAATTTATCTCGAGTGATCGTGAGACGGTAATATCATATAAGTCTTCAAACCTAGAGATATGATTTGTTACTTATGAGTTGGTTATGCATTGATTGTACGTTAACGCATTGGTAACTCGATGTTATAAAACGTGCTTTTATGTATAATTCAATGAGTGGTAGAACAAACATATGAGTCGAAGTTTATCTGTTCCTTCTTGGATTAGAAGCTGATATCTGGGCCCCTCGATGATTTTGTTTTGACTTATGTACCGGGCCCGGTCAGAACTAAGTTGATGTGTTCAATTAAGTTCTTTGTCAAACAAATCGGAAATCGGGAAACAAACTGCTGGACACAAAGTAAGACACTGTTCCATGTATTTGTCCGGCTGATATCTAGAACAGAGGATTATATGATCACTTATCTTAAATGGCGTATCATCATCTTCTCAGTTCCGAGAGACCTTGAAAGAGCTACGATTGCCGATCGGTTCCTGAAGTATTGCAGTTATAGTTATTAGACTTATCCAAGTGGGAGACTGTTGGATAAGGTGTATAAGTCCATAACTATTTCTGGTATGTACTTGACCCGACCCGGCATGGTCCATTTGGGTTGCATGGCACCATGCAATTGGATAAACTAAAATGAGAGAAATAACACTTATGGTTTATTAATATATTATAAGTTCTAATATATTAATAATATTATTTAATTAGTTTGATCAAGAATTAATTTAGAATTAATTAAGTGATCAAAAGATAACTAATTAAATATATGGGTAGATTATGTAAATCTTCCATATCTTATATAGTGGGCAAAGAGGCTCCATGGATTATCAAGTTGGGTTCCACCCATAGGATGCTCCATGGATGCTCCATGGGAGTTACAAACCCATGGGTCATGGAAATGAAGAGTCATGACACATTAGGGTTTACATGGTGTAACCCTAGATGTGTCAACACTATATAAGAAACCCATTCTCCACCAAAATCGGCGACACTTAGAAACAAGAGGGCTAGAGCCGATTTTGCAAGTGTAAGATTCTCTTAAATTTACTCCTTTGAATTTGGTGTTGTGTGAAGCATTTGAGGCATCACACTTGGGGTGCTAGGCTCACAAGGTTTCAAGGATCATAATCAACAACAAGGTAAGTTATTATATCTTTCATTCAAGTTAAAAATGTTCCCCATGTATGCTAGATAGGAATATAACCTTGGAATTCAACTTTGCATGATTATTAGACAAACATAGATCCAAGGTTATTAGGGTTGCATGTACACTTAGGAAGTGTTAGAATGCTCAAAACCCATCAGTAACCATGCAAATTACTTGGTACTCTTAAATGTTTATCACCCAACCGATGTACCGGTTAACCACACACTCTCCACGGCCTATGATAAATTTTAAGAAACCCTTTGCCTACCTTGTTAAATCAAGCTAGTGCGCTGGTTAATCACACGTGCTCCACTAACCGACTTAAGCAAAGTGCAAAGTGTAATTTCATGGGTTAGCACCTTATTCACATTTTCCTAAGTAACTAAGATTGGGAATTTATAAGTGTTTAGTTACTTAGTATTTATCATTAATACTTTTAATGAAGGGAGAATTATAGTCCTTGTCCTACCCATTCGGCTAACGACCATCCACCAGTCAAGGAAGCGGTGGGTGAGAGTGGACACCCATTAAACTGCCATTTTATAGGCAGTAACTTTATACCCCCTTTATAAACCGGCTTCCTGAATGAGGCCTACTAACGGTGAGACTGACTTGCTCTTATACGTATATATATTATTAACTTATAATATTATAAAGTATAAGGCTTGAATTTTTAACTTTTAAAAACCTAAGGGCTTAATTTGGAATTAAAGTATTCATGAAAGAAAACTTTTCAAATTCCAAAACTTGAGGGCAAGTTTTGAACTATTCAAAAACTTTTCAATTCCATAACTTATGTGTTTAAAGTAGTTTTAATGCAAAATAAACTCTTCAAGTTCCATAAATTGAGGACAAGTTATGGAAGACTTTAAACCATTTAAGAATGTGACTTTTCTTTATTCATAACCTATGGAAATATTTATGAGTTTTATGAATCTTAAATGTAGCTTTTCATCTAACTTGAGGACAAGTTACAAAAACACATTTTAGAATCAACTCTTAGATTAATTTGGATTGAAAACAACAATTTCACATAACATTCCTATTAATCTAAGCAACTCATAAGAACAAGATAATTCAATCAAACTTTTTCATGTAATTAGACTAACCATTAAACTAATACAAAACATGAATCTATTGATAATTATCTTTGAAATTGGATTTGAATGAACATTACCACATCAAAAACAGGTTTATAGGTTCAAAGACAGCTTAGGGTAATGATTCTAGTCGCATTTCAGCCTTAAAAGTCGAAAATATGCTGTCAGGGGGTCCTACTCGTCGAGTGTATGAACCTACTCGACGAGTAGGATGAGTTTCCTCATGGACGCGGCAAGTCCATCAGTGGACTCGGCGAGTCCAGTGACCAGACAGCCCGAAAATCAATTTTTTCAGCATTTTTCAGCACTTTGCATCAAGTATAATTGAAAACAAGCCTAGGCTCTGATACCACTGTTGGGTTTTGAGCATTCTAACACTCCTAAGTGTACATGCAACCCCAAATACCTTGGATCTATGTTTTCTCTAATATACACGCAAATATGAATATTCCAAGGTATTACCCTATCTAGCATACAATCTTTGATACTTGGGTAATAAAACAAGTTTTAAGACATACCTTTTTATGTAGCTTGATTCCTTGATGCTTAAGAGTCGAGTGCCCCAAGTGTGACACCTGAAATGGTTCACACAACATCAAATACACTTGGAATAACTTAGAGAGAAATGAACCACTTCATGAAATCGACTAGCCCTCACCATACATACATAGTTCTCTCATGGTGGCCGATTTTGACAAGAATAAGATGCTTATATAGTTTGTCACAATTAGGGTTACACCATGTAAACCCTAATTGTCATGGCCTTTCATTATGTATGATCCATGGGTACAAAAACACCATGGAGCATCCATGGAGCATCCTATGGGTTTTAGCCCAACTTGATAATCCATGGAGTATTAGCCCACTATACAAGTATGGATGATTTACACAATCAACCCATATATTTAATTAGTCTCCTTTTGATCACTTAATTAATTCCAAATTATTTCTTGATTAATACTAATTAAATAATCTTATTAATATATTAGAACTTATAATATATTAGCAAACCTTAAGTGTTATTTCTCTCATTTTAGTCTATCCAAATGCATGATGCCATGCAACCCAAATGGACCATGCCAACCGGGTCAAGTACATACCAAATATAGTTATGGACTTAGACACTAATCCAACATTTAGTTCAACCATTAAGAGTTTATGATTTGATATCTTGACTTAATGGATGTCTTAATAGATAAAGCTTGAAACTTTATCCATCAATACCATTAAGAGATTTATATCTAAGTTTTCGAGATCTTAGGGTAAATGGATAAGATCTTAATACATTAACTTGTTTCTGTCCAGTTGCCATGACATGGTGGGATGCTTGTGACGACGTGGTGGCCGGTTTGGTTGCGACTGCTTTCTCATGAGGCTGCCATGATGTGGCCAATGGTTGGCCACGACGTGGAGCTTCTCTGGGGTGATTTTGACTGTTGACTTTGACTATTGACATTTTGACCTAGTTGACTTTTAGTCAAATGGCTAGTTTAGAGTACGGACTAGGGGTTAACCTTGACTAATTTGATTGGTGGATTGTAGCACCCGTCTTTTTTCAGTTCGAGTTGTGGTTGATCTTATTTGAGTGTTAGGTGAGTTTTCTCACTATACTAGGTTGGGTGCTAGTTTGTCTTTATGAAACTTACATGTATATTGGGTGGGGACCGATGTTATGTATGGTATGTGGTATTTTGGGGAACTCGCTAAGGATTGTGCTTACAGTTTTGTGTTTGAATGTTTCAAGTACTTCTGGTTTGAAAAGGAAGGGCCCGTCTTGATCGCACTGCATCCATCAATGTTATATTATGCATGATCTATTTGATATACTCTGATGTTTTGAGAATTTATATACATTGTTTGGTTTTGAACAAATGATTGTATTGTTTTGGTGGTTTAAAAATCAAAATTTTACTTGATATTTTTTGGATGTAACATCCTCGCCATATTTCTCTCATGGTCCAGTCGAAAGTGATCGGGTAACTGGTATTTATTGACGAATTTGAAAGACTCCCGATGTTTCGGGATAATCTCCTCAATTACACAATTATTGCTTAATTTGTGTAATCTACCAAAGTGACACTATATGTCTTCTGGGTAAGCCTTGTCATTAACCAGATACATGTAAGGTCTTTCAGGTGCGACATAAGGATGGTCGGCATCATGCCTCCGTGGATATTACTCTCCGGTGTTGAAGCCATTTGACCAAATCCAATTATATTTGTTATTAGTTGATCCATTGTTACCAAGATTTTTCTTCTCTTTTAGTGAAGAGCTTTCTGATTAGAATATTCAAATGTATGTATTCTGCTCTGGAAAATGCCCGTTGATTGAGAGAAACATCTAGCTTAGTTTCATTAAGCAACCTAATATTTTTTCTAACAATAAATATGTTTCTAACACAGTTATTACTTAATTTGTGTAATCTACCAAAGTGACACTATCTGTCTTCTGGGTAAGCCTTGTCATTAACCAGATACATGTAAGGTCTTTCAGGTGCGACATAAGGATGTACAGCATCATGCCTCCGTGGATATTACTCTCCGGTGTTGAAGCCATTTGACCAACTCCAGTTATATATGTTATTAGTTGATCCATTGTTACCAAGATATTTCTTCGCTTTTAGTGAAGAGCTTTCTGATTAGAATAGTCAAATGTATGTATTCTGCTCGGGCAAATGCCCATTGATTGAGAGAAACATCTAGCTTAGTTTCATTAAGCAACCTAGTATTTTTTCTAACAATAAATATGTTTCTAACACAGCGACCTTAAGCTTCTTGTCTTCTACTCTTCCTCTCAACTAGTACAACTCTTAGGTCGGTACATTCTTTTCATGTAAGGCTTAATCTAAAGGACGTCAGCATACGTTTGAGTGATTTTTATCTATGTGAGGCTGAAAATCTTTCATGTTATAATGATTAAAAGAGATCATGAGTTTTATGTGTGCGACAATGCTGATGTTTCCTTCACGTGCCGTGAAGTAGTAGTTCTTCTTCGTCTTAGATAATCCTTCTTCTATGTATCCTTCATTCCTCGCAACCAAACAAAACTTTGTTCTCTTTCTTTGTCATCACATTCCTCGTTTTCATCCCATGATGACCATACTTGATGATCGCTTCGCACATGAGAACAAAAATTCTCTTTATATCTCCCTATCGTATGCATCTTGATCCATCCTTAGATAGAAATATTTGTCTTTTACCATATTGGCTATGTAGTACCTTGGGAAGTGGTTCTCCATGTGATACCTTTGAGAGATGAGAATACCTTCCTTCTTTTCTTCGGTGGTGACCGAGGTTTCAGAGGTCTTATCTTCCTGTGAAACTTCGCTGTTTGAGAGCATCAAAGGTGTCTACTAATTTTGAGGTTGATAAGGTGGGTTTCATGGATATCTTGAGGGTCGAGTGAAGTGATGAGTGTTGGGTTATGAGCATTCTAACACTCCTAAGTGTACATGCAACCCTAAATACCTTGGACCTATGTTTTCTCTATTATACATACAATTATGAACATCCAAGGTATTATCCTAATCTAGCATACAAAATAATAAATATAACAAGATAGAATACATACCTCTTTGATGTAGAATGTCTTCATGAAGCTTCAGTGCCTAGTGCCCCAAGTGTGACACCTCAAATGGTTCACACAACACCAAATACACTTGGAATAACTTGAGAGAAACTTGAACACTCCTTGAAATCGTCTAGCCCTCACACTCACACATTAGTGCACGATTTCTTGAGCCATGGGATTCTTTTATATGGTGGCTATTAGGGTTACACCATGTAACTCATAACTTTACCCATTCCTTATGCTCCATGGATTTTAACCTCCATGGAGTATCCATGGGTCACCCCATGAACTTAGTCTAACATAAGGAATCTTGCATCACAAGCCCACATATATAAGAATGAATGATTTACACAATCAACCCATATATTTAATTAGTCTCCTTTTGATCACTTAATTAATTCCAAATTAATTCTTGATCAATACTAATTAAATAACCTTATTAATATATTAGAACTTATAATATATTAACCAACCTTAAGTGTTATTTCTCTCATTATAGTCTATCCAAATGCATGATGCCATGCAACCCAAATGGACCATGCCGGGTCGGGTCAAGTCTTACCAATTATAGTTATGGACTTAGACATTAGTCCAATAGTCTCCCACTTGGATAAGTCTAAAACTATTATTGCGTATGACTTCAGGAACCGATCAGCAATCGTAGCTCTCAAAAGCTTCTGTCGAACTCTGACCTTTGTCAATGACTTGTCCATTAGATAAGGGATCATATATTCCTTCATTCTAGATATCATATGGACTGAGACATGAATTATCAATCATTCTCTCTGTCCATTTGTTGTTTCCCGATTTCCGATTCATGATGACTGACTGATTGAACAAATCAAATCAGTCCTGGCTTGGCCAAGCACTCACATGTATCATCTTTAAATCATCGAGGGGCCCACATATATCGCTTTTATCCCGAAGGTAAAAGGAATGGATAAACTTCGACTCATATGGCTTGTTCTACTACTTGTTGAATCATACACAAAGGCACGTTTTATAACATCGAGTTACCAATGCGTTTTCGTGCAATCAATGTATAACCAACTCATAGTAACAACTCATATCTCTAGGTTTGAAGAATATAAGATATTATCATCTCATGATCACTCCTGATAAAATCCATGAAGTGATTCAAATGAGCGCTGGTTGAATCCAATACTCAGAACTTATGAGCACTCATGAGTGTTGTAGCACCACTTTTGTCCACCAACTTGGACCTCTACAAACCAACCCATGACAATCTTGATTCATATCTACTTCCAACATATGACCGATTGTGGATGGTTTGAATAACTTAATCATTCAGGAAGAGCGACTTAGTTATTCTGGAAGTCAAAACATGCAAAGTGAAACACAAGAATAAATGAATCAAATATGGTATCAAACCCTATGAATATAAATAAACACTTTTATTTATCACCATACTGATTAGTCATTATTCATTGTTTCGGTTTTATCAACTTTATACTTGAATTTAAAACAATAGTTGTCCCATGGTCCAAGCATGTACACTATGTTTTCTAAACACTAGTCATGCCATACACCAAGTATGCATACTATGTTTGTCTATGATCTTTACATTGTAAAATAGATCAATTGAACATCACTCCAATGGTCCTCTTTTCACAGTCCCAAATCCTTACTGCAAATGCAAGAATTCCAAATTCATGCCATTTACTGAAATCTGTTAGATTCTAAACTTATATGCATTGATCCTCTTAATGATTATGCACGAAGTCAGAAAGACTTGACAACAATCATTACAGAGCATTCCAAAGGAGATCAGCTGCTTGGAAACATCCTTCTTTCATTAAGTTTCCTAATCTTACACAGATTGAATAATTTCTAACTTTGAAACATTTCCATATTCCATTTTGACTATCACTTATGAACAAGAGTTGCCTCCTTACAGATTATATCAATATGGTCCTTCCAGAATTAACATTATACTTCCAACTGTCCTTGAGCAACCAATCTTTGGTAAACCTTAGATTATCCTCGACAATTGTTTAATCATTTTAGTCATATCCAATTCTAGACCTTTTCTCTTCATAATGCCCCAGGCATTTGGAAAATTTTAGAAAGGATGAATATAGCACATGTAATCGATTCTATATCCGAAGCATATGGGACACGATTCATCATGTCTCACATAAAGACTAAACCAGTCTTTTGCTATAATATTTCCATTTCAATTTGCCAAGTTCTAAAAATTCAGATTATGAAAAGGGATGCCGTAATCATAATCGAATTTTAGAACGCAAATAATGGACCCATATATAGAATTTCCTTATGTTGAGCCATTCCAACATGAAATTGATATATATATCCTTGATTAAATACGATTAAAATCTCAATCTAAGCTTTTAGAATTGAAATGAAGTATAATTTCCTCTCCCTTAATTATAGCAAAACAACTTTTTCAACCCCTGCAACCTCACAAATTGAAACTTTTGTTTTCTGTAATTAACATTGCTAACTTGCAACCTTTGTCATAATTATCATGCTCCCACTAACATGATGATTATTAGCATAACACTTATGCTCCCACTAGCTTTGACATGTACTCAGAAATCAGCTGACTTTCTTACCAAAGTTCAGATTTCTGATACTAGATTGTTTTGATAAAACTTTATCAAAATCATACACCTCTCTTAGATAGCTCACATGCGTGTCTAAACAATTTTAGAACTATGAAAAGGGATGTCGTAATCATAGTCTCAATTGTTTAGACCTTTGCCACTTCTCACAAGTCCATGTTAGTGTGCCGGTAAACCACACACGCTCCACTAACGACTTTGTGAATGCAAATATCACAATTGCTATCTAGCTAAAATCTACTTAGTGAAAGTGTTTCCTCACCATCATTTTCATGAATCGGAGAGAAACCTTATGACACTTAGATTTAATAGTGTATGTGTTCTTATCCATGTGAATTTGTCAAAACCATAATCACAAGACAAGGTTAGTGACAAATCCAAACTCATATTGATTAAACTTGTGCAATCTTAAATTCTTGCCATTTGGCAGCTTGGGTGCCTGCCATTGCTTCCAAGTAGTTGTGCAACCAATTGAGAACTCTCAGAACTCCTATGCAAAGCCAACTTGAATAGGCACAAAAATTTCAACACCATAGGTTATAAACCTCAAGTCTTGTGCTAGTGAAGGACTTTAGGTTTTATTCTTGATTAAGTCTTGACACTTTCAAGAGCTTTAAGACTCCCACTGTCCTCTTGACATATAAGACTCCCTTTTCAAATATTCAAGAGATAGTGCGGATTCTTTATCAAGACTAACACTTTACACAATTGGCCTAAGTTGGTCTTTGTTTTATCCAAAACATCACAACTTAACAATTTCAAATGTACAAGAGTAGATAACCTTTTACTCTCATATTTGACTAGTGTTAACAAACCCTCTTTAAGATATGTCACTCAAGTTACAATCTTGGAGTATGACTCTAAGAATTGTTTTGGAACGAAGTATGACTCATCTTTTTGATTTAACCATTTCAACAATTCATGACTCCTCTTCTTAGTCATAAGAATACACTAAGATGACTTTAGAGGACCAATTGTGATATGGTATCTTAATCATTAAGATGATCATAAACATGATACTAAAGTACTCTCCCATCTTTTCAGATTTGAGAAACTTTTATCTTTCTGCCATACTTTGATTCTTCTTATTTGTTCTGTCTCACATTGAAACTTCTCTAATGCTACAGACTCATACTTAAACTTATAAGTATAACCATATTTACTGAACTTAAGTAAATCATGACGAATAGTCTTCTTGATCTTTTGTGGTGGACTTGACCAGTGCACAAGAATGTGTACTCGATCCCTTAGTCCTTTCCTTATTCACATAAGGAATTAGTCTTAATTTTCCAAGCTGAAAGTTCTCATTCATCATACTATACAACTTGCATGATTCCAAGTTTCGGTCCAATTGAACCTTGGGTGATGAGAATCTTTCCTTATTTGGTAATATTAGACACTACCACAACCGAAAGAATCAAATCCATTTTTCCAATATTGTTATCAATGGAATCTTATAAGCAACAACTTTTCACAAATGCCATTGTAAGGATACTTAAAATAAATAAAAACAAAACCTTTTTCTTTTATTTTAAAACTTTGTGGAAAAACTTATCCTTACAATCCATATGAAAACCTTGTTGTTATCTATTCCTAAGCAATATAAATATCATAACTCTTAAGTAATAGCCCAAAATTCTGATCACCGAACCATGTGATTGAAATCCATCTTCGCGATCAGAATCAGCATGTACTTAATAGAGTTAGACAATGGACTTTACCTGAAGTAGAGCCAAACTTATTGACTTTAACATCCTTAGGTAAATTTGGGAGCTTCGTAACCAATGCCCCTTCCTTTGGCAATAGTTACCTATGGACCCTTGATAATGGGACTATCTCAGACTTCGCCTCTCTCTTTACCATTGGGTCAACCGAGTTGACTATGGCCGATCCCTTTCCATTGGGAAGAGAGAGCTTTACTGGATATCCAATGTCATCATTGTCAATGTCCATAGCGTTTTACGAAGTTGATCTTAGCAAATAGATAAGATCATTAAGGTTCTTGTCTTAGTCTGTTTCATAGGATTCCCAAAAGAACTCACTATGTGACTTAGAAAGTAGTTGAGCCACCAACTTTCTCAAGACTTTGACACCCAACTCTCCCGGCTTGTCAATATGTGACTACATCTCCAAGATGTGATCACACCTAGACCTTGCCTTGCCAATAGGGCTTGAGTGACCTTAAACTTTTTAGGAACTTGTGGGTTAGGGAGAATAATTGGAGGAGGTGAAAGAAGTATGATATCCATGGGACATCATCTTCATTTAGGAAAGCTTGTTTCAAGAGATTTGGGAAGATCATAAATGTCTAGACCAGACATCTTTTTGGGAGATATTCAAGATAGTTGATTTAAAGTCCTTAATATGACACCCAATATGAAATATTAAGGCTAGGACCCAACAAACTATTTTATAACTTAGAAGAGGGATGCCGTAATTCAAGCTATAAAATATTTGAAGTTAGGTGAATGACGATTCACCAATTTCCACCATGAAAAACGAAATAATTTATTAGATTTTAATTGGATTTGAAAGTCCTAGATCTTTGAGATTCATTGAACTGTTCAAAGGCATGTTTCAATCTCGAGTGTGCCCTTCAGGTTTTGTGACTGGGATGCCGAGGATCACAAAACAAGGTGTGAATAACCATGCAAATATACTTGGTACCCTTAATATTTACCCCTTAATCAGTGTGTCGGTTAACCACACACGCTCCACCGATACTATGATAAATATTAAGTTACCCTTTGCCTACCTTGTTAAGTCTAGGTTAGTGTGTCGGTTAACCACACACGCTCCACTAACGGTTTAAGCAAAGTGCAAAGTGTAATTTCATGGGTTAGCACCAAATTCACATTTTCCTAAGTAACTAAGATTCGGTATTAATAAGAGTTTAGTTACTTAGTATTTATCATTAATACTTTTAATGAAAGGAGAATTATAGTCCTTGTCCTACCCGTTCGGCTAACGACCCTCCACCAGTCAAGGAAGCGATGGCTGAGAGTGGACACCCATTAAACTGCCATTTTATAGGCAGTAACCTTATACCCCCCTTATAGACCGGCCTCGTGAATGAGGCCTACTAACGGTAAGACTGACTTTACTCTTGTACATATATATAAATATTATTAACTTATAATATTATAAAGTATAAGGGTTGAATTTTAACTTTTAAAATTCTAAGGGCTAACTTGGAATTAAAGTATTCATAAGTAAAAACTTTTCAAATTCCAAAACTTGAGGGCAAGTTTTGAAACTATTCAAAACTAATTAATTCCATAACTTATGAGTTTAAAGTAGTTTTAATTAAAAAAAAAGAAAAAAACTCTTCAAGTTCCATAACTTGAGGAAAAGTTATGGAAGACTTTAAACTAATTAATAAAAAAAAATAATTTTTTTTATTGTAACTTATGGAACTAATTAAGGTTACACTTTTTTTTTTAATTTAATGAAGAGTCTCTTGAACCTCCATAACTTGAGGACAAGTTATGGAGTCATAAAACCATTTAATTAGAACTAGACTCTTCATTTTGTAACCTTTGCCAACTTTTATGAGTTTTATGATTCTTAAATGTGACTTTTCATATAACTTGAGGACAAGTTAAAAAACACACTTTGGAATCAACTCTTAGATTAAAATGGATTGAAAACAACTATTTCACACAACTTTTCTACTAATCTAAGAACCTCATAAGAATAAGATAATTCAAATGATCAATCTTCAAGAAATTAGCATGAACATACAAACTAATACAAATCTTGAAATTATGACAATTATCTTAGAAATTAGATTAGCATGAACATTACCACATCAAAAATAAGTTTATAAGTCCAAAAACATCTTAGGGTAATGTTCCTAGTCCAATTCCAGCCAAAACAATCGAATATATGCATCCAACTCGATTTTTCAGCTACTTTTGCAAGTATAACAAGAAAACAAGCCTAGGCTCTGATACCACTGTTGGGTTATGAGCATTCTAACACTCCTAAGTGTACATGCAACCCTAAATACCTTGGATCTATGTTTTCTCTATTATACATACAATTATGAACATCCAAGGTATTATCCTAATCTAGCATACAAAATAATAAATATAACAAGATAGAATACATACCTCTTTGATGTAGAATGTCTTCATGAAGCTTGAGTGCCTAGTGCCCCAAGTGTGACACGTCAAATGGTTCACACAACACCAAATACACTTGGAATAACTTGAGAGAAACTTGAACACTCCTTGAAATCGTCTAGCCCTCACACTCACACATTAGTGCACGATTTCTTGAGCCATGGGATTCTTTTATATGGTGGATATTAGGGTTACACCATGTAACTCATAACTTTACCCATTCCTTATGCTCCATGGATTTTAACCTCCATGGAGTATCCATGGGTCACCCCATGGACTTAGTCCAACATAAGGAATCTTGGATCACAAGCCCACATATATAAGAATGAATGATTTACACAATCAACACATATATTTAATTAGTCTCCTTTTGATCACTTAATTAATTCCAAATTAATTCTTGATCAATACTAATTAAATAACCTTATTAATATATTAGAACTTACAATATATTAACCAACCTTAAGTGTTATTTCTCTCATTATAGTCTATCCAAATACATAATGCCATGCAACCCAAATGGACCATGCCGGGTCGGGTCAAGTCTTACCAATTATAGTTATGGACTTAGACATTAATCCAACAATGAGGTGGTTTGGTTTGTGGGTTGAATTTTCGGTTAAAGGGAGGTCGTGTGAATTGTTGGTTTTGGTTGTATGTGGGAGGAGGGAGTCAAATGAACTATTAACTTACAAGGGGTAGAGCATTTTGGTAAGCTTATTCATCATCCAGATCAATATCATGTTCGTATGACTATGGAGAATAGTCATGTGAAGAGTTACTGGATGAGGATATCGCGGTGGTCAACTAGCTGGTTGCAGCGACTGAGAAACTAAAGTGAGTGGTCCACCAAGATCCATGCAGTCTTTTATTACTGTGGATTCTTGAGCTTGAAGTGTATAGTTTGTGTGTGTGTGTGTGTATATATATATATATATATATATATATATATATATATATATAGAGAATTGATCTTGCTGTCACCTTAAACGATCATTATTGACATGGTCTATTGTCTTTCCAAACCATTCAGAAAATAAAGATTTGTTTCATGATTACTTCTGATAGTGCCTGCATTTTAGATTTTGGTGACAATGATGTTCAATCTACTGAAATATTCATGAAGATTTTCACCGGGAAAAGCTTTGAAGCTATTGAAGTCATTTAGCAGAGGTGTAAGCTTCTTGTCTTGTGCTTGTTTAGTTCCTTCCTAGAGATTTTTGAGGATTTCCTAGATTTCTTTCGCTGACTTGCAGTTGATTATGAGATCAAAGTTGTAAGCAAGAACTGTTGGATTAATGTCTAAGTCCATAACTATATTTGGTATGTACTTGACCCGACCCGGCATGGTCCATTTGGGTTGCACTTCACCGGCACAATTTATATGGATAGTCTTTTAAGAATAGTATATTTATGATTTATATTAATATATTATAAGTTCCAATATATTAATATGGAATCATATTATTTAATTAGTATTGATCAAGAATTAATTTAGAATTAATTAAGTGATCAAAAAGAACTAATTAAATATGGACTCTTATATATATGGAAAGGGCCAAGTTCATTTAGGTTGGGCTTAGCTTTCATGGATGGTCCATGGAGCTTTTAACCCATGGATCCTATGTAAATGAAAGGTCATGGGTATTAGGGTTTACATGGATGTAATCCTAATCCTCCATAATATATAAAGGTGTCCTTGGCTCACAAAATTGGCACAAGTGTGTGAAAATAAGAGTGGGCCGATTTTAGTGTGCATACATATTCTCTCAAGTTCTTCCAAGGTGTTTTGGTGATTTGTGATTCCATTTGAGGCTTCCACACTATTGGGGCTAAGCTCTTAAAGCTTGAATACATCAAGCTACATCAAAAGGTATGTCATCTAACTAGAACTTTGTAGTATAGGTGCTTCATAATATGCTAGTTAGGATGAAACCTTGGAATAGTTAATATTTACATGTATAATAGAGAAAACATAGATCCAAGGTTTATAGGGTTGCATGTACACCATAGGAGTGTTAAAATGCTCAAAACCCAACAGTGGTATCAGAGCCATGGGTTGTTTTCTATTATTTTGATGCAAATGTTTTATTTTCAAGTTGAAAAAAAAGGAAAAAAAACATGACGTTTGTCAAATTTTAAGATAATTACTTGTTTTGTGAAAAACGAATTATTTGTAAAATTTGAATCATTTGGTATATGAGTTGAATTAGGTCAAATTTAGTAAAAGATAAAATGATATGATTATTTTATTAGTTTTAAAAGTTTGATCAAAATGTTTTAAGGAGTTACATATTTTGTCATAAAATTTTGGAGCTCAAAAGTTTTTTTTAAAGTTGTGATCTTAAGGGTTTTTGAAACTTCCATAAGTTATGGATATGAAAGTTTTTTTTAAAAAAAAAAAAATTTGATTCTAAGTTTTTATGGAGTTAAAAAATTTGGTGTTAATGTTTTAAAGAATTCCATGACTTGTTCTTAAGTTATGGAAAATGGAAAGTTTCATCATAAAACACCATTAATTCCATAAGTTATGGAATCCAAAGGTTTTCAAGAATTACAAAACTTGCCCTCATGTTTTGGAATTTGAGAAAAGTTTTTTATGAAAAAAAGAATTGAATTCTAAAACTCTTGGGTTGATAACTTAAACAATTAATTAAATGGTTTTAATTTTGAGTTTAATAATTGGAATTATGATGTTTTGTTGAATAGTTCAAATTAACTCTTATGGACTTTATTAATAGTTAATTAAAGCGTTTAATTAAAAGAGTATTATTAATCCATAAATATATGGTTTGAGTTTAATTAAATTAAAAGTCTAGTTTAAATAATAGATTAAACCACCAAGTATTTTAAATGTCTAAAATACACCCTTATACTATTATAATATTAAAAGTTTAATATATTATATGTATAAGAGCAAGTCGTCTTACCATTAGTAGGTCTCATTCACGAAGCCGGTCTATAAGGGGGGTATAAGGTTACTGCCTATAAAATGGCAGTTTAATGGGTGTCCACTCTCACTCAGCGTTTCCTTGACCGGTGGAGGGCCGTTAGCCGAACAGGTAGGACAAGGACTATAATTCTCCCTTCATTATAAGTATAATGATAAATACTAAGTAACTAAACCTTTTATTAATTCACAATCTTAGTTACTTAGGAAAATGTGAATAAGGTGCTAATCCATGAAATTACACTTTGCACTTTGTTTAAACCGTTAGTGGAGCGTGTGTGGTTAACCGGCACACTAACCTGGATTTAACAAAGTAGGCAAAGAGTAACTTAATATTTATCATAGTATCGGTGGAGCTCGTGTGGTTAATCGACACATCGATTGAGGGGTAAATATTAAGGGTACCAAGTATATTTGCATGGTTACTTCACACCTTGTTTTGTAATCCTCGGCATCCCAGTCACAAAACCTGAAGGGCACACTCAAGATTGAAACATGCCATTGAAAAGTTCAATGAATCTCAAAAGATCTAGGAGTTTCAAATCCAAGTAATTAAATTATTTCGTTTTTCATGGTGGAAATTGGTAAATCGTCATTTACCTACCTTCAACTATTTTATAACTCGGATTACGGCATCCCTCTTCCAGTTATAAATAGGTTGTTGGATCCTAGCCTTAATATTTCATATTGGGTGTTATATTAAGGACTTTAGATCAACTATCTTGAATATCTCCCAAAAGATGTCTAGTTCAGACATCTATGATCTTCCCAAATCTCTTGGAACTTTACTTCCTCCACCTCCTCCAATTATTCTCCCTAACCCACAAGTTCAAGGTCACTCATGCCCTAAAGGCAAGCAAGGTCTATGTGTGATCACATCTTAGAGATGAAGTCACATATTGACAAGCCGGGAGAGTTGGGTGTCAAATTCTTGAGAAAGTTGGATGTTCAATCACTTTCTAAGTCACATAGTGAGTTCCTTTGGGACTACTATGAAACAAACTATGACATGAACCTTAATGATCATATCTATTTGCTTGGTGCTGCTGAATCAACAATGATTTGGAACGATAGTAAAGCAAATTTGATTAGAAGATCAATGGACAGTGACAATGGTGACACTGGAAATCCAGAAAAAACATTCTCTTCCCAATGGAAAAGGATTGGCCATAGTCAACCCAGTTGACCAAATGGTAAAGAGAAAGGCTAAGTCTGAGATAGTCCCATTACCAAAGGGTCCATATGTTTATTTTGCCAAAGGAAGGGGCGTTGATTGCAAAGCTGCCAAATTTCCCTATGGATGTTAAAGTCAATAAGTTTGACTCTTCATCAGGTAGAGCCCATTATCTAACTCTGTTAAGTTCTATTCTGAGATCCTCATTACATGATGTGACTGGGTCACATGTTGATGTTTTAAGAATCAAAGAATAGAGAGAAATCTTGAAGGAAGTATATGCTGATTCTGATCGCGAAGGTGGATTTCGATCGCATCAGAATTTTGAGCAGTTGCTTAAGAAGTTATGATATATTGCTAAGGAATAGATAACAACAATTTTCCATGTGGATTGTAAGGATAAGTTTTTTGCAAAGTTTTAAAATAAAAGAAAATTGTTTAATTTTATTTATTTGAAGTATCCTTACAATGGCATTTGTGGAAAATTGTTGCTTATATGATTCCACTGATAGCAATATTGGAAAATGGATTTGATTCTTTCATTTGTGGTAGTGTCTAAATTTACCAAATCAGGAAAGTTCCTCATCGACCAAGTTTCAATTGGACAGAAACTTGGAATCATGCAAGTTGAATAGTATGATGAATGAGAACTTTCAAGCATTGGAAAATCAAGACTAATTACTTGTTCACATGGATGTGTGAGTCAAGTGAAGGACTAAAGGGATCGAGTACACATTCTTGTGCACTGGTCATGTCCATCACAAAGCTCGTTAAGACTATTTGATTTACTAAATTTTAGTAAATATGGTTATACTTACAAGTTTAAGTATAATTTTGAAACATTGGAAAAGTCTCAATGTATGGCAGAACGAATGGGAAGAATCAAATTAGGCAGAAAGATAAAAGTTTCTCAAATCTGAAAAGATGGGAGAGTACTTTAGTATCATGTTTGTGATCATCTTAATGATTTAGAAATCATATCACAATTAGTCCTCTAAAGGTCATCTTAGTGCATTCTTATGACTAAGAAGAGGAGTCATGAATTGTTGAAATGGTTAGATCAGGAAGATGAGTCATACTTCGTTCCAAAACAATTCTTAGAGTCATACTCCAAGATTGTAACTTGAGTGACATATCTTAAAGAAAGGTTTAAAACACTTGTCAAATGTAAGAGTAAAAGTGTCCTACTCTTGTACATTTGAAATTGGTAAGTTGTGATGTTTTGGATAAAACAAAGACCAACTAAGGCAATTGTGTGCAGTGTTTGTCTTGATAAAGAATCTGCACTATCTCTTGAATATTTGGCAAGATAGTCTTATATGTCAAGTGGACAGTGGGAGTCTTAAAGATCCTAAAAAGAATTTCAAGAACTAATCAAGAATAAAACCTGAGGTTCTTCACTAGCACACCACTTGAGGTTTATAACCTATCGTGTTGACATATTCTATGCCCATTCCAGTTAAAGTTGGCTCTGCATAGGAATTCTAAAAGTTCTCAATTGGTTGCATAACAACTTGGAATCAATGGCAGGCCCTGTACTGCCAGGTGGCAAGAAGTTAAGATTGCATAAGTTCAGTCCATATGAGTTTGGATTTGTCATTATCCTTGTCTTGTGACTATGGTTTTGACGATTCACATGGATAAGAACACATACACCATAAAATCTAAGGGTCATAAGGTTTCTCTCCGATTCATGAAAATGATGGTGAGGAAACACTTCCACCAAGTAGATGGCAAAAGGTCTAAACAATTGAGACTATGATTACGGCATCCCTTTTCATAGTTCTGAAATTGTTTAGACACACATGCATGCTACCTAAGGAAAGGTGTATGATTTTGATAAAGTTTTATCAAAGCATCTCGTATCAGAAATCTGAACTTTGGTAAGAAAGTCAATAAAGTTTTGATTTCTAGAAGTCCAGTTGATTTCTGAGTACATGTTAAAGCTAGTGGGAGCATAAGTGTTATGCTAATAATCATCATGTTAGTGGGAGCATGATAATTATTGTTAGTCTTGCAAGTTAGCAATGTTAATTATAGAAAACAAAAGTTTCAATTCGTGAGGCTGCAGGGATTGAAAAAGTTGTTTTGCTATAATTAAGGGAGAGGATATACTTCATTTCAGTTCTAAAGGCTTAGATTGAGACCTTAATCATCTTTAGTCAAGAATATATATATGAATTTCATGTTGGATTGGTTCAACTTAAGGAAATTCTATATATTGCGTTCTCAAAATTCGATTATGATTACGGCATCCCTCTTCATAGTCAATTTTTGAAAACATGGCAAATAAAAATATTGTAGCAAAAGACTGGTCTAGAATCATGTCTTTATGTGAGACATCATGAATCGTGTACCATTTGCTTTGGGTACAGGATCGATTGCATGTGCTATAATATTTGTCCTTTCTAAATTTTTCCAAATGCCCAGAAGCATTAAGAAGAGAAAAGGTCTAGAATTGGATATGACTAAAATGATTAAGCAATTGTCGAGGACAATCTGAGGTTTACCAAAGATTGGTTGCTCAGGGACAGTTGGAAGTATAGTGCTAATTTTGGAAGGACCATATTGACATATTCTGAAAAGAGGCATCTCTTGTTCAGAAGTGATAGTCAAAATGAGAATATGGAGTTGTCTCCATAGGTGGAAGTTATCTGTGTAAGATTAGAAAACTTAATGCAAGAAGCATGTCCAAAGCAATGTACTTTGAATATGAGACTTAGTTTCCATGGAGTTGATCTCCATTGGAATACCTTATAATGACTGTTGACAAGTCTTTGTGACTTTGTACATATTCATTACAGGAGGGTCAATGCATATAAGTTTAAAATCTAAACAGATTTCGATAAATGATAGGAATTTGAAATTCTCGCATTTTTCGATAAGGATTTGGGAGTGTGAAATTAGAATCATTGAAATTATGTTCAATTGGTTTATTTCACAAAGTAAGGATCATAGACAAACATAGAGTGCATACTTGGTGTATGGCAAATCTATTGTTTAAGAAAAACATAGTGTACATGCTTGGAGCATGGGACAACTAGTGTTTTTAATTCAAGTATAAAGTTGATAAAACCAAAACAATGAATAATGAGTAATCAGTATGGTGATAAATAAAAGTGTTTATTTATATTCATAGGGTTTGATACCATATTTGATTCATTTATTCTTGTGTTTCACTTTGCATGTTTTGACTTCCAGAATAACTAAGTCGCTCTTCCTGAATTATTAAGTTATTCAAACCATCCACAGTCGGTCATATGTTGGAAGTAGATATGAATCAAGACTGTCATGGGTTGGTTTGTAGAGGTCCAAGTTGGTGGACAAAGTGGTGCTACAACACTCATGAGTGCTCATAAGTTCTGAGTATTGGATTCAACCCGCGCTCATTTGAATCACTTCATGGATTTTATCACGAGTGATCATGAGACGATAATATCTTATATTCTTAAAACCTAGAGATATGAGTTGTTACTATGACTTGGTTATACATTGATTGCACGAAAACGCATTGGTAACTCGATGTTATAAAACGTGCCTTTGTGTATGATTCAACAAGTAGTAGAACAAGCCATATGAGTTGAAGTTTATCCATTCCTCTTACCTTCGGGATAAAAGCGATATCTGTGGGCCCCTCGATGATTTAGCGATGACACATGTGAGTGCTTGGCCAAGCCAGGACTGATTTGATTTGTTCAATCAGTCAGTCATCATAAATCGAAAATCGGGAAACAACAAATGGACAGAGAGAATGATTATAATCCATGTCTCAGTCCATATGATATCTAGAATGGAGGAATATATGATCCCTTATCTAATGGACAAGTCATTGACAAGGTCAGAGTTCGACAGCAGCTTTAAGAGCTACGATTGCCAGTTAGGTTTTGAAGTCATACTCAATAATAGTTTTAGACTTATCCAAGTGGGAGACTATTGGATTAATGTCTAAGTCCATAACTATATTTGGTATATACTTGACCCGACCCGGCATGGTCCATTTGGGTTGCACTTCACCGGCACAATTTATATGGATAGTCTTTTGAGAATAGTATATTGATGATTTAAATTAATATATTATAAGTTCTAATATATTAATATGGAATCATATTATTTAATTAGTATTGATCAAGAATTAATTTAGAATTAATTAAGTGATAAAAAAGAACGAATTAAATATAGACTCTTATATATATGGAATGGGCCAAGTTCATTTAGGTTGGGCTAAGCTTTCATGGATGATCCATGACGCTTTTAACCCATGTATCCTATGTAAATGAAAGGTCATGGGTATTAGTGTTTACATGGATGTAACCCTAATCCTCCATAATATATAAAGGGGTCTTTGGCTCACAAAATTGGCACAAGTGTGTGAAAATAAGAGTGGGCCGATTTTAGTGTGCATACATATTCTCTCAAGTTCTTCCAAGGTGTTTTGGTGATTTGTGATTCCATTTGAGGCTTCCACACTATTGGGGCTAAGCTCTTAAAGCTTGAAGACATCAAGCTACATCAAAAGGTATGTCATCTAACTAGAACTTTGTAGTATAGGTGCTTCATAATATGCTAGTTAGGATGAAACCTTGGAATAGTTAATATTTGCATGTATAATAGAGAAAACATAGATCCAAGGTTTATAGGGTTGCATGTACACCATAGGAGTGTTAAAATGCTCAAAACCCAACAAGAACACCACATGATATTTCATAAAAGGCGATTTCGTATTTCTCCATATTATCTATGTCACCGGCAGTGGGTTTGGTCATTATGGCTCCTCCAATACCATGTATGGTGTGAGTTTCATGATTGATAATAGGTGTGAGGACATGGACATGGGAACCTTTTTCACTAGATCTCCAAACTTGCTCCCAATTCTTTCTTAATATATCTCCATTCTTTGAGCCTAATTATGGTACTCACCTGCAACAAGTATTGGAGCATGATTAGAACCTCCAACACTATTAGATATATTTAAAGAGTAATGTTTTGCCATTTTTCGTAAGTTTTCTTTGGAAAAGATGAGCTAAACAGTATATAATGCCTTTTGAATCAGAGTTTTCTAAAAGATTGAAGAAATTTTCCAGAAAAATTAAAATGCAACCACTATTGCTTTGATACCAATTTTTGAGAGAGGAACTTAGTGACGAGGATTATGATTCAGAATAAATGTTAATCTTGTGGAACTTCTGGTTAGCTTAGCAATAAATAAGTACGAAATTATAAGAACAGTTCATATCGGAAACGTAAAAGTGACATAACTAAATAAATATAAGCAAAATAAATGAAGTTTTGTTGAATCATAACTGAATTTGCATGCAAACACTAGGTTAGTAATTGAAGAACAACAAAAGTATAAATGGAGATAATGAGACTTTCTATTTTGACTAAACTGATTACAAGGAAGAAATGAAGTTCAGACAGACTTTTGAATGCTAACAAATTCCATCTATTTGTAGTTAAACAAGGTACAAAGATAAATGCATTTAAGCATCTTTTATATTAGTTTTTATTACATTTTGCATCATACTTTATGTTATTCATATGCATTAGTATAAATAATGTTCGGCTCGTATTTATCCTTAGAATTCTCGTACTGCTCATCATTTTATGTCATTTTTAGATATTTTGCGTGGAGCGGAGATTTGGAAGAAACTTTGGATGCATATTCGGAGGTTAATGGAGCTAAAATACCCGAGGAAAATGGAACTTGGGTTAGATTTGTTGAAATAGAAAAGTTCACATACGAAATGCGCATTTTATGAAAAATGTGATCGTACTTTTCAGCATAAATGTGATCGCATATGTGCTTCGAGGATATGTTGGACCTAAAATTAGTCTGGAGAATTTAGCGAAAAAAATGTGAACATGGATCCTAAAATGCAATCACATTTCTCCTTCTATGTCTTAAAAAGTTCAAAAATATCAATGTACTTCATTAAACAGAGTTTCTGAGAATTTTCACCAAAAATGTGATCACGTATTTGCATATAATGAGATCACATTTTTCTCTTTCTTGATCTGGAAGTTGTTGGCTCATATATACAGCCTGCCAGTCTGATCAATTTAAGCCCTAGACACTCCTATATGACGAAAAACCCTTTTCAGACGATTTTTGAGGCGATTTTGTATTGTCGAAGTAGTTGTGATGTATCGAAGTCTTAGGTAGATGTCGAAGTTTGTTTAGTTGTCTATATCGAAGGTACGCACCTTCAATATACGTATTCATTTTAGTAGGCATTGTTATTTGTAAAACTTTGATAGTCGAAGTCCTACTATTCCTTTTGAGTAAGTGAGTATTATAAATAGTGCTATTGTCTATATCATAAAGAGATGACACTTTCACTTTCAAATGTACACTTGTATCCTTGATATTCTAGACTAATGGGAGCCTAAACCAGATTTATTTACATATCGTGTTCATATTTCTTTACATAAACTTGTATTAATTTAAATCTTGACTCATCAAGTTGTATTAGAGCAAGAATCATCAAAATAGTTTGAGGAAATTCATTCTTGTTTTCATCTGTTGATTCATTTTTTTTTATTTAACTTTTTTCGCATTTGAAAAAATGTTCTTTTTCGAGCACTCTCTGAGATTTATTGAATCTGCAATCGAAAATTAATCAATTGAATCTGATTTCATTTTTATTCAAGTTTTTCCTCTTTTCTGAACAAATAAATGGCAAACATGAATGTAAATACGATGATGAATAACGCAAATATTCTTAGTTCTTCTACGAAAACCCCAATGTTACTTCTAGAGTACTATGATCATTAGGTGGTCCGAATAGAAGATTATCTAATAGGAATTGATAATTATTTATGACATCCAATAAAAAATGGACCATATCGAGCTAATTGTGTTTAAGTAGTGGGAACAGCAACACAGAGTGAAGATATGATGGTGGATTGATTGAAGAAACAAGCAAATGATAAAAGGTGTATTTGTAAATTGCGAGGAGCCTTAACACCAATGGTCTACAATCACATTTTTGGATGTAAAACATCATAGGAAATATGGAATACTCTAAAGGAGAAATTTCAAGGAAATGAACGCACAAAGAAGAGTTCAGTGACTCATTGTTTGTCCGAGTTGGTTGATTTCAAGCAGAAAATGATGGAGTCAATCAGAGCTTACTATGATCATTTTAGTGAGTTGATACACAACTGTTCAGGGTATAATGTGGTTCGAACTGTTCGTTATAATGTGGTTCGAACTATTCTGGAGTTCAACATTACATTTATTATTGGATTGAGAAAAGAATAGACAAACTTTTTTTGATGATTAAAACACATGAGGAACTTTGATTCATACTCATTATCAAATATTTACAATATATTCAAATATCATGAGTCTGAGGTTAAAGAAATTGTTGATGAGAAGGAGAAGATGAATTTTGGTGGTCCTTTAGCATTAGTCTCAAAAAGAAATGTGAAAGAAGTATGTTTTGATGACGAATAAGGTGATGGCAAAGAAGGTCTGATAATGAATTCAGATGATGAATAAGTATCTTATTACTTGAAGAACAGTGTCAAATACTTTTACAAGAAGCCCAAGAACAGTCATTTCAAAAATAGTTCTTTCAAGAAAACACATTCGACTAGTTCTGGTGTTCATCACAAAAGTGATGAGATGTTAGACGAAATGAAGAAATAGAAGAAGAATGAGAAGAAGCTCACTGGAAATTTAGGCTATAATTACAACTATTGCAATGATAAAAGCCATTTGGCAAGAGATTGCATGTTAAAGAAGAAGGAGAAGAAGAAGGAGAAAATTAAGGACAAGTCCTATTTGATAGGTTTTGATACAAAATATAATATTTTTTTTTTCACAAAAACCGCAACGAAAGTCTTATAAAATAACAACTTTATTTTTAAGTTTATAACATAACAAAACCATCTAGGATCCATTTATAAAGGATAGAATGATATTAAAAACAACCAAAGAGTGTTTTATAATGACAACCTTTTAAGCCGTTAAATTCACTTGGTTTTGGGGTGTTGATGATGATAGCAAAAATCAAAGAGTATGATTTGTCTATGTGTATCCACCATTAAGAGTAAAACATTGGGAATGCTAGTTACTTCTTGTATTCTTGAGTGCCATAAGCCTCTAAGTAATTAACTTAAATAATCACTAAAGGAGACAACTGAATACGGCTTGTAATCACCAAACTAAATTCAATAGAGACAGAACTTAAGAGTAGAAAGAAGTTTCGGCCAGAGAGAGAAAGAGTAGAAAAACTAGCCAAACTAAATTCAAAAGAGATGGAAGGAGCTCTCATTTTATATCGCATGAAAGGAAAGGGATTTACAAAAATTATTAAGTCTTTCCAAAAGAACATAAGGGACACGTCAAAAGGTCTTCAAGCTACTCCTTGCTACTTCAGCTCTTTCTTGAAAAAAGAACTTCAAGTCTTCATGTTTTAAAGGTTGTTACACTTAAACCATTAAGACTATAATTAAGCACAAAACCAATAGTACAAGATCATGGTTTGAATTATGGTCTCAAGTGGTTAAGTCAACTTCAAGAAGGTCATTTCTTCATCTTGTTACGTTTATAAATAAATACAACTAGTCTCACTAATTTATTACAATAGATCAAGAAATGAAAGAAATACCTATTTATCTACTACATCTTATGAATAAATAAATATCAAGAAACACAAAACAAAGGTCCATTTGGCTTGTTTATACACAACAACATATCAAATATTATATCAAACAACTCTTTGCCTTTCCTAAGACAACTTTTATATAACCAAAATGCATGAAAAATGATTATATATAAAAATAAACAAATTTAACCAAACAGTTCTTAAAGAAGACAAATATGCATTTTTCTTAACCAAAAGAAACCCATGCTTCTTTTCCAAAAAGACCAAAGAATATAAAATATAAAAAACTCATTATAACATATAAAAGATGATGCTGATACCACTGATGGGTTTTGATACAAAATATAAGTATTTTTTTCACAAAAACCACAACGAAAGTCTTATAAAAATAACAAGATTATTTTTAAGTTTATAACAAACCCAAAACATTTAGGATCCATATATAGAGGTTATAGTGATAGTAAAAACAATCAAATATTTGTATAGAATAACAAACTTTGAAGGCTTTGAACCCACTTGGATTTCTGGTTTTGATGAAGATAGCAAAAATCAAAGAGTACGATTTCTCTATGTGTATCCACTATCAAGAGTAAGGCACTTGGAATGCTATTTCCTTCTTGTATTATTGATTATCTTAAGCCTTTAAGTACTTAATTCAAACAATCACTAAAGGATACAACCCAAGAGGGCTTCTAATCACCAAATTAACTTCAAAAGAGAGAGAAGTGAAGAGTAGAAAGAAGTTTTGGCCATAGAGAGAAAGAGTAGAAAAAGCTAGCCAATTTTCATGCAAGAAGCTCTCACCTTATATCCCAACCAAGGTAAGGGCTTTATATTAAAATACTCTAAAGTAATAGTATCCTTTAGAAGCATGGAAGACATAAGAAGACGGTTGATAAGCAGGCTTTCTTGTTTAGATAATAAATTTGGCCATACCTAAGAAAAGAGAAGGATTCTTTAAATTTTATAAACTCAATGTTTATAAAATATAAACTTTGTCTTTAGTTAAGGACAAAATGATCTAACTATTCCAAAAGGTTGTGCAGAACTTATTTGTTCATAACATATGAAATAATTACTAGTTATACTCTCATATAATTATTATTTATACAAAACAATAACTATTCCCTAATTGAATACAAGAACTGATACTATATATTAATAATAATATCAATAATAAATATACAAAAAATGCCAACTTGGTAAAGGTGTGACCCTCTATGATCATAAATCATTAGCAATGTAACTTAATAATGGTTCTTGGGCATATAGATTCAACACTATTATGCTATGAAGATGGAGGAGTTGAAAGCAAAGGCCAAGAATCTATCTCTGGCTGTAATGAATTTAAGTGAAGATGAGGGTACTTACAAAATCTAGTCGTCTGAATCAAATGAAGAAGAGACGTGTTACCCAACGCATGGTGCCATGCTTACAAGCCATCAATATGAACAACTTGCGTAAAAGATGGCGTTTGGTTGATCAATGGTTGATACCGAAGGAAATAGTGATGATCGAGAAGAAAATATCAAAGGACATTACTTTAGGATTACAACTTTAAAGTATGCAATGATTGAGAAGGTATGAAATTTATCAATCTCTCTTTTTAGTCTTTCAATTTCTTATTATATTGTTTTATCTGATATTGATGATGCTTGTTCTAATTTTAATGACATGTTGATTTCCATGAGTAATGATTTGGAGAAAACCAAAGTTTTGCCATATGATGCCAAGAATAAAGTGGATGAGAAAAACTCTAGGGTAGAGAGCTTAGAGTTGAAATTAACAAATGTTATGGTTGATAGCGATTCAATTCGTATAGTTGACATTTTGTTAGTTAAACAAAGGAACATTTAGTATAATACTACAAAAAGACTTTATGGGAAGCCTACTTAACTCTATCATTCCTCTGATATATGCAGAGAGCAACATAGAAAACTTCTCCCTTTCATAAATTTTAAAAAAGAACTTGTAGATAAATTACTTATGATTGTGAAAGAAAGGTTTATAAATTTGATTAGATACCAAATGAAGCATATGCTTTATGGTATAGTTAATATCGATGAATGTTTGGATGTTGACGATTTGGTAAATGTTGTGAATGATACAATGAACAAATGAAAATTTTAAAGAAAACTGAATCTTCGACACAATGCTCTCAACAAAATTTTGCTTATATCGGAGATGATTTTGATAATATAGGTGAAATTGAAGAAGAAGAAGAAGAATGTGTTGATTTTTCAAATTTGTTTGTCATTAAAATTGCCGCATTAGCTAAAACTGAAGAAAATGTTGATACAACATTGAAATTAAAAATGATTCATCATCGATAACTTAAAATAATGAAACTCAAGAGTCAGTCATTGTCGAAGATATAACCAACTTAAAGTGATAGTGGTGATGATTCTGATGAAAAGGAAATCACATGAGTTGTTGAAGAACATGTTTTTGAGTATACAAGAGAGTGTATAGAGGTTTTAAAAAAAATTGAAAACATTTTCATGAAGAAAATGCAGCGCATTATCCACTATTTCAAGATTTTCCAAATCAAATTTTTGTTACAAAAGGAAATTGTGATAATGTTGATCCAAAATTTAGTGATTTGTTTAAACAAGATAATTTGAAAGTGACTGATAATGGTTTTTACACTAATCAAAATATAATGGAAAATGATTTGAATCAAAGGTCAAAACAAATTTCAACGTCACAAGAGTAAAAAAAATCCTTTTCCAAAGATAACAAAAATGAACAAATGGAGTTTGGGTTGTGAAAGGAATTCAATCTTCTGTCGAAGATAAGTCAAAGTCTTTTCAAGATGAGCTGTAAGATGAAACTGCAAAGGTCCAAGATTTCAAACAAGATGTTGGAAAATCATCTTTGAAGAAAAAACGAGATCGTCAAAAACAAAAGCATTCTCAACAAAAGTCACAAAAAAATACAAAAGAATTTTCAAAATTAGTCACAAAATCATTTTTCAAATAAATCACCAAAAGTTTTTCATAAATGTTTAGACACACTTGTACAAAACAAAAATCATAATGGTTGTAGACAAGAGTCAAAGTTTCAACATAATGAACGGTTTTAAAATCATGTTCAAAAAGGTGTTCACAGCTATTCACAAAAAAAAAATCATACAAATTTTCAACAGGAATCAAGAATTGGATATCAAAATTGATATAAAACTTGTTTTCAATAGGAATGACGGTAATCTTTTTCAAAAGAGAGCCAAACAAAACCAATAGTTATTGTGACAAAGAAAAGTGTGTCATTTAGACCTGATAATCCATGTTTTTCAAATCTAAAATCAACACAAAAATAAAAGGTTTCCTTTTATAAAGGCAAAAGTGAAATGAATAATTTTAATCATTAGTTTGAAAACAAAAGAAAGAAGTACCAATCAAAGGTGTTTTCACAAAGTCAAGTCAAAGAGACTTATGAGAATTACTTGTGTGAATCAATGAATGGATGTACTTCGTCCCAAGAGTCATTAACGAAGCCTTTAAAGTGGAAGAAAGTCCAACCAAAATAAAAAATTGACTTTCAAAATACAAAACTGAAAAAGAAGATTTCATAGTTAATGCTTATATAGCGAATGAATATATTTCTTTTCCTAAAGATAATGAAGTTATTTGATTGATAGAATTAAATTCAAAGTTAATAAGTGGATTTAGAATTCCACATTTCACATGACATTTCAGGCTAATTCACAAGGACCCAAAAAGGCTTGGGCACCTAAATCTCTTTAATTTATTGCAGGTGCTATGTCACGAGCAATATGATGAGAACTTGTATATCGACAGTGGTTGCTCACACCACATGAATGGAAAGAAGGAATGTTTGTGAGATTTTTAGGAAATTGGAAAATGTTGGAGTGTTGATGTTAGGAAATAATCAAAAGTGAAAAATTAAAGGATATGGGAAGATTACTAATGGTAATTTTACAGTCATCAGGTAGCGCATGTTGAAGGTCTAAAACACAACCTAATAAGTGCATCGTAATTGGTTGTTGGAACGTGGAACCATGTATTATTTGATGAAGAAGGAAGTATCATATCAAACAAAGTATAGAAGGAAGTTTTTCTAAAGTCAAATAGAAAGGGAAATATGTTCACTCTATACCTGAAAGTAACAGTGGGCTTACCCTCCATTTTCTTACTATTAATGGCTTCTTCTAATTTAAGTTGGCTCTGGAATCAAATAGCTTCTCATATCAACTTTAAAAATATCAATAAACTTGTTTACAATGATTTAATTCTAGGTGTAGCAGTTCTTAAATTGTACAATGATTCTTTATGAGAAGCTTGAGAATAAGGAAAACAACATCGACAAGGACATTTGTTTATCATCAAGTCGAAGATATTTAAACCTCTGGAACTTCTAAATATTGACTTAGGTGGTCCTCCGACAGTTAAGTCAATCAATGTGAAGAAGTACATCTTAGTTATAGTAGATGATTTTTCACAATTTAAATTGGTTTTTTTCTTCGAAAAAAGTCTAAGACTGTTCAAGTGATGATTGAATTTATCAAAAGCATCGAAGTAAGTTTCAAGAAGAAGTTCGACGAATCAAAAGTAACAATGGGACATAATTCATAAATTATTCTCTCGAATCATTCTTGAAAAATCTTGGCATTTGTAATAATTTTTCAGGACCATGTACACCTCAACAGAATGAAGTTGTGGAAAGTAGAAATTGATCCATGTGTGAGGCATC
Organism: Lactuca virosa; assembly: GCF_052849685.1. Classification (NCBI taxonomy): domain Eukaryota; kingdom Viridiplantae; phylum Streptophyta; class Magnoliopsida; order Asterales; family Asteraceae; genus Lactuca; species Lactuca virosa. The sequence goes on from NC_136432.1 coordinate 227,958,991, forward strand.
TAAAACAATGCTTACATATGAAAATCTACCATAATACTTTTGGGCTGATGTTATTTCTACCTCTTGTTTCACTCAAAATACTTCTTTCATTCATTGAAGATTCAATATCACCCCATATCAAGTAATTAATAAAAGGAAACCAAATATTAATTTTTTTCCATGCCTTTGGTTATAGATGTTTCATTATGAATTTCAAAGATCATCTTTCTAAATTTTAAGTGAAGGATGACGAAGGAATATTATTTTGATATTCACAAAATTATGTGGCATATAGGGTGATGAAAAAAAGAAAGAGAATGATAGAAGAGACATCCATCTTAAGGTTTGATGATTATTATATCAAGACATTAAAGTCTATGTTGACTTTGACTTAATTTTTGGTATTACTAACAGAGCCAATAATGATGAGGTTATCGAAGATAATCAAATCTATGAGGCATCAAAATATTCTGATGATTCCACAGTTACTGATAGACTATCAGATAAATGTATCACTTTGACCTAAAATGCTCATGTCAAAGGAGGTCAACCTTTGATAAAGTTACAGTCGAGGAGGTGAAAATACATATAGAACCTCAAGTTGAGGAGGGAGTCATTGATATCGAATGCTCATGTTGAGCGGGAGCAACATATAGCTGATTCATGTGTTCAAGGGGAGCAAGGTCAAACAAATGTTAAAGTTGTCAATCTATTAAATGTCCAAGATGAACACCATGCTCAAGGTAATATAAATATCGATGATGATATTAATGATGCACTTTTTGTTACAAAGGATTGTTCTGATACAAAAGAATCCTTTGAGGATGCTGATCTTGATTTTGATCCATCTTATCTTCCTATGGAAAAAAGGACTCATTATCATCCTAAAGAACAAATTCTTGGTAATCCAAATTTTGGTGTGTTAACAAGAGCACATGTTAGAGAAAGAAATAAAGTTCTTAATGTTCACCAAGAGTTTTGTATGTTTAATGTTTTTATTTCTAAAATTGAACCTAAGACAGTCAAGGTTGCATTAGAACATACAAATTGGGTTGTTGCAATGCAAGTTGAATTGGTAGAGTTTGATAAAAAAATATAGAGGTTGATTCCTAAACTAGAAGGTGTTTTTCTGGTAGGTCTTAAATGGGTTTTTAAAAATAAAGTTGATAAAGAAGGGAATTTTGTTGGAAATAAGGCAAGACTTGTTGTTAAAGGTTATTGTCACCAAAAGGTATTGATTATGATGAAACCTTTGATCCTATCGTTAGACTCGAAGTAGTTCACATTTCTCTTGCCTATGCAGCTCACAAGAACTTTGATTTCTACGAAATAGATGTTAAATGTGCTTTTTTAAATGGTGCACGCAAAGAAATCGTGTATGTCGAACACCAACTTGGATTTATAAATATAAGTTCCCAAATCATGGCTATATTCTAGACAAAGTTGTTTATGGCTTAAAACAAGCACCAACGGCATGGTATGCAACTTTTACCATTTTCCTAAAAATATCTAATTTTAAAAAAGGATCAGTTGATCCTACTTTATTTCGTAAGAAAGTATGGGATTATCTCATGCATGTTTAAATTTATATTGATCATATTATTTTTGGTTTTACTGATCCTACATTGTCGAAGGAATTTAAAAATCTAGTGAAAAGTCAATTTGAGAGGACTATTATGGGGAAGATAAATTACTTATTGGGGTTGAGGATTCGACAGAACAAAGAAGGCATATTTATCAATCAGGAGAATTACGATTTGGAATGACCAATTGTTCAGATGCAAAAGTTGGAATGGTTGCTATAACAAGATTGAATCTATTTTTCGATAAACATGTTGTTGATCACTAGACATATCGCAAGTAATTTGGATTCAAAGTCCACTACATGACTATGCACTTATGTCAAATCTCCAACCGGCGGCGGAAACGTTGGGCGTTGCGAACGTGGGGAAATTGGACCGAGGCATACATATATATAAAGAACATAACACAAAGGTTTATCACAATCATTTCTTTTATTTATTATAAATTATTATGGGGTTACATTGTTTATTAAAAGACAAACATGCTTCCAAAGGACTAAAGACAACAAACAGACGATGCTAAACTTCAGCAGCTTCCTTGTAGACTTCCTCCTCCTTGACACGACTATCCTTCACACTTATCTCCCTGAGAATACATGTATTTTTGAAAACGTCAACATAATATTGGTGAGTGCATAGGTTTTTAGAGTTTTCGGATTTAATTGGGTTGTATTAATTTAAGAATCCTTTTTCTTTTAAAAAAATAATTCTCAAAGTATTTTATCTACCCTTGCTTACTATCTTTTAGGATATCTTACGATCCTATCTTATTATCTTATTAGGGTATATTTATTAATCCTAATTTACTATCTTTGTAGGATATCTAACGATCCTAACCTATTTTATCTACCATTCTAAGGCATCCCTAATGGTAGTCTGATCTCTAAGGTGATCTAATGTATTACCATGAGCCCCCATAATCGACGTTGTTTGAAAAATTATTTTTCCCTGCCACAACGCTTCATCGGATGTCGAATTGTAAATAATAAGAAAGTTATCTTACCGGTATTGTAGCAAGGAATCGCAGGTGGGGTTGTCAGACCCCATATAGATCTATACATATCATTCTAGCTCTCGCAAGATTAACGATTATAGGTATCTGGGGAATTCCGAATTTAATGGTGGGTCTTGCAGTCAAGCTCCCTTCTGCCTTTGCACTCGAGGGCCAATCTCCGTCCGGCCCGAGGAAACCTTTGCAAGCCTCCGTTACCTTTTGGGAGGCATGCGCCCCATAGAAACTGTCTACCTGAGACTGTCCCTTGGCCCGTACGTCCTGACACAAGGTTAGAATTCTAGCTCTTCCAGAGTGGTATCTCACTGGTGGCTCAAGGCTGAATACACAGCTCACTAACGCATTGACCTTTGGTATTTATCTTTTATCTTAATCCTTCTTAGGGATTTCCTATAACTATCACAATATAAATCTTTTATCTTGCATTTGATAATCATAAATTTTGATCTTGTTTGATAGCTATTATTGTATGAGAACTCAACTAAAGTAATTTGAGTATCCCATGCACTTCTGACATCTATCACACATACTCCGAGCATGTCTTCGAGCGTTTGGATGGTCCTTGGACTTTGACCATCGATTTGCGGATGATAAACTATACTCATATCCAAGCGCGTACCAAGGGACTTTTACAAACTCTACCAAAAGTGTAAGGTAAACCTACTATCTTTGTGAGAGATAATGGATAAGGGTACACCATGAAATCCGACGATCTTTATAAGGTACATTTGGGTCAGCTTCTCCATCTCATCCATCTCTTTTATCGGTACGAAGTGGGCAAAATTGGTTAATAAATTGACAACTACCCATATAGTGTCATAACCTGCAGTAGTTTTTAGTAATTTGGTAACAAATTCCATTGTGATCTGCTCCAACTTGAACTCAGGAATCTCCGACTGGTGTAGTAATCCAGAGGGTCGTTGATGTTCTGCCTTGACCTTGGAACATGTTTGGCATTTACCTATGTACGTCGAAATCTCAGCCTTCATGTTTGGCCACCAATAAAGGGCCTTTAAGTCTAGATACATCCTGTCTGCTCCAGGATGAATGGAATATCTAGTTCTATGGGCCTCATTTCGAACTAGTTCCCTGACCTCTCCATATTTCTAAACCCATACTCGGTTCATGAAATATCTCATTCTATCATCCTTAATTTTGAGTTGTCTTTTTATTCCTATGAGGCCTTGTTCTTTAATGTTTCCTTCCGTTAAAGCCTCGAGTTGAGCACTCCAAATCTATGAGATTAGATTTGACTAGATAGTCATTAGTAATGCTTTGACTCTACAACGTTTAGCTCATCCTTTACGGCTCAAAGCGTTAGCTACAATGTTATCCTTTCCTAGGTGATAACAAATCTCATAATCATAATCGTTTAGCAACTCTAACCATATTCTTTGTCTCATGTTGAGCTGTTTCTTGTCAAAGATGTGTTGCAGACTCTTGTGATATGTGTATACTACACACTTCGTTCCATAAAGGTAATGACGCCAAATCTTTAAGGAAAAAACTATCACTCCTAACCCTAGGTCGTCGGGTGGTGTAGTAGTTCTCATGCACCTTAAGTTGTCTTGAGGCATAAGCTATGACATTCTCCCTTTTCATCAACACATTCCAACCCTTGATGCGAAGCATCACAATATACTACGAAGTCATCAGTGCCTTCTGGAAGGGATAGTATCAATGCACTACACAACATTTACTTCAGCATTTGGAAAGCTATTTCCTGCTGGTCTCCCCAAAATAATTTTATTTCTTTTTTGGTTAACGTTGTGAAGGGTTTGGCTATACGAGAGAAATTTTCTATATATCTCTGGTAATAGCCAGCCAGTCCTAAAAATTGACGCATCATTGTTGGTGTTTTGGGCGCTTCCCAATTCTTTACCGCTTCTATCTTGGAAGGGTCGATAGGAATTCCTCTACTACTTACTACATGGCCAAGAAAGTGTACTTCTCTAGTCCAAAATTCGCACTTAGAGAACTTTGCATACAAATTTTCTTTCCTTAAAAGTTGTAGCATCACTCGAAGGTGTTGCTTATGCTCTTCCTTGGTTCGTAAGTATACTAGAATATAGTTGATGAATATAATCACGAATTTATCCAAGTAAGGCTTGCACACTCGATTCATAAGATCCATAAAGACAGCGGGGGCATTGGTTAATCCGAAGGGCATAACCAAGAACTCATAATGACCATAGCGCATCCTTAAATCCGTCTTTGGAATGTCCTATTCCATAACTCAAAGTTGATGAAATCCATATCTGAAGTCGATCGTATAGAAGTAAATGGATCCTTGCAATTAATCTTAGAGATCATCTATTCGGGGTAGTGTATATCTATTCTTAATTATCAACTTATTTAGTTGTCTATAGTTTATGCACGTTCGAAAAGATCCATCCTTCCTCTTGACAAATAGGACGGGTGCTCCCCAAGCAAAAAAAGCTTGGTCTAATGAAACCCTTGTCAAGAAGTTCTTTTAGTTGGCTGGAGAGCTCTTGCATCTCCAAGGGTGCCAATCTATAAAGAGATTTTGCAATGGGGGCAATTCCTGGGATTAGATTGATTTATACTCTACTTGCTGAGCTGGCGGTAAACCTGGTAGATCTTCAAGGATTACATTAGGAAAACCATACACCTGAAGTACTTCCTTGATATTTTTCTTCTTATTGTCTTTCCTATCGATAATATGAGCTAAGAAGGAGAAATACTTTTTCTGCAATTATTTTTTGGCCTTCATGCAGGTGATGATCCTAAGGTTTCTACTGGGTTTGTCGCCATAGATGATTAAGGGTTCTCTGTTTGTTAGCGGTAGACGTAAGGCTTTCTATAAGCATAACACATCGACGTGGTTAGAGGATAACCAGTCCGTACCAATGATGATGTCGAAACTTCCAATGACCATTGGCATAAGGTCGACGAGAAAAGTTTGATTATCTAACGCTAAGGCACAGTTCCTAAGTATTTTATTAACAATACCGACTTGCCCGTTAGCCATTTCAACCCTATAGGCTTCCCTTAAGTTTACAGGAGGGATGATCTAAAAACTTCCTAAATTTGGGAGTAATATAGCTTCTATCGGTACGGGTATCAAAAAGTATATTTGAATATAAATAATTGATTAGAAATGTACCCTTCACTACCGTCGGATCATTAAAGACCTCTCTTGCTCTTATGACAAATTCTATGCTTCTAGCATTATCTCTCTGAACTTTCAACTTCGGACAATCCCTATTGATATGTCCAATCCCCTTACATTCATAGCACGCTCGGATATCTACTCTTGCGGTTCCTCGATTGCGCAGGGTTATGCATCTGTTGACAAGATGACCTTTCTTGCTGTAGTTGGTACAAACCCAACATGCTCCATTGTGACGAAACCCACACTCATTGCATCTAGGGTGTTGGATTAGGTGTCTAAACCCATAACTATATTTGGTACGTAATTGACCCGGTAGTAGCATGGTCCTTTTGGGTGCCTTCACCAAAGCAACTTGACTGGAAGAATAATTGAGAAAGAGAATAAATGTGATTTATTAATATATTATATGAATAATATATTAAAAGAGAAATCATATTATTTAATTAACATTGGTCAAGAATTAATTTAGAATTAATTTTGTGGTCAAAAGAGGTTGATTAAATCAAGGGGACTGATACTGTAATTATAAGATAGTTACAAAGTTGGGCTTAGGATCCATAAGGAAGCAATGGACGAATTCTATGTAGGAGCCCACATAGAAATCGTCCAAGGGGCCTTCTGGAAGGATCCTTTGGGCTGCTTAAGGACTAAGCAATTGGATTAAGGTTTTGACCGAAACCCTAATTGCTCAGCTATACAAAGAACCCTTGGGATAGCTAAAATCGGCCACTTGAACCCTAGAAGGTTTTCTAGAGCCAACTTTGAGCCTCCTCCCTCTCTCTCCCTTGCATTCTCCAATTGTTTTGGTGTTTGTGATCTACTAGAGGCATCACATTTGAGGTACTAGGGTCTCAAAAGCTCAAGATCATCAGGATACAATCAAAGGTAATGTTCTAACTCTTCATTAGATGTAGATTTCGTTTTGTTGTATGCTATATTAGGGTTTACAAGCTTTAGATGATTATTGCATGTAGAAATAGAAAAAAACTAGATCCAAAGCTTTAGGGTTTGCATGTGCACCATAGGATTTTTTTTTTCTCATAACCCAACAGTGGTATCAGAGCCTAGGTCATTTTTCTTTTGTATATGATGCATAGCTAATTTGTTCAAAGCTGAAAAGTCGAAAAAATTGTGCCTCTGCATGAGGAACTCATCGAGTCACCTGATGAACTAGACGAGTCAGGGCAACTCGACGAGTCCAGTCAGTGATTCAGCGAGTCGGGTCGTCTGTTGGCTGATTTTTCGGGATTTTGACTGAAATTGAATTAGGATCATTACCAAAAACGTTTTTGACTGATAAAATTTGATTTTTTTCAAGATGGTATTGATTATCCTAACGCAATTGAAAGATAATTGTCATAAATAAGATAATTACTTGTTTTATATGATAAAGATTAATTATTTGTATTTTAATTTCAATTATTTTGTCAAGAAAATAGATTAGGTCAAATTATGTGATAAAGATTAATAATATGATTATTTAATTATTTTTCAAATTTGATCTAAAAGATGTTTTTGAAAAGTATCAAAACTTTCTGTAACACCGTAAATTTTCAAACAACTTTTTCATTTTTAAATCACATAATTTTCATAAAGTATTTCACAAAAAGCTCATTTATTAGGTTTACAACTCAAACTCCGTAATGGCACCATTTAAAATCCAGGATCCTCAAAATGTAACTCTTCCACTGGTGTGTACAATCAAGCCGTTGCCGTCCCGTGATCCTGAAAGAACCTGAAACACATAACACATAACACTGTAAGCACAAAGCTTAGTGAGTTCCCAAAATACCAACAACAACACATATTAGCCACTCGAGGCTATAACTCTATGGACCCTCTGGTCCTAAGTCTGTGGACCCTCTGGTCCTAACTCTGTGGACCTTCCGGTCCTAACTCTGTAAGCTCTGGAATCATACACACAACATAAATCACATAGAATAATGCAGTGCATCACATCACATAAATAACATACAAGGTACTCTGACACATAACTCTAATTACCACTCTAGGTAAAGTATAGTGAGAAGACTCACCTGGCAAGCAGGAAGCAGCTATCCTCACACTTGAATCTCGAACTCGCCACCGCCTAACACGTAGGGTAAATATCTCTAATCAACACCTGAAATCTCAACTTTAATTAAACCGATGCTTACTCTTTCCCTCTCTACTCGGGAAGTGGGTAAAAGACCATTTTACCCCTCCATGGTATCTACTACTTATGTTGACCAAAACCCCAAAGTCAACAGAAGTCAACTCAAGACAACAGTCCACATTTGACCCTACTCGTCGAGTGCACCCTTGCGACTCGTCGAGTCCCCTCGCATCATCTGAATCCTTCCTAGGTCTCACTCAGCTCGTCGAGTTGACCCCGACTCTGTGAGCCATATTGGGTTAAGGCTACTCGGTCAAACCCGCTACGACTCGTCGAGTCATCTCATGGACTCCGCGAGTTGGCACCAACAGATTTCTCATTCAGCCATCTGAGGTCAGATCTGTAACCCAAACTCATAGATCTAACCTCCTACTACCCAAAGGTCATGTAAAGGTCTGTACTTGAGACTCATGCATGGTGTATTTTGCTCTATACACCATCTTGACTCCATTAAAGCTCCATAGCTTCAAAGCTCCAAAGTTACTCATTCATGGCTGCCTACTTTCTGGATCTCTGGACCTCACAAGGTCCAGATCCATAAATGACTCGAAAAAGGGTTTAGATGCACTCAAAACCCCATCAATATGGAGATACAAGCCCTAACTTAGCAACCAAAGGAAAGCTATACAAACACAAGGGAGGGAAGAGCTTATACCAGATCTGAAGCTTGGAAAGAAGATGAAACTGATCCTTCAACCCTCCTCTGAGATTCTTGCAACACCCTTGATCTTCTTCTCAAGGAAATAACCTCCAATTAGCCTCTTTCCTCTCTAGCTCACCAATAACTCTAGGGTTTCTCTCAAGCGACGAAGACACTGGTGGGGAGGGGCCAAGGAGGCTATAAGTGCCTTTAAATAGGTCCCAAACCCCGGAATTTAGGGTTTCTCTGCCCAGCACCTACTCGGCGAGTCCCTCCTCTGACTCGTTGAGTCCACTCATTAAATCTACGGGAGAAACCCGACTCGACTCGACGAGTTCGACCCTCAACTCGTCGAGTCTCTCCTTTAATTTCAAGATTAACCCACACGATAATATCCCTGAAAATCCGGATGTTACACTTTCACTCAAGTTTTGGAATTTAAATTTTTGATTAATAGTTTTAATTTTAAAATATTTAAATTCTAAACCCTAGAGTATTAAAAGTTTAAAATTCAACCTTTATACTAATATAATATTAAAAGATTAATAATTATATATATGTATAAGATAAGTCAGTCTTAACGTTTGTAGGCCTCATTCACGAAACTGGTCTATAAGGGGTGTTTAAGGAAGCGGCCTATAAAATGACCACCATTGGGTATCCACTCTTACCGACCGCACTCTTGACTAGTGGAGGGTCGTTAGCCGAACGGGTAGGATAGGACATCTAACTCCTCGTTAATAAGTATAATGATTATATAAAGTAACTAAATGTTTTTACAAATTCCCAATCTTTGTTACTTTAGGAAAAATGTGAAAATGTATGTTATTCCATGAAATTACACTTTGCACCTTTCCAAGTCATTAGTGGAGCGTGTGTGGTTAACCAGAACACTAATTTGGGACTAGCAAGGGTGGCAAAGGGTAGCTCGATGTTTATCTTAGATCAATGGAGCGTGTGTGGTTAACCGACACATTGATTAGGTGGTAAATGACATCGAGAGTACCAAGCACATTTTCATGGTTATTCACACCTTGTTTATGATCCTCGGTATCCCAGTCACAAACTTGAAGGGCATAATCGAGATTTAAACATGCCATTGAAAAGTTCAATGAATCTCAAAAGAATCTAGGAATTTCAACTCATTTAAAACTTAAATCCTTTTTGTTTTTCATGGTGGAAATTGGTAAATCGTCATTTACCTACCTTCATATTATTTGCAATTATATTACGGCATCCCTATTCTCAATTGTAAATAATCATGTTGGGCCCTAGCCCTAATTTCTCATTTGGGTGTTTAATTGGGGATCATTATCTAGTCAAAACTTTGTTCCTTTTCTATTTTAGATGTCTACTCAAAACAACAACGCTTCTGGATCGACCCCTTCTGGCTCATTCTCACTCATGAACTTGTGTGGGAGGGTGATATCCGTTGAAACCAATTTCAATGACTGGATCTGCAACATACGCATGGTCACCCGCTACGAGGACAAAGAATATGTTCTCGACAAGGAGCTAAAGGAGGTCAACGTGAACACTGATACTCCCGAAGAAATTGTTGCGTACGAAACTCATGATTGAGATGCTATGAAGGTTCATTGCATCATGCTCGCAACAATGACTGCTGAACTCCAAAAGTCCTACGAGGACTACTATCCATACGAGATGCACCAAGATTTGATGGAAAGGTACCATCAAATTGCTAGGCAGGAGAGGTACGAGATCATCGCCTCGATGATCACTACCAACATGAAGGTTTGAGAGTCCATCACGACCCACTTGTAGAAAATGCAAAGGTTTGTGGACTGCTTGCTAAAGCTGGACGTGAAATTCAACAAGGATCTGGCCATAGATATCATTCTACACTCGTTGCCTCCTTGTTACGTCCAGTTTCGTATGACCTATCATATGAATAAGGAGGAGGTCACTCTGAGCAAGCTTCAAGGCCTGCTAAGGACTGCTAAGAGTAGTCTAAAAGGATAATCTGTTGCATCCGCTCCTACTACTGCTGCCCTTGTCTTGGCTATTGGGCAAGGGAAAGGAAAGAAGAGGAAGGCTCCTTTTAAGAGCCACAAGGGTAAACCCCATGATGGATCCTCTTCTAGTGTGACCAAAGCCGGTTCTGCTACCCCCTCTTCCAACCCAAAACAAGCAGAGTGCTTCTATTGTCAGGACAAAGGGAATTGGAAACGAAGCTACCCGGAGTATCTGTAGGACATCAAGGACGGGAAGATAATGCCCTCCTTCGTAGGTATTTATACTATTCAATCTAACAACTCATCACATGCTATTTCTTGGGTCCTTGATACAGGATGTGGTTTTCACATTTGTTCTGATTTGCAGGGTCTAAGAAGAAGTAGGGATGTGGAGCATGGGAAGATGAACCTGATCATGGGGAATAGGAAAGCATCGCATGTTACCAAGATTGAAGTTTACTCTTTAGTGCTTAGTAGTAGGTTAGGTTTATATTTAAATGATTGTTGCTACTCGTCAGAAATGGCAAGAAACATTATTTCTTTTCATGGTTTGTATAGACAAGGTTTTAGATTTTCATTTAATAATGAAATTGGTTCTATTAATGCTTTCTTGAATGGTAGTTTGTATTTTGAAGCATTGCCTTGTAATAGAGTTTATGAAACAGTGAATATTGTAGATAGCTTAGGAAATAATGTGTTGCACATTGATTCGTCCAGTGGTTTGGACAAAGCATGCTTGTGGCCTTGTCGTCTTCGACATGTCAATAAGAAATGTATAGCCCAACTCCAAAAGGATGGAGTGTTGGAGTCATGCGACCTCAAGTCGGATGACACGTGCGAATCTTGTTTACTTGGAAAGATGACAAAGTTACCATTCAATGGTACTTGTGAAAGGGGTGAGGGTTTATTGGATCTCATACATACCGTTGTATGTGGGCCCTTTAGATCCACCACAAAGGGATATGAACCGCTTCTATGTGTCTTTTACCGATGATTATAGCAGATATGGGTATATCTACTTAATCAAGCACATGTCAAAAACCTTTGAAAAGTTCAAAGAGTTTATGAAAGAAGTGGAGAATCAGCTAGGCAGGAAAATTAATATGCTCCGATCCGATCGAGGTGGTGAGTACCTTAGTATTGAATTCCACGAATACCTCAAGGAATGCGAAATTGTCTTGAAATTGACGCCTCCTAGGACACCGTAGTTGAATGGTGTGGCTGAGAGGCGCAATCGAACCTTGTTGGATATGGTTCGTTCCATGATGAGTCAAGCTTTGTTGCCTATCTTATTCTGGGGGTATGCCTTAGAGACTGCCACCCATATCCTTAATCTAGTCCTAACTAAGAATGTTGCCAAAACACCTCACGAGATGTGGACAGGGAAAGTTCCGTTGTTGGCACATCTCATGGTTTGGGTTGGGAGGCTTTTGTAAGACGAGAGACTCATGACAAGCTCTAACCTCGAAGTGAGCGGTGTATTTTCATCGGCTATCCATAGAAGTCCTTTGGATATCTCTTCTATAGACTGAGTGACAATGTTGTCTTCGTTGCGATGAGAGGGGTTTTCTAAGAAAGAGAACTCATATGCCAAGAGGACAGTGGGAGGCAAGTTGATCTTGTAGAGATTCAAGAATAAAATGATGAAGGAACCTCTAACACTGGCGCTCAACCCGAGGAGAAAACTCCTATTGAACCGATTGATGAATCCTTACCACTTAGACGTTCCAGTAGAGTTACTGGTCCACTTGTGTTGTATGGTTTTCATATAACATGTGAAGGTGATACGTTTATTAGCGATAGTACACTAATAAATTTGGATGAACCTAATAACTACAAGGAAGCCATGGCAGGCCCGGAGTCTGCAAAATGGAAAGAGGCTATGAACAACGAGATTCAGTCCATGTATGAAAATCAAGTGTGGAACTTGGTTGACAATGTGTCAGTTCGTAAGACGGTCGGGTGCAAATGGATATTCATGAAGAAGATCGACATTGATGGGAAAGTACACACGTATAAGGCGCGATTGTTTGTGAGGGGCTTTACTTAAACTCCCGGAGTTGACTATGATGAGACCTTCTCACCAGTAGCTAAGATTAAATCCATAAGGGTTATGCTAGCCATAGCTGTGTTTCATGATTATGAAATATGGTAGATGGATGTAAAAACCGCTTTCCTTAATGGGAAGTTGGCTGAAGATATTTGCATAAGTCAGCCAGAGGGTTTTTTCGATACGAAGCACCCCAATAGAGTGTGTAAGTTTGAGAAATACATTTATGGATTGAAACAAGCATCTCACAGATGGAATCTTTGTTTCGATGAGAAAGTCAAAGAGTTTAGTTTTTCATGAAGCGAGGATGAGTCCTGTGTATATGTAAAAGCCGGTGGGAGTATTGTTAGCTTTCTCGTTTTGTATGTGGATGACATACTGCTCATATGAAACGACGTCCCAACCTTGCAGGAGGTTAAGTCCTGGCTTGGGAAGTGCTTCGCTATGAAGGAACTTGGAGGAGCTGCCTATATGGGAGACTGTTGGATTAGGTGTCTAAGCCCATAACTATATTTGGTATGTACTTGACCCGGTAGTAGCATGGTCCTTTTGGGTTGCCTTCACCAAAGCAACTTGACTGGAAGAATAATTGACAAAGAGGATAAAAGTGATTTATTAATATATTATATGAATAATATATTATAAGAGAAATCATATTATTTAATTAACATTGGTCAAGAGGTGGTCAAAAGAGGTTGATTAAATCAAGAGGACTGAGACTGTAATTATAAGATAGTTACAAAGTTGGGTTTAGGATCCATAAGGAAGCAATGGACGAATTCTATGTGGGAGCCCACATAGAAATCGTCCAAGGGGGCTTCTGGAAGGATCCTTTGGGCTGCTTAAGGACTAAGCACCTGGATCAGGGTTTTGACTCAAACCCTAACTGCTCAGCTATATAAGGAACCCTTGGGATAGCTAAAATCGGCCACTTGAACCCTAGAAGGATTAGTAGAGTCGATTTTGAGCCTCCTCCCTCTCTCTCTTGCATTCTCCAATTGCTTTGGTGTTTGTGATCTAGTAGAGGCATCACATTTGAGGTGCTAGGTTCGCAAAAGCTCAAGATCGTCAAGCTACAATCAAAGGTAATGTTCTAACTCTTCATTAGATGTAGATTTCGTTTTGTTGTATGCCAGATTAGGGTTTACAAGCTTTGGATGATTATTGCATGTACAAATAGAAAAAACTAGATCCAAAGCTTTAGGGTTTGCATGTGCACCATAGGATTGATGTTTTGCTCATAACCCAACATAGGGCTACTTCCATAGGTAGTCAGTGTCGAGGGTGTTGATACCGCAAACTCTTGAATAACTTCCCGCTTCTTCTCTGCTGGTTGCCTAGCCTTCCTTTTGGACTCTTTTATAAACATCCTTTTTGTACCCTCCACCTTCGAAAGGTCAGCCTTTTGAATGATCATTCCACAATGAACCTATTGATAGTTCAGACAAAAGGCTAGTCTCTTGGCGTTGTCGAAGGTAGTTGGTTTTTAGGCAATAACTAAGTCTTGGATAGGCTGAGGCAAACCAGAAATATACCTTTCTGTCTTCTTCTCATCTGGGGTAACCATCCCGAGACATAAGGTGGCAAGGTCGTTGAAACGACTTGTGTAGGTGGCAACAACAGCTTCTTGTGTCATAAGATTCCACAACTTCTGCTCTAGCTTCTGCATCTCTTCGCTTGGACTGTAATCACCAATCATGATTTGCTTCAACTCATTCCAAGACATGGCCTTTACTACGTTAACTCCCATGGTCTTGGTGTAATTGTTACACCAGCTTAAGGCTACATCTTTCACGGTGCAGGCAACTAACATGACTTTACAATCCTTCGAACAGAAGCTTATCTCGAAAATAAACTCCATCTTTTCCATCCACCTAGTCAGTCCAACAACGCCTTCATTTTGATGGGTTTTGAGCATTCTAACACTCCTATGGTGTATATGCAACCCTAGAATTTTTTCTAATATTCATGCAAATTTGATTTTCCAAGGTTCTCATCCTAACTAGCATGGCATGGGGTACTTGTAATATAAAAACTAGTAGAATGACATACCTTTCTTGTAGCTTGGATTCCTTAAGACCTTGTGAGCCTAGCACCCCAAATGTGATGCCTCAAATGTTTCACACAACACCTACAACTCTTGGAATAACTTGAGAGAGGAACACTTTGATCACAAAATCGGATAGCCCTCCTTATCTTGTCTTAGTGGCCGATTTTGCTCCATATGAGGTTCCTTTTATAGTGTGTCACATGTAGGGTTACACCATGTAAACCCTAATGTGCATGGCTTTTCATTTCCCCCATGATCCATGGGTTTTAACCTCCATTGAGCATCCATGGAGCACCCAATGGGTCCTAGCCCAATTTGGTGAGTCATGGACCATAATCCCACTATATAAGAATGGAAGATTTACATAATCAATCCTCATATATTTAATTAGTCTCTTTTGATCACAAAATTAATTCCAATTAATTCTTGATCAATACTAATTAAATCACATGATTTCATATTAATATATAAGAATATATTAACAAATCATAAGTGTCCTTATTCTCATTTTGTCTATCCAATTATTGAGATGCCGATCAACCCAAATGGACCAAGCCAAGCCGGGTCAAGTACATACCAAATATAGTTATGGACTTAGACACCTTATCCAACACATTTATATAGAAGGGTTTTGGCTTACAGTTCATATAATCTTCATATGAACATACTCTAGTTGGATCTCGATTATCTCCTTATGAACTCTCACCTTCATTACCTCATGATCCTAAGTTCCTAGGGGTTTCTAAGCTTTCTGTGGCATCAACTATGCATTGGGCCACTAGTGCCTCAATCGCGGTTGAGCTCATAGGCTTGGGATTGGTTTTAGTTTTTGTCACACCCCAAAACCGGAACGGCGGAAACGTTCTAGGGTGGAGGACGTCATGTCAAGTATCACAACATATGCAATATAGTAATCAAAGTACAACAACCATTGCATTAATAGTAATAATTTTACATAGGTTACATTTAACAACAACATCAAAACAGAAATAGAAAATAACATAAGTTGCAGCTTGGTACTAGGCTGACTTCGTAAAAGCTCCCGGAGTGTACCTGTCTACTGATGACCTGAGAATACAAGTTATTTTGAAAGCGAGTATCAGCATTTTAATGCTGGTGAGTTCATAAGTATTTAATGACATTGATATAAATACATGTTTTTCTTCAAAATAATCTCACTAGGTAATGGTGATTTGAGTTTACAGAGTATTAGAATTCTTTCGAGAAAATCCTATATTTTCCAATAAAAGTAGTCTTCTACCAAGACCCAATTGTTTTATGTTTAAGGAGTAATTTCCCCCAAAGGTAACTATTATTTTCAAAATATAGTTTATACTTTAAGGAATGTGTGAGAAGATCACAAGCAAAAGTAATAGGTAAAATACTATTTTACCTCAGCAGTAACGCTGCTGACTAAAAGTGAATAAAACATAGACTCCAGGTGGTATCGAATGAACCGTACGCCTCGGAGAGTCTAAAGGAATGAAGTATAGACTCCAGGCGGTATTAAGTGAACAATACGCCTCGGAGAGTCTAAGTGAATGAAATACAGACTCCAGGCGGTATTAAGTGAACAATACGCCTCGGGGAGTCTAAGTTAACCTTTAATCCTAAGTAGGTCAGTTTAAAGGTTTAATATGAGGCCTAGTGTATAACTAGGAAAATATATTATGATGGTTTCATATGTAGAAAATACCGTGATAATACCTATTACCTTAAGCCATGAATTATAAGGTAAATGTAAAGATACTCGTAACCATACTAATTGACGGATGTAAACACGACAACCTGCTGGCGTCGAAATGAATGTGACATTTGTCACCCCTTGGCTTGGTCGGCCGGGACTGTAGCTGGCAGTCAGGATGTGGGATGGTCTGTCCCGTATAGATCTATACACACAATGCCCGCTCTCCCTCCAGGAGACTCTGGTTACCACTCGACAACGGTGAAATCCGCTTCATGAGGATGTATCTCGTGTTTTGATTTCTATATACCTTTCTTTTTACTATAAGTACAAGTGTTTAGAATATAGATATAACTAAGTTCTCCTTCATGAAAGTTATGGTTGGTTTCTAAACTATACCTATTATAGTTTACTTGAGAGGTTATCTAGGTGCCTTTGCTACCCAAAGGTGTTGAACTTGAGTAAGAGGTTTAATGTCTAACCAGATATACATAATATATAACTAGGATTTCAACGACACTCGGACAAATAGCCGGATGCTCTAAGTCCACAACCAAACAAGGAACAGGAAATAAAGCGGACTATCAGTTCTAAGTCCTTCAAGCCCTACTTATATAACTATATCTATATAGACATGAATCTATCAAGGAAATAAGTTTAAAAGACTTTGATAAAAGCTTAATAAGGTAAAAAGGGATTTTTGTACTTTAAAAAAGATTTGAAAACAAGATTTGAAAACCTTTAGTTGAATAAAAACAGTTTAACATGCAAAAATCTATTTGCTAGACAGTTATTAATCACATGTGGTTGATATAATAACTTTATAGTTCAACTTGTATTCCCCCCCATAAAAGCATTTAAAATCATTTAAAAAAAAGTTGATTAAGGGGTATGAACTCACCTGAAGTGGGTGATTCGGATGAACGGGTGGTATAGGATGCTAAGTGTCAATTGAGGACTTGAACACACACGCGAATCCTATTTAACATGCAATGATACATTTTATGTATCTAATTAGTCATTTAATAACTAATTAAGCAAGTAAAGACACCCTAATACATGGGAACACTTTGCTACAAGTGCTAGGAGTACCAAGGGTTGCATTTAAAGATAGTATGACCTCACATTGGAGTTTACTCCCCATATGGTAGCACCATATGGGTTTATGGTTCTTGGACCGTTTCCCCCATGAGTTTACAGCCGTAAACTCATGGCAATGGTGCCATTGGGTGTTTTAAGGTCCTACACCACACAAGGAAGTAAGCTAGACTCAAATCCATGGCTTAGGAAGTGACTAGGGCTTGAAATGGCCCTTCTTTGGAGTTTACGGTCCTTGGACCACTCCTTGGGAGTTTACGGTCGTGAACACATGTGTTTACGATCATAAACCCATGAGTTTATGGCCGTAAACTCATGGTTACCCAACCAATTCGTGTTTTGGTGTTTCTAGCTCATGCATGCAAGGTTCTAGTCCTTTATACAAGCCATAGAAGGTGTTAGGGGCACCTAAACCCCACTTGAAGGTGTTTACGGTCTAAGGAGTTCTCCTTGAACCGTAAACACATATGTTCTTGGGGATTTTGATGTTCTTCAATGGTTTAACATGTATTCTAAGCAAACAACTAGTTAGGAGGAGTGTACTTACTTATAGGAAGCTTGTAGGAGTGTTTAAGGGCCAAGAACACTAGTGTGTGTTCTTGGTGTTCTTGGTGTTTTGAAGAACACTTGAAGATCTAAGAAAAGATGAAGAATTCATGGATGAAATGATGTATAAACACTAGATTAAGTGTTGCATGTTCGAATCTAGGAAGGAAACACTTACATTTTGGCGGATTTGAAGAGATGATCTGATGATAGTTGAGAGAAAAGTTGGGTGTTCTTGAAGTTGGAAGTGTAAAATGAAGGAGTGGGGAGTAAACTCATGCTATATGCATGAGTTTAAGGCGAAGAGGAGTTTACGGCCCAAACTCCTCTTGTTTGGCCGTAAACACCACACTAAGGTGTTGGTTGTTTTATTGTTACACATTGCTCCTAGAAAGCACTTCCATTTATTTGATCGTTTGACGAAAATTAAAATAAAAACACCCAAACGGACTTAAAACCGGCCAAAAATGTACTGGGATGAATTTGACTATTATTTGACGTGCCTGACTGCGGAGTTTAAACAAATGAAAATTTCGGGTTGTCACATCATCCCCCCGTTAGAGGGAATTTCGTCCCGAAATTAGAGTTCAAGCCACTAAGTTATCACAAAATAACTAAGCAAAAAGATGGGGACGTTTAAGTTTCTATTGCTCTTCGCACTCCCAAGTGAACTCCGGTACTCGCTTGGCGTTCCAGCGAACCTTCACGATTGGGATGCGGATTTGTTTCGTTTCCCTTGACCTCTCGGTCCATGATCTTTACAGGTTCCTACACGAAGTTGGGGCTATCATTGATTTCGATCTTGACGAGTGGGATTTTGAGAGTCACGTCGGACAAGCACTTTCTCAAGTTTGAGACGTGGGATAGATTCGGATGGAAATTCTGGAATCCCTAAAGTAGTTGAGGTCTGACGGAGGTTGGACCAATTCTTATCAAGAATCCCTGATGGTCCTAAGTTCTTGGGAAGATAGAATGTTTCAGTACTTGGAACATAATGTACTTCCATGGTTAGATCATCACATGGCGTGATCGCCATTCTGAAGTTCCACAAGTTCTCTCTTACTGGAGTGCAATCTTCCGGGTTGGTTCTTAGAAGGCTCAGGTCGTCTTCGGATTCGTATTTGCTACTGATTGGTTTTCGGAGGTTTTCTGGATCATTGGAGGTATTGGCTATATACTAGCATCTATTGGTTACGTGGCATCTATCTCGACCCTGTGCAAAATGGACCTGCACTTCTGACTCTCGAGGTGTTTCTAACAGAAACTCTCAAAGTCAGCGAGATAGAGGGTTTTACCAGACGATGCTTAGAAAATTGCAATTTTTCTCATCGTCTAATAGATGCTTTCCCAGTATAATTCCTAATTGGAAAGAATCATTCTCTTACTCGCTTCACTGTTTCATGGATAGGAGTCTCTGATCAGGGCTAACTTCGTCCTTAGAGATTTTCCGAAGCGCTTGACTATTTCAGGAGGTGGTTCTACTATCTCTTTAGGGATAGTATCCTTTGGAACACCTAGTAGTCTAACAAATCTCTAAGACTTGCTCCATTCTCCATCGCGTCTGCTCCCTCCAGTTTGTAGGAAGCGCGTGTTCTTGTATAACCCATCGACTAACACCTAGACTGGTGTCGAGGATACAATCTCTTTATGACCTGGGTTATAAACCTTAATGCAACTTACCATCTACTTTATTCAAGTATTCTTGGTTGCGGAGGTAGTCATATGGTTCTTAGCATCCTAGTATAAACTTTGGAGAATGCAGTCTATCGTCTATAGGGTGACGATGACTTTTCTCGCATGAGGAGGCATTGTGTCCTAGGCACTACTCGTCTGTATTTGGATGGACGAAGTGCCTGAGTAGTGCGAATATCCCTTGCACTACTCTTCCGGTGTTACTGAGTTTCTCTATCTAGGTTAAATCTAGATAGAAATGGATTCTCCTACACAGGACCTCAAATTTCTTCATCCATTTATCTCAGAGTTTAACCTGTCATAGATTTTCAGGTTTCTTGGCCTACTAATGAGAAGCTTAATCCGTGGGATTTGGCGTGAATGGATGGTTGTAGTCAATGTTTTCGACTCTTACAACTTGAGTTACTTCTCCTAACTGAGGGTGTTAGGTACTATGTTGGCTTAACCGGGATGACAACAAATTTCTAATTTGTGGTCATTTTAGTAGCTCGAGCCACAGTGGTTCTCTTGACTCCAACTCCTTTTCCATGGGATAGGATGAAGGGTCTTATTATAAGGTTCGTGGTAGACCTCGTACTTGGCTCAATCACTATTACTCGGTGTATGCAAGTCGTATATAATTGAGATTGACAAGATGTTCAGATATGTGGCCCCACCCCAAACCCACAACCAAACAAGGAACATGGAGTAGGGAGGAAGCACACATCTTAAATTTCATTAATCTAAATTATATACCACTCTAATGCCTATACTCAGTAGTAGTGATTTAATCCCACAAGTTCTTTTCTCTTGATTCACGAACTGGTTGTGCGGTGCAAATGGCCTTTCTGGAGGACCTATTGAGTGGGCCCTCGGGTGTTTATTGTCTTCAGGAATATCTGCAGTGCCTTTCGCTTCTGGTTTTAATGTCTAACGGGGTTGGTTAACAGCACGCGGTACTTCTCTCCTGGCTACTTCTGAAGGTTGGACGGGAGATACGACTGACGGTTCACATTAGGTTTTCCTTATTCGGTTCGAAAGAATTTTCATTCGATGCTCAGGATACGGTGAAAGTTCTTTTACACAGCACCAGGAATTTTCGCATGGTTGAACCAAGTCAAGCCATGACTGACGGTAGTGTCGAAATTTACAATCATCGACACGATATGGAATGAAGATCGATAGGACTATGTGCTGTACAGGGCACACAAGTTCTTAGCGTCCCGGCTTTCATCCAGGGTATCACTATCGTGGATACTTGGAACGTCATGACTGACGCTGAACTCTAGGGGTCCTGGTGTTTTGGAATAATGTACTTTTCATGAACGGATTTCTCACGAGGCCTCTCTATAACCGCCTAGTATACACTAGTCATGTATAATTAAGATTAAAAGGACGGTTGACTGAGCGACTCCGCCCTAAATCCACAACCAAACAGGAAATAAGGCAGCATCACTCACTCGTGGTCTATCAATCCCAATTATACATGGCCTTAACGCATATGCTAAGCCATCATAGCTTTACCTGATGGGTTTTTAAGTGTTACAACAATGCTGCGACTTTCACCTTAACGAGAGAGTAATTACAATTAGAATGGATTATTTTAAGTTTTCGATTAGCTACTTAAGGTTTGAGAAACGTACCAAAATTCTACCGGGTTCTTAATGTTCCCCTAGGCATTAGGGTTAAACTCCTCCTGCGTCTTTGTCATTTCCTTCCGTTGGGCAGTCCCTCTTGAAGTGCCCAATTTCACCACATAGGTGGCATACTGGATTGGTCCCAACATTGGTGGTTGATGTAATAAACTCAACCGGAGTTCTGCAGTTGCGAGCGGTATGCCTCTTCATGTTGCACCTAACACAAAAGAGTTCCCGACATATACCATGATGATGGTAGTTACACTTGCTGCAGCGGGGAAGGTTTCCTAGGTATGGTCTTCTTGGTGTCGAGGCAGAAGGGTTGACAGAGGCATTGACCACTTCAGCTCGTTGTCCTTCGTAAGGTCCTTGAGTCGAGGTACTTCCCTCCTCGTTCTCAAACTTCCTTTTCAGTGGGTTAGGTTGGAGTTGTTGGGTGGCTTTACACACCGGTGCTGGTTGCTGCCGTCCATTGCTATGATCGGGATTCCCGATAGGGCTCGTGCTAACATTGGCGTTGTTAGCGTTCAGGTGAGCCATGACAGCTGCTATGGCTGCTGAAACTGCAGCTTGAAACGTAGCTTCATCGATTTGAAGAATCGGTGTCTTACCAGCGGGTTGGTTACGTTTCTTTGGAGGCATGGTTTTTCCTACACGAAAAGGAACACAAGCTGATGAGAAACGATGGTTAACCCTAGACGTATCCTTCTTTACTATGATAGGCATAAATTTTACCCACGCCTTCATTTATGGTTATCTGAGCGTCGACCTACATCCCTATGATGCAGTCTGGGTAAGAGAGTAGGAGTAAGTGTATCGGAAAGCCATAAAATGGGTGTCGTTCCTACTAAGTTATCTTTATATTGGAGAGGTTCACTCTCCGGCTTTGAAAAGATTCGAGAGAAGTTCGGAACGAAGATCACGGAAGAAAAGGCTCATGAAAACTTATGGCTAAACACTCTCAATCGAGGTTTTGTGATCCGATCTATTTATATTAATCGCGACGGGAAAGACGATTTTCCTAGCACATAGTGTGAGTAGTGTAATCACTAACTCACTAAATTGTATTATTTTATGGATTATTAGCGTGACGTTAAAGAGGTAGAAACACTTCTCGGGTTCCATGCATTGGCTCCCTCTGTCCACCTCTTATCCCTGACTGGAACAAGCGTTGGTTTCCTCCGGGTATCTATATAGGGTTCTCTGCTCTCGTAGACATATTGAATTTCTGCTCTGCCTTTCTTCTGATTCTGATTCTGAGTGTCATCACTTCATAATGGATGACTGGAATCTCAGAAGTTCAGGCCAATTCCCCACCGATGTCCTTAAAAGGTATAGGCACATGGTGATTTCAATAGCCTCATCACTGTTCGTTTACTTCCTACTTGGAAATCTTTCTCAATGAACCTCTTCTGGGTCTTTATCGACTCCTCTACTGATTACTGAAGTGGATAAGGCTTCCTAAAGGGGTTTGTGCGAGAATGGGAATGTCTAAAGAATCTTAAGAGATTATAAAACATTTTACTGGGTGATCCATATCGAGTCCGGCTACACTTACATAGTGTACACAAATCATATATAGCTTAGATCTGATAGGCCTTCGAATATGTGATACTACCCTATATCCACATCCAAACAAGGAAAAGGAAGTAGAGCGAAACCACACATTCTTAGCCTATGAGATCCTCACTATATATAACCTTGGGAGTATACACTCTGTAATCATAGGTCTATCAATAAGGATCTCTTTTAGTTTCCACGCAAGGTTATTTATGGTTCCCAAAATACCCCTATAGTATTTTAATTACATGTTTGATTCCTAACTTCTGAACATGCTTTTGGGTTTATTGCGAGTCTTTTAGTCTCATAAAATACTCCTATAGTATTTTAACTTTATGTTTGGCTCTAGCATTCCTATTTGGTAAGTTTCAGATTCATTGCAACACCACCATCACTCCCAAGCACATGTTAGTCGCATCTCGAATAAATGTAGTTGATCAGGTTACATTTATTCCAGCTTACGATTACATAACTGCCCAGGTTTGACGGTAATGCTCAACATCCAAAGACTTTTATTCTTGTTCTTCCTGTGATACTTGTTCGGGCTTTTATATTTTGGATGTTCTTATACTTTTGTAAAATATGGTTATATTTTGAAGTATAATTCTTGGTCAGAGTATTTTATCCCATTGTATTTATAGGTTGTATATCTTTTATGATTTGATATACTGAGCTCACTATAAACAATTCTCTGATACCAATCTGTCACACCCCAAAACCGGAACGGCGGAAACGTTCTGGGGTGGAGGACGTCATGTCAAGTATCACAACATATGCAGTATAGTAATCAAAGTACAACAACCATTGCATTAATAGTAATAATTTTACATAGGTTACATTTAACAACAACATCAAAACAGAAATAGAAAATAACATAAACTGCAGCTTGGTACTAGGCTGACTTCGCAAAAGCTCCCGGAGTGTACCTGTCTACTGATGACCTGAGAATACAAGTTATTTTGAAAGCGAGTATCAACATTTTAATGCTGGTGATTTCATAAGTATTTAATGACATTGATATAAATACATGTTTTTCTTCAAAATAATCTCACTAGGTAATGGTGATATGAGTTTACAGAGTATTAGAATTCTTTCCAGAAAATCCTATATTTTCTAATAAAAGTAGTCTTCTACCAAGACCAAATTGTTTTATGTTTAAGGAGTAATTTCCCCCAAAGGTAACTATTATTATCAAAATATAGTTTATACTTTAAGGAATATGTGAGAAGATCACAAGCAAAAGTAATAGGGAAAATACTATTTTACCTCAGCAGTAACGCTGCTGACTAAAAGTGAATAAAACATAGACTCCAGGTGGTATCGAATGAACCATACGCCTCAGAGAGTCTAAAGGAATGAAGTATAGACTCCAGGCGGTATTAAGTGAAGAATACGCCTCAGAGAGTCTAAGTGAATGAAATACAGACTCCAGGCGGTATTAAGTGAACAATACGCCTCGGGGAGTCTAAGTTAACCTTTAATCCTAAGTAGGTCAGTTTAAAGGTTTAATATGAGGCCTAGTGTATAACTAGGAAAATATATTATGATGGTTTCATATGTAGAAAATATCGTGATAATACCTATTACCTTAAGGCCATGAATTATAAGGTAAATGTAAAGATACTCGTAACCATACTAATTGACGGATGTAAACACGACGACCTGCTGGCGTCGAAATGAATGTGACATTTGTCACCCCTTGGCTTGGTCGGCTGGGACTGTAGCTAGTAGTGAGGATGTGGGATGCTCTGTCGCGTATAGATCTATACACACAATGCCCGCTCTCCCTCCAGGAGACTCTGGTTACCACTCGACAACGGTGAAATCCGCGTCATGAGGATGTATCTCGTGTTTTGATTTCTATATACCTTTCTTTTTACTATAAGTACAAGTGCTTAGAATATAGATATAACTAAGTTCTCCTTCATGAAAGTTATGGTTGGTTTCTAAACTATACCTATTATAGTTTACTTGAGAGGTTATCTAGGTGCCTTTGCTACCCAAAGGTGTTGAACTTGAGTAAGAGGTTTAATGTCTAACCAGATATACATAATATATAACTAGGAATTCAACGACACTCGGACAAATAGCCGGATGCTCTAAGTCCACAACCAAACAAGGAACAGGAAATAAAGCGGGCTATCAGTTCTAAGTCCTTCAAGCCCTACTTATATAACTATATCTATATAGACATGAATCTATCAAGGAAATAAGTTTAAAAGACTTTGATAAAAGCTTAATAAGGTAAAAAGGGATTTTTGTACTTTAAAAGAGATTTGAAAACAAGATTTGAAAACCTTTAGTTGAATAAAAACAGTTTAACATGCAAAAATCTATTTGCTAGACAGTTATTAATCACATGTGGTTGATCTAATAACTTTATAGTTCAACTTGTATTCCCCCCATAAAAGCATTTAAAATCATTTAAAAAAAAGTTGATTAAGGGGTATGAACTCACCTGAAGTGGGTGATTCGGATGAACGGGTGGTATAGGATGCTAAGTGTCAAGTGAGGACTTGAACACACACGCGGATCCTATTTAACATGCAATGATACATTTTATGTATCTAATTAGTCATTTAATAACTAATTACGCAAGTAAAGACACCCTAATACATGGAAACACTTTGCTACAAGTGCTAGGAGTACCAAGGGTTGCATTTAAAGAGAGTATGACCTCACATTGGAGTTTACTCCCCATATGGTAGCACCATATGGGTTTACGGTTCTTGGACCATTTCCCCCATGAGTTTACGGCCGCAAACTCATGGCAATGGTGCCATTGGGTGTTTTAAGGTCCTACACCACACAAGGAAGTAAGCTAGACTCGAATCCAAGGCTTAGGAAGTGAATAGGGCTCGAAATGGCCTTTCTTTGGAGTTTACGGTCCTTGGACCACTCCTTGGGAGTTTACGGTCGTAAACACATGTGTTTACGGTCGTAAACCCATGAGTTTACGGCCGTAAACTCATGGTTACCCAACCAATTCGTGTTTTGGTGTTTCTAGCTCATGCATGCAAGGTTCTAGTCCTTTATACAAGCCATAGAAGGTGTTAGGGGCACCTAAACCCCACTTGAAGGTGTTTACGGTCTAAGGAGATCTCCTTGAACCGTAAACACATATGTTCTTGGGGATTTTGATATTCTTCAAGGGTTTAACATGTATTCTAAGCAAACAACTAGTTAGGAGGAGTGTACTTACTTATAGGAAGCGTGTAGGAGTGTTTAAGGGCCAAGAACACTAGTGTGTGTTCTTGGTGTTCTTGGTGTTTTGAAGAACACTTGAAGATCTAAGAAAAGATGAAGAATTCATGGATGAAATGATGTATAAACACTAGATTAAGTGTTGCATGTTCGAATCTAGGAAGGAAACACTTACATTTTGGCGGATTTGAAGAGATGATCTTATGATAGTTTAGAGAAAAGTTGGGTGTTCTTGAAGTTGGAAGTGTAAAATGAAGGAGTGGGGAGTAAACTCATGCTATATGCATGAGTTCAAGGCGAAGAGGAGTTTACGGCCCAAACTCCTCTAGTTTGGCCGTAAACACCACACTAAGGTGTTGGTTGTTTTATTGTTACACATTGCTCCTAGAAAGCACTTCCATTTATTTGATCGTTTGACGAAAATTAAAACAAAAACACCCAAACGGACTTAAAACCGGCCAAAAATATACTGGGATGAATTTGACTATTATTTGATGTGCCTGACTGCGGAGTTTAAACAAATGGAAATTTCGGGTTGTCACAGTTTTTCCTGATTTCCTTCTACTATGAGGCATGATTCTAAATTTAAGGCATATGTTAGTTGTTGTTTTAAGTTTTACATTGATATTTTAGTTAAACGAGCAAAGAAGCAACACAATAAATAGTAAGATCACATACTTTTCATTAACTTTTCACAAAAATTTTACATCATATTTTTAAGAACGTCAAAAGAGTGTAGAGTAGTGTGGTTTGAGCAGGAATAGTATGTATTTTACATAAAAGATGTAGCGGTTTCCTATTATTGGCTACACTACTATTCCCTCCCTCAAACCCAAAAAAATCAAAGTCCGTAGCGTCCCTAGGCTAGAAATATGTATCATAACCCAAAACAAACTAACATCTAAGCCAATCTCTGACCTCCATAGTGGATGATCCTATCCCAGACACCAAGAAGCTCAACTTCGTCTCTCTCACACACATTGCTCGAGACTCTCAATCACGATTTGCTGATACTGTATTAGAGAATGAGTTTCCTCCAGATGATGATAAGCATGGAGGATCTTCATCTCGTCCGTAATCTCGTCGTAATCCTCCTCCACCTGATATACGCGATCTCTGTATTGTGAAACACACAAGACTAACACTAAGATCGACCGATATGTGGGACCCTCTGGGATGGGATCGTGACTCGGTGCCTGGGACGACTCTCCGATCTCATAAAACCCAATACTGTCCTCTTGGATCCACTCATCCACCTGGGGTGTCCACTTGGTGGGGCATGGTTTCTTTGATGGATTTAGGGATGATGGTGCTGAGGCTGCCCTCTTGCGGGATGGGAAGGGAATGGATTTTCTAGGGATACTAATAATATTATGTCCTGGGATATGAATACCGAGAGATGATGGGGAATATGGGACAAAAACCTTTGTGTATGACTATGACTCAGTAGGGTCCTCCTCCTGAGTCTCCTCATGATCCTGGTGGGAAAATGAATTTGGGTAGGGGGAACTGTCTTCCGGTACTCCACCGATATCATCGCCGGACTGCTCCTCCTTACTAGGTTCTTCCTCATCTTGAAATGGTTACTCGTCAGCTGATATTGGAGTAAGCAGTGGGGCATCATCGGTTCGTAATCCCTCCCAGTCTTGGGCATGCGTGGCACCACTTGATCTTCCTCTGGATAAGGATGCGACACCTAGTCCTATATCCTCTATATCGCTTCGATTCTTGCATAATACAACAAACATGTAGATGTTTATAAGAAATAATATATAATACATCAAACAGGTACCGTATCTTAGCTAACCTTATATATGGGAGGTATGTCGTATGCATGTCTCTATTTCAGATATCCTCGACGTGTATCACCCTCTAGCACTAGGTCTTGATTTAAGTCTCTAGTCTTTAGGAATTCGATCTATGCTACTTATCTCAAGATCCTCTGGTCGTAGGCCTCATCCTAATCTCCTAACTATGCGTATTAAACTATTGTTCCATAAATCCTCAAGTGTTTAGATTGTCAACCACGAAATCTAGGTTTACTCATGCGTCGGTCGGACAATAATAAAACTTAGTTGCGCATTCACGGTTTAGTTATGGTACCGCCGCAATACTAGGCTAACCCTAGGATTCATTTTTGACCTAAAATCTTAAGTTGTGATCTGAATGAAAAGTTTTTATGATATACAAGTGTATTTATAAGAGTTGATATAACTCTTTATTTGATTAGTGTTTGATTAGGGTATTCTATTACTTCTATGTTTGTGTACCTCAAGACTATAAGGATCGGCTAGGTAGGAAAATTCGGAGGGCTACCATTTTGGCATATAACTGTTCTGAAATCCAACAATCCAAACGACATATCTTTCCAGCCTAGGCAACTCTCATCTAAGTAGTCAATTCATACGGTAATTAAACATTATTCTTTTATTATGTTTAACTAATTCAGAGTTTTATGCCCTAGGTTATAGTCATAGTTTCTAAGGAATTACTAGTTCACTTTAACATGTAGCTCTAATACCAATCTGTCACACCCCCGGTCGGCGGCGCAAACGTTCGGCGGTGCGAACATTGGGAAATTGGACCGAGGTATACAAATATATAAAGAACATAACACAAAGGTTTATCACAATCATTTCTTTTATTTATTATAAATCATTCTAGGGTTACATTGTTTTTAAAAAGACAATAACGCTTCCTAAATAGGACTAAAGACAATAAACAGACGGTGCTAAACTTCTGCAGCTTCCTTGTAGACTTCCTCTTCCTTAACACGACTATCCTTCATACTCATCTCCCTGAGAATACATGTATTTTTTAAAATGTCAACATAATGTTTGTGACTGCACATGTTTTTGAAGTTTTCGGCTTTTATTTCGTTGTATTAATTTAAGAATCCTTTTTCTTTTAGAAAAACCTTTCCTAAAGTATTTTATCAACCATAGCCTTCTATCTTTTAGGATATCTAATGATCCTATCTAACTATCTTTTTAGGATATTTATTAATCCTAATTTACTATATTTATAGGATATTTAACGATCATAACGTATTTTATCTACAATTCTAAGGTGTCTCTAACAGTATTCTGATCTCTAAGGTGATCTAATGTATTACCATGAGCCCCCATAATCGACGTTGTTTGAATAATAATTTTTCCCCGCCACGACGTTTCATCGCACGTCAAGTAGTGAATAATAAGAAATCTATCATGTCGGGATTGTAGCTGGCAATCGGAGGTGGGGTTGTCAGACCCCGCATAGATGTATACATATCTTTCTAACTCTCGCAAGATTAACAATTATAGGTATCTAAGGAATTCAAAATTTAATCAAGGCCTTTGGATGAACTAAAAGCTCACTAACGCACTAACCTTAGGTATTTATCTTTTATCTTTTATCTTAATCCTTCTAGGGATTTCCTATAACTATCACAATATGAATCTTTTATCTTATATTTGATAATTATAACTTCTGATCTCATAATTATTTTGTATATATAAGTATTCATATATATACCCTAATTATGGTTATTTGAAAACAGGATATTTGGGCAGAGTAACAAATAAGTACATTGCATATCCCTAAATTTGACCAGCATAACTTCTAGGTACTACGTTATCCTAGGGATTTGGCCATTATAACATCTAGGTGTTATCTCTTCCTAGACTATGGGGCATCATATCTCTTAGGCATAACCTCATAGGTTACAACTAGGCATATTATATATAGCTATATTATCCTACGGATTTAAGCTTTATAAAATGATTTGATATTTATAACTCTAAATATATTTTGATAAAAATAATTTGATAAGAATGTAGTCCCCACTGTAAAACATTTAAAATAGTGAAATACAGGATATGTATTTTACCTAGTTGCACAAAACCTTTGATGTAGGATTGAATCAAGCTTGGGACTCCCGGGGCTACCTCACAAGGTACCAGCTTGGAGATGGAGAGTGAGAGAGAAGTCTAAAGTTGTGCAGAATTGGAATGACACTTCCTTCTATTTATTGTTGAGTTTTGGAAGTGCGCATCGGGTAAATATCTTTGCGCACTTCATGTGACAATCGTGGCTCTATATGCAAGTTTCCACGTGTCACACCCCTCTCGGTCATCTCTCTCGCAATCTACCAGAATCTGATGTCAAGTGTGCATCATGAGGAGATGTGCACCTGGCGCGCACGAAAAGATTTTGTAAAATCATAACTTCTTCGTGCGAGCTCCGATCTATGCCTTCTCTATATCTTTGTGATGATCTCAATGGGTACTACAACTCTCATTTAGGTTGGTTTGGCTAGTTTTGACTTTCATTTTCATGCCTAACAAGGTTAAAAATAAATGATTTTATAAGAATCATAAATCTCTCATACGGATCCCGTTTTCTTCAAATTTTTTCCTAAAGTTTGTATCTTGTAGAGTACTACGAAACTCCTTTTTGCACTTCTAGTCAAACCTCAACCAATATCTAAGTACCATTTTGACATAGTTAATTTTAATTGCGCGGTGGATTTCTATTTTTATAAAATTCATAACTCTTTCACTTGGAGATGGATTTTTACAAATCTTATATCCTTGAGATCACGTTAACGAGTACTATCCAAGTACATTAACCAACTTAGAAAACGTTACAAGTTTTTGGAACCTAGTTTTTTAGTCTAATGGACGTTTTTAACAAACAAATGTAATGGCACATTTATTCTTATTACATCAAAAATCAAACAATAGAATATTAAACTATTACATTTATTTTCCCATTCTTTCCTAATGTCGATTAGTGACAGAAACCTCTCAATTGTCACAAATTAACATGAAGAAAATTAATTTATTATGTGATTCTCATAGTGCCATTAGCATAAGTCAAAACCTAGTTCAACATTAAAAGACAAAACATATTGATCTTCGATATCATATTATCAAGGATCATGTTAAAGATGGGAATATAAAAGTTTATTTTGTTAATACCACAAATCAACTTGCAGACATTTTAAGAAAACATATTGATGAAAAATCTTTCATGAGAATTTTAAATGGATTGGGAATGATGGGAGCTTGTTATGTTCAAAAGTCTAACACGATTTTTTAATCTCACTATTGAAATTTTACAGGCTATGATACTTCAACAGTGACATTTGGATCATTTAGAGATTATGTTTTACAGACATAGCTTCATTTTTCTTCGATTTCGACATTTGCTCTGTATCATTCAACAAAACTGGATTACTATCGAAGATTTGATATTCTTTTTTTTTCTTTTCATTCAAAATCAAAAATCACAAAAAGATTTTCTTTATTTTTGGTCTTTTCTTGATAAAATTTCAAAAATTCAAAAAGACTTTACTTTTATAAATTTTTTAAAATCAAAAAAGTATTTATTTATTTTTGTCTTTTATAGAAAAATCAAAACTTCCAAAAAGATTTTCTTTAAACTTTCAATTTTATTTCAAAAATGAAAAATCTGAAAAAGATTTTTATTCTGTTTTGTGGAACCAACATGGATTTATGGTTATTCAGAAATTGTCTTGATGAGAATACTTATTGTCACCATAAGTTTTTGAAAGACTCATTGTCCATCTTCTGATCTCATATTTCTTTCACTTTGCACACACAATGACGCATATCCCAAGACATCACTAGTCAGAAACAACTAGATGTAGGTATGCCAATACTCTTTGTTGATGATCCTAAAATCATCTTAACCATGATCATAGAGAAACCCACAAACCAACACATTTTAAGGAATTGATGGTGAACAATTAATTTTTCTATATTTTTAATAGGATTTTATGGATGAAACTTTAATGTTTTAATGTACCATTTGTGATGTTCAAAATCTAATTTTCATTCTTTTGAGTGATATTAATGAGGTTGACTAATCCCAAGTCATTTTCATGAACCTTAATGATCATATCTATTTGCTTGGTGCTGCTGAATCAGCAATGATTTGGAACGATAGTAAAGCAAATTTGATTAGAAGATTAACTTCCCAAAAACTTTATAGACAGTGAAAATGGTGACACTGGAAATCCAGAAAAAGCATTTTCTTCCCAATGGAAAGGGATTGACCATAGTCAACCCGGTTGACCAAATGGTAAAGAGAAAAGCTAAGTCTGAGATAGTCCCATTACCAAAGGGTCCATATGTTTATTTTGCCAAAGGAAGGGGCGTTGATTGCAAAGCTGCCAAATTTACCTAAGGATGTTAAAGTCAATAAGTTTGACTCTACATCAGGTAGAACCCATTATCTAACTCTGTTAAGTTCTATTCTGAGATCCTCATTACATGATGTGACTGGGTCACATGTTGATGTTTTAAGAATCAAGGAATAGAGAGAAATCTTAAAGGAAGTATACGCTAATTCTGATCGCGAAGGTGGATTTCGATCGCATCAGAATTTTGAGCAGTTGCTTAAGAAGTTATGATATATTGCTAAGGAATAGATAACAACAATTTTCCATGTGGATTGTATGGATAAGTTTTTCCGCAAAGTTTGAAAATAAAAGAAAATTGTTTAATTTTATTTATTTGAAGTATCCTTACAATGACATTTGTGGAAAATTGTTGCTTATATGATTCCACTGACAGCAATATTGGAAAATGGATTTGATTCTTTCATTTGTGGTAGTGTTTAAATTTACCAAATCAGGAAAGTTCCTCATCACCCAAGTTTCAATTGGACCGAAACTTGGAATCATGCAAGTTGAATAGTATGATGAATGAGAACTTTCAAGCATTGGAAAATCAAGACTAATTACTTGTTCACATGGATGTGTGAGTCAAGTGAAGGACTAAAGGGATCGAGTACACATTCTTGTGCACTGGTCATGTCCACCACAAAGCTCGTTAAGACTATTTGATTTACTAAAGTTTAGTAAATATGGTTATACTTACAAGTTTAAGTATAATTCTGAAACATTGGAAAAGTCTCAATGTATGGTAGAACGAATGGGAAGAATCAAATTAGGCAGAAAGATAAAAGTTTCTCAAATCTGAAAAGATGGGAGAGTACTTTAGTATCATGTTTGTAATCATCTTAATGATTTAGAAATCATATCATAATTAGTCCTCTAAAGGTCATCTTAGTGCATTCTTATGACTAAGAAGAGGAGTCATGAATTGTTGAAATGGTTAGATCAGGAAGATGAGTCATACATCGTTCCAAAACAATTCTTAGAGTCATACTCCAAGATTGTAACTTGAGTGACATATCTTAAAGAAAGGTTTAAAACACTTGTCAAATGTAAGAGTAAAAGTGTCCTACTCTTGTACATTTGAAATTGGTAAGTTGTGATATTTTGGATAAAACAAAGACCAACTAAGACCAATTGTGTGAAGTGTTTGTCTTGATAAAGAATCTGCACTATCTCTTGAATATTTGGCAAGATAGTCTTATATGTCAAGAGGATAGTGGGAGTCTTAAAGATCCTAAAAAGAATTTCAAGAACTAATCAAGAATAAAACCTGAGGTTCTTCACTAGCACACGACTTGAGTTTTATAACCTATCGTGTTGACATATTCTGTGCCCATTCCAGTTAAAGTTGGCTTTGTATAGGACTTCTAAAATTTCTCAATTGGTTGCATAACAACTTGGAAGCAATGGCAGGCCCTGTACTGCCAGGTGGCAAGAAGTTAAGATTGCATAAGTTCAGTCCATATGAGTTTGGATTTGTCATTATCCTTGTCTTGTGACTATGATTTTGACGATTCACATGGATAAGAACATATACACCATAAAATCTAAGGGTGATAAGGTTTCTCTCCGATTCATGAAAATGATGGTGAGGAAACACTTCCACCAAGTAGATTTGAAGCAGATGGCAAAAGGTCTAAACAATTGAGACTATGATTATGGCATCCCTTTTCATAGTTCTGAAATTGTTTTGACACACATGCATGCTATCTAAGGAAAGGTGTATGATTTTGATAAAATTTTATCGAAGCATCTTGTATCATAAATCTGAACTTTGGTAAGAAAAGTCAATAAAGTATTGATTTTGGAAGGACCATATTGACATATTCTGAAAAGAGGCATCTCTTATTCAGAAGTGATAATCAAAATGAGAATATGGAGTTGTCTCCATAGGTGGAAGTTATCTGTGTAAGATTAGAAAACTTAATGCAAGAAGCATGTCCAAAGCAATGTACTTTGAATATGAGACTTAGTTTCCATGGAGTTGATCTCCATTGGAATACCTTATAATGATTGTTGACAAGTCTTTGTGACTTTGTACATATTCATTACAGGAGGGTCAATGCATATAAGTTTAAAATCTAAACAGATTTCGATAAATGATAGAAATTTGAAATTCTCACATTTTTCGATAAGGATTTGGGAGTGTGAAATTAGAATCATTGAAATTATGTTCAATTGGTTTATTTCACAAAGTAAGGATCATAGACAAACATAGAGTGCATACTTGGTGTATGGCAAAGCTATTGTTTAAGAAAAACATAGTGTACATGCTTGGAGCATGGGACAACTAGTGTTTTTAATTCAAGTATAAAGTTGATAAAACCGAAACAATGAATAATGAGTAATCAGTATGGTGATAAATAAAAGTGTTTATTTATATTAGTAGGGTTTGATACCATATTTGATTCATTTATTCTTGTGTTTCACTTTGCATGTTTTGACTTCCAGAATAACTAAGTCGCTCTTCCTGAATGATTAAGTTATTCAAACCATCCACAGTCGGTCATATGTTGGAAGTAGATATGAATCAAGACTGTCATGGGTTAGTTTGTAGAGGTCCAAGTTGGTGGAAAAAGTGGTGCTACAACACTCATGAGTGCTCATAAGTTCTGAGTATTGGATTCAACCCGCGCTCATTTGAATCACTTCATGGATTTTATCACGAGTGATCATGAGACGATAATATCTTATATTCTTCAAACCTAGAGATATGAGTTGTTACTATGAGTTGGTTATACATTGATTGCACGAAAACGCATTTGGTAACTTGATGTTATAAAACGTGCCTTTGTGTATGATTCAACAAGTAGTAGAACAAGCCATATGAGTCGAAGTTTATCCATTCCTTTTACCTTCGAGATAAAAGCGATATCTGTGGGCCCCTCGATGATTTAGCGATGACACATGTGAGTGCTTGGCCAAGCCAGGACTGATTTGATTTGTTCAATCAGTCAGTCATCATAAATCGAAAATTGGGAAACAACAAATGGACAGAGAGAATGATTATAATCCATGTCTCAGCCCATATGATATCTAGAATGTAGGAATATATGATCCCTTATCTAATGGACAAGTCATTGACAAGGTCAGAGTTCGACAGCGGCTTTAAGAGCTACGATTGCCAGTTAGGTTTTGAAGTCATACTCAATAATAGTTTTAGACTTATCCAAGTGGGAGACTGTTGGATTAATGTCTAATTCCATAACTATATTTGGTATGTACTTGACCCGACCCGGCATGGTCCATTTGGGTTGCACTTCACCGGCACAATTTATATAGATAGTCTTTTGAGAATAGTATATTTATGATTTATATTAATATATTATAAGTTCTAATATATTAATATGGAATCATATTATTTAATTAGTATTGATCAAGAATTAATTTAGAATTAATTAAGTGATCAAAATGAACTAATTAAATATGGACTCTTATATATATGGAATGGGCCAAGTTCATTTAGGTTGGGCTAAGCTTTCATGGATGGTCCATGGAGCTTTTAACCCATGGATCCTATGTAAATGAAAGGTCATGGGTATTAGGGTTTACATGGATGTAACCCTAATCCTCCATAATATATAAAGGGGTCCTTGGCTCACAAAATTGGCACAAGTGTGTGAAAATAAGAGTGGGCCGATTTTAGTGTGCATACATATTCTCTCAAGTTCTTCCAAGGTGTTTTGGTGATTTGTGATTCCATTTGAGGCTTCCACACTATTGGGGCTAAGCTCTTAAAGCTTGAAAACATCAAGCTACATCAAAAGGTATGTCATCTAACTAGAACTTTGTAGTATAGGTGCTGCATAATATGCTAGTTAGGATGAAACCTTGGAATGGTTAATATTTGCATGTATAATAGAGAAAACATAGATCCAAGGTTTATAGGGTTGCATGTACACCATAGGAGTGTTAGAATGCTGAAAACCCAACATATACCTCCTTTTTGCTTTTTCCAAGCACTACATGAAATCGAGTCTTCAACTTCCTGTATTCATCTTGATCATTAAAGTTTTCAACAAGATTGAAATGACTAAAAGGGAACATCAAATGATTTATAGTAAAATCAAGTTGATTGAAGTTTTTGTTTTCGATGTCATAGCTCTTCTTAGGATTCTTCATGAATTCATCAACCATGTCAAGCACTGCGATATCTATTGTCTCTTAGCACAATGCCTTGTTTGGATCACCCTTATTTAAACCTAGAGGATCATTTATTCTCTAAGACATGATGTTGTTCACTTGTCTCAATCTCTCCACTTCTATTTCTTGTAATTTATTCTACTCCTCTTTCGATAATTTCATATTTATACCTTTCCCTTTGTCCTTGAGATCAGAAGTTATTTTTGGTTTCAAAACATTTTTGCTTGAGCCTCTTTCTCTAATATTAACACCCTTGCTAGTTTGGAACTTGGAAACATCAATATTGATGTTTTGTGTACTTGTTGTTGTTGTTGATTAGATCTTTTAAACCTATTAAGAATCAGACGTGTAAAACTAAATCAGTTTTAGGGTAATATTGAGATTACAAAATAACGTCAAGAACACAGGGATGATCGTTGCGCTAGATCCAATATTAACGGAAACCCTAAAATCTCTTAAACAGAAGAGATGCATATTTATTACGCAGTCTCCTGCTCTCATACCAATTGATAGGATTAAATATCCTTGAGTAATCGAATAGACTCAAACAGATTAAAGCAAGAACACTACTATGATTGAAAATATGTTGAATGATTAAAAGATCACGCCTCAGAAGAACTCGATGAAGAATTGCTACTTTAGAGGCATGATTAGGGTTACAAGATAATATCAGAGTCACCAAAACACGATGCATGCATGCATCTTAAATACTCAAACCCTGGATAATATATACGGGAGGACAGGCCCAACCCATTTACAAAATAGTTTATACATACGACCCAACGACACAACACATTATACCCAACAATCTCCCCCTTTGCGTCAATTGAGCGAGAGGCCCTTCACTGCTGAGTCTTCTTTACTGTCTTGAAGAGTTTGGGAATGACTGCGAGAAGATACATGTGAAAGGCAATGTACCAACAAATCATATCAGAAAAATTCTTCTTCGCAACATCATCCTTCATTTTGCATTGGCCTGTGATCTCCAAAATAAATTCCAATCAAACTGTAGAGAACAGATGCTTGTCAGGAAGTGCGAAGAGTCACTTCTTCAAACTCGCTCCTGAACCACGATGAAACAGCACGGTCCAGTTTTCTTTATCAATCTTCCCATCTGCATTTTGTTGATATCGTTCCTTTTACCAGTGAGGGGAGCAGTGAGTTTCCTTTTCAAAACAGAAGCTATTTCAATATCGAAGTCTGCGACTTCATAGACATACGAAACTAGCATTCATTTTATGTGCGACAAGACTGGTTCATACTTCTTCTCATCACCCAGAAGGAAGTGCAGCAAAACGATCCAATCATAGGGGTTGAGGCATGGCAGATCAGCAAAGGAGAATTCATTATCAACACTATCTGATCCTCATGCCGTTTTGAATTTAACATTCACGAAACTCCCTGTTTGAATATGCCATATAACCTTCACATCAGTAATATTTGTGCACTCCAAGTAAGATACTGAGGTTTACCTTTGGATAAGTAGAACTCAATCAAGGATCGATTAACATTCGTGTCAGAATCTGGAGCATTCACCGTTGAATCAAAACACCGAAAGAGGAATGCTTTTGGAGTCATCGTCATATCGAACTCCGTTTTTGACAGCTGTATCTTCGGAAGGTCGTAACTTTTGCATACGAACTCCGTTTTTGACGTTCTTTATATCCACGCGTAGGTATTTATGATTACTACAACTCTATTTTAGACTCCAATAGCTAATTCTAAGTCTATTTTAAATTCCTCTTATTATAGATATTTATAGTTTTCGGTTATCATAACTTCTTCACGCGAAGTCAGATTCAGACATTCTCTATATTTTTGGAATCGTATGGACATATAATTTGAGTTGTATCATAAATAAAGTTCATATTTGTACTAGAATTTATCATGAACTACATAGTATGTTTATCATATTACTAGTTTAACAACATCACATTACATGATTGGCATAATCACATGTGATTGTTATTGATCTATTTTGACTAGTGTTACACGTGTATACAAGTCGTATATAATTAAGATTGAAAAGGCAGTCGAATAAATGATTCTTATCTAAGCCCACATCCAAACAAGGAAAAGGAGTTAAAGCATCATCAATTCTAAGCCTATAGAACATTAATTATGTACCACTTTCGCGTATACACTTAACAGTGATAGATTGTTACAACCGTCAAAATTCGAGTCGGTTCTAGTTTTGACTAAACTTAGTTGAACATATAGGCACGACACATACTAGACTTAGTAACTAGATGCTAATTTATAACCTACTAGAAACTTGGAAACAATTAGAATCAATGGATAATATACTTACATTTCACATTGATATGTGAATTCTACAACCACTTAACTTTAGTGAATATCCATATTCGGGTCACTCTTTGACTCGAACACCTTTTCATAAATCATATACACACATCATTCATTTGACCTAGTAGTAGAAAATAGGTCCGAGTCACGTTGGAACTTAAGTCAAAGTTGAAAGACTAGGACTAGTATACTTGATTCCTCAATTTCGCTTGAATCTCGGAATCACTACATAGAATGCCAATAAATCAATAAAAATAAATTACAAACATTATTTCTAACTTGAATAAGAGTTAGGAAACACAAAAATAATTTGAAGTCTCAAAGATTCAATTTATTTATTTCGATATCCAAAGATGTATTAAACTCCAAAACCCTAAATGCCATAAAAACACATATTTATAAACTTTAACCTTAAAAATTCTATAAAAATAATTATGAAACTTATAATATTATCTTATAATAATTAAAATTATGAAAATATGATCAATAAAATAAAAGCTTGGGTCATTAACATTTAAGCTTATTTTAAGGAATAAAAATTAAGAGTTTGTAAACCAATGTTGATTTATTGTGCATATTTTATAAAAATTTGAAACATTATAAAATTTATGAAGGGATTTAATAAAAAAAATAAAAGAGAGAAAGGGGGTCTTTTTCCTCTTAAAATTTCGTCCTCCCTCTCCCATCATATCTCTTCCCCAAAAATTAAATCATTTCCCTTATCCTACACTCCTACACTCAACCATCTTCTTCACTTCTCTCTCTCTCACTCTTCAAATCCCCAAACACCATTTTCTCTCTCCCTCACCCTAAACCACGAATTTTGACAGCAAAGTTCATCCATTTCTACTCAAAAACATCAACATTTGAAGTTGTTATTGAGGTAAAAACGAAAATCCTTCATTCGCCCTTCAATCTTCCTTCAAAATCTCAAGTTTTCTTGCATATCTTCTTCTTCTACACCATTCTATGGATGGATTATTCACATGCATGTTCATAACCACGATTTTTATGATTATGGTGATATTATTTCAGCCAAAAACAAACATGCATGTGATGATCTTCAACCTTAGAGGCTTGATCATCAAGGTTTGTTGTTAAAAAGCATTCAAATAGGTTCATAAAGGATTTATTCCCAATTAAATATCTAAATCTTATTTTCTAATCACATCCGATTTTTCCCAAAATTCCATCAACAAAATGAAATGTTCCACAAATTTTCAGAAAATAATTCATTTTTCTCGAATTATTATAATTATTGCAAGAAAATAGGGTAATAATTCATATAAAATACTTTCTGAGGTCTATAAATCCTAGGTAATTTCGTAGATTACCCCTTAAGTGAATGATGACATCTCAGTGAGTTTCATCGATTTTTGTTACTGTTTGCTATGGTTTTGAATTTTCTTTTTATTTTATTCAAATAAATCATAAAACCACTTTACGGAATTTGAAAAGTCTATCTAATGATTTTCGCAACTCCTACCCTATGTGTTAGACTCAGACAAATATTTTAAGAATTTATTTATAATGGACTAATAATGGGAAAAATAGTTTTACTCATCCAAAATTAATGAAAATGTATCAGAAGACCTTAAAATAGATTAAACCTCTAAATACAAATTTTGATGATTTTTCTATTCAGTATACTATTTTCCCCCTATTTTCTAAGATTAAATACACTTTAATCCACAAAATCGGATTACACTATATAAAAATCACCATTGGTATTTGTCCCGGATTATATACACTGTAAATGAACTTTACAAAAATTTTGGTAATTTACTTTAACACTTTAATAATTATTCACGAATTAATGATTATTTAAGTGAATAAAATCAAGAAAAATATCTAATCTGTTTAGAAACCCATTTTTATATTTTTCCCAGCTTAAGTATGTTTAATGGAAGTACTATAAAAAGTTTGGGATTTTTATCATCTGGATACTATTTTTCACGAATTTATATTCTTATGAAGGCTTAAAATTTGGGAAAAGTAGTTAATCACATCAAAAATTCAAAGGAAAATTTCTGGAAGACCTCTATTGTATTTAGAATAAAAGTTTAAAGTTTGAGATTTTTTTGGAAACTGTTTGATAATATTTTGGATTTTTACCATTTTAAAACACCTTTAAATGTATTGAAATACCCTCAATTAATATTACAAAAATCTGTAAAATAATATCCAAAATTATCTTAATCACATGAGTTATGAAATTTCACCATTTCAGAAAAATGTTTGTAACTTATCAATATTAAATTTTGACACAATATTGACAAAATTCTATTGTACTAGTAAGTATACTAATGTTAGATTTCGATTAGAGACTCACTAGTGAATACCATTATTGTAGGAAAACGATACTGGTACGAGTGGAGCGTAGTTCAAGGCACCATTTGCATCATCTCAATGCATTGTGAGTATTCACGCATTCCCCTATTTTCGGTTTTTATGTTTTGGGGTGGAAAAGAATGCCCGAAAAATTATTTATTGTTCGTTGAATTTAAATTGATTTTTATCAAACTTGATTGCTATATTTTGCTATATTTCTCTATGTATGTCTATGCAACACCAAACATGAGGCCTTATCGTCTTAAGTCCCTTCCCTTATAATTTAATCCAACCATTAACTCTTTGAGCCAATGGTCATTATGGATAGCGCTATTAGGAATTGACAACTCCTCACTCGCCCGATTGCTTGAGTGCATGATACCATATTAATCTACGGAATGATAAGCATAGATCTTGATATGGCATCAGTCATAGGCTTGGTTGTGAACTCGTTGTTTGCTCATACACATACAAAAATTGTTATTAATTATGGCAATAAACTTGTTTATTAATTATAGCAATGAACTTTGTTTCTCATTATAGCAATGAACTTTGTTTCTCATTACAACATCGAAATTTTATTATTGGAAACTTATATACATGTTTTAGCAATGAAATTGTTTGCTCCTTGTAGCAATGAACTTGATTACTCATTTTAACAATATATTTTCATTTATGGAAACTTTTATCAAAACTTGATTTCGATTCATGAAACCAATATTATTATTTTAATCTGTGAGTACTCACCAACTATTTTTATTGTTGACGCTCGTTTTACATGGTTTTTCAGGAATCATCAAGTAAGTGGCACTTAGGGACACATCACTTTTAGGAGCATTCACATGTGTTGTATTTCGATTTGCATTGTAATTCTTTTAAAACTTGTTCAAACCTATTGTAAATTTGTAATGATTTTTAATACTATGGTTGGTGTTGTCTTTTAAATTTTGCTATGAAACCCTTTGTACTGCCACGCCCCGTGTTTCCGCTTTAGCGGGGTGTGACAGAAATGGTATCAGAGCCGAAGGCTATAGAGAATACCAGTTTTCCTTTGGAGAACCACAACTATAGCCAAAAAATTTCAAAACATTTTTAAAATACTGAATATACTACTGGTATAACTAATTCGAGTACACATTATTAGCCTTTAATTAAGTATAGCATGGCCAACTATGCTTAATTAAGGAAAGTTAATGTGAGGCTAGAAACGGTTATAGTAGAATTATGTTCAAAACAATTTTCAACTTAAACTTTTGAAAAACAAAATTTTTTCGGTGTGCGTACGGGCATTGCATATTATAGGCATTCATCTAGATACACTTAGAAACTAAGTGCACTTTTATTACAATGCCTTTATTTAGAAATAATCTTATCCCTTATCAAGTGCTAGGTTAACCACTTAGGTTATATCACTAGCCACTCTAGGAGCAATGCACTTAGTACTGAGAATGAGTATTCCTCGGTAACTGTTGACTCTAGATGTAAGGTTAGTAGCTAGATATACACTAGTAATAATCTTAAGTCGAAACATATTCCAATTATTCCTCAATACCTATTCATCGTCTTCATTCTATAGTTACAACTAGGAAAGCGTTCCGATACCGACACAGATGAAAATTGGAGCATCACGTAACGAGGTAGATGAGTCTCCACTAAGTAATCACTTGGATACCATTGGCAGGCATTCCGAGTTCGACTCACGAGGAGACACGGAGGTTTAACCCATACGTGAGACTTCTCTACTACGCTA
Source organism: Lactuca virosa (assembly GCF_052849685.1). Taxonomy (NCBI): domain Eukaryota; kingdom Viridiplantae; phylum Streptophyta; class Magnoliopsida; order Asterales; family Asteraceae; genus Lactuca; species Lactuca virosa. The sequence continues at coordinate 228,001,693 of NC_136432.1, forward strand.
CGAATTTAGCTTTAGGTTGTTTCCACCTTGAGCTTAAAACTTAACATAGGATATCCCTTTGACCTCTATAAAAGGTCGGAAATTATATTGACACTTAAAAACGTTTTACAAACAATTTTTCTTGTCCTTTATTTTGGGGAAAAGACACTGTTACTCGCCTTAGTATTTAGGTACGATGAGCTACACTAATCTACCTGTTCCTTCTTAATCTTCCATCAAAAAGATATTTCACTAAAATCTTTTGACAACTTGCTTTAACTTAACACTTTTCTTCAAAACTCAGTTTAACAAATATTGGTTTTAACCTTGCTATTTCAATTTCATTTCAAATACATTTCCATGGATAGATGTGCTTTTAAGGGCATATAAACCATTTTCAACCTTGCTTACCATTTTATCATGTTTTCGAAAAACTTAGAAACATTTGCTTTTATAAAAGTGTTGAGACTTTATTCTATAAAACTTAAATATATGACATCGATGTTCACGACATGGGTAAAAGCTTCATCGGATCTTTAAACCACTTTTGTTTTGACTTTTTGACCACTTTCTCAGTTAGGCATTGTACTTTACTTAAATGTGTTTTCTTGAAACCCAACATGGTATTTTTACAACTTTCTAATTTAAACATGATTATAAGAAATCTCTAATTCCTACATTTCCAACATACCTCATTTGTTTATTTTATTTCAAATTAGTTTTATAATTTGTAAAGTTTCTAAAATTTAAAGAATTACAAAACTTAGTGTTCACTTTTAAAATTCCAGTGACACACTTTCAACAATGTATAATTACTCTTCTAAATATATTGATTTTTTACCTTATCCGTTTTAACTATGGTTGAACTTCAGTCTAAAAGGTCAAAAGTGTCAGATTTTTCAATTACAAGTTTAGTGTTTCTTCTTATTCACAAATGGAGTTTAACTTAATAGATAACTCATAATTATTTATGATGAGTTGAAAAAAACTCTTAGATCGATTAGATCTTCAACGGGTTAAACAATAAGAGTAATCAAACACAATAAACACGATATAGAATCAAGTAATTCTTAATGATTCAAATGTAGTCACGCCTCAGCAGAGCTCGATTAAGAACTTACATTGTAGAGGCGAGCAAGGGTTTGTAGTACAATAATCAGAATGATAATTAAAGCTGCTTCCATAAAGGATGCATGCATGCACCTTAAATACTAAACCCTAATAAAACAAACATGGTTGGATAGGCCCAAACCGGATAACAAAACTGGGCTAAGGACCGAGCCCAATGACGCAATACTACTAGACCCAACAATCTCCCCCTTTGCGTCGATTGAGGCGAGAGACTACTTCGGTTGAGTGACCTTGACCTTCTTCACAACCTTGAACAGCCGAGGGATGATCGCAAGAAGTGTCTGCCGAAACTGAATGTACCATCTAAGCATATCGGTGAACAACTTCTTGTAAGCTTCACTGTTCTGATTACACCTGTGTATGATCTCCAAAATATGCTCTAAGCAAGCAGTTGAGAAAAGGTGCTTGTCAATCAGAGTGAACAGACACTTTTGACCTTCGCCCCTAATGAACATCACAGTATGAAACTTGGGATCGATTTTTCCCTTGACCATCGCATTCACATCACCAGTCCTTCCAATCAGCTTTATCATTGTTCGCTTGTGAAAGGAAAATGCGATTTCTTGATCCATCTTTGCTACTTCGTGAATGTAACAAACAAGTATTCGCTTGATGTGATCAATGATCGGCTGATACTCCTGAGGATTAGTCATCCAAATATTGTTGAGGAGTATCCAGTCGTGCGGGTTCAAGTTCGGTAGATCAGCCAGGGAAATAGTATGGACCGAGCTATCCGAGCCTCTGGTCACTTTGAATTTAACATTAACGAATTTCCCTGCTGAAGAGGGCTTCAATACCTTGACCGTAGTAATCTTCTGTGTGCTCTAGGTCAAGTATTGTGGCTGAGCGAACTCAAGATAAAACTCCAATAAATCCCGATCTACCTTCGGATCTGGAGAGGGAACGATAGCCGTTGAGTCAAAGCAATGGAAGATAAATTCCTTTCGGGTGATTAGCATATCGAATTGTGCATCCTTCAAGTTCTCAAGATCGAATGACATAACAGGTTCAAGCCAGTGAGTGCTCGGTTCATCAATGACTTCCCTCTGGAGTGATTCAATAGTCCATTCCGGAAACATGGACTACTTTTTCTCTAGGAGTTCATTTTCTTTCAACTCCTTCTCGAGAAGTTCTTTTTCTTTCTGAAGCTTCTCCTGAAGTTCTTTATCAGTAGGCTTAATTTTCTAATCAAGTTTAGAAGGATTCCCTTCCATGATGTCTTCAATATCATCATCATCATCTTCTCCAATCTTCTTCTTTTTCTTTTCCCTATTACTGACCGAAGCTACATTATCCTTCGGTACATTATCCTTCGGTTCAGCAGTAGCTTTTGGTTCTGGAGGGCGTTGTGATTGAGCCTTGCCAGCCTTGCCTTGTGTAACCTTTTCTCCCCTTGTTTCGGATGAATACTAGTCTCCGGAACACCTTCAATCCTACTTAAGATATCCAAAGCAGGTCGTAGCTTCTCAACTAAGTGGCGTCGTATGGAGATAGTCAAAATGGAGTCATGGGCGTCAAGAAGATGCAACAAAATGGAATGGACATCACCCACTGAGCTTCGAATCACCTCTCGCTCAGACTTCATATTGTCAAGTTCTTTGGTGGCGGTTCGGAGCTTTAAATTCTGAATTTTGAGCTGGGAAGTTCGCTTGCCCAGCTCATCCATCACTTTGTTTTCTACTGCAAGCTCGGCCTCAAGCTGAGTTAAACGATTATCAACGTTAGTATGAAGCTCTTCGTTAGCAGCTTCAATAGCTTTTCGAGCCACTTCAAGATTTTTCTTCTCTGCCTCGAGTGAACGCGTGAGATGGTCAACAGATGTGTTTACTATTTGGGCGTTTTTCTAAGCTGTCGCCTGTAAGGAATCTAAAAATAGTTGAGCTTCAGAAATTAGTTTTTTGACTTTTGCGGTCGCTTCCTTGCAGTCTTTGGTTGAGGCTTCAACAGCAAGCGAAGCCTGCTGGCATTGTGAGGTGGAAGCATCAATAGCCTTTGCAACATTGGAGATTGAGGTAGTATGTTCTTGTACAACGGAAAAGAACAAGGATTTAAGGGCGGCCTCGGAATATGCACCAGCAGAGGACGAGGACAGTAACTGATCAATCTTGTCAGTCACAACCTTGAGGTGCCGTTTGGTAAGTGGGCGTCTTCCGTTGGGTTTTCAGCATTCTAACACTCCTATGGTGTACATGCAACCCTATAAACCTTGGATCTATGTTTTCTCTATTATACATGCAAATATTAACTATTCCAAGGTTTCATTCTAACTAGCATATTATGAAGCACATATACTACAAAGTTCTAGTTAGATGACATACCTTTTGATGTAGCTTGATGTCTTCAAGCTTTAAGAGCTTAGCCCCAATAGTGTGGAAGCCTCAAATGGAATCATAAATCACCAAAACACCTTGGAAGAACTTGAGAGAATATGTATGCACACTAAAATCGGCCCACTCTTATTTTCACACACTTGTGCCAATTTTGTGAGCCAAGGACCCCTTTATATATTATAGAGGATTAGGGTTACATCCATGTAAACCCTAATACCCATGACCTTTCATTTACATAGGATTCATGGGTTAAAAGCTCCATGGACCTTCCATGAAAGCTTAGCCCAACCTAAATGAACTTGGCCCATTCCATATATATATAAGAGTCCATATTTAATTAGTTCTTTTTGATCACTTAATTAATTCTAAATTAATTCTAGATCAATACTAATTAAATAATATGATTCCATATTAATATATTAGAACTTATAATATATTAATATAAATCATAAATATACTATTCTCAAAAGACTATCCATATAAATTGTGCCGGTGAAGTGCAACCCAAATGGACCATGCCGGGTCAGGTCAAGTACATACCAAATATAGTTATGGACTTAGACATTAATCCAACAGTCTCCCACTTGGATAATTCTAAAACTATTATTGAGTATGACTTCAAAACCTAACTGGCAATCGTAGCTCTTAAAGCCCCTGTCGAACTCTAACCTTGTCAATGACTTGTCCATTAGATAAGGGATCATATATTCCTCCATTCTAGATATCATATGGACTGAGACATGGATTATAATCATTCTCTCTGTCCATTTGTTGTTTCCCGATTTTCAATTTATGATGATTGACTGATTGAACAAATCAAATCAGTGCTGGCTTGGCCAAGCACTCACATGTGTCATCGCTAAATCATCGAGGGGCCCACAGATATCGCTTTTATCCCCAAGGTAAAAGGAATGGATAAACTTCGACTCATATGGCTTCTTCTACTACTTGTTGAATCATACACAAATGCACGTTTTATAACATCGAGTTACCAATGCGTTTTCGTGCAAACAATGTATAACCAACTCATAGTAACAACTCATATCTCTAGGTTTTAAGAATATAAGATATTACGTCTCATGATCACTCGTGATAAAATCCATGAAGTGATTCAAATGAGCGCGGGTTCAATCCAATACTCAGAACTTATGAGCACTCATGAGTGTTGTAGCACCACTTTGTCCACCAACTTGGACCTCTACAAACCAACCCATGACAGTCTTGATTCATATCTACTTCCAACATATGACCGACTGTGGATGGTTTGAATAACTTAATCATTCAGGAAGAGCGACTTAGTTATTCTGGAAGTCAAAACATGCAAAGTGAAACACAAGAATAAATGAATCAAATATGGTATCAAACCCTATGAATATAAATAAAAACTTTTATTTATCACCATACTGATTACTCATTATTCATTGTTTCGGTTTTATCAACTTTATACTTGAATTAAAAACACTAGTTGTCCCATGCTCCAAGCATGTACACTATGTTTTTCTTAAACAATAGCTTTGCCATACACCAAGTATGCACTCTATGTTTGTCTATGATCCTTACTTTGTGAAATAAACCAATTGAACATAATTTCAATGATTCTAATTTCACACTCCCAAATCCTTATCGAAAAATGTGAGAATTTCAAATTCCTATCATTTATCGAAATCTGTTTAGATTTTAAACTTATATGCACTGACCCTCCTGTAATGAATATGTACAAAGTCACAAAGACTTGTCAACAGTCATTATAAGGTATTCCAATGGAGATCAACTCCATGGAAACTAAGTCTCATATTCAAAGTACATTGCTTTGGACATGCTTCTTGCATTAAGTTTTCTAATCTTACACAGATAACTTCCACCTATGGAGACAACTCCATATTCTCATTTTGACTATCACTTCTGAATAAGAGATGCCTCTTTTCAGAATATGTCAATATGGTCCTTCCAAAATTAGCACTATACTTCCAACTGTCCCTGAGCAACCAATCTTTGGTAAACCTCAGATTGTCCTCGACAATTGCTTAATCATTTTAGTCATATCGAATTCCAGACCTTTTCCCTTCTTAATGCCTCTGGGCATTTGGAAAAATTTAGAAATGACAAATATTATAGCACATGCAATCGATCCTGTACCCAAAGCAAATGGTACACGATTCATGATGTCTCACATAAAGACATGATTCTAGACCAGTCTTTTGCTACAATATTTTTATTTGCCATGTTTTCAAAATTTGATTATGAAGAGGGATGCCGTAATCATAATCGAATTTTGAGAACGTAATATATAGAATTTCCTTAAGTTGAACCAATCCAACATGAAATTCATATATATATTCTTGACTAAAGATGATTAAGGTCTCAATCTAAGCCTTTAGAACTGAAATGAAGTATATCCTCTCCCTTAATTATAGCAAAACAACTTTTTCAATCCCTGCAGCCTCACGAATTGAAACTTTTGTTTTCTATAATTAAAATTGCTAACTTGCAACACTAACAATAATTATCATGCTCCCACTAACATGATGATTATTAGCATAACACTTATGCTCCCACTAGCTTTGACATGTACTCAGAAATCAGCTGGACTTCTAGAAATCAATACTTTATTGACTTTCTTACCAAAGTTCAGATTTCTGATACGAGATGCTTTGATAAAACTTTATCAAAATCATACACCTTTCCTTAGATAGCATGCATGTGTGTCTAAACAATTTCAGAACTATGAAAATGGATGCCGTAATCATAGCCTCAATTGTTTAGACCTTTTGCCATCTACTTCAAATCTAGTTGGTGGAAGTGTTTCCTCACCATCATTTTCATGAATCGGAGAGAAACCTTATGACCCTTAGATTTTATGGTGTATGTGTTCTTATCCATGTGAATCGTCAAAACCATAGTCACAAGACAAGGATAATGACAAATCCAAACTCATATCGACTAAACTTATGCAATCTTAACTTCTTGCCACCTGGCAGTACAGGGCCTGCCATTGCTTCCAAGTTGTTATGCAACCAATTGAGAACTTTCAGAACTCCTATGCAAAGCCAACTTTAACTGGAATGGGCACAGAATATGTCAACATGATAGGTTATAAACCTCAAGTCGTGTGCTAGTGAAGAACCTCAGGTTTTATTCTTGATTAGTTCTTGAAATTCTTTTTAGGATCTTTAAGACTCCCAATATACTCTTGACATATAAGACTATCTTGCCAAATATTCAAGAGATAGTGCGGATTCTTTATCAAGACAAACACTTCACACAATTGGCCTTAGTTGGTCTTTGTTTTATCCAAAACATCACAACTTACCAATTTCAAATGTACAAGAGTAGGACACTTTTACTCTTACATTTGACAAGTGTTTTAAACCTTTCTTTAAGATATGTCACTCAAGTTACAATCTTGGAGTATGACTCTAAGAATTGTTTTGGAACGATGTATGACTCATCTTCCTGATCTAACCATTTCAACAATTCATGACTCCTCTTCTTAGTCATAAGAATGCACTAAGATGACCTTTAGAGGACTAATTATGATATGATTTCTAAATCATTAAAATGATCACAAACATGATACTAAAGTACTCTCCCATCTTTTCAGATTTGAGAAACTTTTATCTTTCTGCCTAATTTGATTCTTCCCATTCGTTCTGCCATACATTGAGACTTTTCCAATGTTTCAGAATTATACTTAAACTTGTAAGTATAACCATATTTACTAAACTTTAGTAAATCAAATAGTCTTAACGAGCTTTGTGGTGGACATGACCAGTGCACAAGAATGTATACTCGATCCCTTTAGTCCTTCACTTGACTCACACATCCATGTAAACAAGTAATTAGTCTTGATTTTCCAATGCTTCAAAGTTCTCATTCATCATACTATTCAACTTGCATGATTCCAAGTTTTGGTCCAATTGAAACTTGGGTGATAAGGAACTTTCCTGATTTGGTAAATTTAGACACTACCACAAATGAAAGAATCAAATCCATTTTCCAATATTGCTGTCAGTGGAATCATATAAGCAACAATTTTCCACAAATGCCATTGTAAGGATACTTCAAATAAATAAAATTAAACAATTTTCTTTTATTTTAAAACTTTGCGGAAAAACTTATCCTTACAATCCACATGGAAAATTGTTGTTATCTATTCCTTAGCAATATATCATAACTTCTTAAGCAACTGCTCAAAATTCTGATGCGATCGAAATCCACCTTCACGATCAGAATCAGCATATACTTCCTTTAAGATTTCTCTCTATTCTTTGACTCTTAAAACATCAACATGTGACCCAGTCACATCATGTAATGAGGATCTCAGAATAGAACTTAACAGAGTTAGATAATGGGCTCTACCTGATGTAGAGTCAAACTTATTGACTTTAACATCCTTAGGTAAATTTGGCAGCTTTGCAATCAACGCCCCTTCCTTTGGCAAAATAAACATATGGACCCTTTGGTAATGGGACTATCTCAGACTTAGCCTTTCTCTTTACCATTTGGTCAACCGGGTTGACTATGGCCAATCCCTTTCCATTGGGAAGAGAATGCTTTTTTCTGGATTTCCAGTGTCACCATTGTCACTGTCCATAAAGTTTTTGGGAAGTTGATCTTCTAATCAAATTTGCTTTACTATCGTTCCAAATCATTGCTGATTCAGCAGCACCAAGCAAATAGATATGATCATTAAGGTTCATGTCATAGTCTGTTTCATAGTAGTCCCAAAGGAACTCACTATTTGACTTAGAAAGTGATTGAACATCCAACTTTCTGAAGACTTTGACACCCAACTCTCCCGGCTTGTCAATATGTGACTTCATCTCTAAGATGTGATCACACATAGACCTTGCTTGCCATTAGGGCTTGAGTGACCTTGAACTTGTGGGTTAGGGAGAATAATTGGAGGAGGTGGAGGAAGAGAAGTATGACTTCCATGAGCCAAACTCGGGAAGTCATATTCATTAGGAAAGCTTGGTTTGGGAAGATCATTGTTGTCTAAACCAGACATCAACAATGGGAGAAATTCACGTAAAGTTGATTTAAGTCCTTAATATAACACCCAATATGATATATTAAGGCTAGGACCCAACAAACTATTTTATAACTTGGAAGAGGGATGCCGTAATCCAAGCTATAAAATATTTGAAGGTAGGTGAATGACGATTCACCAATTTCCACCAAGATAAACAAAATGTATTATTAGGTTTTAATTGGTTTTGAAACTCCTAGATTCTTTTGAGATTCATTGAACTTTTCAATGGCATGTTTCAATCTCGAGTGTGCCCTTCAGGTTTTGTGACTGGGATGCCGAGGATCACAAAACAAGGTGTGAAGTAACCATGCAAATATACTTGGTACCCTTAGTATTTACCCCTCAATTGATGTGCCGGTTAACCACACACGCTCCAACGATACTATGATAAACATTAAGTTACCCTTTGCCTACCTTGTTAAGTCCAGGTTAGTGTGCCGGTTAACCACACACGCTCCACTAACAGCTTAAACAAAGTGCAAAGTGTAATTTCATGGATTAGCACCTTATTCACATTTTCCTAAGTAACTAAGATTGGGAATTTATAAGTGTTTAGTTACTTAGTATTTATCATTATACTTATAATGAAGGGAGAATTATAGTCCTTGTCCTACCTGTTCGGCTAACGACCCTCCACCGGTCAAGGAAGCGGTGAGTGAGAGTGGACACCCATTAAACTGTCATTTTATAGGCAGTAACCTTATACCCCCCTTATAGACCGGCTTCGTGAATGAGGCCTACTAATGGTAAGACGACTTGCTCTTATACATATAATATATTAAACTTTTAATATTATAATAGTATAAGGGTGTATTTTAGACATTTAAAATACTTGGTGGCTTAATCTATTAATTAAACTAGACTTTTAATTTAATTAAACTTAAACCATGTCTTTATGGAATTATTAACTCTTTTAATAAAACACTTTAACTAATTTAATGAAGTCCATAAAGTTTGAATTTTAACTTTTAAAATTGTAGAGTTTGGAATTAAAGCATTAATGTGTGTGAGACTTTACAAATTCCAAAACTTGAGGGCAAGTTTTGAAACTATTCAAAACCTTTCATTTCATAACTTATGAGTTTAATGGTTCATTAAAATGAAGACTCTTCATTTTTATGTAACCTCTTATTCTTTAATAACACTTTTAAAGAAGTGACTCTTAAGCATCCATAACTTGAGGACAAGTTATGGAGTCATAAAATAGTTTAATGAAAAAAAAAACTCTTCATTTTTGTGTAACCTATGACACTTTTATGAGTTTTAAGATTCATAAATGTGACCTTTTATGTGACTTGAACAAAAGTTACAAAAACACCTTTTATAAACTTCTTTTAGATTAATATGGATTGAAAGAAACTTCACAAATAATATTTTTCATCAATCTAAATTAACTCATAAAACAAGGTAACACAAAAAAACTTTTCATGTTCCGTAACTTAAGAACAAGTTATGGAATTTTAAAACATTAAGACCAAGTTTTGTAACTCCATAAAAAACTTTGAATCAATTTTTTTTAAAACCTTTTCATATCCATAACTTATGGAGGTTTCAAAAAACTCTTTAGATCAAACTTTTAAAACTAATAAAATAATCATATAATTTTTATCTTTTACTAAATTTGACCTAATTCAACTCATATAGTAAAGTGACTCAAATTTTAAAAATAATTAGTTTTTCATAAAATCAAGTAATTATCTTAAAATATGACCAACTTCATGTTTTTTTCCTTTTTTTTTCGTTCAACTTGAAAAAAAAATACATTTGCATCAAATATAATGGAAAACAACCTGTCTCTGATACCACTGTTGGGTTTCAGCATTCTAACACTCCTATGGTGTACATGCAACCCTATAAACCTTGGATCTATGTTTTCTCTATTATACATGCAAATATTAACTATTCCAAGGTTTCATCCTAACTAGCATATTATGAAGCACCTATATTACAAAGTTCTAGTTAGATGACATACCTTTTGATGTAGCTTGATGTCTTCAAGCTTTAAGAGCTTAGCCCCAATAGTGTGGAAGCCTCAAATGGAATCACAAATCACCAAAACACCTTGGAAGAACTTGAGAGAATGTGTATGCACACTAAAATCGGCCCACTCTTATTTTCACACACTTGTGCCAATTTTGTGAGCCAAGGACCCCTTTATATATTATGGAGGAATAGGGTTTCATCCATGTAAACCCTAATACCCATGACCTTTCATTTACATAGGATCCATGGGTTAAAAGCTCCATGGACCATCGATGAAAGCTTAGCCCAACCTAATGTTGGATTAATGTCTAAGTCCATAACTATAATTGGTAAGACTTGACCCGACCCGGCATGGTCCATTTGGGTTGCATGGCATCATGCATTTGGATAGACTATAATGAGAGAAATAACACTTAAGGTTGGTTAATATATTATAAGTTCTAATATATTAATAAGGTTATTTAATTAGTATTGATCAAGAATTAATTTGGAATTAATTAAGTGATCAAAAGGAGACTAATTAAATATATGGGTTGATTGTGTAAATCATTCATTCTTATATATGTGGGCTTGTGATCCAAGATTTCTTATGTTGGACTAAGTCCATGGGGTGACCCATGGATACTCCATGGAGGTTAAAATCCATGGAGCATAAGGAATGGGTAAAGTTATGAGTTACATGGTGTAACCCTAATAGCCACCATATAAAAGAATCCCATGGCTCAAGAAATCGTGTACTAATGTGTGAATATGAGGGCTAGACGATTTCAAGGAGTGTTCCATTTCTCTCAAGTCATTCCATGTGCATTTGGTATTGTGTGAACCATTTGAGGTGTCACACTTGGGGCACTAGGCACTCAAGCTTCATGGAGATAAGCTACATCAAACAAAGGTATGTATTCTATCCATTTGATTACCCAAGTATCAAGTATTCTATGCTAGATAGGGTAATACCTTGGAAAGTTCATAATTGCATTTATAATAGAGAAAACATAGATCCAAGGTATTTAGGGTTGCATGTACACTTAGGAGTGTTAGAATGCGCAAAACCCATCAGTGGTATCAGAGAGAAGGCTTGTTTTCTTATTATACTTGCAAAATTAGCTGAAAAATCGAATTGTATTAGTTTAAAAGTTATGCTAATTACTTGAAAAAAAAATTGATGTGAATTATCTTTGTTCATATGAGTTTATTAGATTAATAGAAAAGTTAATTGATTATGTGTTTTCAATTCTATTTAATCTAAGAGTTGATTCTAAAATGTGTTTTTGTAACTTGTCCTCAAGTTATATGAAAAGTCACATTTAAGTTTCATAAAACTCATAAAAAGTTGGCAATGGTTACAAAAATGAAGAGTCTTGTCCTCATTAAATGGTTTTATGACTCCATAACTTGTCCTCAAGTTATGGAGGTTCAAGAGTCACTTCATTAAATGATAAAATGTGTAACCTTAATTAGTTCCATAAGTTACAAAAATAAAGAAAAGTTACATTCTTTTATTAGTTTAAAGTCTTCCATAACTTGTCCTCAAGTTATGGAACTTGAAGAGTTTTTTTTTAATTAAAACTACTTTAAACACATAAGTTATGGAATTAATTAGTTTTGAATATTTTCAAAACTTGCCCTCAAGTTTTGGAATTTGTAAAGTTTTCCCCATGAATACTTTAATTCCAAGTTAGCCCTTAGAATTTTAAAAGTTAAAATTCAACCCTTATACTTTATAGTATTATAAGTTAATAATAAATATATGTATAAGAGCAAGTCAGTCTTACCGTTAGTAGGCCTCGTTCACGAAGCCGGTCTATAAGGGGGGTATAAGGTTACTGCCTATAAAATGGCAGTTTAATGGGTGTCCACTCTCACCCACCGCTTCCTTGACTGGTGGAGGGTCGTTAGCCGAACGGGTAGGACAAGGACTATAATTCTCCCTTCATTAAAAGTATTAATGATAAATACTAAGTAACTAAACTTTTTATAAATTCCCAATCTTAGTTACTTTGGAAAATGTGAATAAGGTGCTAATCCATGAAATTACACTTTGCACTTTGTTTAAACCGTTAGTGGAGCGTGTGTGGTTAACCGGCACACTAACCTGGATTTAACAAAGTAGGAAAATGGTAACTTAATATTTATCATAGTATGGGTGGAGCTCGTGTGGTTAACCGGCACATCGATTGAGGGATAAATATTAAGGGTACCAAGTATATTTGCATGGTTACTTCACACCTTGTTTTGTGATCCTCGGCATCCCAGTCACAAAACCTGAAGGGCACACTCGAGATTGAAACATGCCATTGAAAAGTTCAATGAATCTCAAAAGATCTAGGAGTTTCAAACCCAATTAAAAACCTAATTACATTATTTCGTTTTTCATGGTGGAAATTGGTAAATCGTCATTTACCTACCTTCAACTATTTTATAACTCGGATTACGACATCCCACTTCCATTTATAAATAGGTTGTTGGATCCTAGCCTGAATATTTCATATTAGGTGTTATATTAAGGACTTTAGATCAACTATCTTGAATATCTCTCAAAAGATGTCTAGTTCAGACATCTATGATCTTCCCAAATCTCTTGGAACTTTACTTCCTCCACCTCCTCCAATTATTCTCCCTAACCCACAAGTTCAAAGGTCACTCAATCCCTATTGGCAAGCAAGGTCTATGTGTGATCACATCTTGGAGATGAAGTCACATATTGACAAGCCAGGAGAGTTGGGTGTCAAAGTCTTGAGAAAGTTGGATGTTCAATCACTTTCTAAGTCACATAGTGACTTCCTTTGGGACTACTATGAAACAGACTATGACATGAACCCTAATGATCATATCTATTTGCTTGGTGCTACTGAATCAGCAATGATTTGGAGGACTAGTAAAGCAAATTTGATTAGAAGATCAACTTCCCAAACTTCTATGGACTTTGAAAATGGTAACATTGGATATCCAGAAAATCTTTCGCTTCCCAATGGAAAGCGATTGGCCATAGTCAACTCGGTTGACCAAATGGTAAAGAGAAAGGCAAGTCTGTGATAGTCCAGTACACCATTCCCAAAGAGTCCATATGTTTCTCTTTCCAAAGGAAGGGGCATTGATTGCGAAGCTGCCTATTTACCTGAAAGATCATAAGGTTGATCAATTCAAGAAGTTTGACTCTTCTTCAGGTAAAAGTCCATTATCTAACTCTGTTAAGTTTCTATTATGAGATTCTCATTACATGATGTGACTGGGTCACATGTTGATGCTTTAAGAATCAAAGAAAAGTGAAGAAACTTAAAGGAAGTACATGCTGATTCTGATCACGAAGATGGATTTCGATCGCATGGTTTGGTGATCAGAATTTTTGAAGCTGTTACTTAGGAATTATGATATATTGCTTAGGAATAGATAACAACAAGTTTTTCATATGCATTTGCATTGTAAGGATAAGTTTTTCCGGACGTTTAAAAACAGTTTTGATTTATTTATTTTAAGTATCCTTACAATGGCATTTGTGAAAAATTGTTGTTTACATGTTTCCATTGATAGCAATATTGGAAAATGGATTCGATTCTTTCATTTGTGGTAGTGTCATAATTTACCAAATAAGGAAAGATTCTCATTCCCAAGGCTTCAGTTGGATAGAAACTTGGAATCATGCAAGTTGAATAGTATGATGAATGAGAACTTTCAAGCATTGGAAAATTAAGACTTGTTCACATGGATGTGTGAGTCAAGTTAAGGACTAAAGGGATCGAGTACACATTCTTGTGCACTAGTCAAGTCCACCACAAAGCTCGTTAAGACTATTCGTCATGATTTACTAAATTTTAGTAAATATGGTTATACTTACAAGTTTAAGTATAATTCTGAAACATTGGAAAAGTCTCAATGTATGGCAGAACGAATGGGAAGAATCAAATTAGGCAGACAGATAAAAGTTTCTCAAATCTGAAAAGATGGGAGAGTACTTTAGTATCATGTTTTGTGATCATCTTAATGGTTAAAGAACCACATCACAATTGGTCTTCTAAGGACATCTTAGTGCATTCTTATGACTAAGAAGAGGAGTCATGAATTATTGAAATGGTTAAATCAAGAAGATGAGTCATACTTCGTTTCAAAACAAGTCTTAGAGTCATACTCCAAGACTATAAGTTGAGTGACATATCTTAAAGAAAGGTTTATAACATTTGTCAAATGTAAGAGTAAAAGTGTCCTACTCTTGTACATTTGAAGTTGGTAAGTTGTGATGTTTTGGATTAAACAAAGACCAACTAAGGCCAATTGTGTGAAGTGTTTGTCTTGATAAAGAATCCGCACTATCTCTTGAATATTTGGCAAGATAGTCTTATATGTCAAGAGGACAGTGGGAGTCTTAAAGATCCTAAAAAGAATTTCAAGAACTAATCAAGAATAAAACCTGAGGTTCTTCACTAGCACACGACTTGAGGTTTATAACCTATCATGTTGACATATTTTGTGCCCATTCCAGTTAAAGTTGGCTTTGCATAGGAGTTCTGAAAGTTCTCAATTGGTTGCATAACAACTTGGAAGCAATGGCAGGCGCTGTACTGCCAGTTGGCAAGAAGTTAAGATTGCATAAGTTCAGTCCATATGAGTTTGGATTTGTCATTATCCTTGTCTTGTGACTATGGTTTTGACGATTCACATGGATAAGAACACATACACCATAAAATCTGAGGGTCATAAGGTTTCTCTCCGATTCATGAAAATGATGGTGAGAAAACACTTCCACCAAGTAGATTTGAAGCAGATGGCAAAAGGTCGAAACAATTGAGACTATGATTACGGCATCCCTTTTCATAGTTCTGAAATTGTTTAGATACACATGCATGCTATCTAAGGAAAGGTGTATGATTTTGATAAAGTTTTATCAAAGCATCTCGTATCAGAAATCTGAACTTTGGTAAGGAAGTCAATAAAGTATTGATTTCTAGAACTCCAGCTGATTTCTGAGTACATGTCAAAGCTAGTGGGAGCATAAGTGTTATGCTAATAATCATCATGTTAGTGGGAGCATGATAATTATTGTTAGTGTTGCAAGTTAGCAATGTTAATTATAGAAAACAAAAGTTTCAATTCGTGAGGCTGCAGGGATTGAAAAAGTTGTTTTGCTATAATTAAGGGAGAGGATATACTTCATTTCAGTTCTAAAGGCTTAGATTGAGACCTTAATCATCTTTAGTCAAGAATATATATATGAATTTCATGTTGGATTGGTTCAACTTAAGGAAATTCTATATATTGTGTTCTCAAAATTCGATTATGATTACGGCATCCCTCTTCATAGTCAAATTTTGAAAACATGGCAAATAAAAATATTGTAGCAAAAGACTGGTCGAGAATCATGTCTTTATGTGAGACATCATGAATCTTGTACCATTTGCTTTGGGTACAGGATCGATTGCATGTGCTATAATATTTGTCATTTCTAAATTTTTCCAAATGCCCAGAGGCATTAAGAAGGGAAAAGGTCTAGAATTGGATATGACTAAAATGATTAAGCAATTGTCGAGGACAATCTGAGGTTTACCAAAGATTGGTTGCTCAGGGACAGTTGGAAGTATAGTGCTAATTTTGGAAGGACCATATTGACATATTCTGAAAAGAGGCATCTCTTATTTAGAAGTGATAGTCAAAATGAGAATATGGAGTTGTCTCCATAGGTGGAAGTTATCTGTGTAAGATTAGAAAACTTAATGCAAGAAGCATGTCCAAAGCAATGTACTTTGAATATGAGACTTAGTTTCCATGGAGTTGATCTCCATTGGAATACCTTATAATGACTGTTGACAAGTCTTTGTGACTTTGTACATATTCATTACAGGAGGGTCAGTGCATATAAGTTTAAAATCTAAACAGATTTCGATAAATGATAGGAATTTGAAATTCTCACATTTTTCGATAAGGATTTGGGAGTGTGAAATTAGAATCATTGAAATTATGTTCAATTGGTTTATTTCACAAAGTAAGGATCATAGACAAACATAGAGTGCATACTTGGTGTATGGCAAAGCTATTGTTTAAGAAAAACATAGTGTACATGCTTGGAGCATGGGACAACTAGTGTTTTTAATTCAAGTATAAAGTTGATAAAACCGAAACAATGAATAATGAGTAATCAGTATGGTGATAAATAAAAGTTTTTATTTATATTCATAGGGTTTGATACCATATTTGATTCATTTATTCTTGTGTTTCACTTTGCATGTTTTGACTTCCAGAATAACTAAGTCGCTCTTCCTGAATGATTAAGTTATTCAAACCATCCACAGTCGGTCATATGTTGGAAGTAGATATGAATCAAGACTGTCATGGGTTGGTTTGTAGAGGTCTAAGTTGGTGGACAAAGTGGTGCTACAACACTCATGAGTGCTCATAAGTTCTGAGTATTGGATTCAACCCGCGCTAATTTGAATCACTTCATGGATTTTATCACAAGTGATCATGAGACGATAATATCTTATACTCTTCAAACCTAGAGATATGAGTTGTTACTATGAGTTGGTTGTACATTGATTGCACGAAAACGCATTCGGTAACTCGATGTTATAAAACGTGCCTTTGTGTATGATTCAACAAGTAGTAGAACAAGCCATATGAGTCGAAGTTTATCCATTCCTTTTACCTTCGGGCTAAAAGCGATATCTGTGGGCCCCTCGATGATTTAAAGATGATACATGTGAGTGCTTGGCCAAGCCAGGACTGATTTGATTTGTTCAATCAGTCAGTCATCATGAATCGGAAATCGGGAAACAACAAATGGACAGAGAGAATATATGATCCCTTATCTAGAATGGAGGAATATATGATCCCTTATCTAATGGACATATGACCGACAAGTCATTGACAAAGGTCTCAGTCAATATGATATCTAGAATGGAGGAATATATGATCCCTTATCTAATGGACAAGTCATTGACAAAGGTCAGAGTTCATCGACAAGGTCAGAGTTCGACAGAAGCTTTTGAGAGCTACGATTGCTGATCGGTTCCTGAAGTCATATGCAATAATAGTTTTAGACTTATCCAAGTGGGAGACTGTTGGATTAATGTCTAAGTCCATAACTATAATTGGTAAGACTTGACCCGACCCGGCATGGTCCATTTGGGTTGCATGGCATCATGCATTTGGATAGACTATAATGAGAGAAATAACACTTAAGGTTGGTTAATATATTATAAGTTATAATACATTTGCATCAAATATAATGGAAAACAACCTGTCTCTGATACCACTGTTGGGTTTTCAGCATTCTAACACTCCTATGGTGTACATGCAACCCTATAAACCTTGGATCTATGTTTTTTCTCTATTATACATGCAAATATTAACTATTCCAAGGTTTCATCCTAACTAGCATATTATGAAGCACCTATATTACAAAGTTCTAGTTAGATGACATACCTTTTGATGTAGCTTGATGTCTTCAAGCTTTAAGAGCTTAGCCCCAATAGTGTCGAAGCCTCAAATGGAATCACAAATCACCAAAACACCTTGGAAGAACTTGAGAGAATATGTATGCACACTAAAATCGGCCCACTCTTATTTTCACACACTTGTGCCAATTTTGTGAGCCAAGGACCCCTTTATATATTATGGAGGAATAGGGTTTCATCCATGTAAACCCTAATACCCATGACCTTTCATTTACATAGGATCCATGGGTTAAAAGCTCCATGGACCATCGATGAAAGCTTAGCCCAACCTAATGTTGGATTAATGTCTAAGTCCATAACTATAATTGGTAAGACTTGACCCGACCCGGCATGGTCCATTTGGGTTGCATGGCATCATGCATTTGGATAGACTATAATGAGAGAAATAACACTTAAGGTTGGTTAATATATTATAAGTTCTAATATATTAATAAGGTTATTTAATTAGTATTGATCAAGAATTAATTTGGAATTAATTAAGTGATCAAAAGGAGACTAATTAAATATATGGGTTGATTGTGTAAATCATTCATTCTTATATATGTGGGCTTGTGATCCAAGATTTCTTATGTTGGACTAAGTCCATGGGGTGACCCATGGATACTCCGTGGAGGTTAAAATCCATGGAGCATAAGGAATGGGTAAAGTTATGAGTTACATGGTATAACCCTAATAGCTACCATATAAAAGAATCCCATGGCTCAAGAAATCGTGTACTAATGTGTGAATATGAGGGCTAGACGATTTCAAGGAGTGTTCCATTTCTCTCAAGTCATTCCATGTGCATTTGGTGTTGTGTAAACCATTTGAGGTGTCACACTTGGGGCACTAGGCACTCAAGCTTCATGGAGACAAGCTACATCAAACAAAGGTATGTATTCTATCCATTTGATTACCCAAGTATCAAGTATTGTATGCTAGATAGGGTAATACCTTGGAAAGTTCATAATTGCATGTATAATAGAGAAAACATAGATCCAAGGTATTTAGGGTTGCATGTACACTTAGGAGTGTTAGAATGCGCAAAACCCATCACCTAAATGAACTTGGCCCATTCCATATATATATAAGAGTCGATATTTAATTAGTTCTTTTTGATCACTTAATTAATTCTAAATTAATTCTTGATCAATACTAATTAAATAATATGATTCCATATTAATATATTACAACTTATAATATATTAATATAAATCATAAATATACTATTCTCAAAAGACTATCCATATAAATTGTGTCGGTGAAGTGCAACCCAAATGGACCATGCCGGGTCGGGTCAAGTACATACCAAATATAGTTATGGACTTAGACATTAATCCAACATCTTCATCATCATCGCTTTGGACACAGTAAGGACTGAAATAAGTAGAATCAAACTCCAAGTCCTCACCGCCAAGAACAGGTTCAGGTGATGGAGGTGGGGTTAAAGGAGTTGAGGTAACAGGAGGAGTAGGACCAATAGTAGATTCCCTCGTATCAGATACGTTGACATGAACAGTATGTTCGGGTGTGGTAGTGGTTGTGGTAGTAGTGGATGTAGAGAACAGTGGTGGTGGAATAGGGATGGTTGAAGCGATTGTAGATGTTATATGTGGAGGGCAAGGTACAATGGTGATAGGAACCAAAAGTGGAACAGAGCGAGGGGGCGAGGTGCGGTTGCTATTATTGGTTGGTGAGGGTGGAGGCGAATTACCTCTTGATGGACTATCAGTTTCGGTTGCTTCATCATCAGTTGATTCCAGCTCAATATCTCTCGGATCTGGTTCCCCATCAGATGGAACATATTCAGAATCGCTTGAGGAAGGAGAAGGAGACTTCGGTCGTCTAGCTTGCTTTCTAGCCCTTCGCTTCTTGGGAGCAGAAGACTCGACGTTCGCTGCCTTTCGCTTCTTAGGGGTGGAAACCTTTGAGGATTGACCCACTTTTTCTCCCTTGCTGTCAACCTTCTTCCGTCTTTTGGTTGGCTTGTCCGCTACATCCAATGAACTCTGCATCTCAAGAGTCAGTGGGCATGGACCGGAATGATTCAACTTCCTGTAATCAGCCATGATGTTGCTTGTATTGGAGACACATCGGTACATCGATTCTGGAATGGAACCGATGAAGATGAACTTTGTGGGATCAGACACAATAATCTTTACGGTGTAAAAAGTTACGATAGAGGACCTCAAAGCACCTTCCATAACGGGAATCTGAAATGACTGAATTGCTCTGTGTGTAATCAACGTCCAAAAGCATCCACAAGAGATCTCAGAATGCTTCGTTGAGGAGTTGAGACTCTGCACCAGTTGTGCCCATAAAAGTGACCCATAATTAAGATTGATCCCATTATAGATACCATAGAGAATGGTCAGGAACCCCTTGCTTGCCCCATCTGACCCTGCAACACGTTCTGCTAAACCCTTGTAGAGAAGGGTAAGCAAACCATTCCACTGTGGTGGCAGACATGACTTCTTAAACTTCGTTACCGTTGTCAAAATGTCGGTGTAGCCCATTTCATAAAGCATCTGAAACAACTGAGTCGTTGTGATAAAATCCGGAGAGATGACAGAGACGTCTGCAGAAAGCCCTAGCAATGAAGCAAATCGAGCTTTTGAAACGGATGTCTTTTGGTTGAAGATATCGAAGAATATGCGTTCCTTGCGCTTGTCATAGGAAGCTGAGAAGTACACCTGACAGAGAAGCGACATCGGAACGGATTCAACCTGAGTAAGGGCAATCACCAGCAGAGAATACTTCAGGCACTCGACAACGTGAAGCATGTAGAAGTCGTAGAGGAAAGGATCCAGTTGAATAATAGGGTTCTGATTAGGCTTGATCGTGAGCAATGATGATGACACAGTTTGATTTTGAACTGAAGATGATTCAGTCATTGTTACAGTGAAGAAGAAGATGAACAGTGTAGAATCGCCGCTGTGTTTGTATGAGAAAGATGAGAGTCTGTAAAGGAGCCCAATGGTTTTGTGAAAATCATTTATACTATCTCCCGGAGAGAGAAAATGCCCTTTGTGATGATGACTGAATTCTGAAACGTCGCCTGAAAAAGCGCGATGGGACAGCCTGGTATCCCGAGAAAGACGTCAGTAGGCGTGGGTATGGAAACCGTTTCAAATTTACGCACCTTTTCGACCTTATCCCCTTTTCCAAATTTCGAGCCGCTTCAAATTCATGCTGACTCACCGTGATTCGCTTTGACCAGATCAACTATCTCCTCTTAATGAAATCACCGTATCTATGAGAACCGAAAGCACATGTCTTAAAATTTCCATTAGACTGTTAACAAGAATTTGGAAAATCATAAAGACCTTCGTGCAAGAGTGTGCCAATGAAAAAGAAATAAAGCAAGATATTTATGGGATTTAAGTGATGTCTACTTAGACATGAAACTAATGATCCCGGGCACGAATCTCTACCTTCAAAGTCAAGAGAGACTGAGAAGTGTCTGTGTGGTTTCCCGTGAAATACGATCAAATGTTTGTAAAGAAACATTGAAAGGCATCTTTTCAATAATAGGCTTTAAAGGGTAGCTTACCTTCAACCGAACCTCGATACTTGAAATAAGACCGAAGGTGAGGTGAAGTACTTGTGAAACCGATGTGGTTTGTTAAACAAGTAAGTTGGAAAATATATGTTGTGACTGGTAAATATTAAGCAATCTCAAAAAAATAAATAAACTGGATCTTATGGGTAGAAACGTCCTGGTGTCAGACAGTTTCATAAAGATCACGCAAAAGGAAAAGAGATTTCGTGAGGTAACAAGTAAGATCTTGAACACAAGAATGTTCACCGTCAATTCAGTTAAGGTGTTGGATTTTGGATTTCACTTAGCTCATGGTAGACGAAACTAAGATCATCAACACAAAAGTTGTGTAACCATAAACCTCAGTGTTAATGTCTGAGAGTCTCAAGGGTTACGAATGTGGAGCGAAATTAGATGGAGAAAAATGAGGTGGTTTAAGAACCGAAAGTACCTCTGCCATATAAGAGTGACAATGACGAAAAATCTTAACTCGTTATGAGAAGAGTAAGGTAGCTCAAGACTTGAGTGATTTTAACAGCCTGATTGGGAAGAAACGATTTGTGTTTATCGAATCATTAAGGCTTAACTCAGAGTCATGGAGGCTTTAGTCAACATGCAGCAACATGCTTCTAGGGACTCTTAACTAGTACATAGAGAAGAGTGTTATACCTGCCCCAATGTCACAATGTTTCGCTTTCTTGAACTTAGAAAAGATAAAAAGAATTTGTAGGTTTTGAATTTTTCTGAAAATAATAAAAGCAGAATTGAAAATATTTATGGATTTTTGGGTTTTTCTGAAAAAGAATTAAAAACAGAAAAGAAAATATTTTTGGATTTTTCTTAAAAATAACTGAAATTAGAAATAAAGCATATACAAGAATAGGAAAGATTTACATAAATGTACCACCGAAACCATACCTTAGAAATGATGAAGCGAAATAGACCGAGCGATCGGTTCATTTCGGTTCCTAAAAAATAAGAGCCGAAATAGACCGAGCGTTCGGTTCATTTCGGTTCCTAAAAATTTAAGAGCCAAAATAGACCGAGCCATCGGTTCATTTCGGTTCCTAAAAATTTAAGAGCTGAAATAGACCGAGCCTTCGGTTCATTTCGGTTCCCGAAAAATCAGGAGCCGAAATAGACCGAGCGTTCGCTCTATTTCGCCTGTTCAATTTTATTGAAACAAGAATGGTTTTGGTACTGACTCGGCTTCCATCATTCCTAAGCCTTGGAGTATTTTGTTAAAGTTTGCTTCAGGTAAGGCTTTAGTGAATATGTCAGCCAGTTGATCTGAGGACCGAACGAAGTGAACCTCGACATTTCCATCTTCAACATGGTCCTTGATAAAGTGATATCGCAGTGCAATATGCTTTGTCTTTGAGTGTTGCACTGGATTGTGACATATCCTAATCGCGCTTTCAGAGTCACAATATAGAGGGATTTTCTTCATGCTTAGGCCATAATCTCTAAGTTGGCTTTGTATCCATATGACTTGTGATGTACAGGATGTTGCAGCTATGTACTCTGCTTCGGCCGTGGATAGAGACACACACGTTTGTTTCTTTGACTACCAGCTGACAAGTTTGCCATCTAGGAACTGACATCTACCGGTTGTGCTCTTTCGGTCCAATCCACATCCACCAAGATCAGCATCAGAGAAGGCTTGAACAAAGAAGCCGGATTTTGCAGGATACCAAAGGCCGAGAGAAGTGGTTCGCTTCAGATAACGAAAGATGTTCTTCACTGCAATCATATGAGGTACTCTTGGATTTGCTTGAAACCTGGCATAATAGCAGACAAAAAACATAATATCTGGTCTACTTGCTGTCAAATACATAAGAGACCCTATCATTTGACGATAGAGAGTCGTATCCACCGCTGGTTTTTCAAGTGATGGAGTCAATTTCGTGTCGAATGCCATAGGAACCTTTACTTTAAAATCTCCCGTCAATCCGAACTTCGTTAATAGAGTCTTCGTGTATGCTTCCTCATTAATGAAGATGCCCTCTGGTCCCTGTCTTATATTCAATCCAAGAAAAAAGTTAATCGGACCCATTGCGCTCATTTCAAACTTAGTCTCCATCAACTTCCTGAATTCAGCTGTCAAGCTAGGATTCGTGGAGCCGGAGATGATGTCATCGACATAAATCTGAACTATCATTAAGTGTTCGCCTTCTTTCTTATGAAAGAAGGTTGGGTCAACCGAACCTTGCTTGAATTTTGACATTTTAAGAAAACAAGTAAGAGTTTCATACCATGCCCTCGGTGCTTGCTTGAGACCATAGACTGCCTTGTCCAGAATGTAGCAGTGATCTGGATACTTCTCGTTCACGAAACCCGGTGGTTGCTCTACGTATACCGTCTCTTCCAGTTCTGCATTTAGGAGGCACACTTCACATCCATTTGGAATACTTCAAAGTTCTTTTGTGCAGCATAGGCGAGAAAGATACGAACCCATTCTAGCCTTGCTACTGGAGCGAAGGTCTCTTCATAATCAATGCCTTCTTCTTAACAGTAACCTTTTACAACCAATCTTGCCTTGTTGCGTATCAAATTTCCTTCCTTATCCATCTTGTTCCTGAAAACCCACTTTAATCCAACCACGGAAGCATCCTTTGGTGTTGGAATCAGTCTCCACACTTTATTTCGCTCGAACTCATTGAGTTCGTCCTGCATCGCCTGTACCCAATCAGAATGATCGAGTGCAGTCTTGATCGTCTTTGGTTCGACTTTGGAGACGAACGAATTAAAGATGCAGAATTCCACTTTAGAGAAAAGTGCAGTTTGTTTCGCTTTCAGTTGTGATCGTGTGAGAACCTTTTTTGTCGAATTACCAATAATTTGTGTTTGTGGATGATCTTTGGTCCATTTGGTGAGAGGAGGGTAATTAGGATCGTATGAGGGATCCAGTTCAGCATTCACTTCTTCTTCAAATTCTAACTGAGTATCATCATCGTTTGTATTCGCATTCTCCCCCTCGAATGATGATACTTCCTCAGTTTCAGGCTCAAAATTCTCCCCCTGGACTTGACTTTCGGTTGGAATGAATGATGATGAGCTCTCCCCCTGGAATGGTTAATCTTGGTTATGTGGAAAAGACGAACCCTCCCCCTGAATATGAGAACTATCTTTTGGAGGTTCGCTTGTGTCTGGCTTTTCGGTTGTTACCGGTTCTTCTTCTGCCATTTTCTTCGCAGCATCATCGATTATCTTCTTCAAGTTATCTACCTTGTTGTCTGCAGCTTTAGATTCAGACAGAATCGCCTTTTCTGGTTCATCAAATAGCAGCATGTATTGCTCAAAGAGGTTTGAAATTGGTACCGTAACTTGACCAGATTTTGGAAATATTTCCTCCACAGAACCTTCGGTTGTCTTCAGTTTCTTGACGTAGTTATCATCGAAGGTGACATAATAGGTCTCTTCAATTTTCTTTGAACTTTTGTTGAGAACCCTATATGCTTTGGAGGTTAAGGAATAACCCAGAAAGATCCCTTCTTCTGCTTTGACATCAAACTTGTTTCGGTGCTCCTTTGAATTGAAGATGAAGCATTTTGAACCGAACACATGGAAAAACTTTACATTAGCCTTTCGGTTGTTCAAGATCTCATAGGGAGTGATAGAGAAACGTTTGTTGAGATAAGATCTGTTCTGTGTGAAACAAGCAGTAGCAATGGCATCAGCCCAGAAATATAGAGGTAGAAAAGCGCAGCTTAGCATGGTTCGGGCAGCTTCACATAGAGATCAGTTTCACCTTTCGACAATTCGATTCTGTTGTGGAGTATATGGAGCCGAGAAGTTGTGGGTTGTCCCCTTCTCTGCAAGAAAATCTTCAAAGTTGAACTTCTATCTGCTTGATAAAGAGTTTAAGCTTGGGAGTGGCCTCTGATTTCTGCTTCAAAAAGAACACCCAAGTAAACCGAGAGAATTCATCCACTATTACAAGTATATACCTATTACCACCAATACTCTCGATTGAAGATGGACCACATAAATCAATATGAAGTAATTCTAGTGGTTTAATAATTTTTGTATAGACTCGAGAAGGATGACTTTGTCGACTTTGCTTTCCCATTTCACACGC
The DNA here is from genome assembly GCF_052849685.1 of Lactuca virosa. Classification (NCBI taxonomy): domain Eukaryota; kingdom Viridiplantae; phylum Streptophyta; class Magnoliopsida; order Asterales; family Asteraceae; genus Lactuca; species Lactuca virosa. Next base: position 228,027,193 of record NC_136432.1, read on the forward strand.
AACACACAAATGTTCTTTGTCGAACTTCAGAACAGGAAGACCTTGAACATGATCCCCAAGCACCAGTTTGTTAATGTCTTTAAAATTGAGATGGGAGAGTCTTCGGTGCCAAAGCCAGCTTTCATTTGAATGAGCCTTTGTTAGTAAGCAGATTGCTGGTTTCCCTCGTATGGGATTGAGATTCAGAGGGTACATCTCTCCTTTTCGCTTCGATTTTAGCAGAATATTGTTCGTCTTCTTTTCAATAATCTCAGAGCCATCGTTATTGAATGAAACTTTTAACCCGGTACCAACTACCAGTTGAGAAACACTGATAAGGTTGTGTTGTAAACCTTCAACGTACGCCACTTTTCGTATCGAGAACTCGCCATTGGTGATCATACTATAACCTTTAATCGTGCAAAAATAATTATTACCATACTTGACACTTACACCATTTGTAAGGGACCGAAACTCCCTCAGCTCTTCCCTTCTTCCTGTCATGTGACACGAGCAGCCACTGTCTATGTACCATTCATCGTCAAACTGCTCGTCACGTATAACCTGCAAAAATTAAGCAGATTTAGGAACCCAAAGTTTCTTGGGTCCTTGTGAGCCTTTTACAGAACAGGGAATTGTAAGAGAAACATCAACTAAAAAGGATCTTTTTATTAAGGTTGTTTCATCTTTTCTTTTTATGGTGAAAACTTTGATTTTATCGGACTTGAGTACTTTAGGTTCAGTTTTTGAATTTGAGAATTTGACGTTGGCAGACTTTCAGTTCTCGAAATTAGGTTTAAACGACTTCTTCTTTTCATGTTCCGGAAAGAGCTTTCCTTTCCCTTTCGATCATTCTGTGAGTGAGAGTGAGAATGAGAAAGATGAGACTTGGGAGCAGAGTTAAGCTTTCGGTCATTGCTCTTACTTGGTTAAGAACCGAAACTTCTTTCCCTTCGGTTCCTCTCATTGGTTGGTCTAGGACCGAAACCACCCTTTTGGTTTCTCTCATGGTGATGACCGAAGCTTCCTTTTCGGTTGTCGTCCGTCTGTGGACTGAAACATCTCTTTTGGTTGTTGTGCCCTTGTGGACCGAAACTCGGTTTCGGTTGTTTTGATTCTGAGGACCGAAACTCTTCTTTCGCTTGTTTTCTTCAAGTTGAGCACGAGAAGTGGATTTTGCTTTTCCTTCCTCCTTTGACTTAGAAGGCTTTTCATAGCGAATGTAATTAGGATTTTGAGATCGCCAGAACTGTTTCCTTTCAGTGAGATTCTTCTTGTACCTCAAATTTCATTGATGTTTTCGGTCTAACACTTGTTTTGGAGTTTTGTGATGTTGGGCTTTTTCATCGGTCTTTGAGTATGAGTTTCGCTCTTTAGCGAAGAAGTTTCTCTTGACACCATGACCGGTTCACCTGAAGGACTTTTGGTACCACTTGTGCTGGGCACATCAAAGCGTGTAGGATCATTAATTGGTTCCGCCACATACCTACCTTTTACTCTCCATGATGTTTTCGTAGATAGACCTTCTGTTTCATCAGGGTTATCAATCGGTGCTGACCAGAAAAACTCATCACAGCCATCAGCATTATCTTCTGCTACTAATGCTGTCAGTTCGGTTAGAGTCGTTTGGACTTTTTGATATACAACAGCCTTTTGATATACAACAGCCTTTTCCTTAAGGACTTTGGTTTTGTCTTTGGATAAACGAGCGAACTCAACAGAATTTTCAGAAATAAGATTTTTGTTGGTTTCGGGTTCGCTCTTGACAAATTCGGAACAGTCTACCTCATCTTCTACAGATATTACACTCATATCATCATCCTCGTTGAATTCAGAAGTGTTTTCAATATCAATTTTATTTTCTGAACTCAACTTGGCATTCAAAGAGTCAAATTTCTGTACAGTTTTGGTTTTGATTTTTAATTTTTCATTTTCATCCAACAAATTTTTGAGCATGTCCTTATGGTCCTTTGACTTAATGAAGGACTCTATTTTGTCAAGACAAATTTTGTAAGCAGGATAAATATCATCAGAAGAAACAACGTTTTCACAGTTATAGGCATCGGCATCGATTTCATCCTCCTTTAACTCAAGGAAGGGTAAAATCATACGATGTATCTTCTTCCCTATTTCACAATCAAGATACAATTGAGTAATGTTGGAATATAATCTTTTAGCAATCAAACAAAAAACATTTCGTTGTTTTAAAAGCTTTAAATTATCTCTTTGCAAATAAATTGTTTCATCCCTAGATCTAATCAACTCCTTCTCCTTCTGCTTAATCCACATACGCCTCTCCTCACTCTTCGATGATACCCTGCTGATTTGATCGGTTTGGTTAGAGTTTGTGACGCGAGTTTGAGTTAAACTACCACTTATACTAGAAAATTTAGATTTTAATCCATTTAGTTCTTTTTCATAGTTTGTGATGGGAATTTGTAAGGAAACAAGAATAGATTGTGCCTTCTTGATCAACTCAGCGCATTCGTTGATCTGCTCACTGACAGGTTTCGCTGCAACACACCTGTCTTCTCGCTCCTTTGCTTCATCCAGTCCCCCATCAGTGGTATAGCCTCTCATTTGTGACACCCCAGAAGTCACCATTAGACACTTTCCTGCAACGTCCTCTTCTTTCACCAACAAAGCCTTGCCATGAGTAGGCTTCCTCACTTCTTTATCTTCTGAATCGGTGGACCAAACCTCAACACCTCCGAACTCATCGTCAATAGTATTTCCCTGTACAATAAGAGCATTCATAGTGTTATTAGATCCAGCTTTCTTCTTCTTGATTTCTTCCAATCGTCGTGTGAGGTTCGCTTCCTCGTCCTCATCTTCATTCTTTTCTGACATCTTTTTCAACATACAGTCTTTGGCGAAGTGATTTTTGCCTCCGCAGTAGTGACAATTAATGCCCGAGTCACCTCCAAGTTTTACTTCCTTCTTTGGTTCTTAGGTCTGAGAAACACTCTTCGGTTCCTCCTTTGCTTTCTCGACACTGTAACTACCTTGCCAGTTTCGGTTCTTATTTGTTGGGAACCTTCTTTTGATGAACTTCTTAGGATTTGACACCATCAAAGCATACTCTTCACTTGTTAGATCATATTCAGAAAGATCCAAATCTTCTTCTTCTTCATCAGCGTTCTTTCCTTTGGAGATTAGGGCCAAGGAACCCATTCCAGAAACCACATTCGTTTGTTTAGTCACGGCACTCTCATGTGACTTTAATATTCCCACCAGTTTTGCTAGAGAATAATTCTTGAACTATTCATGAGCCTTCACAGTAGACACCACAGCCATCCATTCGGGTCTAAGGCCATTCATGAATGTCACCTTCTATTTAATGACTTTCCTTTCAATCCCATGCTTTATCATCTTACTAAGGAGATGATTGAAGCGATCGAAGGCTTGAATAAGCTTCTCTTCTGCCTTCTGCTTGAAGTCACCAAATTCTGAGAGCAACAATGTTTTGATTGAATGCTCAAGATATTCATCTATAGAATACAATTCCTTCAATCTGTTCCATATTTCTTTTGCCGTTGTGCATGAGCTTACTAACCGAAACGTGTCCGATTGTAAAGCAAACCTAATCATTCTTAAAGCTTTGATGTTGCACTGAAACTTTTCCTTCTCATCTTGGGGAATGTCTTTCACATCACTGACGAGTTGATTGTACTCCTTTTGAGCTTTAACAATTCTTGAAGATTTTGAGTGAGCGAATGGACCTATAGTAATCGCCTCCCAGATCAAGTATTCATTGTCTAGTGAGCCAATCATGTAGTCTTCAAAGTGATGCGTCCAGACCTCATAATCGTGAGTGTACAATATAGGAATCCTTGTCGTCGATCCTATGCTGTTGGAGATATTGATTGGGTTAGACTGAGTATCATCCATGGACATGACGATTTTTGATCAAAAACCTGCTTAAGATCAGACTTGTAAATCACGTTAGGGTAAGATCGAATATTTAAAGAACCACGTCAATAGCAAGTGAGGGCTCTAACAATATCAATCAAAGCGGAAAACCCTAAGATCTTCTTCAACAGAAGAGATGTGTATGAATTACACAGTCTCCTGCTCTGATACCAATTGATGAGTTGAAAAAAACTCTTAGATCGATTAGATCTTCAACAGGTTAAACAATAAGAGTAATCAAACACAATAAACACGATATAGAATCAAGTAATGCTTAATGATTCAAATGTAGTCACGCCTCAGCAGAGCTCGATTAAGAACTTCCACTGTATAGGCGAGCTAGGGTTTGTAGTACAATAATCAAAATGATAATTAAAGCTACTTCCATAAAGGATGCATGCATGCACCTAAAATACTAAACCCTAATAAAACAAACACGGTTGGATAGGCCCAAACCGGATAACAAAACTAGGCTAAGGACCGAACCCAATGACACAATACTACTAGACCCAACAATTTAGGAAACACTTTAAAACTCCCACATGTATATTTAATCATCAACATACATCAAATATTTAACTTTGAAATATATCTCAACCTGGTTTTAAATCTACCTATAGGTATTGTTCTTATAATTTTAACAACAGCAATCATTGCCGCCGCTATCTTCCTTTTTCCTTCCCCCGAACGTGATTTCTCGCTCTCGTTCTCATTTTAGATCGCGCACGCCCATGATAGTAACATAATACATTGTCTAACTTTGTTTTTGTCTATTTTGCTTCTCGTGGTATCATGTTCGTACACATACAGACTAGAAATCTACCCTTTCGTTTTGAGCGATTAATATGTGTATAGTCGTGAGACAAAATTTTGATTTAGTCAACTTTGATATATTCAATTACTCCTTTTGTCATATACACCTCGTTTTTATTTTGAAATCTACTATAAACAAGTGATCCTTATTTACATTTCCTCTTTTGTTCTAAATTCGGAAACTTGATTTAAAATGTAATTTTCATTGTATTTTCCTTACAATTAATACACAAGATGAATACCGTTGTGCTTAACATTTTTTTTTCTAAGACCGGGAGGTATGTGTGAAGGATATATTTACTTATGTTTCTTCTTCTCAAAACATAAAAAGTTTAAATACTACAATTATATATCCTTAAAATGATTGTTTTTGGTAGAATCACTGAATTAAGAATGTACCATTTTCAATGATCGATATTTTTACACCTTCCTGAAAAATAGCATTGTACTTTGAAATCTCCAGTGAATTCCTAAACTCTCAAGCTTGTTTTAATAAATACCCTGACATCTCTTAAACTTGTATTTGTCTTGACTTAGACAATTAGACACTTTTTCAAAAGTGTAATCAAAATATTTATGTATAACTTCCCTTATTGATGACTTAAGCCTTTAACCTTAATAAATATCTATTTTATCTTACTACTTCTTTTGATCGCCACACATGTATCTTCATTATCTTGGAATTATTACACATTATGATAACAGTGAGATTAATTATCATTTCTAAACACATATTTTGATAACAGTGAGATTTTTATCACTTCTAAACACTTAAAATGCTATCTACACAATGTGATTTAATCGCCTCCATTTGCAACATTGACTCTCTAAATATATATATTCTTCGAATATAGTTCTATTATTGTAAGAGTAACCGTAGTAGTAATTATAGCCTCGGAGATCCTCAATCATTTCGTAATTTATTTTGTAGACGACACTTAAATAGCCTTTAGATTGGAGATGTACCAAAACTTCGTTGCCTACCCTTAGTACGTATTTTTAGGAACTTTCCCTCGATCGCTTCCCTTTCATTCGTGCTACCCTTCTTATTTCGGAATATATCTTTTCCAGATTTAGTAGCCAACCCGGAAGCGAACAAATTGTTCCTAATCTCTTCGTTATTAGGCGGAAAATTTACACATAGCGATGATTTAGAATGAGACTTAAGGATCAATGCGGACTTAACACTTAATGTAGTTGGTGCTTCAGAAAAACTTATAGCACTCTCTTAAGTTAGAAAATATCTAACTAGATAATCTTTTTCAACTAGGTCGCCATGGTTAGATCATGATTTCCATGATCTTAATTTATCACAATCTAGACTGTAGAACTCGAATTAGGGAAACATTAATTTGATTATAGATAAAGAATTGGGCTCTTTCCTTGAGGAATTCACCCAAAATAATCAAAGAGCTTTTCAAGTCACCACCTCTCCAACTATACAATTGTATTTCGACTGAGTTCTAATATAATACGTCACAAATTGAATTTCGGGACGAAATTCTTTCAACCGGGGGAGACTGATGAATCGTAGAATCAAGTATTAATCAAAATCAGAGTTAAACGAATGCAGATTGAACAAACGATGTAAATAAGATCTGGTTTCTGCTCATTTACGCTTTTAACTTTTACAGAGAAAATAGACGGGTTCTGTAAAGGACTCTTATCTAACTCTAGTAAAGTTCCATATTTATAGGAACAGAGAAAGCATACAAAAAATACTAAGGCATTGACAATTAAGCTTCGTACGAAATACACCTCAGTAAATAAACTTAACAAAACATACGAAGGGTAAAACAAACTTCGACATATTACAACAAAATTCGACCCTAACAATCTCCCACTTTGTAATAATGTCGACCTTCGTCAGTTCAAGAGTATCTGTATAGCATACAACATAACTCTTCGAATCTCAGTGTACCACGAGATTATCTTCTTCAGTTCCTTCTTATCTCCTTCATTATTCCTCTTGCAGCTATTCATACGAACAATGAAATTCGTATATTGGGATGTTGTATATCTTTCCACTTCGGAAGCTTGAAACAAGAATCTTTCGCCTTCCCATTTTTATCTTTCCCAGCAAATACCATACCAAATGGTTTCAAACATATTTCTCCGTCAGCATACTTCTTCAACTCAGGTTGAGTTAAAGGAAGTTTCATTGGTACTTTTACAGTTAATCCCTTTGCTGTAGCTAACTCAACATCAGTAAGTGCTAAACACTCATAATAGTTGTCAATGAAAATCTTGATGTGAGCCAACCCAAGTCGAAAAACTTCAGGATCAGTTTCTCGAAGATATGAAGCGTCTTTATCCTTTAGTAACAATGCAACTTGTATCAGATCATACAAGTTCATTAAGGGAAAATCAGCTACTAAAAAATCACATACTTGCCCATTCGCCCTCGAAACAATAAAGCGAAGATTCTGCATCATATTTTCGAACAACACATCTCGCTTTATGCTTATCACCTTCTTTATCTTCACCAGAGACCAAATCTCTTCTGGAAGTTTTCCAAGTACAGCATGAAATCTGATCTTCATGTATGTGTACTCATCATCATTGTCAAATTTCTCAGCAATTTTGTACTGAGCCATAATAAACATCATTTCATTGATGGGAAAATCTAATTGACTCATATCAGTGTTGAGAACAACATAGCTTCTCTTTGGCTTCTTTTCGAAAGCATACATATGATTATATGCAACTTTCGACTCTATTGTCTCATAATTGTAATGCTTTGAAGGATCACCCTTGTTCATTCCAGGTGGATCATTTGCACGAAGTTGCATAATGCTTTGTACAATTCGGAGCCTTTCAACCTCAGCCTCCGCTTCAGTTTTCTTTTCTTCCTTTGACTTTTCGACCATAACAGTTTTGCCTTTGTCTTTTACAGAGGAATTATCAACACTTTCCTTAGGCTTCGAACTGCTGCCTCCTTCTCCAATCACAATTCCTTTGGAAATTGATTTTAAAATTGGCTACGTTGTCACTGGCATTGTTCTTACAACAATCGAAATAACTGGCTCAGCAGTAGACACAAATGGTTTTGTTATTGGAATCTTCGTGGAGAACACCTTTCCAACAACCTTTGCATCTACGTGCAAATCTTCACCACTAGCCCTCGTACTACCATCCTCCTTTTCTCCCCCTTGCACCCCTGTGAAAACAGGTGGGGCATTCTTCGGAAGAAGGCTAGAAATATGAGAAAGTGGAGCAAGTTGTTTTTGCAAGATCGCTTCAAAATGAACGAACTTTTGATACAAAACGTCCGGAGTGATCAATGGAGATGAAACTGATTTAAGAGTTAACTCTTTAAGCTCCTTCAGCGAATTAAGCACTTCCACAAAGCATTGATTTTCCGTGGTCAACAATTGAGTAAGTTGTGGACGCAAATCTTCATACAGTTTGACATATTATGTAACAGCATCACAAATAATGTCAACTTTCTGATTGATCGAAGCATAATCACGTTGTACGATTGAGATTTCTTTTTGCAAATCCTGTCGAAGTTCTTGGATTTGCAAATTTACATCTTCCCTCACCTTCTTGATATCTTGAACGAATAGTACATGTCGTTCTTTCATCAAATGCTTGAATTCATTCACTTCCCCTCTGAACATTGAATTGAGAGAATTGACTCGTAATTCATCTTTTTGATCATTGTGATCAATCTTTTCCAACAGACGAATCTATGAATCTCGGACCATTCCAGAGACTTTACTTACCACTTTTCCTTTGAATGTTTTCAGCATATTATCAACTTCCAGATGAGATACAGACGAATTACTCCCCAAATCTGCTTGTGATTGAAGAATAGAATTCAACTTCTGGTTAAGAATCTTGAATTGTTTCATCGTCATAAACATATGATCAGGGAAGTGATCTTCTTCATCATCAAACTGTAAATCTTCAAAGGCACCTCCAAAACCTTCATTATCAGTATCAGCTTCAACAACAGGTAAAGGTTGAACAGGTGAATTAATTTTGAGAGAATCAGTAGATTAAGATGGAAAAAGAGTGGTAAAGGGTTGATGAAGAATGGTTTCAAAAGTTGGGGAATTTGTTGTATTCGAAAGAATAAAAGGTGGTAAAGACACGAAAATGTCTGGTTTTGAAGATATATGAATACCTTGATTAGTAGGTGCAACCTCGTTGTTCGACTCTCGCTCACCCATGTTGATATTTACATCCGTATCAGATACGTGTGTAACAATGTCTGAAGTTCGAACCTCCTCAGTATGTGATTCAGTTAACGAGACTTCGGGTGGTATGACTATTGTCTTCTCAGGAGTAGATACAGATTGTGAAACAACTGGTTCTGGTGTTTCAGGAACAATTTCTTCTTCAGAAGATGCCTCTTGAATAACCAACTTTCTTTGTCTTTTCTTCTTCTTCAAAATATGTTTCGCCACATCTTCAGCTCTTCGTTTCTTGGATAGAGGCGTGACTGGAGCAGGAACCTCTCGAAAAATAACTCCTTGATGAGAGAGTTGTGGTTTACGAACATTAGAAGGAGAAAATTTTGATCCACCATCAGAAGATTTTCTGGAACCCCTAGACCTTTTCTTCAAACGACGAAAAACACCAGATTTAGAAGGAATTTTCTCTGCCACTACAGTATCATCAACAGGTTCCACTCGTTTGATGACAACAGTCAAGACATTCACTTCAGCCGTCTCAGGCTTCTTTGGAGACTTCGTAGATTCATGCACAATCATCTCAGGAGACCTCTTTGATTCGTGCACTGGCTTCTCTGGTGTAGCTTTTGCATCCTTTTTAGAACGTTTAGACTTCTTGGAAGGACCAGCTTCTTCTTTCGACAATAATTTTCCAGTCTCTACATCTGGATTAATGGTTTTCAAGTACTCAACCAACACAGAATTTGTTGACTCAACCCTCTTTAACATTGCATCAGGAATCCGAGCAATGTGTGTGAATACCTCCAGATCATCCGAAACTTCTTTTGGGAAGTGATACTTCAGAAACTCAGTCTTTTCTTCATCAGCAGGGACAACAATTCCTTCTTTATCATAGAAATAACCAAGGATTAAGATCCAATACCTACCACACGAAATGCCTTGAACCACATTCGTGTTTTCGACACTCTTTTGGAATTCCTTCCATAGTTGAGTAGAGTAGTCGACAGAGATATCATAATACAATTCTGCCACCATCGCATAAACCTCCATGCGACCTTTGTCTAAGTGGGGGTTGATGACCCATCTCATTAAACATATGAATAGCTTGTGCATAAGAAAGATCAGTAACAAGTTGAGAATTAGGAATATCTAGAATCTGACAAAAGATCTTCTTGGACAAACGGATTTTCTTGTCATTCACTAGTTGAAAGGTGATGATATCCATTGCTTTGCTATAAGTAGCAGTGGATCATGCCTGAGAAAGCCATGAGAGAGGAACTGAGAAAGAATTGAACATCGCCTTGGAAAGAACAGAACTCTTCAATGCGCAAATTAGCATCTTCAATTCTTCTGGATACAAAGACACATCTGCTTCCACTTGATAATTGGTGCTTTGAATCTTCATGATCGGTTGAGAAGTGATGTCTTCAGTTATTCGAGAAGTAGAATCAACGCCAGCCGTGATTAGGGTTTACAAGCTTTGAAGAATAGAGAGAATTTGGGAATTTCAGTTCTTTTGTGTGCGTAAAAAGATAAAGAACCCGTAAATGCCCTTTTTATATGTAACCCTTAATTTGAATTGAACGCGGGATAGTCATTGATTGCGATCTGACGTGGCACCTTAAAAGTCGCACCAGTCTGCCAATAAAGTTGCCATGCGTCAAAAAGTAACTGTCACATCGCCTTGAAACCAGGAAACGTCTCCTCACACAGTCTGTTCGTGTCTCGTCAAGGAATAGTAACCATCAGCAACCTTCAGATGGAGGTTAAGCTCTTTCGTCTTTGGGTTTAGAGACGAAGTCATTTTCTAGACTGTCGAAATCATCAGCCTGAGTTGGTATTACTCAGAACCACAAGGATTTCGTGTGTGTTGTGTGCCAAGGAAAAGATAAGAAACAAATTAACAAAAATTTGGATCTGTGATGTCAAAAATTTCGACACAAAAGCAAAAAAAACCCCGGGGAAATGTTACTTCATTAATTATCAAGAGAGATAATCAACTGCTTGTATATGTTCCCGTGAATTACAATCGAATACTTGTAGAGAAGTATTGAAGTGCTTCTTTTTTTAGGCTTATTGGGTGGTTTAAAATTTCGTTACATATCATCCTAAACATAAGGTGAGTAATTGTAACAGAAATAACTTGTTTGACCAGTGTAGTCATTGACAAGTATGCTTTGAAATATGTTGATAGTAACTTTGAAAACAAATGAAACTCATACAGAATTCATATTCAAAAAAATATTTGTTCTGGATACTGTTGGGTAACAAACATCTTGGGTTTCGATAGTTTGATCAAGATCACGCATAAGAATAGAATATGATTTTTAGTTTCGAAAAATGGTAATGAAACAAATGTTTCGTCAAATCTGGAATATAGTTCCCCGTTAATTCCTTATTAAGATATGAAGTTGGGTTTCACTTTCATCACAGCCTTATGATTTCAGATCACTAACACAGAATTTTGATATATCTAAATCTTGATGGGTTGAATCAAAGACCTCTTGGATATATGTCTTCGTGTGTGCAAGTGTAAGAAATTTTGTGATGAAAAAGAGTGGTTATGAAGAACGAATTGTACCTCTGTTATTTTCGGACAAAACAGACAACTCTTAACTAATGTGAGAAGAGTAAGGTAGCTCAATCGACTAATGTGAATATAAGCCTGACTTGGGAAGAAATTTTTCGTATGAAAAACTTCATTAAGGCTTTCGTAAACACACATTAAGTCTATAGAGGCTTGGGTCAACATGCTGCAGCATGCTTCTAGGGACAACCTAACTAGTACATAGTTGACAAAAGTTTACCTTCCCATAGAAACATAAGCATGACCCTTGAAAAAATGTTCGTGTTATCTACACAATGAAAAAGAAACAAAGAGAATAACAAAAATATTTTTGATATTTTTGATTTTTCCAAAAAAAATATTCTTGAGTTTTTGTGAATGTTTTCGAAAAATGAAACAATTAACAAAAGAAAATCTTTTTGGAGTTTTGATTTTTCGAAAAGATAACAACAAAACGAAAAGAAAATCTTTTTGTAGTTTTTGATTTTTCGAAAAGATAACAACAAAACTAAAATAAAATCTTTTTGTAGTTTTTGATTTTTCGAAAAGAAAACTAATATACAAACGTACGAAAAACATTTGTACAAACAAACGGAAATTTGTAAACAAACTACAATTCGCCACTCTTACGAAAATTTGACAAACTAACGAAAATTTGTACCACACAACCATCATGCAAATTGTCGAATTTGAAGCGTGTCGAAGCGTTGACTATGAACAGTAACTGTTGAATGGTGTCTTATTGCCTCTGAATCGACACATTTATATAAAACGCCTTTGCTATACATTCGAAATCCGTCCTGGAACTGAACTCGCTTCAATCATTCCCAAACCTGTCAAAATTCGAACAAACGATTTTTCATCCAAAGCTTTTGTAAAAATATCAGCAAGCTGATCAGTTGTTTTTACAAAATGAACTTCAATGTTTTCATCTTCCACATGATCTTTGATAAAGTGATAACGAAGAGCAATATGTTTAGTTTTCGAATGTTGTACTGGATTATGACAAATGCGTATAGCACTTTGAGAATCACAGTACAATGAAATCTTTTTCATATTCACTGCATAATCCCTCAACTGACTTTGAATCCAAATAATTTGTGATGTACAAGCAGCAGCTGCTACATATTCGGCTTCAGCAGTAGAAATCGAAACACACGTTTGCTTCTTCGACTGCCAACTAACCAACTGTCCATCCAAAAATTGACAACCACCACTTGTACTTTTTCGATCCAATGTACACCCTCCTAGATCTGCATCTGAAAATGCCTGAATGAAAAATCCTATTTTCGAAGGATACCACAATCCTAATGAAATTGTTCCCTTGAGATAACGAAAGATATTCTTCACATCTGTTAAATGTGGTTCTCGAGGATTTGCTTGATATCTAGCACAATTACATACAGAAAACATGATATCAGGTCTACTTGCAGTAAGATAAGGTAATGAACCCATAATTCTTCTGTATAAAGTAAGATCAACCGCAGACGATTCTAATGAAGGTGTTAGCCTTGTGCCAACTGCCATTGGTACTCTTAACTTCGTGCTATTTGTCATTCCAAACTTTTCGAGCAAATTCCTTGTATATTTCTCTTGATTGATGAATATGCCTTCTCTGTTTTGACATATGTTTAAGCCAAGAAAATTATTGATTTTACCCATCATGCTCATTTCGAATTGGCTTTTCATCAAGTTTTCGAATTCTCTAGACAAAGCAGGGTCAATAGAGCCAAAAATAATATCGTCAACATAAATTTGAACAAGTATCAGATGACATCCAACTTTCTTTTGAAATATTGCGGGGTCAACTGATCCTTGCCTAAATTTCGACTGTTTGAAGAAACTGGTAAGAGTTGCATACCATGCTCTTGGTGCTTGTTTTAACCCATATACAACTTTATCTAAAATATATACATAATCAGGATGCATTTCATTTACGAAACCTGGAGGTTGTTCTATGTAAACAGTTTCTTCGAGTTCTCCATTGAGAAAGGCACATTTCACATCCATTTGATAGACATCAAAATCCTTATGAGCTGCATATGCTAAGAATATTCGAACAGCCTCAAGTCTCGCAACAGGGGCAAAGGTTTCTTCATAATCAATTCCTTCTTGTTGCGAATATCCTTTTACAACTAAACGTGGTTTATTTCGTACAATATTTCCATCTTTGTCGGTTTTGTTTTTGAAAATCCATTTTAACCCGACAATCGAAACATTTTCAGGTTTAGGAATTAATCTCCAAACCTTGTTTCTTTCAAATTCAACCAGTTCTGATTGCATTGCAACAACCCAATCCGAGTGTTCCATTGCCATCTTAACTGTCTTCGGTTCAATTTCAGATATGAAAACATTGAACATGAAAAATTCTTGATGAGTATTTAATACCTCATTCTTCGCACGAATCTGAGCTCTTGTTAATACTCCATCTTGAGGATTTCCAATGACTTGATCTATTGGATGAGTCTTTGTCCATTTCTCTAACGGTGGATAGGCCGGATCAAATTCCAAAGGTGCATCTTCATACATCTCTTCATTTTCAGATCCTACAACAGAAACATTATCATTTAGATCATGAAAATCATCATTTTGATTAAAATTTATTGTATCATTTTCCTCCTCAACACTATTATCATTTTGATGCTCCCCCTCAACTAGATGCTCCCCCTCAACAACATCATCCATTCTCTCATTCTCCCCCTCGAAAGAATGCTCCCCCTCAACTAGGGTATTCGAATCCAAGTGCTCTCCTTCGATTGGATTATCAATCATACTTTCGCCAATTCCAAAAAAATTCGTTGTTGAATTAACATCTACTATGTTTTGAGGAATTTCCAAGTCATCATTATGCTTCGAAGATTCAGAGTGATGAGTATCATTCACATGAACTTCAGCATCCACAGCCTTATCAGGAATACCAAAAATTAAATCATAATCAAAATCAGATGAATTGGATTCTTCAGTTTCATCAGATGATTCATTGATAATTGGTTTTTGTTCAAATTGCTTTTCAACTTGTTTGACATAATAATCATCGAAAGTAAGATTGAAACTTTCTTCGACTTTCCGTTTTCGCTTATTTAACACTCTGTATGCAACCGAATTGTGCGAATATCCCAAAAATATGCCTTCGTCAGCTTTAGCTTGAAATTTTGAAAGGTTATCTTTGAGATTCATGATAAAACACTTGCAGCCAAAAACATGAAGGAATTTGACATTAGGTTTTCGATTATTGATAATTTCATACGGAGTGATATTGAATCGACGATGAATGAAAGATCGATTTTGAGTGAAACAAGCTGTGGAAACTGCTTCAGCCATAGATATTGAGGAAGATTCGCATATGTCAACATAGTTCCTGCTGCTTCACAAAGTGACCTATTTCATCTTTCAACCACACCATTTTGCTGCGGTGTATAAGGTGAAGAGAAATTATGCGAAATTCCTTTTTCTGTGAAGTATGAATCCAACACAGTGTTCTTAAACTCAGATCCATTATCACTTTTGATCTTTCGAACATTTTTCTTCAGACTCATCTGAATCTTCTTAATAAACTCGATCATTGTTTGAGCAACTTCAGATTTTAACCTGAGAAAGTATACCCAAGTAAATCGTGAAAAATCATCAACAATAACCAAAATGTACCGTTTCTTGTTGAGAGTTTCAACAGTCGATGGTCCACAAAGGTCAATGTGTAAAAGTTCCAACGGTTCAACAATTTTCGAATCTATCACAACTGGATGGCCTTTCCTGTGTTGTTTCCCTTGTTCACAAGCTGCACACAATGTATCATTGTCAAATTTTAGTACAGGTAAACCACGAACAAGATCATCAACAACCAATTTATTTAAGTTTCGAAAGTTTAAATGCGATAAACGTCGATGCCATATCCAGCTGATGTCAGAGGAAGCTTTCTAAAGTAAGCACACTGAGGGTTTGCCGATGATTGGTTTGATATCAAGAGTAAACATGTCACCATGTCGTTTGGATTTGAGCAAGACTTCGTTAGTTTCAACATTTGAAATGATGCTACCTTCTTCGTTAAACACCACTTGATGGCCAGTTCCCACAACAAGTTGGAAAACACTTATCAAGTTATGTTGAAGACCTTCGACATAAGCAACGCGATTAACAGTGAATTTTCCATTCGTGACTTTACCATAGCCTTTCAGTTGACATTTGTGATTATTGCCAAACTTCACAACTCCTGTATTCTCCAAGCTACGAAAATCTCTCGGGTTTTCCTTTCGTCCAGTCATGTGACGTGAGCAATCACTATCCATATACCATTTTTCATCATATTGCTCGTCACATAATACCTTCGATCAATGAAAGAATTTAGGTACCCAAGGCTGTTTGGGTCCTTGGAAATTAGTTTTAAACACAAAATGAAATGAAGAACTTTTAACCCAATCACAAACTTTAGTTTTGAGACTATCAGTTAAGTCCACATCATTATTTAAAGAAACAGAAACATAAGTTTTAGTTAGTTTGGGATTGTCACTGACACATGCCTTTGTCTTTTTAGATTGAGTATGATCAAGCTTGTCTTTCGAAACCGGTTGCCAAGTTTTAACCGAATCATTCGAATCTTTTGATGACGAGCTTTCAGTTGACGAAGAATTCACATAATGCTCATAAGCTTCGTGAATTTGTTGTTGACAATATTTCCTTGATTAATATTTTCGACCTTTTCCTTCAAGCCAATGATCGATGTTTTTGTCACGAGACAACCCTTTTGTGTACGAAACTTTTAAATTTTGTTTTCCTGTAGGATTTGGAAAATTCGGTTTTTGTGGAAAGAAATCAACATTTGATTTAGGTCGAAATGCCATAGCGTATCGACTTCCATTATTGTTGCCAACACTTCGTTTTTGAGAAAATCGATTTGGAAATTTTTGTTTTTGAGAAAACCTTGTTTGTTGATTAGAAGAAAATCGTTGATGTGATGATTAATTTTGAACATTCTTTGATGTATTTTTGTTATCTCTTGAAAATGATGAGTTTGAAACTTTCGAAAAATTTGTTTTTGGTTGAAATTGAGATTTAGATTTGTTTGTTTGAGCGGAATTTTGCTTAAGATCTGAATAAATTTCTGAATGAGAAGACTTGTTTTCAACAGATTTAGTCTTTTTGTTTTCAGTTGTTTTCAAATTTAATCCATTTTGTTGTTTTCGAAGTTCCATTGTTTGCCAAAAAATCGTTTTTCGAGCTTGTCTTTTTGAAATTGCATTTTCTTTTGACAACTTGTCAATTTGTTCTTTAAATTCTTTGGAATTTAATTTGACAATAGTATCTTTTTCCACAACAACTTCTTTTGGAACTTCTTCCACAATTTTTGATTTTTCAACCCATTTGCGTTGTGGTTTTTGTCTTTGAAAAACATACAAATTCTTTGTTAAGGTATTTTCGATTGTGCTTTAATTCGAAAAGAATCCTTCATTCGTTGTCTTCTTGTTGTCATCTTCGACCATTTTGGTGAATTCTGGTATAATGTTTTCAACATTTCCAGTTGTAACAAACACTTGATTTGGAAAGACAACATCATCAGTACACTTGAAATTAAGATACACCACTTGATTTGTTTCCAAATAATGTGCTCCTTTTTCAGACAACACTTTTTCGAAATTTTCTGTGTCTCCAAATACTTGATTAACAACAACACGAGGAATTTCTTTTTCTATCGAAGCTTTGTTTGAAGAGACCTTTTTGTCTGACTCGTTATCATCATTTTCATCATCACTGCTATCCGTTTGACTATCTCGGATATCCACAAACTCAGAATCACAATTTTTTGAAGTTGAAGGTTTTGTCAGTGTCAATCTTAACTTCCAAATCCTTAAGTTTTTCTTTTCCTTTAGATTTTGATGCAACATTAATGACAGACAACTGAGAACAATCAACTTCCTCAATATCACGAATTTCGCTAATATTGTCAGAGTTATCTTCAATATCGGAAAAATTAGATTGAGAATCAGATGTCGAATTCTCAGTCTTTTTCAAAATTTTGATTTGTTCTAATTTTGTCAAAGTATCATTCACAATGTTAACCAATTCATTTGTATCAAGACATTCATCAATTTTGACAATTCCATAGGCATATCTATCATCAGGAATTTTGTCAAACTCAACAATGTTTTTCTCACAATCATATGAAATATTATCTACCTTCGCTCTTTCTTATGCTAGAAAATGTAATAATTTCCTATGTTGTTCCTTGCTAATATCACACGAATGATGCAATGCAGTTAATTTCGCATATAGACGTTTAGCATAATTGCAGTAGATATTTCGTTGAGCTAACAAAAGTTTTACATCACTAGATAACGAATCACGATCACACATAATGTTTGTTATTTGCAATTCTAAACATTCTATCTTGACCACTTTCGAATCTAACTTCTTCTATGTCTCTAACAACTGATTGCTTAATTTCTTAGCTTCATTACTAGCAGAAACAACCAAATTATCGAAATAAGCAACATTATCATCAAAAGCAACAATTTCAGAATCATATGCACTCAAAGGAATATTGAAAGATTGAAGAATGTTACGTACCTTTGTTGTCATTGGATACTTATCAGCAAATTTTGACACAAAGTAACGACCCTTGACCTCTTCGTCTGAATCTTCCTCCAGCTTCGCATACATTGCCACATGCATAGGATTAGGCATTTCCTCATCATCGGAGCCCGAAGACCAGATTTGATATGTGCCGTCATTCTCCTGTTCACCTTGAGCCACCAAAGACAGATTTTTCGCCTTCGTACGTACTTCTTCCAACCTCTCCACATAATATGCCTCATCCTTCACTCTATTCTTCTTCTTATATTTCTTTCGAAGCATACAATCATTTGCTAAATGATTGGCTCCATTGCAATAGTGACAATCCATACCATAATCTTCTTTCAATTTCTTCTCTTTCTTTTCCTCAGCACTCTTCGCATCATTCTTCTCATACTTCTTCTTCTCTTCTCCTGCAGCTTTGTTCACGAAACTTCCTTTTCCTTCACTTTGCTTCACCTTCGAATTAAATGGTTTCTTGAAAAACTTTTTGACTCGGTTGTTAGATTAAAAAGCAATTGCCTCATCATCCGAATTCATTATAAACCCCTCTTCATCATCAGAATCATCTTTTTCGATAGTTTCCTTTTCAGTCACTTTTGAGACAAGTGCTAATGGATCTCCCAGACTGAGCTTCGACTCTTCTGCCATTTCATTCACTTCACTTTCGTGAGTTTTCAGTTGATTATACAAATCACAAAGAAGATGTGTCGAAACTTTGTTGATTTTTCACCATCATGCTAACGCTTCTCTATTCTTTACGGAGTCCCATAACAAATGTGAGATTGAATTCCATGGGAGACCTTGTGATTCCATAACGATTGCATTTGTATATCAGCTCATTCAACATATCATAGTAACTTTCAATCGTTTCACCATCTTTTTGCTTGAAATCCTTCAATTCAATCAAACATTGCTTAACTGAATTGATTTTCGTCTTCTCGCTGCCTTCAAACTTTTCTTTGAGATTATTCCAGATTTCCTTTGCAGTTGTACAACTTCTGACATAGTTATACACCACCGGAGGCAATGCACCACGCAACTCCCTTATGCATCTTTTTTCAAGTTTCTTCATACGATTATTTTGATTTTCCACACTCGTAGTACTAGATGAAGATCCAATTGGTTGAAGGTTCGTTGGAAGAGTAACATTCCCTGAGATGCAAGTCCAAACCTCTTCATCGATTCCATTCAAGTAATCCTGCATACGATCAGACCACTGATCATAGTATTCAAGAATGAGCATAGGTATCTTAGTTGAAGATCCTAGCAGATGAGAGTATGAAGTCATCGACTTGAGATTGAAGTTCGCCATTGATGTACGAAAGAAATTTTTTGAGAATTTATGAGAAATCAAAGAGAATTTGAAAGCAAATTGTTAAATTGAACAGGAAAACAAAGTAGAATACTCGATTCAACAAATCTGTTGCAGAATCGAATCACAACTCAAGATCTAGAAAACTTTTTCACGTCAAAAGATGCACAACTTTTTGAACTAGAATTTTGATTCAAAAACCTTTTGAAACAGAATGAAAATTAGATCTCAGATCATGATTCCTGCCCTGATACCAATTGATGAATCGTAGAATCAAGTATTAATCAAATTCAGAGTTAAACGAATGCAGATTGAACAAACGATGTAAATAAGATCTTGTTTCTGCTCATTTACGCTTTCAAATTTTACAGAGAAAATAGACATGTTCTGTAAAGGACTCTTATCTAACTCTAGTAAAGTTTCATATTTATAGGAACAGAGAAAGCATACAAAAATACTAAGGCATTGACAATTAAGCTTCATACGAAATACACCTCAGTAAATAAACTTAAAAACACATACGAAGTGTAAAACAGACTTCGACATATTACAACAAAATTCAACCCTAATAGAGACTGTGACAACCGTCACAATTCGAGTCGGTTCTAGATTTGACTAAACTTAGTTGCACATATAGGCACGGCACAGACTAGACTTAGTAACTAGATGCTAATTTATTACTTACTAGAAACATGGAAACAATTAGAATCAATGGATAGTATACTTAGATTTCACATTGATATGTGAATTCTACAACTACATAACTGTAGTGAATATCCATATTCGGGTCACTCTTTGACTCGAACATCTTTTCATGAATCATATACACACATCATGCATTTGACCTAGTAGTAGAAATTAGGTCCGAGTCTTGTTGGAACTTAAGTCAAAGTTGAAAGACTAGGACTAGTATACTTGATTCCTCAATTTCGCTTGAATCTCGGAATCACTACATAGAATGCC
The DNA here is from genome assembly GCF_052849685.1 of Lactuca virosa. Classification (NCBI taxonomy): domain Eukaryota; kingdom Viridiplantae; phylum Streptophyta; class Magnoliopsida; order Asterales; family Asteraceae; genus Lactuca; species Lactuca virosa. The sequence goes on from NC_136432.1 coordinate 228,047,447, forward strand.
AATAAATCAATAAAAATAAATTACAAACATTATTTCTAACTTGAATAAGAGTTAGGAAACACAAAAATAATTTGAAGTCTCAAAGATTCAATTTATTTTGATATCCAAATATGTATTAAACTCCAAAACCCTAAATGCCATAAAAACACATATTTATAAACTCTAACCTTAAAAATTCTATAAAAATAATTATGAAACTTATAATATTATCTTATAATAATTAAAATTATGAAAATATGATCAAGAAAATAAAAGTTTGGGTCATTAACGTTTAAGCTTATTTTAAGGAATAAAAATTAAGAGTTTGTAATCCAATGTTGATTTAATGTGCATATTTTATAAAAATTTGAAACATTATAAAATATATGAAGGGATTTAATAAAAAAATAAATGAGAGAGAGGGGGTCTTTTTCCACTTAAAATTTCGTCCTCCCTCTCCCATTATAACTCTTCCCCAAAAATTAAATCATTTCCCTTATCCTACACTCCTACACTCAACCATCTTCTTCACTTCTCTCTCTCTCTCACTCTTCAAATCCCCAACACCATTTTCTCTCTCCCTCACCCTAAACCACGAATTTTGGCAGCAAAGTTCATCGATTTCTACTCAAAAATATCAACATTTGAAGTTGTTCTTGAGGTAAAAACGAAAATCCTTCATTTCCCCTTCAATCTTACTTCAAAATCTCAAGTTTTCTTGCATATCTTCTTCTTCTACACCATTCTATGGATGGATTATTCACATCCATGTTCATAACCACGATTTTTATGATTATGGTGATATTATTTCAACCAAAAACCAACATGCATGTGATGATCTTCAAGCTTAGAGGCTTGATCATCAAAGTTTGTTGTTAAAAAGCATTCAAATAGGTTCATAAACGATTTATTCCCAAATAAATATCTAAAACTTATTTTCAGTTCACATTCTCTTTTTCCCAAAATTCCATCAACAAAATGAGATGTTCCACAAATTTTCAGAAAATAATACATTTTTCTCGAATTATTATAATTATTGCAAGAAAATAGGGCAATAATTCATATAAAATACTTTCTGAGGTCTATAAATCTTAGGTAATTTCGTGGTTGACCCCTAAAGTGAATGATAACATCTCAGTGCGCTTCATTGATTTTTGTTACTGTTTGCTATGGTTTTGAATTTTCTTTTTATTTTATTCAAATAAATCATAAAACCACTTTAAGAAATTTGAAAAGTCTATCTAATAATTTTTGCAGCTCCTACCGTATGTAGAAGACGCAGAAAAATATTTTAAGAATTTATTTATAATGCATACCTATTTTTCCCCGATTTTTGTATTTATAATGGACTAATAATGGGAAAAATAGTTTTACTCATCGAAAATACAGGAAAATTTACCAGAAGACTTTAAAATATATTAAACCTCCAAATATAAATTTTGATGATTTTTCTATTCACTATACTATTTTTCTCCTATTTTCTAAGATTAAATACACTTAAATACACAAAATCGGATTACACTATATAAAAATCACCATTGGTATTTTTCCCGGATTATGTACACTGTAAATGAACTTTACAAAAATTTTGGTAATTTAGTTTAACAGTTTAATAAGTATTAACGAATTAATGATTATTTAATTGAATAAAATCAAGAAAAATATCTACACTGTTTAGAAACCCATTTTTATATTTTTCCCAGCTTAATTATGTTTAATGAAAGTATTATAAAAAGTTTGGAAATTTTTATCATCTGGATACTATTTTTCACGAGTTTATATTGTTATGAAGGCTTAAAAATTGGGAAAAATAGGTAATCACATCAAAATTTCAAAGGAAAATTTCTGGAAGACCTCTACTTTATTTAGACTGAAAGTTTAAAGTTTGAGATTTTTTGGAAACTGTTTGATAATATTTTGCATTTTTAGGAGTTTAAAACACCTTTAAATGTATTGAAATACCCTCAATTAATAGTACAAAAATTTGGAAAAATAATATACAAAATTATCTTAATCACATGAGTTATAAAATTTCACAATTTCAGAAAAATGTTTGTAACTTATCAATATTAAATTTTGACACAATATTGACAAAATTATATTGTAGTGGTAAGTATACTAGTGTTAAATTTCGATTAGAGACTCACTAGTGAATACCATTATTGTAGGAAACGATAATGGTACGAGTGGAGCGTAGTTCAAGGCACCATTTGCATCATCTCAATGCATTGTGAGTATTCACGCAATCCCCTATTTTCGGTTTTTATGTTTTGGGGTGGAAAAGCATGTCCGAAAAACTATTTATTGTTCGTTGTATTTAAATTGATTTTTATCAAACTTGTGATGAAGTGATGAATCGAGTATGAAACGAATCAGAGAAAAGCAAATGTAATTTGAACACGAGAAGTAAATATAATCTGGTTTTCAGCTCTATTACTTCCGATGAACACAAGTACAAAATGATAGTGAACAAGGTGAACTATTACAATCACTCTCAGACTCTTACTATCTACTTAATGCTCAACTCCTATTTATAGGAAAGAGGAAGTATAAAAAATACTAAGGCTTAGACGTTAAGCTTCGTACCAAAGACACCTTAGTAAATACATTACAAAATATACGAAGTGAACAAAACATACGAAGAGTACAAATAAACAGACTTCGACTGTTTACAATATATTTCGACCCTACAATCCCCTCCTTTGTAAACAAGTCGAACTTCTCAAGTTGAGAGAATATGTGCAGCAAACAACATCACTCTTCGTATCTCCGTATACCATGAGATAATCTTCTTTAATTCCTTCTTATCTCCAAGATTATTTTTCGAACAGTTATTCATACGAACAATAAAGTTCGTATACTGGGACGTAGTGTATCTCTCCACTTCGTTTGCCTGGAACAAAAATCTTTTTGCCTTCCCATTTTTTTCCTTTACTGCGAAGACCAATCTAAATGGCTTTAAGCAGATCTCCCCATCAGCAAACTTCTTCAACTCAACTTGAGTCTTCGGAACTTCCATCAGAACTTTCACTTCCAACCCCATCGCAGTAGCCAACTCCACATCAGTTAGGGCCAAACACTCATAGTAATTATCTATGAATATTTTGATGTGGGCAAGACCAAGTCTAAACACTTCTGGGTCCGTTCCTTGAAGATGTGAAGCGTTCTTATCTTTCAAAAGTAATGAAACTTGTATAAGATCATACAAGTTCATTAAAGGTAAATCTGCTACAGAGAAATCACAGATTTGACCATTCGCCCTTGCAACATGAAAGCGAAAATTTTGCATCAGATTTTCGAATAAAACATCCCTTGTAATACTTATCACTTTCTTTATCTTTATCGAATACCAAATCTCCTCTGGAAGTTTCCCAAGAACAACATGAAACCTAAGTTTCATATACGTGTATTCATCATCATTATCCAACTTTTCAGCAATTCTATATTGAGCCATGATGAACATCATCTCATTCACAGGGAAATCTAGTTGGTTCATGTCTGAATTTGCAATAGCATAGCTTTGTTTCGGCTTCTTCAGAAAGGAATACATATGCTTATATGCAACTTTCGCTTCGATCGTTTCATAGTTGTAATGCTTGCTTGGATCACCCTTGTTCATTCCAGGTGGATCACTCGCACGAAGTCTCATAATACTCTGAATCACCCTTTGTTTCTCCATTTCAGCTTCGACTTCTGCTTTCTTTTCTTTTTTTGACTTCTCTGCAACAATTGTTTTCCCTTTGTCTTGTTTCGAAAAGTCATCAACAACCTTCGTTTGTTTTGAACTACTGCCACCTTCACCAGAAAAATCAATCACAATGCCTTTAGCAATTGGCTTTGTAGTTACTACTGTCGAAGTCACCGGAGCAGTAGTAGAAACAGTTGTCTTTGTTGGAATTTTCGTTGCGAAACTCCCTCACCAACATTTCTTTCTCCCCCTTGCACCCCTGTGACAACAGGTGGGGCATCCGTTGGTAACAAATTCGAAATATTGGACAATGGAGCTAACTGTTTGTGCAGAACAGCTTCAAATTGAATAAACTTCTGAGACAGGAACTCAGGAGTAATGATCGAAGATGGAGCAGGCTTGTCCACGAATTCTTTCAATTCCTTTAACAAACGAAGAACTTCCATAAATCTTTGACTATCATCCGTAGAAAGTTGAGTAAGTTGAGGACTCAAACTTTCGTACAATTTTACAAACTTTGTGACTGCATCACAAATGATATCCATCTTTTGATTGAGAGACACATAATCTTTCTGAACAATAGCAATCTCTTTCACCATGTCTTCACGAAGGTCTTGAAGCTTGAAGTTGACATATTCTCGCACCTTCTTCACATCTTTAACAATCAAGACATGTCGTTCTTTAGCCATCCTTCGAAAATCTTGAACTTCGCCCAGAAAATTCGAAGATTGAGACTTCATCCGTAACTCATTACACTTATCATTTTGATCCAACTTCTACATTAGTCGAGATTCAGAGTCTGTAATCAATCCAGAACATTTGGTAATTAGTCTGGCCTCGACAGCTCTGAGCATACCATCGATTTCCATGTTGGACACAGACGTACTTCCCCCCATATCAGCTTGAGATTGAATAATCGAATTCAACTCTTGTTAAGAATCTTGAATTGCTTCATAGACATTAACATATGATCTAGAAAATTTTCTTCCTCGTTATCAAATTCCAAATCATCGAAAGTTCCGCCAAAACCTCCTTCGTCCGTATCAGTTTCAGGTTCATCAACATGTTTGGGTGGATCAGTGGATTGGGATGAGAAGAGTGTGGTAAATGGATTTTGGATAACATGCTCAAAAGTAGGTGAATTTGTAGTGTTCGAAACATGGATGATATAAGGTGGTAATGAAACAGAAGTATCCATGGAAGATAATATAGGATTACCTTGAACTGATACTGAAGCCTCTTTATGCAAATCTACTTCACCCATGTTGACATTTACATTTGTATCAGATACGTGTGTAGTGATGTCTGAAGTTCGAACCTCCTCAAGAATTGACTTGGTTAACGAAACTTCGGGTGGTATGACCTCAGTCTGCTCAGGAGTCGATGTTGATTTGAGAATAGTAGCTTCAGGTGTTTCAGGAACTTTCTCACCTTCAGACGATTCCTCTTGAAGAACCATCTTTCGTTTCTTTATCTTCATCTTGGAAATATGTTTGGCTTCATCTTCAGCTCTTCGTTTCTTTGATGAAGGAGAAACAGGAACTAGAAACTCACGAATAAGGACCCCTTGGTGATTAAGATGTGGTTTACGAACCATGGTAGGAGAAACCTAGAAGATCCATCTATAGAAATTCGTGAACCACGAACTTGTTGCTTGATTCGTCGAAAAACACCAGACTTCGATGGAATTGTTTCCTGAACTTGATCATCAACAACAGGCTCAACAGGCTTTGTCACATCATGCGAAACTTGTTCCTCTATCGTAGACTGTTTCTTTGGATACTTCTTTGACTTTGGTTCTTGCACAGGCTTCTCAGGAGTAGCCTTTGCATCCTTCTTCGAACGTTTCGATTTCTTAGAAGGACCAGCATCATCTTTTGATAATAATTTTCCAGTGTCGTCATCAGGATTAATTTATCTCAAATACTCAACCAACACCGAATTAGTTGGATCAACCCTTTTTAACATTGCATCAGGAATTCTAGCAATATTCGAAAACACCTCAGCATCATCCGTAACCTCCTTTGGAAAGTGATATTTCATGAAATCAGCTTTCTCTTCATCTGCTGGTATTGCAATCCCTTCTTTGTCATAGATATAACGAAGAATCAAACTCCAGTATCTTGCACAAGATATTCCTTGAACCACATTGGTGTTCTCCACACTTTTCTGAAATTCCTTCCACATCTGAGTAGAATAATCAACTGGAATATCATAGTACAGACCAACAACCATGCCATACACTTCCATTCTCCCTTTATCCAATCCAACACTGCGACCAGTCAAGCATCGGAGAATAATACCAAATAAGAAATTCCAAATACTTGGAAGTCCAGATTTCTTGAAATCACTAATCTTAGTGAGTGGGGGTTGATGACCCATCTCATTAAACATATTAATGACTTGAGCAAACGAAAGATCAGTGTACGGTGGAGAATTAGGAATTTCAAGTATCTGACAGAATAACTTCTTGGACAATCGAACCTTCTTATCGTTTACCAGATTAAACGTAATGACATCCAGAGCTTTGATGTATGATGAAGTAGATCATGCTATGGATAGCCAGGATAGAGGAACAGCAAATGAGTTGAACATAGCAGTAGAAAGAACAGAGCTTTTCAATGCGACAACCAACATCTTCAACTCTTCTGGATACAATGAAACATCCCCCTCGACTTGATAATTAGTGCTTTGAATCTTCATAATCGGTTGGGAAGTGATATCTTCAGTTGTTTGGAATGCAGAATCAACACCAGCAGGAGCAATCATGATTAGGGTTTTGAAGCTTTGAAGAACAGAGACAATTTGGGAATTTTTCTTTTGTGAGCGTAAACTGATAAAGAACCCTTGAATCCCCTTTTATATGTAACCCTGGAATTTGAATTTAACGCTGGATAAGCATTAAATGAGATCCGACGTGGCACCTTGAAAATCGCACTACTCTGTCAATAAACTAGCCATGCGTCAAAAAGTAACTGTCACGTCGCCTTGAAACCCGGACTGAATACAAAACGTCTTGTCAAATAGTCTGTTCGTTTTTCGCAATAGAAGTATAACCGTCACAAACCTTCGTATGGAGGTAAAGCTCTTTCGTCTTTGGGTTTAGAGACGAAGTCATTTGCTAGACTTTTGAAATCATCAGTCTGAGTTGGTAGTACTCAGAACCTCAAGGATTTCGTGAGTGCAATGTGCCAAAGATAACATAAGAAACAAATTAACGAAAATTTTGGAACTGTGATGTCGAAAAACAAATTTTCGACACAAAAGCAGATAAACCCCGGGCAAAGGTTGCTTCGTTAATTATCAAGAGAGATAATCAACTGCTTGTGTATGTTCCCGTGAATTTCAATCGAATACTTATAAAGAAGTATCGAAAGGCTTCTTTTGCAAGGCTTCATGGGTGGTTTACAATTTCGTTACATATCAACCTAAACATAAGGTGATTAATTGTAACCGAAATTACTTGTTTGACCAGTGTAGTCAGTGACAAGTATGCTTGGAATTATTTAGTATGTGACTTAGAAAGCAAATGAAACTCACACGGAAATCACATTCAAGAAAATAAAATTGGTGTGCTGGATCTTGTTGGGTAACAAATATCGTGGGATTCGAATATTTGATCAAGACCACTCAAACGAATTGAATATGATTTGGAGTTTCGAAAATTGGTACAGAAACAACTGTTTCGTGAAAACTGGAACATAGTTCCCCGTCAATTCCTTAAATGAATTCGTAAGGTTGGGTTTCATTTTCATCACGGTCTCATGATGTTAGATCATTAACACAGAAGTTTGATATACCTAAGTCATGATTGGTTTGATCAATGACCTCTCGAACATATGTCATTGTGTGTGAAATGTGTTCGAATTTTGAGATGAAAAAGATTGGTTCACGAAATCGATTGTACCTCTATTATGATTGGACCAAACAGACAACTCTTAACTCATTTGAGAAGAGTAAGGTAGCTCAGGAGACTAATGTGAATGCAAGCCTGATTGGGAAAAAATTTTCGTACGAAAAATTTCATTAAGGCTTTCGAAATCACACATTGAGTCAATAGAGGCTTGGGTCGACATACTGTAGCATGCTTCTAGGGACAGTCTGACTAGTACAAAGTTGTCGAAACTGTACCTTCCCATAAAAAAGCAAGCATGACCCTTGTAAACCTTTCGTGAAAGTTGTACAAAGGAAAGACAAAGAACAAAATAACAAAAATCTTTTTGATATTTTTGATTTTTCGAAAAAAATATTTTTGTGTTTTTGTAAGTTTTTCAAAAAAGAAAACAATTAACAAAAGAAAATCTTTTTGGAATTTTTGATTTTTTGAAAATAAAATGACAAAACAAAAATAAAATATTTTTGTAGTTTTTAATTTTTCGAAAATAAAGCTACTTTACTAACTAACGAAAAATTTGTGACTGACTAATCGAAATTTTTTTTTACAAACTAAAAAAAATTTAAAAAATTAACAAAAATTTGTTAAACTAAGGAAAATTTGAAAAACTAACGAAAATTTGTTAAATTAACGAAAATTTGAAAAACTAACGAAAATTTGACAAAATAACGAAAATTTGACAAACTAACGAAAATTTGTACCCCCAAAACAAAAATTCGCAACGTGTCGAATTCGAAGCATGTCGAAGCGTTGACTGTGAACAGTAACCTCTGAATGGTTAATACTGTCAGCCTCTGAATGAAACATTATTGCCTTTGAATCGACACATTTGTATAACACTTCTTTGTTATACATTCGAAATCATCCCTGGAACTGAACTTGCTTCGATCATTCACAATCGTGTCAAAATTCGAACAAATGATTTTTCATCTAAAGCTTTTGTAAAAATATCAGCAAGCTGATCAATTGTTTTTACAAAATGAACTTCAATGTTGCCATCTTCCACATGATCTTTGATAAAATGATAACGAAGAGCAATATGTTTTGTTTTCGAATGTTGTACTGGATTATGACAAATGCGTATAGCACTTTGTGAATCACAGTACGATGGAACTTTTTCATATTAATGGAATAATCTAGCAACTGACTCTGGATCCAAATAATTTGTGAAGTACAAGCAGCGGCTGCAACATATTCAACTTCAGCAGTAGAAATCGAAACACACGTTTGCTTCTTCGACTGCCAACTAACTAACTTTCCATCCATAAATTGACATCCACCACTTGTGCTTTTTCGATCCAAAGTACATCCTCCTAGATCTGCATCTGAAAATGCCTGAATAAAAAATCCTGATTTCGAAGGATACCACAATCCTAACGAAATTGTTCCCTTGAGATAACGAAAGATATTTTTCACAGCAGTTTAGTGTGGTTCTCGTGGATTTGCTTGATACCTAGCACAATTACACACAGAAAACATGATATCAGGTCTACTTGCACTAAGATAAAGCAATGAACCTATCATACTCCTGTATAAGGTAAGATCAACCGCAGGCGTTTGTAACTAAGGTGATAGCCTTGTTCCAACCGCCATTGGTACTCTTAACTTCGTGCAATTTGTCATTCCAAATTTTTCGAGCAAATTCCTTGTATATTTTTCCTGATTTATGAAAATTCCTTCTCCGCTTTGATAAATGTTTAAGCCAAGAAAATTATTGATTTCACTAGACAAAGCAGGGTTAGTAGAGCCAAAAATAATATCATCGACATAAATTTGAACAAGCATTAGATGATTCCCAACTTTCTTTCGAAATAATGTGGGGTCAACTGATCCTTTTTTAAATTTCGATTGTTTTAAGAAACTGGTAAGAGTTGCATACCATGCTCTTGGTGCTTGTTTTAACCCATAAACTTCTTTATCTAAAATATACACATGATCAAGATATTATCCGTGAATGAAACCTGGAGGTTGTTCAACGTAAACTGTTTCTTCGAGTTCACCATTGAGAAAAGCACACTTCACATCCATTTGATAAACATCGAAATCTTTGTGAGCTGCATAAGCCAAAAATATTCGAACAGCCTCGAGTATTGCGACAGGGGCAAAGGTTTCTTCATAATCGATACCTTCTTGTTGCGAATATCCTTTTACGACTAATCGTGCTTTATTTCGTACAATATTTCCCTCTTTGTCGGTTTTGTTTTTGAAAATCCATTTTAGTCCGATAATCGAAACATTTTCAGGTTTAGGAATTAATCTCCAAACCTTGTTTCTATCAAACTCAGCCAGTTTGGATTACATTGCACAACCCAATCTGAGTGTTCCATTTCAACCTTAACTATCTTTGATTCAATTTTCGAGATGAAAACATTAAACATGTAAAATTCTTGATGAGTATATAATACCTCATTCTTTGCACGAATTTGAGCTCTTGTCCACTTTTCCAATGGTGGATATGCTGGATCAAAGTCTAAAGGTGCATCTTCATAAATCTCTCCATTTTCTGATCCTGCAATAGAAATATTATCATTTAGATCATGAAATTCATCATTTTGATCAAGATTTATTGTTTCAGTTTCATCATGCTCCCCCTCGACATGATTGTTATTCTGATGCTCCCCCTCGACAACATCATTCAAACTGCTATTCTCCCCCTCGAAAGGATGCTCCCCCTCAACATTTGAAGGAGAATTCAAGTGCTCCCCCCCCCCACTTGAGCATCTAGCATACTTTTGCCATCAGCAGTTGTATCGGTCGTTATTGTCGAATCATCAGTATGTTTCGAAGATTCAGGAGTTTGATTATCAGCAGCATTTACTTCAGCATCAGCTGCCCTGTCTGGAACACCAAAAATTAAATCATAATCAAAATCTGATGAATTAGAACTTTCAGACTCATCATTCGATTCAGTAAGAATTGGTTTTTTTTGTTTTGCAACTTGTTTCACGAAGTAATCATCAAAAGTCAGATTAAACGTTTCCTCTACTTTATGAGTTCATTTATTTAACACTTTGTATGCAACCTAATTTGTCGAATATCCCAAAAAATATTCCTTCATCAGCCTTAGCTTGAAATTTCGAAAGATTATCTTTGAGATTCATGATAAAACACCTGCAGCCAAAAACATGAAAGAATTTGACATTAGGTTTTCGGTTATTGATGATTTCATACGGAGTTATATTGAAACGACGATGAATGAAAGATCTATTTTGAGTGAAACATGCTGTCGAAACTGCTTCTGCCCAAAGATATTGAGGAAGATTCGTATATGTCAACATAGTTCTTGCTGCTTCGCAAAGTGACCTATTCCTCCTTTCAACCACACCATTTTGCTGAGGTGTATAGGGCGAAGAAAAGTTATGCGAAATACCTTTTTCCGTTAGGTACGAATCCATCACATTGTTCTTAAACTCATAACCATTATCACTTTTGATTTTTCGAACGTTCTTCTTTAGACTCATCTCAATTTTCTTGATAAATTCGATCATTGTTTAAGCGACTTCAGATTTTAACCTGAGAAAATACACCCATGTGAATCATGAAAAATCATCAACTATAACCAAAATGTATCGTTTCTTGTTGAGGGTTTCAACAGTGGATGGTCCACAAAGGTCAATATGAAGAAGTTCCAAAGGTTCAACAATTTTCGAATCTATGACAATTGGATGACCTTTGCGATGCTGTTTTCCTTGTTCACAAGCTGCACACAAAGTATCATTATAAAACTTTAGTACAAGTAAACCTCGAACAAGATCATCAACGACCAATTTATTTAAATTTCGAAAGTTTAATTGTGATAAACGTCGATGCCATAACCAACTGACATTTGAGGAGGCTTTCGAAAGTAAACACACTGAGGGTTTTCGATGATTGGTTTGATATCAAGAGTAAACATGTCACCATGTCGTTTGGACTTGAGCAAAACTTCGTTAGTTTCAACATTCGTAATGATGCTTCCTTCTTGGTTAAACACCACTTGAATGCTAGTACCCAAAACAAGTTGTGAAACACTTATCAAGTTATGTTGAAGACCTTCGACAAAAGCAACATGATTGACAGTCAACTTTCCATTTGTGACTTTACCATATCCTTTCACTTGACATTTGTGATTGTTCCCAAACATCACAACTCCAGCATTTTCCAAACTTCGATAATCTCTTAAATTCTCCTTTCGTCCAGTCATGTGACGAGATCAACCACTATCAATGAACCATTTCTCATCATATTGCTCGTCACATAAAACCTGCAATTAATGAAAGAATTTAGGTACCCAAGTGTGACAACCCGATATTTCAAATCAATGTAATATTCAAAAAGTCAAATATTATAATCTATTTTTGGAATCAATAAAAATAGCGTCAAAAACTAATTATTCAAAAGTCTCAATTAGGATACATAAATTGTTAGATATCACATCAAGGTTTTCAGAAATATAAAGAACACTCAAATCCGAGTTATAACGAAAAAGATATGACTAATCAAAGATTCGCGACAAAACCGGTAAAACACTGTCAAGTGTAAAAAGTGAAATTTGAATAAATTACTTTTTAGCCTTAGGTATGTAAACGAAAGTAGTAGATTATGTTAAACCATAAACGTGCATAAAAAGAACGCCCAAATCTGACTTCGTATGTGGAAGTTATGATTTTTCTAAGTTTCAGATATAATAGTAGACAACTAAAAACTCGAAATAGAGATCGAGCGATTTTTAGCCGACGCAACCTAAATGAGAATTGAATATCTCGACAATAGTAATACAACGGTATAAAGACAGACAAAAACGGATATCGGACGAAGAAGTTATGAATTTTTAATGGATTTTTCCTGTCCCGGCCTATTAAAAATATAATATTAAAAACTTCTTTCAAAATTAGCCGACGGAGTCTAAACGAAAGTTGTAGAACATAATCTCACCTACGCGTGGATATAAAGAATGTTGGAATCGGAGCTCGTATGCGAGAGATATGAATTTCTGAAGTCGGGGCATGCACACTAACCTTATCCGAAGACTCACGACGTGAGCAAGAGACTCACGACGTGAGTCTATGACTGATGTGTTCCAGAGCTAGACCACCAGGCGTCGCGTCTACGGGCCAAACTCACGACGTGAGCCATCCCATGCTCACGACGTGGGTCCTAAAATTTCACCCTATAAATAAGATGCAAGGGTTCCGACTTCTCTTGCTCAATTCTCTCTTCTCTCTCACTTCTACTCTACGCTTAGCACCCCGAGACGACCCCGACACCCCGGTTACATATCCAAGTTCCGGCGAAGGTCCGAAGCTCCGAGAATCCCGAGAAACTTACGACTTCCCGGTCGAAGTGTTGCCCGAGAAAATCTCGTTTTCTTCAAATCACTACACTTTCCAGGTGAGTTCATACCCCCACATTTTCACGTCTTTTTCATGTTTTAGGGGGGAAATACAAGTGAAACACGAGAACAACTTATGCTAAAATACGCATCGATATAGATTGTTTCAAATACTTTACCTACATCTTGTTTCTAAATGTTAAACAACATTACCACCAACGTTACACTTTACATGCAAAGTTGGTATACACCGAGTTTTATTATCAAACGGAACATACTTTCGAAAAACTATAATGGGTATAGTTTACAAGTTATTCATAACACCTTTACATAAACATTATAAAAGGAAATACTTTCATTTACAAGAAATGTGGACCTTTCATTCCGTAAATCTTTTGATACTAAGTTTTGTGAGACATCCTGCTGCACCGTACTCTCAAGTACGCATTTCAAGTCCGGTATTATAAGCCATAATATTTTGTAGGGAGAGCGTGATACTCGTATATAGATCTATACGGGATTGACAATCCCGCACCTAGACTGTTAGCTACAGTTAGACCGGCAGGTCTGGGGTGACAAATGTCATAACACTGCAACGCCTGAAAAACGTTGTTACAGGCAGTCTGGGTCAATAGTATGGTTATAAAACTCACACGGAGTATCGAAATATCTTTGATTTATGAGACTATTAAATGCATTCAGTAATTACATCATATATGTATACATCCACTTACACCATTTTTAGCACAGAAGATACTTATGCATTCCAGTCTTTGGAACTTTTCAAACCACCACCCATACATGGAAAATATTGGATTTTCTAGAAACACGCTTCGTTATTTTTACCAAAAGGCATACAATTTTAGTACAAAAACACTTATGAACTCACCAACTTAATTGTTGACACTTTTTCAAAACTACTTGTATTTCTCAGGGAATCATTAATACAGGTAAAAATATCAGCTTTTGAAGGAGGGACGTTAAGGCGTCGGTTATCAAAACATTTTAAATCATCATATTTGTAATATTCTTTTGAAACATGTATTACATACAACAATGTAACTTTTAAATTATATGTATGATGGTTGTGTTTACTTTCTTTACGATATTCAACAGTGATGATACTACGTGAAGTCATCCGCCCCCGAATGTGTCACACCCCAAAACTGGAACGACGGAATCGTTCGGGGGTGGAGGACGTCATGTTCAGTATCACAACAATGAATAGTAGTAAACAAGCAACAACATCATCCGTTGCATTAATAATATAATTTAATACAAGTGTGTTCTGTCAAGTTAATAGACACCAAAAATATGAATCAAAATAAAAGATGAGTCTTGAACGAGCTCCATCTTCTCAAAACCTGGCACTGGTACCTGTCTACTGGTGACCTGAGAATACAAGTTATTTTGAAAGAGAGTATCAGCTTTAAAGCTGGTGAGATCATAAGTATTTTAGTGTCTGTGTTTGTATGAAAGTGTTTGTAAGTATGTGATGTGTAAGTTTGTAAAAGTTTGTGTATGTTTGTAAAATGTTTGAACTTCCTAGAAAACCCTATGTTTTACTACTAAAAGTAGCCTTCTACCAAGGCATCAAGTGTTTGTGTGTATGTCTCTTGTAAGAGTATGTATTTTCCCAAATCTGACTATCATTAACCAAAAATATAGTTTTTGCATTACGGTTCATTGTGTGAAGATCACAAAGTGAATGCAATGGGAAATAAAATAGTATTGTAGTATTGTATTAAGTAACTACCGCTGTACTAACTACCTTAAACCAATTGTTATTTAAAGTACCATATGATCGGCTTGTACCATACTACCGACTTAGAACACGACGATTTAAGACGTCGGAAAAATGATGTTTGGCACCCGTAGACTTGCAAGTCCCACTCTAGCGAGCAGCAAGGTGTAGGATAGTCAATCCAGTATAGATCTACACACAAACTCAACGCTCTCCATTTAAGAAGATTCTGGATACAAAACGAGCCATGACAGGTGATGCCATGCCCCGTTACGTGGCTCACATAACTGTAGTAATATTCTTGTATATGTATTGAATGTACTAGCTGTATTGTGTGTTCTTTCTTTGTCTAGTATGTATGTATGTTCTCTCTCTGTCTAGCATGTATGTTTTCTTGTAAAATGTATAGTATGTACTAGCTGTCTTGTAATGTATAGTATGTACTAGCTGTATTGTAATGTACTGTATGTACTAGCTGTATTGTAATGTACTGTATGTACTAGCTGTCTTGTAATGTATGTTTCATTGTTCTAGTAATAGTATTAGTAACTTCCTAAACTACACCAATTGTACTTTACTAGTAGTATGGTCTGTATGTATGAACATGTTGTATACCTTTGCTACCCAAAGGGATTGAATAGAAAGAAGGAACTTTTATATCTATATACATATACATAATATATAACCAGGATTCAAACGACCTTCGGACAAACAACCGATACTCTAAGTCCACAACCAAATGAGGGACAGGAAGTAGGGTGAGCTATCAGTCCTAAGTCCTTTGAATCCTACTTATATAACTATATCTATATAGATACACAATTAACAGAATATAAGTTTAAAAGAGTTTAATAAAAGTATTTGACATGTAAAAGAGTTTGTAAAAGTATTTGACATGTAAAAGAGTTTGTAATTTTAAAAGAGATTTTAGTATTTTAAAAGAGATTTGAAAACAAGATTTGAAAACCTTTAGTTGGATAAAACAGTTTAACATGCAAAAATCTACTTGCTTGACAGTTATTAATCACATGTGATTGATATAATAACTTAGTAATTAAACTTGTATTCCCCCCCATAAAAGCATTTAAAATCATTTCAAAGGTTGATTAAGGGGGTATGAACTCACCTGTAGTGAGTGGTTTGGATGAACTGATGGTATAGGATGCTAAGTGTCAAGTGAAGACTTGAACACACACAAGGATCCTAGTTAACATATAATAACACAAATATGTATCCAATTAGTCATTTAACAACTAATTAATCAAGTATAGACATCCTAGGACATGGAAAACACTTTGATTTAAGTGTTATAAGTACCAAGGATTGCATCTAAGGGTTGTAGGGCCTTGCATTTGAGTTTAAGGTTCAAGGGTAAACTCTTTATGAGTTTACGGTTTTGGGACCAACTTCCTTGGAGTTTACGGTCGTAAACCCATGAGTTTACGGCCGTAAACTCATGGTACTTCTACCATTTTGTGTTTTGAAGTCTTAAAGGTTATAAGGAAGCATCCTAACTTCAAGTCTAAGCCTTAGGAAGTGATTGGGGCAACATTTCACCCCTTTGTAGAGTTTACGGCCCATGGACCACTTCTCCATGAGTTTACGGCCGTAAACTCTAATGGTCCTTGATGTTTTCGATGTTTAAGGTCCTATACACTTCAAGGATGTGATCTAGACTAGTATCCAAGGCTTGGTAAGGGACTAGGGCACACAATGGCCCTTTCATTAGGGTTTACGGTCCAAGAACATGCTTGGACCGTAAACACCTTTGATCTTGTGTTTCATTGTGTTTTCTAGTTGATTAATAAGTGTAGCAAGCCTTATAACACACTAGGGTAACAGTACTTACAATAAAGGAGCTTGAAAGGGTATTAAAAGCCAAGAACACTAGTGTGTGTTCTTGGTGAAACTAAGAACACTTGAAGATCTACACAAATGGAATGATTTCACGGATGAAATCATGTAAGATCACTAGATTAAGTAAGATATCAACTAATTAGGGCAAGAAACACTTACAAAGTTCAAGATCAAGAAGGAAAATCGGATGATACTTGAGAGGATTTCGAGTTCTAGTCTTGAAAATGTGAAAAAAGTGAGTAAAATGACTAAGTGTCATATTTATACTCTTTGGAGTTTACGGCCGTAAAATCCATGTTTAGGCCGTAAACTCCAAACTCTTGGAGTTTTGAGACCTTACTGATGCACAATAAACCCTAGAGCATCCTCTCTCCAGTTATCTCCTGAAGTACTAAGCTTTAAAACACTCAAACTGACTCTACACAGCTCAAAAGTTAGCAGAAACAGTTCTGACTTCTATTGAAGTGAATGGTTGTACATAATAGAAATTTCGGGTTGTCACAGAATGTTTCCGCCATTCTGGTTTGGGGGTGTTATAGATTAGTATCAGAGCATTGTTTATAGTGAACTAAGTATATCGAACCACATAAGATATACAAACTATAAATGCAAAGGGACTAAAACCCTCTGAAAAACGTTTTCACAAACTATACTTTTAATAAATTAAAATGATATATATTTTTTTATTTTTATAAAAGTATAAGTACACGCATGCATCGGTCTCGTATCATAGCTAAAATTTTACAAAAGTATTAAGACAAGTTGAGATGCTACGATTAGGCCTCGGGGTAGGTAATCAGATCAAGAATAATTATCGCCTGATCAACTATATTTATCCGAGATATGACCAACGAATGTCGGGGAATGGTCGTAGTGAGCAACAAGTCAAAAACTTACCAAATAAAATACTAGAATCAAACTTACAAATTTGAAATACTATAGGAGTATTTTGTAAAACTAAGAAAACTGTTATAATCATGCAAACCTCGATATTTAGTTAGAAATAGGAATCGTCAAATAAATAAAATTATCCTTATAAAAAATTACCCTTTTTTTTTACTCCCAAGTTTTATATATAATTCTCCTACCTCTATTCTCGACCAGACGAAATGGCAGGATTTCACATTCCCGAGGATACCTACTACCCTAACCAGGGTAATCGAGGCTGGATTGAGGAAGACCCAGAGGAAGATCCCAAATAGATTCCCGAGGAAGAGCCAGAGGAGGATTCCGAAGAGGATCCCGAGGAGGACCCAGACGAAGAATCGGAAGAGGAAGGGGATAGTGGGAGCACTGACTCGGAACCGGAGATCTACAATCCTCCCAGAGAAGCAGCAATTCCCTGAAGGAACTTTCAGGGATCGGCGCCCCGCTGGGCTATAGACCTGAAACGATGGAGCAAGGAACAAGGACAAAGACCACCTGACGGCATGGAACGAGGCTTTTATAACCTCAACAACGGGGGTTCAGCTGACAGGGAACTCCATGTCATGGTTCGTCACGTTGCCAACCAAGGCGAGCAAATAAGAGTGAATACCAGCCAACGCTTGGACATTGGGGCCACCGCTGCTGTCACTGCGGTACGTCTTCATCGTCTGGACGAAGAACATGAGCGAACAATAGCACACACCTTTTCCCTTCAGAAGGACATTACTGCTGCTAGAGCCAAAGTAAGGGAGTTCCGTAAAAGCCAAGCCGCAATGGAGAGGCGCATCATCGAGGCCGAGCGTCAAGTTGCCCGAGCTCAGACTTCCACAACCAAATACCATGGTCCGCAGCGTACCACCCGCTCGGAGTAAAGCGCGTACTTCTGGCGCTATGTACATACTTATCGACTAAGCGTTGGTGCTACTCTTTCTTTTATAAATGTAAACCCAACGGATTGTGAATGCACAATTCGGGGGTATAAATGCTGTGAAATTTTCCTGCTTTCATTGATGTACCCTAGACCTATGTAAGGTCAAATTTTCTAATCGTTGTATCTAATATTAATATCAATGAGAATGACACGCATTTATTATTTCTTTGAGTATTCCATTAAATTGTTAAAATACTAAGGAAATCATACACTCGTTATTGTGAGTTTCCATTAACTTACAAAAATTCAAAAATGTTCAGAACACAAAAGCATATAATACTAAGACTTTCCATAAACATTTCTAAAGACTTATCAAGAATTCATCTCTTAACTTATGGCAGAATCATGCCACCAAGAAGGAATCCTCGACGCTTCAATACTACAGGAACACCAACACCACCTCCACCACCACCATCGATGGATGCTTCTACTTTTCAGGCTGCTGTAACAGCTGCCGTAACTGTAGTAATGGCACAAATGAGTAACAACGGATCAAGAGGAGGAATAAATAACTCTACTAATGGCCAAAACCAGGGGCGTTCTGGGGAATGTACTTACAAGGACTTCGCCAACAACAAACCCATCCCCTTTAATGGAACCGAGGGAGTAATGGCTCTATCCCAAGGGATAGAGAAAACGAAAGTCGTATTCGAGATCTGCTCATGCCCCAAAGAGAGCAAAGTAAAATTTGCCGCCTGTACTTTCTCCGAACGAGCCCTAACGTGGTGGAATGGCCACGTCAAGTCACTAACTCTGGTGGTGGCAAACTCCATGGGTTGGGAGAACCTGAAGCAAATGCTACTGCGAGAGTACTGCCCAAGGGGCGAGATTCAAAAGCTTGAACATGAGCTTTGGGGCCTTATTATGGTGGGCTCGGACATCACAACCTATACAAATAGGTTTAGTGACTTGACGATACTTTGCCCAGGGATGATGGCCCTTGAAAGCAAGAAGGTGGAAAGGTATATCTGGGGGCTGTCTCCCCAGCTTCGAGGAAGTGTGCTAGCTTCCAAACCCACGACGTTCGACAGTGCCGAACAACTGGCGCAGTCCCTTGTTGATCATGGAGTCTGCCAAGACGTCATGACCGTCGTCCCATAACCAACCAAAGGAAGTAACAACAATAACATCAATGCCAACAACAACAACAACAAGAAAAAGTCTTGAAACAAGAGGAAAGGTCAGTCTTCGCAAGAACATTCAAAGAAACAACAGATAGTGGTGGTCCATGCCGCTACTGCCCCCACTGCTACCCCTGTTACCCCTATGCCGGTAAAAAAATATGCTGGGAACCTACCAAAGTGCAACAAATGCATTTACCATCACCACGGAAATTGCCGAGAGATGCACTGTAAAAACTGCGTCAGGAAGGGGCACACTGCCCGTTTCTGTTAGGCATCGGCGCGGCCAATCACCCAAGTTCCTGGTGCTGGAGTGAGCCAGGCATGTTATGGGTGTGGGGAAACTGGTCACTACAAGAGGGATTGGCCTAAGGCAAAGAATGCTGGCGGCGTAGGAAGAGTGCTGGCAATAGGGCAGAACGAAGCAATAGCCGATCCCACAGTGGTTACGGGTACGTTTCTCCTCAACAACATTTATGCATGCATACTCTTTGATTGTGGTGTGGAGAGAAGTTTTGTGAGTCATAACTTCAAAAACTTACTTAATCAAAAACCCCAAGCACTCAATAAGATATTTAGAGTAGAAATGGCAAACAGTAAAACAGAAAGCACAAACGAATTGTATATAGGTTGTATTCTAGCTCTAAATGAGCACTTTTTCCAAATCAATCTAATGCCGATCACTATAAGAAGCTTTGATGTCATCATCGGTATGGACTGGTTAAGCCTTCACCATGCCGATATTCTATGTTACGAAAGGGCTGTTCGCCTAAATCTGCCAAGTGGTGAAACTCTTGTCATTTATGGTGACAAACCCGACGCCAATTTACAAATCATCTCTTGCGTCAAACCCTGAAAATATCTGCGCAAAGAATATCATGCCTTCCTAGCCCACGTGGTAGACAAGAACAAGAAGTGAAAGACATTAAAGAGATTCCGGAAGTCTGCAACTTCCCCGACATTTTCCCTGAAGATCTTCTAGGAGTTCCACCAGAACGTCAAGTTGAGTTCAGAATCGACTTGATTCCCGGAGCTATCCCAGTAGCAAAACCGTCGTACCGTCTAGCACCAGCAGAGATGCAGGAATTATCCAGCCAGCTGAACGAGCTTCTAACCAAAGGATTCATCAGACAGATCTTCACACCTTGGGGAGCACCGGTTCTGTTCGTAAAGAAGAAGGACAGATCTTTTCGCATGTGCATCGATTACCGGGAACTGAACAAGCTCACGATCAAGAACTGATATCCCCTACCACGCATAGACGATCTGTTCTACCAATTACAAGGAGCGATCTACTTCTCCAATATCGATTTAAGATCTGGGTATCACCAGCTGCGAGTTCTGGAAGGAGACATTCCCCAAACGACATTCCGAACTCGCTATGGTCACTACGAGTTTGTAGTGATGCCCTTCGGATTGACAAACGCACCGGCGGTGTTCATGGAATTGATGAACCGAGTATGCCGTCCTTTCCTGGACAAATTTGTGATCGTGTTCATTGATGATATACTCATATATTCAAGGAGTAAAGAGGAACATAGCCAACACCTCCGACAGGTATTGGAAACATTAAGGACAGAGAAGCTATACGCGAAATTCTCAAAGTGCGAATTTTGGATTTGGAGGGTAGATTTCCTAGGTCACGTGGTCAGCAAGGAAGGGATACACGTGGACCCTTCCAAAATCAAGGCAATCAAAAACTGGTCAACTCCAAGGACTCCAACAGAAATCCGACAATTCTTGGGCCTCGCTGGGTATTACCGAAGGTTCATACAAAAATTCTCGAAGATTGCTAAGCCACTTACCACCCTAACTCAGAAAGGTGTAACCTTCAGCTGGGGAGAAAAACAAGATGCTGCGTTCCAAACACTAAAGCGAGCCCTGTGCAGCGCACCTATATTATCCTTACCAGAAGGAACAGAAGACTTTGTGGTCTACTGTGATGCATGAAACCAGGGACATGGATGTGTCCTAATGCAACGAGGGAAGGTTATCGCATACACCTCGAGAAAACTCAAGACGCACGAGGTCAAC
This sequence comes from Lactuca virosa, assembly GCF_052849685.1. Taxonomy (NCBI): domain Eukaryota; kingdom Viridiplantae; phylum Streptophyta; class Magnoliopsida; order Asterales; family Asteraceae; genus Lactuca; species Lactuca virosa. Next base: position 228,068,934 of record NC_136432.1, read on the forward strand.
TATACCAGGCACAATCTCGAACTAGGAGCATTCGTTTTCGCTCTAAATATCTGGAGACACTATCTCTACGGCACGAAATGTACAATCTTCACCAATCATAAGAGTCTTCAGCACATCCTCAATCAAAAGGAACTCAACATGAGGAAAAGACGATGGGTAGAACTACTAAACGATTACGAATGCGAAATTCGTTATCATCCCGGGAAAGATAATGTTGTAGCTGATGCCCTCAGCCGAAAGGAATACTCGGGCCGCCGAGGTAAATCCTTAACCATGACGATCCATTCACACATGTCCACACAAATCAAGGAAGCTCAAATAGAAGCCTTGAAATCCGAAAATGTGCGAATGAAGCCTTAATAGGAATGGATAAGAATCTTGAAGTCAAGGATGACGGAGTTCGTTACTTCATGAATCGGATCTGGACGCCGATGTTTGGGGGATTCAGAGATGTTGTCATGAATGAATCCCATAAGACTCGATACTCCATACATCCCGGTTCAGATAAGATGTATCTGGATCTCAAGAAACTGTATTGGTGGCCAAACATGAAAGCCGAAATTGTTACCTATGTAGGAAAATGTCTGACTTGCGCCAAAGTCAAGGTAGAGTACCAAAAGCCCTCGGGATTATTGCAACAACCTAAAATACCCAAGTAGAAGTGGGAGCGGATAACCATGGATTTCGTAACCAAGTTACCCAAGACAGTAAGTGAACTTGACACCATCTGGGTGATCGTCGACAGGTTAACCAAATCCGCACACTTCCTACCAATAAAGGAAACGGATAAGCTGGAGAAACTAACTAGAACATAAATCAAGGAAATTGTGCCTTTGCATGGAGTACCAATATCCATTATCTCGGACCGAGATAGCAGATTCACCTCGAGGCTCTCGCAGTCACTACAAAAATCTCTAGGAACGAGGCTAGACATGAGTACCGCCTACCACCCACAAACCGAAGGACAGAGTGAGAGAACCATTCAAACCTTGGAAGATATGCTAAGAGCTTGTGTAATCGATTTTAGTAAGGCTTGGGATACCCATTTACCATTGGTTGAGTTCTCGTACAACAATAGCTACCACACTAGCATCAAAGTTTCCCCATTCGAAGCCCTCTATGGCCGCAAGTGCAGATCACCTCTGTGCTGGGCTGAAGTGGGTGACACGCAACTTGCTAGAGGTCAAGTACCCGACAACACTCTCACTGGCCTAGAAATCATAGGGGAAACTACCGAGAAGATTGTCCAAATCCGAGAACGAATAAAGCCTTCAAGAGACAGACAAAAGAGTTATGCGGATAAAAGACGGAAACCCTTGGAATTTCAGGTTGGGGAACGTGTGCTATTGAAGGTCTCACCCTTGGAATTTCAGGTTGGGGAACGTGTGCTATGTGGGAAACTAATCCCAAGGTACATCGGACCCTTCGAGATCCTTGCCAGGATCGGCCCAGTGGCATACAAACTTCGATTACCGCAAGAACTCAATAACATACACCCTAGCTTTCACGTGTCGAAGCTAAAGAAGTGCCTGTCTGATGAGACCCTCGTCATCCCTCTAGACGAAATTAAAATCAACGAGAGCCTCCACTTCGTAGAAGAGCCAGTAGAAATCATGGATCGGGAAATTAAAAGAACTAAACAAAGTCGCATACCCATTGTGAAGGTCCGTTGGAATGTCAAGCGAGGACCTGAATACACCTGGGAGCGCGAGGATCAGATGAAACAAAAGTACCTACATCTTTTTCCTAGGCCATGAACTCTATCTTAGATTAAATTTTGGGACGAAATTCTCTCTAACGTGGGGATGATGTGACAACCCAATATTTCAAATCAATGTAATATTCAAAAAGTCAAATATTATAATCTATTTTTCGAATCAATAAAAATAGCGTCAAAAACGAATTGTTCAAAAGTCTCAATTGGGATACATAAATTGTTAGATATCGCATCAAGGTTTTCAGAAATATAAAGAACACTCAAATCCGAGTTATAACGAAAAAGTTCTGACTAATCAAAGATTTGCGACAAAACCAGTAAAACACTGTCAAGTGTAAAAAGTGAAATTTCAATAAATTACTTTTTAGCCTTAGGTATCTAAACGAAAGTCGTAGATTATGTTAAACCATAAACGTACATAAAAAGAACGCCCAAATCTGTCTTCGTATGAGGAAGTTATGATTTTTCTAAGTTTCATATATAAAAGTAGATAGTTAAAAACTCGAAATAGAGATCGAGTGATTTTTAGCCGACGCAACCCAAACGAGATTCGAATATCTCGACAATAGTAATACAACGGTAAAAAGACAGACAAAAACGGACATCGGACGAAGAAGTTATGAATTTATAATGGATTTTTCCTGTCCCGGCCTATTAAAAATATAATATTAAAAACTTATTCCAAAATTAGCCGACGGAGTCTAAACAAAAGTTGTAGAGCATAATCTCACCTACGCGTGGACATAAAGAACGTCGGAATTCGAGCTCGTATGTGAGAGATATGAATTTCTGAAGTCGGGGCACGCACACCAACCTTATCCGAAGACTCACGACGTGAGCAAGAGACTCACGACGTGAGTCTATGACTGATGTGTGCCAGAGCTAGACCACCAGGCGTCGCGTCTATGGGCCAAACTCACGACGTGAGCCATCCCATGCTCACGATGTGAGTCCTGAAATTTCACCCTATAAATAAGATGTGAGGGTTCCGACTTCTCTTGCTCAATTCTCTCTTCTCTCTCACTTCTACTCTACATTTAGCACCCCGAAATGACCACGACACCCCGGTTACATATCCAAGTTCTGACGAAGGTCCAAAGCTCCGAGAATCCCGAGAAACTTACCACTTCCCGGTCGAAGTGTTGCCCGAGAAAATCTCATTTTCTTCAAATCACCACACTTTCCAGGTGAGTTCATACCCCTACATTTTCACGTCTTTTTCATGTTTTAGGGGGGGGGGGGAAATACAAGTGAAACACGAGAAAACTTATGTTAAAATACGCATCGATATATATGGTTTCAAATACTTTACCTACATCTTGTTTCTAAATGTTAAACAACATTACCACCAACGTTACACTTTACATGGAAAGTTGGTATACACCGAGTTTTATCATCAAACGGAAAATACTTTTGAAAAACTATAATGGGTATAGTTTGCAAGTTATTCATTACACCTTTACATAAACATTATAAAAGGAAATACCTTCATTTACAAGAAATGTGGACCTTTCATTCCGTAAATCTTTTGATACTAAGTTTTGTGAGACATCCGGCTTCACCGTACTCTCAAGTACGTATTTCAAGTCCTGTATTATAAGCCATAATCTCTTGTAGGGAGAGCGTGATACTTGTGTATAGATCTATACGGGATTGACAATCCCGCACCTAAACTGTTAGCTACAGTTAGACCGGCAGGTCTGGGGTGAGAAATGTCATAACACTGCAACACCTGAAGAACGTTATTACAGGCAATCTGGGTCAATAGCATGGTTATAAAACTCACATGGAGTATCGAAATATCTTTGATTTACGAGACTATTAAATGCATTCAGTAATTACATCATATATGTATTCATCCACTTACACCATTTTTAGCACGGAAGATACTTATGCATTCCAGTCTTTGGAACTTTTGAAACCACCACCCATACATGGAAAATATTGGATTTTCTAGAAACACGCTCCGTTATTTTTACCAAAAGGCATACAATTTTAGTACAAAAACGCTTATGAACTCACCAACTTAATTGTTGACACTTTTTCAAAACTACTTGTATTTCTCAAGGAATCATTAATACAGGTAAAAATATCAGCTTTTGAAGGAGGGACGTTAAGGTGTCGGTTATCAAAACATTTTAAATCATCATTTTTGTAATATTCTTTTGAAACATGTATTACATACAACAATGTAACTTTTAAATTATATGTATGATGGTTGTGTTTACTTTCTTTACGATAATCAACTGTGATGATACTACGTGAAGTCATCCGCCCCCGAATGTTTCCGCCATTCTGGTTTGGGGGTGTGACACCAAGGCTATTTGGGTCCTTGGTTATTAGCTTTGAAAACTGAATGAAATGAAGAACCTAAACCCAATTACAAACTTTTGATTTGATAGTATCAATTAAGTCAACATCAGTGGGTAAAGGAGCAGACATATAAGTTTTCGAAGGTTTAGATTTGTCACTAACATTCGCATTTTTGTTCTCAGTTTGTTTTGCAACTGGTTTATCTTTCGAAACTGGTTTCCATGTTTTAACAGGAATATTCAAATCTTTGGAACATGAACTTCCGTTTGACGAATTATTCAAATATTGCTCATATGCTTCGTAAATCTGTTGTTGGGAATATTGACGAGATTGAAACATCTTCCCTTGTCCTTCAAGCCAATGATCGATATTCTTCACAATTGACAAACCCTTTGTATATGACACTTTCGAATTCTGCTTCCCAGACGGATATGGAAAATTCGGTTTTTGTGGAACAAAATCAACATTTGATTTAGGACGAAATGCCATGGCATATCGACTGCTAACATTGTTTCCATCACTTGCATTTTGAGAAAATCGATTGTGAAACTTCGTTTTTGAGAAAATCTTTGTTTTTGATTAGAAGAAAATCGTTGTGTTGAGGGTTGATTTTGAAAGCTCTTTGAGGTATTTTTGATATTTGTGGAAAACGTTGTATTTTGAACTTTCGAAGAATTTGTTTTTGGATAAAATTCTGATTTTGTGTTGTTTGATTGAGCGGGATTTTTCTTTTGGTATGAATAAGATGCTGAATTTGAAGACTTATTCTCAACAAATTTAATCTTTATGTTTTCAGACGTTTTCAATGTCAAACCGTATTGTTTCTTTCGAGACTCAACTGTTAGCCAGAAAATTTTTTTTCGTGCTTGTCTTTTCGAAATTTCATTTTCTTTTGAAAACTTTTCTATTTGTTCTTTAAATTCTTTTGAATTTAATTTGACAACACTTTCATTTTCCACAACAACTTGTTTTGAAACTTCTTTCTCAGCTTTTTGTTTTTCAACCCATTCTTTGTTAGATTATTTTCGACAGTGCTTTGATTTGAAAAGAATCATTCGTCTGTTGTTTTCTTGTTGTCATGTTCGACCATTTTGTTGAGTTCTGGTTTAATGTTTTTAACATTTCCAGTAGTGACAAATACTTGATTTGGAAAAACAACATCATCTGTACACTTGAAATTTGGATACACCACTTGATTTATTTCCAAATAATGGGCTCCTTTTTCAGACAGAACTTTGTCGAAATTTTCAGTGTCCCCAAACACCTGATCAACAACAACATGTAGAATGGTTGGTTCGTTTGAAACAGGTTTGTCAGGTTTAGATTCATTCGAAACTTGGGCTTCATCCTCATCATCACTACTATCTGTTTGACTATCTCTGACACTCACATTGTCGAAATCACAAACTTTCGAAGTTGAGGGTTTGTCAGTGTCATTCTTAACCAACGAATCATTACATTTTTCTTTTCCTTTAGACTTAGATGTGACATTAATGACTGACAACTGTGAACAATCGACACTTTCCTCTTCTTCAATTTCACTGATTTCGCTGAAACTATCAGAACTATCATCGACATCAGTGAAATTAGATTGGGAGTCAACTTTCGAATTCTCAGTTCTTTTCAAAATCTTGATTTGTTCATTCTTGGTTAAGGTATCATTCACAATTTCAACAAGTTCATCAGCATTCAAATATTCATCTATCTTAACAATACCATAAGCAAATCGATTATCAGACACTTTATCGAATTCTTCTATGGTTTTCTAACAATCATAGGACACGCAATCAATTTTCTCTATTTCGAACGCAAGAAAAGGTAATAACTTTATATGTTGTTCTTTGCTAATATCAGACGAATGATGTAAAGCAGTCAATTTCGTATACAAATGCTTTGCAGAATTACAGTATATATTTCTTTGAGCTAATAACATTTTAACATCACTGCTCAAAGAATCCCTATCACACATGATGTTTGTAATTTGCAATTCTAAATTCTAAATTCTTATTTTCTTGGCATCTAACTGCTTCTGTACTTCTACCAACTGGGAAGTTGATTTCTTAGCCACATTGCTAGCAGAGATAACCAAAGCATCGAAATAAGCAACAATATCATCAAAAGCAATTAATTCAGAATCATATGCACTTAAAGGAATATTAAAAGACTGAAAAATAGTACGTACCTTCGTAGTCATTGGAGATTTATCAGCACTTTTGGTCATGAAGCAATGACCAGTCACCTTTTCGTCAGAATCTTCCTCCAGCTTCGCGAAGATGGCACCATGCGTAGGATTACGCATCTCTTCATTATCGGATCCGGAAGAACAGATTTGATATGTGCCATGTACCTCTTGTTCACCTCTAGCCACCAATGATAAGTTTTTCGCCTTTAAACGCACCTCTTCCAATATCTCCACATAATACGCTTCGTCCTTTATCCTATTCTTTTTCTCCTCCTTCTACGAAGCATGCAATCATTTTCTAGATGATTTGCTCCATTGCAATAATGACAGTCAACACACGAATCTCCTTTCAGTTTCTTCTCATTCTTAACCTCAATCACCTTCTTAACTTTCTTTTCAAACTTTTTCTTCTCTTCTCCTGCAGACTTGCTCACGAAACTTCCTTTTCCCTCACTCTACTTCATCTTCGGATTAAACGGTTTCTTGAAAAACTTTTTAACTCTGTTGTTTGAGTAAAAAGCTACTGTCTTATCATCCGAATTCATTAAAAACCCCTCTTCATCAGAATTCTCTTCTTTAACCTGTTCCTTTTCTGAAACTTTCGAAACTAAAGCCAATGGTCCACCCAAGCTTAATTTCGATTCTTCAGCCATCTCATTTACCTCGCCTTTGTGAGTCTTTAACAGATTATACAAATCATTCAATGATGATGTGTCGAAACTCTGTTGTGTTTTCACCATTAAAGTAACATTCCTCCATTCCTTTCATAGACCCATGATGAATGTCAAATTGAATTCCATTGTTGTCCTTGTAATGCCATGTCGATGACATTTATAGATCAACTCATTCAGCCTATCATAGTAACCTTCAATTGACTCACCATCTTTTTGCTTGAAATCTTTTAATTCAATCAAATAGTGCTTAACTGAATTAATTTTCGTCTTCTCGCTTCCTCGAAACTTTTCTTTGAGATTATTCCAGATTTCTTTTGCAGTTGTAAAACTTCTGACATAGTTATACAAAACTGGAGGTAGTGCACCGCGTAACTCCCTTATGCATCGTTTTTCAAGTTCTTCATATGATCAGATTGAGCATCAATACTCGTAGTACCAGATGATGATCCAATTGGTTGAAGATTTTTCGAAAGAGTAACACTCCCTGAGATGCATGACCAACGCTCTTCATCGATTCCATTCAAGTAGTCTTGCATACGATCAGACCACTGATCATAGTATTCCGGAATGAGCATAGGAATCTTAGTTGAAGATCCTAGCAGATGAGAGTATGAAGTCATTGAGTTTAAGTTGAAGTTCGCCATTGATGTACGGATAGAATTTTTTTGAGAAATCAAAGAGAATTTGAGTGCAAATTGCTGAATTGAACAGAAAAATCAAGTAGAACACTCGATTCAACAAATCAGTTGCTGAATCAAATCACAACTGAAGATCTAGAACACTTTTCACTTCAAAAGGTGTGGAAATTTTTTGAATTAGAATTTGATTCAAAAACCTTTTGAATCAAAATGAAAATCAGATCGCAGATTATGATTCCTACTTTGTTACCAATTGATGAAGTGATGAATCGAGTATGAAACGAATCAGAGGAAAACAAATGTAATTTGAACATGAGAAGTATAATATAATCTGGTTTTCATCTCTATTACTTCCGATGAACACAAGTACAAAATGATGGTAAACAGGGTGAACTATTACAATCACTCTCAGACTCTTACTATCTACTTAATGCTCAGCTCCTATTTATAGGAAACAGGAAGTACAAAAAATACTAAGGCTTAGACGTTAAGCTTCGTACCAAAGACACCTTAGTAAATACATTACAAAATATACAAAGTGAACAAAACATACGAAGAGTATCAATAAACAGACTTCGACTGTTTACAATATATTTCGACCCTACAACTTGATTGCTATATTTTGTTATATTTCTCTATGTATGTCTATGCAACACGAAACATGAGGCCTTATCGTGTTAAGTCCCTTCCCTTATAATTTAATCCAACCATTAACTCTTTGAGCCAATGGTCATTATGGATAGCGCTATTAGGAATTGACAACTCCTCACTTGCCCGATTGCTTGAGTACATGATACCAAATTAATCTATGGAACAATAAGCATAGATCTTGATAGGGCATCAGTCATAGGCTTGGTTGTGAAGTCATTGTTTGCTCATACACATACACAAATTGTTATTAATTATGGCAATAAACTTGTTTATTAATTATAGCAATGAACTTTGTTCTCATTATAGCAATGAACTTTGTTTCTCATTACAACATCGAAATTTTATTATTGGAAACTTATATACATGTTTTAGCAATAAAATTGTTTGCTCCTTGTAGCAATGAACTTGATTACTCATTTTAACAATATATTTTAATTTATGGAAACTTTTATCAAAACTTGATTTCGATTCATGAAACCAGTATTATTATTTTAATCTGTGAGTACTCACCAACTATTTTTATAGTTGACGCTCGTTCTACATGCTTTTTCAGGAATCATCAAGTAAGTGGCACTTAGGGACACATCACTTTTAGGAGCATTCACATGTGTTGTATTTCAATTTACACTGTAATTCTTTTAAAACTTGTTCAAACCTATTGTAAATTTGTAATGATTTTTAATACTATGGTTGGTGTTGTCTTTTAACTTTTGCTATGAAACCCTTTGTACTGCCACGCCTCGTGTTTCCGCTTTAGCGGGGTGTGACAGAAATGGTATCAGAACCGAAGGTTATAGAGAATACCGGTTTTCCTTTGGAGAACCACAACTATAGCAAAAAAATTTCAAATCATTTTTAAAATACTGAACATACTATTGGTATAACTAATTCGAGTACACATTTTTAGAATTTAATTAAGTATAGCCTGGCCAACTATGCTTAATTAAGGAAAGTTAATGTGAGGCTAGAAACGGTTATAGTAGGTTATGTTCAAAACAATTTTCAACTTAAACTTTTGAAAAACAAAATTTTTTAGGTGTGTGTACGGGCATTGCATATTATAGGCATTCATCTAGATACACTTAGAAACTAAGTGCACTTTTATAACAATGCCTTTATTTAGAAAATATCTTATCCCTTATCTAGTGCTAGGTTAACCACTTTGGTTATATCACTAGCCACTCTAGGAGCAATGCACTTAGTACTGAGAATGAGTATTCCTCGGTAACTGTTGACTTTACATGTAAGGTTATATCACTAGCCACTATCTGCAGAATTGAAGTTTCACTGGTTGGCCGGTTATTTCCATGTGAAGACATGATTCTGTTATATGATGTGAAATGAAATCGTAAGTACTTATGATCGTTGGTTGTTGTACTTTATCTGTTTATATATACATATAAATTTCTCATTTTGGGGTATGATTCTCAATGTTTTGATCTGCATCCATATGATGCATTCTTACTACAGAGTAGGAATAAGTTTTGCACAAAGGTTAAGTTCACCCGATAAGTCTATGAGAAGGCATCTTTCTACCATAAGGCTTAAAAGAATTAAACGGTAGTAAATGTTTAGTATTATTCTATAACTCATGTGTCGATTGAACTATGTTATCTTGGTTCATCGTGTATTATGTTTTGACTTTTATGAAGTCTTATAAACAAATCCTAATAGAAGTCTATATAGAATGAACTTATGAATTTTTAATAGTTATCATCCTTACACGAAATTCTTTGACTTGATGTACTAGTATTTGTTGTTACAAAAGAAGTAATAAACCTAACATGTAGTGTGAGCAGTGTAATCACTAACTCACTAAGTTATATCATATTATAATTGACTTGTGTTACGTATAGATTACTTTATGGTTTTCTCCTGATAGAATAAGGTTCGTTAATGATTTCTCTAGTGTTTTTCACTTCGTTCGGTCTTTTCTGAGAATTCTCCTCATAAACCCTCTTTTACTTCTTCCTCAACTCTTCTGTTAGCTATTGCAATAGAGTGGTTACATCTACCTATGTTGTTCGTGTGAGAATGGGAATGTCTAAAGAATCTACGAGATTAACTACAACATTCCTAAAGAAAATTTTATGGTGTGATCCCTACCAGTAAAGGTCTTTTAGTTTTCACATAAGTTAGTTATTTATAGTATCTAAAATACTCCTATAGTATTTTTATCGTATGTTTGATTCTAGAGCTTCTTGGTATACGATAGTATTATAAAATACTCCTATAGTATTTTAAACTTTATGTTTGGTTCTAGCATTCCTTTGTCTTTATGGTTGGTAAGTTTTAGACTTGCTGTAACACCACTATCACTCCCAAAAACATGTTGGTCGTATCTCAAATAAATATAGTTGATCAGGCTATATTTATGGCAAATATGATTACATAACTTTCTAGGTTTGACTGTAGTATCCAACATCTAAATACTTTTGTTATATATATATATATATATATATATATATATATATATATATATATATATATATATATATATATATGCATATATGTTTACTTTCATAAAAATATTAATATATTTTACAAGTATAATTCTTGGTCAGAGTTTTTAGGTCTCATTGTATTTATAGTCATATATCTTTTATAGGTTGATATACTTAGTTCACTATAAACAATGCTTTGATACCAATCTGTCACAACCCCAAACCGGAACATCGGAAACATTCGGGGGCGGAGGACATCATGTACAATATTACAACAATTATAAAATAGTAATCAAAGCAACAACAACCATTGTATTAACAACATAGTATTTACATTGTGTTCAAAACATTACTTTATATGTTGTTCTTTGCTAATATCAGACGAATGATGTAAAGCAGTCAATTTCGTATACAAATGCTTTGCAGAATTACAGTATATATTTCTTTGAGCTAATAACATTTTAACATCACTGCTCAAAGAATCCCTATCACACATGATGTTTGTAATTTGCAATTCTAAATTCTAAATTCTTATTTTCTTGGCATCTAACTGCTTCTGTACTTCTACCAACTGGGAAGTTGATTTCTTAGCCACATTGCTAGCAGAGATAACCAAAGCATCGAAATAAGCAACAATATCATCAAAAGCAATTAATTCAGAATCATATGAACTTAAAGGAATATTAAAAGACTGAAAATAGTACGTACCTTCGTAGTCATTGGAGATTTATCAGCACTTTTGGTCATGAAGCAATGACCAGTCACCTTTTCGTCAGAATCTTCCTCCAGCTTCGCGAAGATGGCACCATGCGTAGGATTACGCATCTCTTCATTATCGGATCCGGAAGAATAGATTTGATATGTGCCCTGTTCCTCTTGTTCACCTCTAGCCACCAATGATAAGTTTTTCGCCTTCAAACGCACCTCTTCCAATAATTCCACATAATACGCTTCGTCCTTTATCCTATTCTTTTTCTCCTCCTTCTACGAAGCATGCAATCATTTTCTAGATGATTTGCTCCATTGCAATAATGACAGTCAACACACGAACGTCCTTTCAGTTTCTTCTCATTCTTAACCTCAATCACCTTGTTAACTTTCTTTTCAAACTTCTTCTTCTCTTCTCCTGCAGACTTGCTCACAAAACTTCCTTTTCCCTCACTCTACTTCATCTTCGGATTAAACGGTTTCTTGAAAAACTTTTTAACTCTGTTGTTTGAGTAAAAAGCTACTGTCTTATCATCCGAATTCATTAAAAACCCCTCTTGATCAGAATTCTCTTCTTTAACCTGTTCCTTTTCTGAAACTTTCGAAACTAAAGCCAATGGTCCACCCAAGCTTAATTTCGATTCTTCAGCCATCTCATTTACCTCGCCTTTGTGAGTCTTTAACAGATTATACAAATCATTCAATGATGATGTGTCGAAACTCTGTTGTGTTTTCACCATTAAAGTAACATTCCTCCATTCCTTTCATAGACCCATGATGAATGTCAAATTGAATTCCATTGTTGTCCTTGTAATGCCATGTCGATGACATTTATAGATCAACTCATTCAGCCTATCATAGTAACCTTCAATTGACTCACCATCTTTTTGCTTGAAATCTTTTAATTCAATCAAATAGTGCTTAACTGAATTAATTTTCGTCTTCTCGCTTCCTCGAAACTTTTCTTTGAGATTATTCCAGATTTCTTTTGCAGTTGTAAAACTTCTGACATAGTTATACACAACTGGAGGTAATGCACCGCGTAACTCCCTTATGCATCGTTTTTCAAGTTCTTCATATGATCAGATTGAGCATCAATACTCGTAGTACCAGATGATGATCCAATTGGTTGAAGATTTTTCGAAAGAGTAACACTCCCTGAGATGCATGACCAACGCTCTTCATCGATTCCATTCAAGTAGTCTTGCATACGATCAGACCACTGATCATAGTATTCTGGAATGAGCATAGGAATCTTAGTTGAAGATCCTAGCAGATGAGAGTATGAAGTCATTGAGTTTAAGTTGAAGTTCGCCATTGATGTACGGATTGAATTTTTTTGAGAAATCAAAGAGAATTTGAGTGCAAATTGCTGAATTGAACAGAAAAATCAAGTAGAACACTCGATTCAACAAATCAGTTGCTGAATCAAATCACAACTGAAGATCTAGAACACTTTTCACTTCAAAAGGTGTGGAAATTTTTTGAATTAGAATTTGATTCAAAAACCTTTTGAATCAAAATGAAAATCAGATCGCAGATTATGATTCCTACTTTGTTACCAATTGATGAAGTGATGAATCGAGTATGAAACGAATCAGAGGAAAACAAATGTAATTTGAACATGAGAAGTATAATATAATCTGGTTTTCATCTCTATTACTTCCGATGAACACAAGTACAAAATGATGGTAAACAGGGTGAACTATTACAATCACTCTCAGACTCTTACTATCTACTTAATGCTCAGCTCCTATTTATAGGAAACAGGAAGTACAAAAAATACTAAGGCTTAGACGTTAAGCTTCGTACCAAAGACACCTTAGTAAATACATTACAAAATATACAAAGTGAACAAAACATACGCAGAGTATCAATAAACAGACTTCGACTGTTTACAATATATTTCGACCCTACAACTTGATTGCTATATTTTGCTATATTTCTCTATGTATGTCTATGCAACACGAAACATGAGGCCTTATCGTGTTAAGTCCCTTCCCTTATAATTTAATCCAACCATTAACTCTTTGAGCCAATGGTCATTATGGATAGCGCTATTAGGAATTGACAACTCCTCACTTGCCCGATTGCTTGAGTACATGATACCAAATTAATCTATGGAACAATAAGCATAGATCTTGATAGGGCATCAGTCATAGGCTTGGTTGTGAAGTCATTGTTTGCTCATACACATACACAAATTGTTATTAATTATGGCAATAAACTTGTTTATTAATTATAGCAATGAACTTTGTTCTCATTATAGCAATGAACTTTGTTTCTCATTACAACATCGAAATTTTATTATTGGAAACTTATATACATGTTTTAGCAATAAAATTGTTTGCTCCTTGTAGCAATGAACTTGATTACTCATTTTAACAATATATTTTCATTTATGGAAACTTTTATCAAAACTTGATTTCGATTCATGAAACCAGTATTATTATTTTAATCTGTGAGTACTCACCAACTATTTTTATAGTTGACGCTCGTTTTACATGCTTTTTCAGGAATCATCAAGTAAGTGGCACTTAGGGACACATCACTTTTAGGAGCATTCACATGTGTTGTATTTCAATTTACACTGTAATTCTTTTAAAACTTGTTCAAACCTATTGTAAATTTATAATGATTTTTAATACTATGGTTGGTGTTGTCTTTTAACTTTTGCTATGAAACCCTTTGTACTGCCACGCCCCGTGTTTCCGCTTTAGCGGGGTGTGACAGAAATGGTATCAGAACCGAAGGTTATAGAGAATACCGGTTTTCCTTTGGAGAACCACAACTATAGCAAAAAAATTTCAAATCATTTTTAAAATACTGAACATACTATTGGTACAACTAATTCGAGTACACATTTTTAGAATTTAATTAAGTATAGCCTGGCCAACTATGCTTAATTAAGGAAAGTTAATGTGAGGCTAGAAACGGTTATAGTAGAATTATGTTCAAAACAATTTTCAACTTAAACTTTTGAAAAACAAAATTTTTTAGGTGTGTGTACGGGCATTGCATATTATAGGCATTCATCTAGATACACTTAGAAACTAAGTGCACTTTTATAACAATGCCTTTATTTAGAAAATATCTTATCCCTTATCTAGTGCTAGGTTAACCACTTTGGTTATATCACTAGCCACTCTAGGAGCAATGCACTTAGTAATGAGAATGAGTATTCCTCGGTAACTGTTGACTTTACATGTAAGGTTATATCACTAGCCACTATCTGCAGAATTGAAGTTTCACTGGTTGGCCGGTTATTTCCATGTGAAGACATGATTCTGTTATATGATGTGAAATGAAATCGTAAGTACTTATGATCGTTGGTTGTTGTACTTTATCTGTTTATATATACATATAAATTTCTCATTTTGGGGTATGATTCTCAATGTTTTGATCTGCATCCATATGATGCATTCTTACTACAGAGTAGGAATAAGTTTTGCACAAAGGTTAAGTTCACCCGATAAGTCTATGAGAAGGCATCTTTCTACCATAAGGCTTAAAAGAATTAAACGGTAGTAAATGCTTAGTATTATTCTATAACTCATGTGTCGATTGAACTATGTTATCTTGGTTCATCGTGTATTATGTTTTGACTTTTATGAAGTCTTATAAACAAATCCTAATAGAAGTCTATATAGAATGAACTTATGAATTTTTAATAGTTATCATCCTTACACGAAATTCTTTGACTTGATGTACTAGTATTTGTTGTTACAAAAGAAGTAATAAACCTAACATGTAGTGTGAGCAGTGTAATCACTAACTCACTAAGTTATATCATATTATAATTGACTTGTGTTACGTATAGATTACTTTATGGTTTTCTCCTGATAGAATAAGGTTCGTTAATGATTTCTCTAGTGTTTTTCACTTCGTTCGGTCTTTTCTGAGAATTCTCCTCATAAACCCTCTTTTAGTTCTTCCTCAACTCTTCTGTTAGCTATTGCAATAGAGTGGTTACATCTACCTATGTTGTTCGTGTGAGAATGGGAATGTCTAAAGAATCTACGAGATTAACTACAACATTCCTAAAGAAAATTTTATGGTGTGATCCCTACCAGTAAAGGTCTTTTAGTTTTCACATAAGTTAGTTATTTATAGTATCTAAAATACTCCTATAGTATTTTTATCGTATGTTTGATTCTAGAGCTTCTTGGTATACAATAGTATTATAAAATACTCCTATAGTATTTTAAACTTTATGTTTGGTTCTACCATTCCTTTGTCTTTATGGTTGGTAAGTTTTAGACTTGCTGTAACACCACTATCACTCCCAAAAACATGTTGGTCTTATCTCAAATAAATATAGTTGATCAGGCTATATTTATGGCAAATATGATTACATAACTTTCTAGGTTTGACTGTAGTATCCAACATCTAAATACTTTTGTTATATATATATATATATATATATATATATATATATATATATATATATATATATATATATATATATATATATGCATATATGTTTACTTTCATAAAAATATTAATATATTTTAAAAGTATAATTCTTGGTCAGAGTTTTTAGGTCCCATTGTATTTATAGTCATATATCTTTTATAGGTTGATATACTTAGTTCACTATAAACAATGCTTTGATACCAATCTGTCACAACCCCAAACCGGAACATCGGAAACATTCGGGGGCGGAGGACATCATGTACAATATTACAACAATTATAAAATAGTAATCAAAGCAACAACAACCATTGTATTAACAACATAGTATTTACATTGTGTTCAAAACATTACTTTATATGTTGTTCTTTGCTAATATCAGACGAATGATGTAAAGCAGTCAATTTCGTATACAAATGCTTTGCAGAATTACAGTATATATTTCTTTGAGCTAATAACATTTTAACATCACTGCTCAAAGAATCCCTATCACACATGATGTTTGTAATTTGCAATTCTAAATTCTAAATTCTTATTTTCTTGGCATCTAACTGCTTCTGTACTTCTACCAACTGGGAAGTTGATTTCTTAGCCACATTGCTAGCAGAGATAACCAAAGCATCGAAATAAGCAACAATATCATCAAAAGCAATTAATTCAGAATCATATGCACTTAAAGGAATATTAAAAGACTGAAAATAGTACATACCTTCGTAGTCATTGGAGATTTATCAGCACTTTTGGTCATGAAGCAATGACCAGTCACCTTTTCGTCAGAATCTTCCTCCAGCTTCGCGAAGATGGCACCATGCGTAGGATTACGCATCTCTTCATTATCGGATTCGGAAGAACAGATTTGATATGTGCCCTGTTCCTCTTGTTCACCTCTAGCCACCAATGATAAGTTTTTCGCCTTCAAACGCACCTCTTCCAATATCTCCACATAATACGCTTCGTCCTTTATCCTATTCTTTTTCTCCTCCTTCTATGAAGCATGCAATCATTTTCTAGATGATTTGCTCCATTGCAATAATGACAGTCAACACACGAATGTCCTTTCAGTTTCTTCTCATTCTTAACCTCAATCACCTTCTTAACTTTCTTTTCAAACTTCTTCTTCTCTTCTCCTGCAGACTTGCTCACGAAACTTCCTTTTCCCTCACTCTACTTCATCTTCGGATTAAACGGTTTCTTGAAAAACTTTTTAACTCTGTTGTTTGAGTAAAAAGCTACTGTCTTATCATCCGAATTCATTAAAAACCCCTCTTCATCAGAATTCTCTTCTTTAACCTGTTCCTTTTCTGAAACTTTCGAAACTAAAGCCAATGGTCCACCCAAGCTTAATTTCGATTCTTCAGCCATCTCATTTACCTCGCCTTTGTGAGTCTTTAACAGATTATACAAATCATTCAATGATGATGTGTCGAAACTCTGTTGTGTTTTCACCATTAAAGTAACATTCCTCCATTCCTTTCATAGACCCATGATGAATGTCAAATTGAATTCCATTGTTGTCCTTGTAATGCCATGTCGATGACATTTATAGATCAACTCATTCAGCCTATCATAGTAACCTTCAATTGACTCACCATCTTTTTGCTTGAAATCTTTTAATTCAATCAAATAGTGCTTAACTGAATTAATTTTCGTCTTCTCGCTTCCTCGAAACTTTTCTTTGAGATTATTCCAGATTTCTTTTGCAGTTGTAAAACTTCTGACATAGTTATACAAAACTGGAGGTAATGCACCGCGTAACTCCCTTATGCATCGTTTTTCAAGTTCTTCATATGATCAGATTGAGCATCAATACTCGTAGTACCAGATGATGATCTAATTGGTTGAAGATTTTTCGAAAGAGTAACACTCCCTGAGATGCATGACCAACGCTCTTCATCGATTCCATTCAAGTAGTCTTGCATACGATCAGACCACTGATCATAGTATTCCGGAATGAGCATAGGAATCTTAGTTGAAGATCCTAGCAGATGAGAGTATGAAGTCATTGAGTTTAAGTTGAAGTTCGCCATTGATGTACGGATTGAACTTTTTTGAGAAATCAAAGAGAATTTGAGTGCAAATTGCTGAATTGAACAGAAAAATCAAGTAGAACACTCGATTCAACAAATCAGTTGCTGAATCAAATCACAACTGAAGATCTAGAACACTTTTCACTTCAAAAGGTGTGGAAATTTTTTGAATTAGAATTTGATTCAAAAACCTTTTGAATCAAAATGAAAATCAGATCGCAGATTATGATTCCTACTTTGTTACCAATTGATGAAGTGATGAATCGAGTATGAAACGAATCAGAGGAAAACAAATGTAATTTGAACATGAGAAGTATAATATAATCTGGTTTTCATCTCTATTACTTCCGATGAACACAAGTACAAAATGATGGTAAACAGGGTGAACTATTACAATCACTCTCAGACTCTTACTATCTACTTAATGCTCAGCTCCTATTTATAGGAAACAGGAAGTACAAAAAATACTAAGGCTTAGACGTTAAGCTTCGTACCAAAGACACCTTAGTAAATACATTACAAAATATACAAAGTGAACAAAACATACGAAGAGTATCAATAAACAGACTTCGACTGTTTACAATATATTTCGACCCTACAACTTGATTGCTATATTTTGCTATATTTATCTATGTATGTCTATGCAACACGAAACATGAGGCCTTATCGTGTTAAGTCCCTTCCCTTATAATTTAATCCAACCATTAACTCTTTGAGCCAATGGTCATTATGGATAGCGCTATTAGGAATTGACAACTCCTCACTTGCCCGATTGCTTGAGTACATGATACCAAATTAATCTATGGAACAATAAGCATAGATCTTGATAGGGCATCAGTCATAGGCTTGGTTGTGAAGTCATTGTTTTCTCATACACATACACAAATTGTTATTAATTATGGCAATAAACTTGTTTATTAATTATAGCAATGAACTTTGTTCTCATTATAGCAATGAACTTTGTTTCTCATTACAACATCGAAATTTTATTATTGGAAACTTATATACATGTTTTAGCAATAAAATTGTTTGCTCCTTGTAGCAATGAACTTGATTACTCATTTTAACAATATATTTTCATTTATGGAAACTTTTATCAAAACTTGATTTCGATTCATGAAACCAGTATTATTATTTTAATCTGTGAGTACTCACCAACTATTTTTATAGTTGACGCTCGTTTTACATGCTTTTTCAGGAATCATCAAGTAAGTGGCACTTAGGGACACATCACTTTTAGGAGCATTCACATGTGTTGTATTTCAATTTACACTGTAATTCTTTTAAAACTTGTTCAAACCTATTGTAAATTTGTAATGATTTTTAATACTATGGTTGGTGTTGTCTTTTAACTTTTGCTATGAAACCCTTTGTACTGCCACGCCCCGTGTTTCCGCTTTAGCGGGGTGTGACAGAAATGGTATCAAAACCGAAGGTTATAGAGAATACCGGTTTTCCTTTGGAGAACCACAACTATAGCAAAAAAATTTCAAATCATTTTTAAAATACTGAACATACTATTGGTATAACTAATTCGAGTACACATTTTTAGAATTTAATTAAGTATAGCCTGGCCAACTATGCTTAATTAAGGAAAGTTAATGTGAGGCTAGAAACGGTTATAGTAGAATTATGTTCAAAACAATTTTCAACTTAAACTTTTGAAAAACAAAATTTTTTAGGTGTGTGTACGGGCATTGCATATTATAGCATTCATCTAGATACACTTAGAAACTAAGTGCACTTTTATAACAATGCCTTTATTTAGAAAATATCTTATCCCTTATCTAGTGCTAGGTTAACCACTTTGGTTATATCACTAGCCACTCTAGGAGCAATGCACTTAGTACTGAGAATGAGTATTCCTCGGTAACTGTTGACTTTACATGTAAGGTTATATCACTAGCCACTATCTGCAGAATTGAAGTTTCACTGGTTGGCCGGTTATTTCCATGTGAAGACATGATTCTGTTATATGATGTGAAATGAAATCATAAGTACTTATGATCGTTGGTTGTTGTACTTTATCTGTTTATATATACATATAAATTTCTCATTTTGGGGTATGATTCTCAATGTTTTGATCTGCATCCATATGATGCATTCTTACTACAGAGTAGGAATAAGTTTTGCACAAAGGTTAAGTTCACCCGATAAGTCTATGAGAAGGCATCTTTCTACCATAAGGCTTAAAAGAATTAAACGGTAGTAAATGTTTAGTATTATTCTATAACTCATGTGTCGATTGAACTATGTTATCTTGGTTCATTGTGTATTATGTTTTGACTTTTATGAAGTCTTATAAACAAATCCTAATAGAAGTCTATATAGAATGAACTTATGAATTTTTAATAGTTATCATCCTTACACGAAATTCTTTGACTTGATGTACTAGTATTTGTTGTTACAAAAGAAGTAATAAATCTAACATGTAGTGTGAGCAGTGTAATCACTAACTCACTAAGTTATATCATATTATAATTGACTTGTGTTACGTATAGATCACTTTATGGTTTTCTCCTAATAGAATAAGGTTCGTTAATGATTTCTCTAGTGTTTTTCACTTCGTTCGGTCTTTTCTGAGAATTCTCCTCATAAACCCTCTTTTAGTTCTTCCTCAACTCTTCTGTTAGCTATTGCAATAGAGTGGTTACATCTACCTATGTTGTTCGTGTGAGAATGGGAATGTCTAAAGAATCTACGAGATTAACTACAACATTCCTAAAGAAAATTTTATGGTGTGATCCCTACCAGTAAAGGTCTTTTAGTTTTCACATAAGTTAGTTATTTATAGTATCTAAAATACTCCTATAGTATTTTTATCGTATGTTTGATTCTAGAGCTTCTTGGTATACGATAGTATTATAAAATACTCCTATAGTATTTTAAACTTTATGTTTGGTTCTAGCATTCCTTTGTCTTTATGGTTGGTAAGTTTTAGACTTGCTGTAACACCACTATCACTCCCAAAAACATGTTGGTCGTATCTCAAATAAATATAGTTGATCAGGCTATATTTATGGCAAATATGATTACATAACTTTCTAGGTTTGACTGTAGTATCCAACATCTAAATACTTTTGTTATATATATATATATATATATATATATATATATATATATATATATATATATATATATATATATATATATATGCATATATGTTTACTTTCATAAAAATATTAATATATTTTAAAAGTATAATTCTTGGTCAGAGTTTTTAGGTCCCATTGTATTTATAGTCATATATCTTTTATAGGTTGATATACTTAGTTCACTATAAACAATGCTTTGATACCAATCTGTCACAACCCCAAACCGGAACATCGGAAACATTCGGGGGCGGAGGACATCATGTACAATATTACAACAATTATAAAATAGTAATCAAAGCAACAACAACCATTGTATTAACAACATAGTATTTACATTGTGTTCAAAACATTACTTGTATAACATAAAACTATAGCAAAAGATAAATTGTAATTCTACAATGCTCCGTCTTCATAACGCTCGAGAGAGTACATGCTACTAACTTTCCTGAGAATAAATGAGAGTATCAACAATTAAGTTGGTGAGTTCATAAGTATTTTGGTGGAAAAGATATGTTCTTTGTTATTAACAATGTTAATGTATTCTTTCATAAAATCCAATATTTTCTTAGTAAACATATCATAATCTTAGTACTTTGAGACTAAAAAGTATAAGTTTCTTATGATTATAACATGTGATTCGATATTCTGATTCATGTACTTAATATGACCCATCTTCTTTCCTCCTATGATTACTTAGTGTATGCAAATTATATATAATAAAAATCGAACGAACAGTCGATTGGGTGAATCTGTCCTAAGCCCACAACCAAACAAGGAACAGGAACAAAGGCGGAAATCACACATTCCACTGTTTATCGGATCTTCATTATATAAAATCGTATCGTATACATTAAGTAATCATAGATTTTAATAAGAAGAATACTCGTTATATGTTTTTCTGAACATCTGTTTGTACAATATTAGTAACAATATAATGTTTTACTTATCGTGTAACTCATGTGTAAGTCTAGAAATTTAGTACTTACAAATAATGTAATATTGTTTTATTATTTAAATAAAACCTTTGAAAGTACATTTGCCCTGAAACCCAAATGTATAGTTAATAATCAAATAAAAACTATTTGCATATATACAATTCATAAATAAGTACGTAAACATATTATTAGTTATATCCGTTCTACTGTAAAACATTGATTTCGATAAGCGGTTGTGTTTGTTTTCAGAAAGTCGAACTTGAAACTGTTCACTTGTAAAATAATGATATTGATCCTGGAAAATCTTATATATTCCGTAATACCGATTTGTGGTTTTAAATATTCCAAAACCAAAAAGGTATATGTATAATTACCATAATTAATTTCATGATATGTAGTTTTAATTATAAGTAAAACTACCTGAAGATATATTTGGCATGTAAAATATATATGATGTAAATACCTTGTTTTACTGCTTTAAAAGAAGTAAATTATTACATAATATAATTGTTTTTTATCCATGTGAGTTCTTATAACCATACTATATGACGGATATGCCTGATGCAACGTTCTTCAGGCGTCGGAATGATATGACATTTGTCACCTTAGGCCTACCGGCCTAACTGTAGCGAACAATTAAGGTGCGGGATTGTCAGTCCCGAATAGATCTATAAACAAATTCACACTCTCCCCCAGGAGATTCTGGTTAATAAGTCAGGACTTAAGGTCGTACTTAGGTAAGTACACCACGAAGTGTCTCAGAAATTTATTGTTTCAACGAGATTACGAGTAATATAGTGGAAAAAACCTTTTAACAAATAAAGATGAAATTTTTCCATATGTTTAAGATGATTGATATTATGAATTTATCCATAAATTATACCTATTATAATTTATATGTGTGTTTTCATATCGTTTTCCTTACTTAGTAAAATAGTTAATAAGTTCCATAAACTATACCCATTATAGTTTATATGCATGTAATTTGTGTAATATGAGCCTTTTGTATTTTGACAACCTTGAGAGTTTATAAGTTTGATAACGAAAACGTTTAGTTAGTATTTGTAGGTACAATAATTATAAATTATATAAAAGAGTGAAATAAGAAATTTGTATTTTAAACACAATATTACTTATGTTTTTACTTGTATTCCCCCCCCCCCTAAAAACATACAAAATTTTGGAAAAGTGTAGGCGTATGAACTCACCTTGAATGTGGTAATGGTTTTGTTAATGGGATTGAAACGGTGATTCTTCGAGGTGAAACAGGAAATGATAATCGTATCCTAATCTTTAAACACATATATATGTGTGAATATATGATGAAACTATAACTTATAAATTGTATAAACACCAAAATTGAGAGATACTTACCAAGTCTTATAACTTGTTCTAAAGAGAAATGATCCCCTGGAGTGATTTGTTCTGGAAATGAAACGGAAGATCGGTTGATACTTGAGAGAGTTTGATAGTAATTTCGTATACTGGAGTTGCAAGAATGAGAATATGGCTTAAGTTGTAACTTATGTATGAAGAAAATGAGGAGGTGATGTGATACTTACGCTGGTAAACACAATTATCTTCTTGGAAAGCTAACCTACTCAATCAAGTGGTGCCACATGGAATCATTTAGGGTAAATTCGATTTGTAAGGGGTAGAATTCAGCCATGTATGACCGAATTCTCTTGAATTCAATCCAAAGAAAAGGGAAATCGGTCTTAAGGTCAAAGAAGAAGAAAGTATTCGGTTTTGGGTCAAGGAGAGAACTAAATTCGGTTTTAGCTTTCTAGAAGATTGTAAATTTGGTCCTTGCATAATCCTTGACGTAAATTCGATCCTAGCTTCATTCTTAAGGGTGAATCCGGTTTTAGTTTGGTAAAAGATTCCCAAAACCGAATTCTATATATACATGCCATATTTTATGTTTTTAAGTTAAGTATTATACCATCCTATGCACATATACATATTTCTTGAATTATTATTGACTCCTTTGAGTTCTTTGTGTCTTGTAAACTTGTATTAGCTTATTATAACTTAAACTAACATGGGTAAATACCACACATACTTATATAACACCCTAAGTATGGCTCATGAAAGTCGTATCTCTATTGCCTCCAATTACATTGACTTGAAATAAAGGGTACATAGTTGGAGTTTAGACCTAGTTTGCTCTAGGATTTTTCAGGTTGTCACAAAGTAGACTACGAATCACTACGAGTATTCGCACCAATTCGCAGCGACAACTTTATTAAAGTGAAAGTGGTTTTGGAACAGATTCAGCTTCCATCATTCCTAGGCCTTGAAGAATTCTATTGAAGGTTGTCTCAGGTAAGGCTTTCATGAATATGTCAGCTAATTGATCAGCAGATCTTACGAAGTATACTTCAACATTGTCATCTTCCACATGATCCTTGATTAAATGATACCTCAGTGCTATATGTTTCGTCTTTCAGTGTTGCACTGGGTTGTGACAAATGCGAATGGCACTTTCGGTGTCACACCCCCAAACCAGAAAGGGCGGAAACATTCGGGGGTGGAAGACTTCATGTATAGTATCACAACAAATGCATAATAGTAATCAAAGTACAACAACAACCATTGTATTTACAAAATTATTAGTTTTACAGTTGTGTTCAAAACATAATGTATATGAACTCAAAAGTACCTGTATTACTGTTTCCCTGAGAATACAAGTAGATTTTGTAAAGGTGTCAACAAAAAAGTTGGTGAGTTCATAAGTATGCTTGTAACTGAAATCTGTTTTCTTGTTCATTGATAAAGTAAACATGTTTTTCCCAGAAAATCCTATATTTTTCTGCTATGTTATCTTGTAAGAAAAATGTATGATACTTTCTGTACTATGAATTTGTAAAATATAGTTTAGTTCTCATAAAACCATGAAAAGTATGTTTTCTCTGTATTGAAATTGTAATTTGTGTTTATACTTGTAAAGTACAGTATTATAGTCTTATAATTTAATAAAACTATGTAAAGTGTTACTTATTCATATGCTAATCATTTTGTTCAATATCAAAGTGTGAGTTATTATAACCATACTAGATGACTTAAGATGGCCTGAACACGACGTTCTTCAGGCGTCGCAAAAATTACAACATTTGTCACCACAGGTCTGCCGACCTAGCTGTTGCAAGCAGCTCTGGTGCAGGATTGTCAGTCCCGTATAGATCTATACACAAGTGTCACGCTCTTACTCAAGGAGATTCTGGTTATAATTTCAGGATTTTTTTGGTACATGGAAAAGTACATGAAGGTAGACTCACAAATGCTATATTGATGATTTTGCGTAGACCATTGAAAGGTTACTTTGAAATAAATACACTGTAAGTAAGTTTCATAAACTGTATTGAAGAGGATTAATGAGTTTGTTTTTAGTAAGGTAATTTGTTTTTTCTACACTAGTTATCCTCTGTTTGTTTTTCATTATGTACTATGTTTGTTTTCCTGTTATGTACTTTGAAACTTGAAACTAGTGAATGAGTCCTCTAAACAATACCTATTATAGTTTAGCTGTTTGTTTTACTGTAAGAATCTGTAATACTGTTATTCTATGAAATTCTCTGTTTGTACACGTGTAGTATCAAACAGTTTGAAAAACATTTCATATTTATATAAATGTAATATTTATAGAATTGTGATTAATTAGATCTTCGATTAAATAACTTTACCCAAAGCCCACAACCAAACAAGGAACAGGAAATGGGGTCAAATTACATATTCTAAATCTTCAGAATCCAAATTATATAATTTACACAGATATAAATATGTAATTTTTTACAATTATAACAATTTAAAATATACTAAAACATTTAAAAATCTTTTGAGATATTAACACAATTTTGTATTTCACTTGTATCCCCCCTAAAACAGTTAAAAGTCATAAAAATGTAGGGGTATGAACTCACCTTTCGTGAGGGATTTGATTTAGGATGGCAAGTTTCTCAAGTGAAATCTCAAATCACAAACGAGTCCTATTTAGCATATTATGATATAAATATGTATACATTTAGTGTTCATAATCATAATGGTGTATGGGAAACAAACTATGGTATAAGAAACACTTACCAAAGAAGTGTTAGCATCGAAAATGGAAGGTTGATATGTGTTCACGGCTCAAGAAGGGTTCACAACCAAAGAAGGGTTCACGGCCAAGTGTTCTTGGTGAATGAAGAACACCTGAAGATCCTAAGCAAGTTTCAAAGAAGATTCAAAGGTTTTCGGTCGCGTGTTTTTCATGTTCTTCACCTGTTCTTCGTGAAAACTAGTGAAATTAACGGGTTTCAGTCTACTATAACAAGATTGAAGGGTGTTTTTGAAATGATAACAAGATCAAGAATTGATACCTGTTAGATCCTATGAAGAATTAGTGATTATCACATGAATATGATGAGAAAGGATGAGTTTAGCATGTTCTTGAGGAGAGAGGGTGTTCTTGGTTGATGATACTTGAGAGAAAAGGGTTGGATTTTTGTTTGAAAGTGTAGAAATGAACTAAAATCAGCCAATATATATATATATATATATATATATATATATATATATATATATATATATATATATATATATATGGAAGGGGTTCACGGTCCCAAGTGGTTCACAGTCCGAAGTGAGCTAAGAGTTCATGGCCCGAAGTTCATCACGACTGCGAGGGCTCACGGTCCGAGGAGTTCACGGTCGTGAACCTTTTGCAGCCCGAAGTGTGCGGTCCGAAGGGAAGAAAGAAGAAAAGATGCGAGATTTCTCGGTTTTTAACTAATTCCCTTTATGAACACACAACTCTTTTGCATTAAATGTTTTTAAGCCAAATCTATTTATTATAAGATACATTAAAATGAGAAGTTTGACTTTTGTTGATTAATATTGACTTTTACAATAATAAAAATAACGGGATGTTACATTGTCCCCCCCCCCCCCCCCCCCCCGTTAGATGGAATTTCGTCCCGAAATTTAGAATTATACAGATACACTAAGACTAGGGAAAGAGATGTGGATATTTCTGTTTCATTTGATCTTCTCGCTCCCAAGTGAATTGAGGTCCTCGTTTTGCATTCCAACGAACCTTCACTATCGGGATACGGCTTTGTTTAGTTCTCTTAAGTTCCCTATCTAGGATTTCTACAGGTTGTTCTACGAAATTCAGACTCTCATTTAATTCGATTTCGTCGAGTGGGATAACAATAGTCTCGTCGGACAAAAACTTCTTGAGATTTGAGACATGAAATACGGGACGAATGTTACTGAGTTCATGCGGTAGATTGAGTTTGTAAGAAACATGACCAATTCTAGCAATGATCTGGAATGGTCCAATGTACCTTGGATTTAACTTGCCACGTTTACCAAAACGTATCAATCCTTTCCAGTGTGAGACCTTCAATAGAACGCGATCACCAACCTGTAATTCCAAGGGTTTTCGTCGTTTATCCGCATAACTCTTATGTCTATCTCGAGAAGTTTTCAACTGTTCCCGGTTTGGAAAATCTTTTTTGTGGTTTCACGAATGATCTCGGGACCGGTTAGAGTACTATCAGGTATTTGGTTCTTTGCTAGTTGCGTATCGCCCACTTCAGCCCAACACAGAGGGGATCTGCACTTCCGACCATAGAGAGCTTCAAAGGGTGCAACTTTAATACTAGTGTGATAGTTGTTGTTGTAGGAGAATTGAACAAGTGGTAAATGGGTGTCCCAAGCTTTACCAAAATCTATCACATAGGCCCTTAACATGTCTTCTAGCGTTTGAATTATTCTCTTACTTTTCCCATCAGTCTGAGGATGGTACGCTGTACTCATGTCAAGATTTGTTCCCAAGGATTTTTGTAATGATAGCCAAAACCATGAGGTAAATCTACTATCTCGGTCAGAGATAATAGATACTGGCACACCATGCAACCATACTATTTCTTTTATGTACGTCCTTGTTAATTTCTCCATTTTATCTGTTTCTTTTATTGGCAGGAAGTGGGCGGATTTGGTTAATCTATCGACAATAACCCAAATTGTATCTTGATCACCCGTTGTTCTGGGTAACTTGGTTATGAAATCCATTGTAATTCGCTCCCACTTCCACTCAGGTATTTCTAGCTGTTGAAGTAAACCTGAGGGCTTTTCATTTTCTACTTTGACTTTGGCGTAAGTTAGACACTTGCCCACAAAAGTAGCTATCTCTGCTTTCATGTTTGGCCACCAATAGAGTTTCTTTAGGTCCAGATACATCTTATCTGAACCCGGGTGAACAGAGTATCGAGTTTTATGGGCTTCATTCATGACAACATCTCTGTAGCCACCGAACTTCGGTGTCCAGATTCGATTCATGAAATAACGAACTTCATCACCGTTGATTTCCAAATTCTTTTCCATTCCTCTCAAGGCTTCACCTGTCATATTCTCAGGTTTCAAGTCTTCCAACTGAGCCTCCTTGATTTGTGCGGATAAATGGGAATGGATAGTCATAGTCAGAGACTTTACTCAGCAGCCCGAGTACTCTTTCCAACTAAGGGCATCTGCTACCACATTGGCTTTACCAGGGTGATAACGAATCCCACATTCATAATCATTTAGTAGCTCTACCCATCGCCGTTGCCTCATGTTGAGTTCCTTCTGATTAAATATGTATTGAAGACCTTTATGATTAGTAAAGACTGCACATTTTGTACCATACAGGTAACGCCTCCAGAACTTCAAGGCAAAAACTACTGCTCCCAATTCCAGATCATGGTTGTATAGTTGACTTCGTGGTTCTTAAGTTGTCTTGAGGCATAGGATATAACCTTTTCTCGTTGCACAAGAGCAAAACCTAGCCCTTTATTTGACGCGTCGCAGTAGACTACAAAATCTTCCGTCCCTTCTGGAAGGGACAATATCGGTGCACTGCAGAGGGCTTGTTTTAAGGTCTGGAAAGAATTTTCTTGTTTCTCCTTCCATTCGAATGACACACCTTTTTGAGTCAAGGTGGTGAGTAGCCAGCGAGACCTAAAAACTGTCGAATTTCTGTTGGAGTTTGCGGTGTTCTTCCTTACTCTGAGAATAGACTAGTATATCGTCAATGAAGACTATAACGAATTTGTCTAAGTAAGGTCGACACACTCGATTCATATGGTCCATGAATACTGAAGGTGCATTCGTTAGACCAAAGGGCATCACTACGAATTCATAGTGACCGTAGCGAGTTCTGAAACTAGTCTTTGGAATGTCTGACTCCTGGACTCGCAGTTGGTGGTATCCTGATCTTAGGTCAATCTTGGAGAAGAAACTAGCTCCTTGGAGTTGATCAAAGAGGTCATCTATTCGTGGCAAAGGGTATCGATTTTTAATGGTAAGTTTGTTTAATTCCCGGTAGTCTATGCACATACGAAATGATATGTCCTTCTTTTTCATGAACAAGACTGTCGCTCCCCAGGGTGAGAAGCTTGGTCTAATGAAGCCTTTGCTGAGTAGTTCGTTCAACTGGCTGGACAGTTCTTGCATTGCTAAAGGTGCAAGACGATACGGGGCTTTAGCTACAGGGGTAGCTCCGGGAATCAATTCGATTCGGAATTCGACTTGGCGTTCAGGAGGAACTCCTGAGATATCTTCAGGGAACACATCAAGGAATTCACAGACTTCAAGGATATCCTTCATGCTTTTCACTTCTTGTGTCTTATCAACAACGTGAGCTAATAAGGCGCAATAATCTTTACGAAGATACTTCTGAGCCTTGACGCAAGAAATGATTTGAAGATTCGCACTAGATTTGTCGCCATAGATAACAAGAGATTCGTTACTTGGCAGATTAAGACGGATGGCTTTCTCAAAACATAGGATATTAGCGCGGTGAATACTTAACCAATCCATGCCGATTATGATGTCAAAACTTTTAATTGAGACCGGCATAAGGTCAATTTGGAATGAATGATTATTTAGAGTAAGTTTGCATCCTATGTATATGTCATTGGTACTTTCGTTTTTTCTGTTGGCCATCTTAACAGTGAATGTATCTTTTAATGCTTTGGGATTTTGTTTTAGAAGATGTTTGAACTTATGGCTTACGAAACTTTTCTCTGCACCGGTATCGAAAAGAATGCATGCGTAAGAGTCTTTGAGAAGGAACGTACCGGTCACCACATTAGGATCCGCTACTGCTTCTTCATAGCCAATCGACCAAGACTCTTCCAGTACCACCAACGTTCTTTAACTTAGGACAATTTTTCTTGAAAATCCCTACTTCCCCACATTCATAGCATGCTTGGCTCACTCCTGCAGCAGGGACTTGAGAAGTAGGTTATGCTGGTGTCCTACAGAAACGGATAGTATGCCCCTTTCTGTTACAACTCTTGCAGTGCATTTCCCTGCAAGATCCAGTATGATGGAAGTTGCATTTATTGCACTTTGGCAAAGATCCATCATATCTACTTGGGGTTGTTGGAGTGGTAGACAAAGTGGTAGGAACAGAAGTTGGAACAGCAGCAGGAACAATAGCAGTGTGTGCCGCCACTATTTGTTGCTTTTTCGAGGGCTCTTGAGACTATTGCCCTTTTCGCTTGTTCCAGAATTTCTTCTTCTTATTGCTCCCTTCATTGGGTTTCTCCGGGATAGGTACCATAGAGCCATGACGAACTCCGTGGTCTACTAGTGTCTATGCCAAACGCTTGGCACGGTCAAAGGTGAGAGGGTTAGGAGCTATAACATTTCCTTGTATCTGAGGAGAGAGTCCCCAGATATACCTCTCAACTTTCTTGCTCTCGGTGGGAACCATACCTAGAAACAAAATAACCAGATCACTGAAACTGGCAGTATATGCAATTATATCGAAGTCTTTCATCTTCAGACTCCAAAGTTCTTCCTCTAGCTTTTGAATTTCGCGCGGGGACAATATTATGCTAGCATCAGGATTTTTAGATCATCCCAGCCCATGGCATTGGCGACTGGAAGGGGTAAGGTTTTAACATAGCCATTCCACCAGGAAAGGGCTCTGTCCAGGAAGGTACATGCTGCAAACTTAAGTTTGCTTGCATCAGGGCATGCACAGATTTCAAACACTGATTCTATTTTCTCGAACCAGCACGTCAGAGTAATGACACCTCCGGTGCCATCAAAAGTTCTGGGCTTTGCATTATTAAAGTCTTTATAGGAACACTCACCAGGGTGTCCAACACCTTCGCCATGACCGGTAGTTAGAGTACCACTGCCTGCTCCACCATTAGCCCTGGAGTTGATTTGTGCCATGGCAGCAGCCGCTGCTGCTTGAAAGACAGTAGCGTCAAATTGTGGAGGAGGTGGTGGCGGTGGAGGCGGTGTCGGTGCTTCATTGACATGTCTCAGATTCTTTATGTTTGACTTTCTGGGAGGCATCTTTAGCTTCAAGATATAGAAATGGAAAGGTAGTAAGACATCAATAGTGATAATAAAATCAAATGTCTTTGAACTAATTACATTAGTTCTACATGTATTCAGAAAAAGTTTACATAGTAGTCCAGTACAAGGTAATAACTTGTAAAATGACAATGTGAAATTGGATAGTGATTTTTCAAAGGAAATAATATGCCTATCATATATTGGTATATCATATCCATAGAATTCGGAAAATTTGATCTTGCAGTAGGTCTACAATATACCAACTTATCTGAAAACTTGACAGCATACTAACCAATCGAAAATGAAATTTCGAGGTCGTACCATGTACATGAAAACATCACTAGTCGATATACACGGATTTAGACTAGATCCCAAAAGAGTAAGTAGAGTATGCTCTACTTACAAGGAGTACAGTTCAGATTCCTACTACATTCAGCACTGAACCTATCCAATTGGCGTTCTGTAGCATACATACGCCTTTCTAGTATGGATTGACGTTCTCGAAGTTCTTTAGCTTCAGTTCGGCTTGCCGCTAGTTCCCTTCGTAGGGTTTCGGTAATATTCCTTGTTGTCTCATGATTTCTAATCAGGTGCTGAAGACGGATTGTGTTAAGTCTTGTGGTAGCATTAACTTGTATGACTCCATCGATAGCAGGTCTTCCTTGTTCATCGTTACGCGCAACCTGACGAACTAATACGGGAACGCTCTGTCTGCTAAGCCTCCTTCGTCAATATTGTAAAAGCTTCGGTCTCCATTATAAGGACGGTCCTGACCCTGCTCATGACTCCACCTGTCTAAATTCACTGCCCACTGAGGTGTCGGACCATGAAAATTTTGTCGAGGATTGGGATTTTGGGCAACTTGAGGTGGATTATAGGCTCCTGATTCCGAATTAGAATCTTCAGGAAAATCCTCTTCTATTGGGTCTGCGGGATCATCATCTGGTTCAGCATTGATCCATCCCCCATTCCCTTGATTGGGAAAATACGGATCTCCCGGTAAATGAAAACCATCCATGTTATCTATACGAGAATAGGGAGATAAGAGATAACTAATAGATTTGATAAGTTCAAATAATCAAATTCAAGTTTCCGTATAAGAAACTTATATTTAACTAGTTAATGTATTTTGTATAACATGACTTGTACTGGGTACTTCTATAACTACAAAGTGTATACTAATTACATATAACTTGAGTATAATAAACCTTCGATTAAATGATCCTGCTCTAAATCCACAACCAAACAAGGAACAAGAAATAAAGCTAGATCACATATTCTAAGTCTATAAAACCTTAATTATATATAAATGTATTATACACTTAATATTTATAGCTCTACCAATAATGTTTCTTTTGTTTTCACATGTTTGTTTCTAGTAAGGATAACTCTCTTGTATCTTGTTGTCTTTATGTTATAGTGTCATAAAATATACATATAGTATTTTACCTTTTATGTTTGATTCTAGAGTTCTTCTGGTACTTAGGTAAGTTTTAGACTTGTTGCAACACCAATATCACTCCCAAACACATGTTGGTCATATCTCAAATAAATATAGTTGATCAGGCTTCACAAAAGTTGTACGACTCCATCGATAGCAGGTCTTCCTTGTTCATCGTTACGCGCAACCTGACGAACTAATACGGGAACGCTCTGTCTGCTGAGCCTCCTTCGTTAATATTGTAAAAGCTTCGGTCTCCATTATAAGGACATAAGAGATAACTAATAGATTTGATAAGTTCAAATAATCAAATTCAAGTTTCCGTATAAGAAACTTATATTTAACTAGTTAATGTATTTTGTATAACATGACTTGTACTGGGTACTTCTATAACTACAAAGTGTATACTAATTACATATAACTTGAGTATAATAAACCTTCGATTAAATGATCCTGCTCTAAATCCACAACCAAACAAGGAACAAGAAATAAAGCTAGATCACATATTCTAAGTCTATAAAACCTTAATTATATATAAATGTATTATACACTTAATATTTATAGCTCTACCAATAATGTTTCTTTTGTTTTCACATGTTTGTTTCTAGTAAGGATAAATCTCTTGTATCTTGTTGTCTTTATGTTATAGTGTCATAAAATATACATATAGTATTTTACCTTTTATGTTTGATTCTAGAGTTCTTCTGGTGCTTAGGTAAGTTTTAGACTTGTTGCAACACCAATATCACTCCCAAACACATGTTGGTCATATCTCAAATAAATATAGTTGCAACACCAATATCACTCCCAATATCACTCCCCAAACCAGAACGGCGGAAACATTCGGGGGTGGATGACTTCATGTATAGTATCACAACAAATTCATAATAGTAATCAAAGTACAACAACAACCATTATATTTACAAAATTATAAATTTTACAACTGTGTTCAAAACATGATGTATATGAACTCAAAAGTACAAGTTTAAAAGACACGAGTGTATAGATCTCCGTCTTCACAAAAGTTGTGGTTGTACCTATATTACTATTTCTCTGAGAATACAAGTAGATTTTGAAAAGGTGTCAACAATTATGTTGGTAAGTTCATAAGTATGCTTGTCACTGAAATTTGTTTTCTTGTTCATTGATAAAGTAAACATGTTTTTCCCAGAAAATCCTATATTTTCTGCTATGTTATCTTGTAAGAAATATGTATGATACTTTCTGTACTATGAATTTGTAAAATATTGTTTAGTTCTCATAAAACCATGAAAAGTATGTTTTCTCTGTATTGAAATTGTATTATGTGTTTATACTTGTAAAATATTGTATTATAGTTTTATAATTAAATAAAACTATGTGAAGTGTTACTTATTCATACACTAATCATTTTGTTCAATATCAAAGTTTGAGTTATTATAACCATACTAGATGACTTAAGATGGCCTGAACACGACGTTCTTCAGGCGTCGTAAAAGTTACAACATTTGTCACCACATGTCTGTCGACGTAGCTGTTGCAAGCAGCTCTAGTGCGGGATTGTTAGTCCCGTATAGATCTATACACAAGTGTCACGCTCCCACTCAAGGAGATTCTGCTTATAATTTCAGGACTTTTGTTTGTACTTGGAAAATTACATGAAGGTAGTCTCACAAATGCTATATTGATGATTATGCGTAGAACATTG